>NC_091282.1:722799102-723999102 GCF_032444005.1 Ranitomeya imitator | reverse complement strand
AAGTGCAGCCAAATCTGAAAAGAACATATTAAAGGTTTAGTTGATGGATATATCTCTCCGGACTCCCGCATCCAAGCGCTCCTGTACTTTCTATAAGCAAGTCTCTGCCAGACATCTCTGGCTTCTCTTCATGGAGAACAAAAGGATGGGTCGTCAGACATCCAATGTGCCGGATTCTTCTCCCCCTTGACATCATCTGTTGGTGGAGTCTGAGGGATCCCATACATATTAATTTTAAGTTGGGTAATAGTGATGAGCGACCGTGTTTGGATAAAGTGTTATGATCGTGTGTGATTAGTCTTCGGCGTGCTCGACTACTATGTTCCAGTCCCTGCGGCTGCATGTCTCGCAGATGTTCAATAGCTGCGACACATTGCAGGGATTGTCTAATGGTTGTCAAATGGCCGTGAGACATGCAGCCGCGGGGAATCGAACATAGTAGTCGAGCACGCCGAAGACTCTGTTCACACACGATCGGGCATCACTTATGTGTAACTTCTACACAGGATTAGTATATCTGCAGTAAAAAAAAAACTTTTGACATTTCAACCTTTTGTCCTATTTTTGCCTTTTTTCAGGTGACCACAGCTGGCCCAGCAGCAAACTTGGATCATGGCAAGATGGCAGGCCTTCTCACCAAAACATTTGGCATGGTAAAGAGAGAGTTGGACTCTTTAAAAGATGCTGATCCTGAGCCTGCAAAGCATGAATATTCATCTCCGCAGGAGGAGGATTGCAAAGAAAAGCTTGATCCTTCCTTACCGCGTGGCTCCCGACACTTGGGCGATGACAAGACGCTCGCTCTCCTGCAGCAGTACTCAGAACTTTTACTTCAAGCAGTGGAAAAGAGGATGGATAAAAAACTTTAATAGAGAATGAACGTGTACATTTCATTATTGTTCACATATGAGGAGTTTGGGTTTTTTTAAGCCAAAAAAATTTTAGACGCTAAAATAGAAAAAAGTTATGGTTATGTAGATCCTGTAAACCAGCAGCAGCGTTACCGTCCCTCCTGCAGAGCCGCAGCACTGCTCCTCTACAAAACTAGTTTGTTTTGGATGGTGCCAAGAGTTCTGTTTCTGCACTTGGTTACTTGCAGAGACGCAGAACTTCTTCACGATTAAACCTATGGCAGTAATCCAGGTTACCGCCATACTGTGAGCTGGATATTCATCTTAGGGCTGTAGGTAGATGACCCCCGTACACTACGTGAAAGCCTTGAATAAGTATTATATTTTGTGCATTATATATATATCTTAAATTATTGATTTTTAGCTTTAAATATTTGTGTTTTTTGTATGTTTCTGTTGCTCCCTTTAAAAAAAAAAAAAAAAAAAAATGTACATTTTATTCGGGTTCTGTAGAAAGTTTGTAAAAGTTTCTGAGAGCAGGTATATCTGGACGCAGTGCAATTTTCCCATGCCGATTCTGCCCCTGATGGCTGAGTAGAAGGGTGGACGTAGCATAGGGAAAGGGCACAACTGGGCTTGTGATGTGCGAAATCAGGCGTGTAGGGTCAAAAAATAAAAGTTCCAATTCCAGTCTATGGACACTTTCCTTATAGCGTGTGTTTGTTTTATGCCCTAGCCGTGATGGGTTACATCTCACCTGTTAGAGCGGTGTCAGAAACCACCAGCAAGCAGGTGGTGATTGGTAGCATAGAATCTCTAATGTTTGTTGCATTTTTTTTTTTTTTTTTTGCACATGACCGCAGCTATATAAATGATGCATAAGTTACTTTTTTTTTTTTGCAAGTCTGGATAAAATACAGCACCACTTAGGAGACCATTTTAATTTGGTGGGGTAGTATCTGATTAATGTTTGTTCGGCAGGGGTCTTGCCTTGTGACCCCCATCAATCACTAGGTCAGCACGGTGTACCCCCTTGAACACCTGTGTGCTCTCCTATGGGGCCCACATAGTCCAGCATTGACTCTTACAGCCAATGGTGCAACCTCTGGTGAAAGCAAAGTTGAATCTGCCACAGCCCGTCCCTAGTGCTGCTATTACTTGGATCTAGCGATTGAGGCCGGGATCACACATGCGAGAAACACGTCCGTGTCTCGCATGTGAAATCCAAGCTCTGGCGCCGGCACTTGGGAGCGGAGCGTGCGGCCACATAGGAACACATGGAGCCGCACGCTCCGCTCCCAAGTGCTGGCGCCAGAGCTTGGATTTCACATGCGAGACACGGACGTGTTTCTCGCATGTGTGATCCCGGCCTAAAGGTTATCTCAGGATAGACATTTGTGGCATATACCATGAATATCTGACTGCCTTCTTTCCAGACAGTTTTCCCATGTTTTTGGGGGTCTCTAAAAAGGACTTTGGCAACTTGGTTTGTTTTAAAAAAAAAAATAAAAAATTGCAGTTTTCCTTTTATATCCTTGTTGGGCGCAGAATGAGTTAACCTAGAATCCATCAGTGAGTTACTTCTGACGGGGATAGATGATCATAAATCAGCCGGTAGGGGCTTCAATAAAGAGACCGGTAATAGAGTAAGGGCTCATTCAGACTTCCATGCTCATCTGTTCGATCTTGGACCACAGTGCACGGATTGGCCGTAGGTCTCCTGACCGGAGCGTGACCACTTCATAAATGTCTATGTAGCTGTCTTGCTTGGATCGGGAGACCCGCCAACCAGTCCGTGCATTGTAGTCCGAGATCGGACAGGTGAGCACGGACGTCTGAATGAACCCTAACAAGGTTCAGTGAGTTTGACTGATTCTCCACCAACTCATTCTGTAGCCAGCAATAAACCGTGCATTATAAAGGCAAACTGCTGTTAGTTTTTGGAATTGGGTTACATAAAAACAAACAATTTTAAGCCTAAAATAAGTGCATAAAAAAATTAACTAAAGGTGCTCACTGGCTGGCTATGTGCACCCGGAGGCATTGTCGCAGAGTTTCAGAGCAGAAACTCAGTTTTTAAAAATTTTGAGGTTTGGAGGTGGATTTGGAGACTTTCTGCTCCAAAAACGCCAAAAAAAAAAGTCGGTATGCACATGCCCATTGTGTGGCTCCTGGGATTTGTTAGGCTTGGCCAATCTCCCGTTGTCTCCTTTATGTATTGTTGCTCCCCATATACGGACAGTTTTTACATGTCGTCCTCTCCAGTCTTGGCATCTGTGAGGACATAAGACCGTGACCGGGCATGTGCTTTGTCCTCTGTAATCAGTCTGAACAAGGACTAATCCCATCTGATTCTGTTACAGTGGGCAGAGGCGAGGTGTCAATTTACCCTTCAAGCTTTTCTTTTATCGTTTTTTATTTTAGTTGAGTAATGCAAGTTGTAGATGGTTTTTTATTATATGTAAGTAGAGAAGCGTGTGTGCTCTTATTACTGCAGGGATAGAGGTGTTTTGTTTTTTGGTTTTTTTTTTTAAGGTTCATGCAGTTTGCAGCTGGGTGGTAAACTGAGGCTGGTCCTCTGATGGTGGCAACCAGAAAGTTTTCTAGAAGTTTTTGAATTAAGACACAAGTTGGTTAAAGCTAATAAATAAATTCCTATGGTATGAGAAGCCTGCAGGGGATGGGATGTGACGATGGGCATGTGGTTATAGATATATAGTATTAAGAATGTTTTTTCTTTTTCCTACTGTAGAAACCTCCTCATTTCCGGCTACCGCTGATGTCCTCATGGGTGTTTTTAGGCTTTTGAGCTATGCATTTACCCTCCTTCACAAGCTACCACCCAATGGTCCTGACATTTACCCCCAAGTTATAGCGGCTAGGAATCCACCCCATAAAAGACAGTGTGAATCGTAACCTACACTCAGCCGATTTACCTTAATTTTTTTTTTTTTATTCCAAAATTTGTTTACTCAAACCTATCTTAGTTTACGATTGCCCTGATTTTTGTCAGGAAACTGAGCCAGTTGTTTTTTGTAAATAGTATTCAAACACCCCTCTCTGTATATCGGTAGCCACCCTTACAGGCTGGTCACACCAGCGGCGGCACATCGGTCGTCTCTTGTATTTATTCCTCCTCCACAGATCTCGTGACTTTGCACAAAGACGTCTCAAAAGGTGCTATAAGAGGAGGCACTATGATGTCGTGGTTTGTTTTTTTTAAGAAGTCTGCACATAAAAACCGCACTAAACCTAAAACATGTGAACGAAGCCTTGCAGTTCATTTTAGCTAGGTATCTGCATGTGTCCAAAGTAATGGATCGCCAACATTGGCACCTTCTGACCGGTCTTTGTGAGATGTTGTAAGGGGAATTTCTTTATACTTGAGGGATCTGGACCGTGAGATCAGATACATCTTTGGGGCAACTCAATGTCACACGGAGTCACACGGCTGAATAAACTGTAGAGGAAAGCATTGCATGGACTGTCCGGCGGCTCTCCTGACCGGAGCATGACTGCTGCATAGAAATACATCCTGTCACATTCTGGTCAGGAGAGCCGCCAGCCAGTCCGAGCATTGTGTTGCGATCCTCCTCAGAGTTAAACAGCCGTCTAAGGGTACCGTCACACACTGCCATTTCGATCGCTACGACGGTACGATTCGTGACGTTCCAGCGATATCGTTACGATATCGCTGTGTCCGACACGCAGCAGCGATCAGGGATCCTGCTGAGAATCGTACGTCGTAGCAGATCGTTTAGAACTTTCTTTCGTCGCTGGATCTCCCGCTGGCATCGCTAGATCGGTGTGTGTGACACCGATCTAGCGATGCGTTTGCTTGTAACCAGGGTAAACATCGGGTTACTAAGCACAGGGCCGCGCTTAGTAACCCGATGTTTACCCTGGTTACAAGCGTAAAACTAAAAAAAAACAAACAGCACATACTTACATTCTGGTGTCCGTCAGGTCCCTTGCCGTCTGCTTCCCGCACTCAGTGACTGCCGGCCGTAAAGTGAAAGCAGAGCACAGCGGTGACGTCACCGCTGTGCTTTCACTTTACGGCCGGCAGTCAGAGTGCGGGAAGCGGACGGCAAGGGACCTGACGGACACCAGAATGTAAGTATGTGCTGTTTGGTTTTTTTTACGCTGGTAACCAGGGTAAACATCGGGTTACTAAGCGCGGTCCTGCGCTTAGTAACCCGATGTTTACCCTGGTTACCCGGGGACCTCGGCATCGTTGGTCGCTGAAGAGCTGTCTGTGTGACAGCTCCCCAGCGACCACACTACAATTTACCTACGATCACGGCCAGGTCATATCGCTGGTCGTGATCGTAGGTAAATCGTATGGTGTGACGGTACCCTAACTCTTTGCTTACATTTAAGTAGAAGAACTTAATCAGTTGTTTAAAGGGATTATCTGTAACTTTGGGTTTCTTGGCTATGGGGCTAAGAACTTACTGGTAGGTTGTTGCTAACATCTGCCTTGCAACATCTATTCTGGCTGCAATTCTCCTGTTTCCTCACGTTGAGAGGGCACCTCCTTCTCTTCTGCTGTGTTCTGTCGACAGTGCGTCACTGCCGACATCATGCTAATTGACAGCCGACACAGCCTACTGCAGCTTGGAGCTGGATGTCAATCAGCATGACGTTGGCAGTCACGTCCTATCAGCAGAGAAGGAATTGCTCTGTTGACGTTGCATCACAGAAAGCAGGAGAATCGCCGGCGGGAGTGGTCTGTGAGCACTCTGAGCCAGGACAGATCGTTGCAGGGTAAGTTCTTGGCCCCAGAGCCAAAAAACTCCTAACACCTCCCTTCATCATTGATCTTCCTCAATGGTTTGTCGAAACTAGACGGCCAACATAACCCATAACGAACAGTCAGTAGATGGGAAACTGTTCCTTAATCCCAAAAGGGTTCCATCTTTCACGTTTGGAAATTGCTAGTATCTATGTATCACTGTTGTAAATAGTGTAAAATAAACCTTTATAAAGAGGGAACAATCTTAAGTGTTGATGTTCATATAAAGTTTTCGGAGCATGGTGACGAGAAGCATGGTGACGTCCTAGTGAATGCTTAGGTCATAGGCGAGCGGCGTGCATGTCATTCACTATACGGACTACAGCAAATCGCCCAGCAGCACGCAGGTTAATTGGAAGTTATGACCCTAGGGCTAGCAGGGCATGCTGGTGCTAGTAGTCCAACATTTGGCAGAACACACTTTGCATTAAGCATCTACTATAACTCCATTGCCCCACTGCAGCAGCTACCAGCAATGGTCCAGCAATCATGCGCTCCAGTACAGTTTTATACTTTAATATATGGGGTGGGGAGAGGGAATACAATTTTTGAAATGTTTTTTTTTAAAATCAATTGGAGCAATTGTTACGTTTTATATTTTGTTTTTTTTGCACTGTGACTTGCCCCTTTCTCACATTTAACGAGGAAGACTGGGCTGTTTTTTAACTGTTCCTTTGTATTTCATGGTCTTAAACTCAATAAAAGTGTGAATCTTTTAGAACGTTGTTCTTATAAGAGGTGTCAAAAATGTCTTCTATTTCTTTTCATGCTCGGATGTTTCTTAGAATGCGTTCTTAATGGTCACTTAAAAAAAAATAAAAAAAAACAGCAAATCCTACTTATTGAAATGTCAGAAAATTTGAGTTGTGTTGGTCCAGGAGCTGAAGCCTTCCGCTCCGGCTGGTCATGAACACCAGTCAACTTTTGCTCTAGTCAGTTGTAATTTTCTCAGGCAACATTCACAATTTGGTCATTATAGTCTACAGAACAATACAGCTTGGATTAAAGGGGTTGTCCAGCCTTAAGATACTAGTCTGAATCCTCACATCATGCACGCTGCTAGGATTCTCCAGTGCCGAGAGCAGCATGCCTGTGACTGCAAGTAAGCGATTTGCATATATGCGGTCATGTGCCAACTAGACTTGTGCAACCTCGGTCAATGCAAGTCTTAGGTTATGTTTCCACGTTCAGGAACCGCTGCATTTTTGACGCGTTGAGCCGCAGCGTCCAGATGTTACAGCATAGTGGAGGGGATTTCCTGAAATCCCATCTCCACTATGAATTAAAAGACGCATGCGGCAGACCCGCGAAAACGCACATGCTGCGCGTCTTTTAAGAACGCAGCATGTCCTTACACTGCAGAAAAAACGCAAGGACAACACAGGTGACCTGCCAGTGACCTCAGGTGCAGATTTGGTCAGGATTTTACCTGTATAAAATCCTGACCAAATCCTAATGCAATCCTGAACGTGGACACATACCCTTAGTGAGGCTAGATACAGACTAGTCTTATTGTGGCCAGAAGTATACAAGTCACATGACCGACCAAACCAGAGACTCCCCACAGTGCACACGATTAGAGGAGTCACAAGTCTGCAGTCACTCTGACGACCCCTTTTAACATTTACAAAAATGAAAATATATACATTATATGCAAGACATTTTTGATCAGTTTGGAACTGCGCACATGATATTTCTGTGCCTTTTATGTTTTGATTATAGAGTTGGTGGGAATTAATTTGCGGGACGCGGTCCAGCCGCCATGACAGTATTCTGTGGCCGCCATATGGGAGCCATGAGAACTTCCTCCTATCACCTGGCATTCGTTTTTTTTTTTAATTGGTCTGCTTGGCACTACATCATTGTAATGTGATGTGCAACCTGGCTGGCTAATATAGAGTATTCGGGAGGTATGAGCCAGAACTCAAGGCTCCCATCTAGTGGCAAGTGGACCGGGTCCTGGGAATTAATTTGTGTCATCTGGACTTCTGATCCGCTCTACTCCACTTTCCTGTGCGACCTCAGTAGGCTGTAAATGGAATCATATAATAACAGGGTCAGAAATGGCGCACTCGATAACGTAGAGAGGTGCCCAAAGGAATGAATGAACACTAGAAAAGGATAACCTTTGGCACTCAGTCCACAATGTCTTATGCTTACAAAAGGTAGATTTATTAATGAACAGCCGACTACAGAACAACAGACATCATAAATTCCAACGTTTCGGCAGAATTTGCCTTTGTCAAGGAAGTCTATGCAACGAAAAAGACAACAATAAGCAATCCATATCTTCAACATGGAAAAAAATCTTGCCTTGCACAGGCGTGTACTACGGAGGACAGAGAATGAACTTCAATTCAATATTGCGGCCAGCATGCAGCCAGCGGGTAAGGAAAGGGTGAATCAAACACCTGAAAACTCTGCCCATATGACCGAAAAGCGGTCCCGCCAAATTCAGGTGACAGGTTCCCTTTAAACAGTGCAGGATTCTTTTAGCAGTGCAGGGGTTAATCTCGGTTAACAGCTCCTGGAAGCTTTCCTGCATTGATGCTCTGAGCTATTCAGAGTTGGCCACTTCCCTCTCCTCTATAAACTGGACTCTGTCAAGTAGGCGTTGCCAGAGTTGGCTTCATGCGGTGTGGTTCAGGAGTGTGGGAAATGTATCTAAAGACTGTTGCTTGGTTTTGGTTGGGTGGAAATCCTTTTCTTCTCCTACTTTAATTTTTCCCTTCCTCTACTCCCCGGGGTTTACCTCTGTTGTTTGTCAGAGCATATTTGTATGATTGGTATTTTCCTTTATCCCTGTATGTATTCCCTTGTTAGTCTAGTTGGTGTATTAGGGTACACTACTACTCCCTTCTTCTATAGTTGAGGGAAGGATACAGACTGAGGGTGGATTCAGGAGCCAAGGCAAGGTACGTGGCCCCAGCATCTTCACCATCTGAAATAATCCGGGGGACAAGGTGAGATAGGGTGCCTCTAGTGTTGGGGACAGGGAAGGAGCCCCTGGCCCCAGGGTATCCGATAAGTCGGACTCGTGACAGCTACATTCCCGCTGTGAGTTGTTGGTGAGTTTTTGGGGAAAAATACAAGTAACCCATCTTACTTAATGGGTGCAGAAAATCTTCAACATCAAAAAGCTCATCGTGGGAATGTAGCCCAATAGGTCCATGTTCTATCCCTGAAAAATGGAATAAGATCTAAGAGGGAGCCCTCTGTTTGTGGTTGGAGATTGGCATAGTTTTAGCAATAGGTGGCGCTAGAGTTCTAATTTTCTTCCTTTCTGAATAGACCATTTGTGTAGTGAATTGTAAAAAGTGACGCCTGGATCCTCAGTCCTACTGACCATAGACACTCTAGTCTCAACTCATCAAAGTTCAGATTGGTAAAACCTCCGGGGAGCTGGTGTTGCACCTATGACTCTGAAATGTTGGTGCACTTGATCACTGATGCTCGTTAGTGTGAATCGTTTATCCCCCAATTAGAGGCCAGTGTGCCAGAAATGTATATACCAATAGTATAATTGTTTAAAGTGAACGTGTCATGTCCATGCAGTGCGATCTGTGGACAGCACGGTATAGGGAAGGAGAATAATGGACACTCTGATATCTGTATTGATGAGTCTGGTGGGTGGGACTATTAGTGATTGACAGCTATCTCCGCATGCACAGTCATACTGGGAAGACTGTCAATCACTGATGGGACCGCCCACTGGACTCCTATGCATAAAAACAGTAGAGATGTCATTGAATAAAATGAAACTTTTCTCCCCCAAAAAGTCTATCAATCTGATTAGTTCCCTGTGCTCCATAACATCCTGCAATGTTTAACATGACGAGTTCCCATTAAAAGGCTGCACCTCGCAGCTGGTGGTGCAGGGAGAACTTGCCCATCCATTAAGCTATGTGCACACTTTGCATGTCAATTCTTTGTGCGGATTCCGCAGCGGTTTACACCTGCTCCTGTATAGGAATCCGCAGGTGAAATCCGTCTGCACAAAAACTGCGGATGCAGTGCGGTTTACCTGCGGATTTTGCACAAACAGTGCGGAAAAATCCGCACACCAATCCGCAACGTGTACACATAGCCTTATAAAAAAAAAAATTTATTCTGCTGTGGATGAGCCAAGTTTCGGCCACATCACCTGCTGCATGGTGTAATAAAGGCTCCTAAGGGGTTTTGGAGTTCAGTCAGTGTCCGTTTTTACAGTCGGTGATATATTTTTTTTTTTCTGGAAAAATAAATCCGAAAGCTTCTCCTATTCCCTATTCATATTAATCATGGACAGCTCCAGATTGTATACTGATCCCATCCGGGTGCTGTCTGTGATTTTCACCGACCCATAGACTCTTATTGGGTAATTTTGATTTATTCCTCCGATCATAAGCAGACATGTCTCTGTGATTTATTTATTTTTTTTGCTGATACATTCTGCAAACATACAGTGACTTCTGAACAGCCCCATAGACTATACTGGGCACTGTATGTGAGAAACGCCTCTGAACGAGGCTGCCTTTCTGCCATGAGAAGGGTTGATCTCATCTCATCCAATTAAGGCGTATTCACAGGAAATGTCCAAAATGTCTGCTAGATGCGAGTCCCACCAATGGCCAGAGGTGCACAAGGGGGAATCTTTACACGTGTAACATTTGCCGCCCTTTTTTCCACTGAATTAGTCACATGAGGGCTTGTTGTTGGTAGGACAAGTTGTTGTGTTTTTTTAATGGCATAATTTAATTTTACCATATAATGTATTAAAAAAAAAATCATGAACAAACCATGACCTGTGGAATGGAAAAAAACAATTCTACAATTTTCTGTGTAGTAACATAAAGCAATAGTACATATAATCCAATCGGAGAGCTCCGCTTCTGTCTCCCCAGGGCAGATCGATCATTCTCATCTCTCGGGTACATTCCGTATAGGGTGAAGACGTGTTCTCCCATTACTGAGAGAGGAGATGACAGCTGGTGCTCATAATGTTCTATGGAGAACGTAGGGCAGACTATCTGTCCACCTACATAGCATGTTATGAGCGCCAGCTGTCACCTCTCAGTAATGGGAAGTTCTTGCTTCCCTGAATACAGTTTACATGTGAATTGATGATTTTGAGAATGATCGATCAGTCCTGGGATGGGGAAGATGGAGATTTCTGTCTATATTTGCCCCGTATTCACATGTAAAGCGCCATGGAATAAATGGTGCTATAAAAATGTATAATAATAAGGTATATTCGAAAGTTTCTTATTGTGTAAAAGTGTATTATTGATTTATGAAAAAATAAATACAATGATGGTTACTCTCCACTATCAATAGGATAAGGAAAACTGGTCAGATCTCTTGTACCACAAGTGATCTCAGGACAGGGGTCGGTGGTGGTCCCAACAGTTGGCCCCTCAGCGATCAGCTCCACTATACTATGGATAGGGGTTAACTTGCAGTTTTGGGGGGAAAAAACACCCTTTGATTTTATTTTTCTCCTGTGGATCTGTACAGTTAGTGCTATAACATTAGGCTCAATTCACACCTGCGTTTAGAGTTCTGTTTGTCACAGACGCATTGGAATATATAGCTACATCAATACAACTGGATTGATTCATTGGTTCCTTCTCTAGTGTTCGGTAATACTAGGAGAGACCAGCAGGTGGCGCTGTCCTGAGCTGCAGAACACGGAGGGCGCTGGCGTCTATAGGCAGCTGCTGTGAGCCATGTGACTTGTTCTTACGTCACGTGACGTTATTAGAGAAGTAAGATGGCGGCGACTACGGTGAGAGACGCGGTATGGAGGTGTCTGCGGGACTTTTCAGAGGAGGTCCGGGGTGAGTGTAGCGAATGGAGATGGCCGCGTGTACTCGCTATTCTCAGCTGTAGGTGCTGCTGGCGCGGTTTATATTCCTGTTATTGACATCTACAGTGGATGAAATCTCGTGTCACACATAAAATACACTTACAAAGTGTGCAGACAGCCGCCACTAGGTGGCGCGTACTATGGCGCTCCCATTCATTTCAATAGCGGCTGTACAATGTGTCAGCATAAAGCTCCCCCTAGCGGCTGTTGTATGCAACTTGTATTAGAAAAGAAATGTCAGTAGAAAATAAGTGATTTTTTTTTTTTATAAAGTTGTAAATTTAAACACCTTTTTATGAAATAATTTTGGTACTTTTTTTTAACAACCTTTATAGACCTTAAAGGGGTTATCCCAATTTTGCCAGTAACCCCCTATCCATGAACCCGTACCGATCCCAAGAACAGGGCTCTGAAATGCTGTGGTGATACAAAGTTCTCTGCTGCTCCATTCATTGTCTATGGTACTTGGGACAGTTGGGGGATAGGCAATGAATGGCCAGTCTGCGGACACTGCTTAATTCTGACTGAGCATTTTGGAGACCCTTTTTTGAAATGAGACATCCCCTTTAACAAATGAAAATTCTGTTGGGTTGAATTTGAACCTGAACCCCATAGATGACAATGAGGACCCAAACTTTGCTGCTGTAAAAGGTGTCTCTCTTCCTGTAGACGTTTGGCTTGTGGACACGGATTGCAGTGGTGGGACATTTCTGGTCTGTCTTCTTTCTCTTTAGCCTGTGATGTGCGCCGTTCCCTTTTCTCCTTTCTCCCAGATCTACATGGCACCGACTGTGTTCCGTATCTAGAAGAGCCGCCGTCTCCTCTGCAGTTTCATAGAGAATGGCTGTGTCCAAACCGACCGTGTATTATCCGCAATGCCTTTAACCACTGGCCAGCGCTGCACAGATGGACATTAGATTACCTCCGGTACGGGAGCTGTAGTTCTTATAGATTTCAGGTATCGGTGATATTTCTGCCTTTTTGTGTACAGATAACTTTGACTAACTCAGATCATGTAAAAAATAACTCGTCACTTGCTGGTCTTCCTCTATCCAGACCCGGCGGACATCTTCCTGTAAGTGACACCAGTGGTTGAACATCTGCTAGTGTCACCATCAGTCTAGACTACCGCTGATAAATGGAAACCCTCTTACAGGTCATCAGACTTTTTGTTTTAGTTTGTTTTTTTGTTTTTTTTTAATGATTTTTGGAAATATGTCTCAACCCCTTCCCAACATGGCCAATTTCTGTTTTTGTTTGTCCTTCCCCCTCTTCCAAAAGCCATATTTTTTTTTCAGTCCACAAAGAGGACTTGTGTTTTACAGGACAAGTTGTACTTTTGAATGACCCCATTAATTTTACCCTGTAGTGTACTGGAAAAAGGGGAAAAATTGCGTGAAGTGTGGTGATATTGCGGAAAAAACCCCCACAAATGTAATTCAGACATTGTGTTTTGGAAATTGTTTTTGTGACATAAATTGTGTGGTAAAAATAAATTGGCATCGAGATTGTCCAGGTCAGTAAGATACCAAACTAGTAAAAAAAAATTTAATATTTTGGTAGTGGAAAAAAAAAATTTGTAAGAAAAAATATATATATTTGATATTGCCATCATAACGTTTTAATTTTTTTGGTTGTTGGTGTGTGTGAGGGCTTATTTTTTGCCTCGCGAGCCGCCATTTTTATCAATACTATTTTTGGATGAAAAAGACCTTTTCATTGCTTCTTGGTAATTTTTTTGCGGCATTACACCAGCTTAAAAAAAAAACAACTCCAAACTTTTGGTGTTTATTTTTTTTATTTTTTTTTTTCCTTTACAGAGTTTTTCGTTTTGTTATTTCGGACTTTTATGGATTCAGTAGTACCACTATGTATTTTTTTTTATATCTTTATTCTGAATGGGGGAAAAGAGGGGTGATTTGAATTTTTGTGTTTTTAATATTTTCATTGTTTTTCAAAATTAGTTTTTCCACTTTTTATTGTATTTGTTAGTCTCCTTGGGGGATTTGAACCTGCGATCATCTAATCACTTGCTCTATATTTAGTCTACTCACTTATATGGCACCATTAATTCCGCAGCGCTTTCCAGACATCATCATCACTGTCCCCATTGGGGCTCACAATCTAAGTTCCCTATCAGTACATCCTGGACAGCTGACTTGTAGCTTTTGTTTTTTTTTTTTCACATGAAGGGAATGTATAGGATCCAAGGCTGTGAGTGTGGCCGTCACTCCCAACGGCTACGCAGATGCCGTGTACGACAACAAGTTTGTGATGCCGGAGGAGAGAACAATGAATTTTGCTGATGTTCTGGATGTTATTGAGAAGAGGACGACTTCTCCGGGTGTCTTCTACATCCAGAAACAGTGCTCCAACCTGACCGAAGAGTTTCCCGAGCTTGTAGGAGATGTGGAGAGTCATATTCCTTGGATGAGTGAGGCACTAGGTAAAATGATGGTGGTCAATCACTGGAGGTTTCCTTGCCCCCAAGTTTGGGTGCTCTTCTTTTAGTGCCTTTTTTTTTTCAAGTCACAAAATTTTTGCACAACGCAGAATTGCATAAAAATGTTCCAACTTTTGGTGTTTTCAGGCATCTCCGCTAAAATGGGTTTATCTGGGGAGGAGACTGGGCACAGCTACTCTGTCCATCACATTTTTCAAAACTGGCTGGGTTTTTATGCCAGAAATGTTACTCTCCTCCGGTAGCATTTCGGGCAAGGTGCACGCCACCAATAAAATGCACCAAACTCATTAAGAGATGCACGCCTACTAATGAAGTTGGCACATCTTATTGCTATATCCTTCTCGTTAAGACCTGTGTACGAAACGTCATTCCTAATGGGGGGACGTTGTCTCCAATTCATCCAGACCTGCACTTTGTGACGGTCGTGCTGGAGGTGCACACCTCTTAAAGAATTTGGTACATGTTTTAGCTGCCAGGTGCCATTGCAAAAAAAATATTTGCTCCAGTCACTGATTGAATTACATTTCTATCGTAGCTTACAACACTTTTGTACCTTAAATGCGACTGAATTTATCGGCCATGCTCAACCACCTGTTCCCGGGTAAGCTGTAACCAGTGTACAAAAAAGTAGGTGAACCTAGTTGGGACTGTAGTCGAGAATGCCAAAAGGCACAAAACTTTTGCACAATTGTGAGCTGCCTCAAAAAGTTTGTGACATTTCAAAAAGTGTTTTTTTTTTGCCAGAATTCAGATGAAAACTGATTGATGAATCCGCTCCATGAACTTTTACATTTGCAAGGATTTACTATAGTCTCACTGCTCTTCATCCACAATCGCCCTCCTGCTGTTGTGAAGCACCGCCTGCCTTGTTGAAATCGGACCAGACTAGTCCATTTAACTAGAGATTAATGAAATATGTTTTGTTCTCTTATTGGTACAGGGAAGTGTCCTGATGCCGTGAATTTCTGGCTGGGAGAATCTGCAGCGATAACGTCCTGTGAGTACACACAAGTGCCGCTATCAGGATTAGTATAGGCATGTATTCTGGGCACACTATATCATGTGGGCCCTTTACTTTATCTTTGGAGGATCTCCTCACTGTGGACGTGTTCATTGATGTTAGTGGCACGCTACAGGAGAGCAGCATGTGTGCATCCTACAGGGTTTTACTCTACTTTTTGATTTTTATTTGTCCTAACCCCTCAAAATATTTTATTGCCGCAATTCTCTAAGTGCCTCTCATGTTGGGTGACGATTTATTGGAGGGTAGCTCCTCCTGTCTGCACTGTTTTGTCAGATCTACCCCTCTTCTGGGCACAGAATCTGGCTGAGTAGTCATGAATCGGTTGATTTTGTCTGTGTCTGAGCATGCACGCCGTGTCTGAGCATGCACGCCGTGTCTGAGCATGCACGCCGTGTCTGAGCATGCACGCCGTGTCTGAGCATGCACGCCGTGTCTGAGCATGCACGCCGTGTCTGAGCATGCACGCCGTGTCTGAGCATGCACGCCGTGTCTGAGCATGCACGCCGTGTCTGAGCATGCACGCCGTGTCTGAGCATGCACGCCGTGTCTGAGCATGCACGCCGTGTCTGAGCATGCACGCCGTGTCTGAGCATGCACGCCGTGAACATGATTAGTGAGCCTTCACTTTGCCTGTGATACTAACTGTACAGACAAATGGCCCGCACCTAGAAACTGGACTTTATAAAGCCCCATCTTGCAAAGAACAGAGGTGCACATGCTCAACCTCCTCTCCACTCATTGTCTTTGAGACTGCTAGGCATAGAATGCAGAGCCCATACTTTCTGTAGCAGTCCCATAGACAATGAATGGTGCAGGGCTCGAGCATGCGCAACTCTGTGCCATGGAGGACTGTACGGCTTTATAGAGCCAGGTTCCAAAGCCTTGTTCTCAGGTTCGTGGGGGCTCCAGTAGACTTTTTAGTGGATAACTTAATACAATACTCACAAAAATTTAGGGATATTTGACTTTCAGGTGAAATTGATGGAAAACATAAAAATTCCTGCTACAGTGATATTTTCTCATGAGTCGGACATTTAAGTAGAAGCAGAAATGGTGATTCATTTATCTCAAACAATTTAGTGAAACAAAAGCCAAGAACAGTGGTGGGTAAATGGTGGATCTCAAAAACATGTCACGACGCCTTGAGCATTAATTCCAGGTGACGATGTGTACTGCTGTTCATAAGGCGAGTTATTGTCTGAGGCAAGGTGTCCCACTCTTCTTCAAGGGTGGCCCTCAAGTCATTGAGGTTCTGGGGTAGAGAGTTACGAGGCTCTACACGGCGACTCAGCTGATCCCATAGGTTTCTGGAGACATATGTCTGGAGATATTGCAGGCCGCTCCATGTGAATGCCCCCAGTCTCCAGCAGCCGTTCCCTAATGATGGGACCTCAAAGAACTGGAGCATTGTCGTCCATGAAGATTCAATTAGGCCTGTGTTGTCCATCATTTCTGCTCATTGTGAATCTCCTTTCATCAGTGAAATAGCTCTGAGGTCCCCTGGTCCAGCGTAGATAACGCCTGTGACCGATGGTGGGGTTTGGTACCTTGCAGGTCCTCTAGCACACAAACCACGCTGATGTAAATGGTTATGAATGGTCTGATGTGACACTTGGCTGCCTCTCGCCTCCCTTGCATGTGCTTGGGGTTGTGTGGCATTCATCATCATCTAGTTTTGAAGGGTAATTTTTCACAATGAAGCAGTCATCGGTGTGGGATGTGGCAGAAGACGTCCACTTCTCTGCCGTTCTGTGACTCTTCCTGTATCTCTGTTGCACCCTGCTGATGACTCTGTGACTATCTAAGATCAGGGGCCACTTTCGTCTGACAACATGCTGCTTTTGAAGTTTGCAATGGTGAAAGTGTTTATCAATTGTTTGGTGTCGTCTTGGTCTCCTGATGTCAACATGTGACCAGGGTGATGCAGGACGACTGTTAAATAACCATTCTAACTGACCCTCAAAATTTATTGGGCGACTCATGGACCAAACACTTGTTGTGAGTTTTGCCATTAAGTTCCTTGTTAGAGAACAGCAACTTGTGCAAAAAGTACTAGGACATTGAACAGTTGGTCATGGGCGTTCAGAGACGTCACATTAAGTTCACCTGAAAAGGTTAGAGGGCATTTTAGGATTATCCTGAAACTTCACCCGAAAGCCAAATAGCATAAACTTTTTGTGAGGTGTGTACATACATTAGGACTAACCCTTTCATCTGTGCACCCTGTACAATACCATTTCGCACTTGGATCGATCTGCTCATTAATTTTTATTGCAAAATCAGAAAAAAATGCTCATTCACGTTCTGTTACTTTGACAAAAAATGTAGTTGAATGGAGCAGATTTCCTAGTAGTGAACCTGCGGCTGACATGATGCCCGTTTCTTCCAGTGCACAAAGATCACTACGAGAACCTCTACTGCGTCATTTCAGGAGAGAAGCATTTTGTTCTTCACCCACCCAGTGACCGCCCCTTTATACCTTACGGTATGTCCAGTGTAATCATGTGTCCATCAGTCTGTGTATGGGACTTTTCCCAATAATTATCATTATACAATGGGCTATATGTCACAGGCTGGAGTCATGTAGATTCTCTAGGGTGTGCCATCTTTTTGTGAGACCCATCCTGAGTCTCCGTCACTTTTTTTTCAGCACAGAATAATGGTCTGTACCCTGCCATTTTATATGTAGATTTTGTTATGGCCTCCTTTTGCTCTTTCTCATAATGAGCACGTGACAATGATGCTTACAAGGTGTTTTTTTATTTGCATATTTTAGAAACGTACCAGCCGGCCACATATAGGGTTAATGAAGATGGGACATTTGAGGTTATAGACCAGGAGCATGCAGACAAGGTAAAAGTCATAGAGAACGGTCTACCATGTTCATCTCCAGGATGAGGGACATACTATTAATTCCCATAATGACTGTAGAAATATAAAGCTTCGGTTTTTAGAGAATATTTTCCGAAAGAAAAAGCTTTTGCAGATTTGACCCATGCACCACTGATCTTCTGGGTTTTCCGATACAAATGAATAATACAACGCGAAGGGGAATGTGTGCACCCTGCTGGGTGACAAGTCACTACAAGATCTGCAATCTCTTCATCAGGACTGGGGCAGACGAATGTCAATCAGAAAGTTTCTGCAGGAGACCACTTTATGTTTGGAGCTGGAGACCTGCAGCCAATTCGTCCCCAGACCGTGATTGTTGGCCTTAGGATATTTCATACTGATGTCTATGAAAAGATTTATTGCATGGCTAAAATGGAAATTTTAGATGCATCCTGAAGCGGTACGGTATGATTAGTTCCTAAAGTCTGCAGTGATTCCTCCAGTCTCCATTCAATGCAGAGAGCCCTGTAAACGTCATGTATGAGTTTGATGATTGACAGCTGTCGGCCTTGTGCTCTTCCTTAGGTTCCTTGGATTCCTGTTGACCCTCTGGAGCCAGATCTGAGTTTATATCCATCGTACGGTGAAAGCCGACCTCTGCATGTGACGGTGAAGGCCGGAGAAATGCTGTATCTGCCTTCTCTTTGGTTTCATCATGTCCGCCAATCCCATGGTTGTATAGCAGGTGAGGTATTATGGGTTTGTTTATTTAAAAAAAAAAAAAAACAGCAAAACTATGCTTTACTCACCCTCCCCGGGTCAGGCTCTGAGGATGTTATTGTCTGCATCACTGAATTGACAGGAATGGCGCTGCAGCAAATCGTGGCTTGTACTGGCAACTTGGCCAGAGCCACTGAGCTCACTGACTGCAGCGCTAGCGATATGTCAGTGCTACAAACACTATCAGACCCTGGAAGTAATGGCAGAGACTCAGCAGTGGACCTGAGGAGGCTTTGTTTAATTTTTTTTTTAAAGGGAACCTGTCACCCCCAAAATCGAAGGTGAGATAAGCCCACCAGCATCAGGGGCTTATCTAAAGCATTCTGTAATGCTGTAGATAAGCCCCCGATGTATCCTAAAAGATGAGAAAAAGAGGTTAGATTATACTCACCCAGGGGCGGTCCCGGTACGATAGACGTCGGGGTCCGGGGCCTCCCATCTTCTTATGATGACGTCCTCTTCTGGTCTTCATGCTGCAGCTCCGGCGTACTTTGTCTGCCCTGTTGAGGGCAAAGCAAAGTGCTGCAGTGCGCAGGCGCTGGGAAAGGTTAGAGAGGCCCGGCACCTGCTCACTGCAATACTTTGCTCTGCTCTCAACAGGGCAGACAAAGTACACCTGCGCCGGAGCCACAGCGTGACGACAAGAAGAGGACGTCATCTGCTGAAGATCGGAGGCCCCAGACCGGACCGCGACACCCATCGGACCAGACCGCATCGGGACCGCCCCTGGGTGAATATAATCTAACCTCTTTTTCTCATCTTTCAGGATACATCGGGGGCTTATCTACAGCATTACAGAATGCATTCCAGAATGCTGTAGATAAGCCCCTGAAGCTGGTGGGCTTAGCTGACCTTCGATTTTGGGGGTGACAGGTTCCCATTAAAGAAACTGCAGCCGAGGCAACAGGATTTCTGCTAAACTGGAAAACAAAAGGAATTACTGAACACTGCAACTTCAGATGTAAAGAGTTGTGCAGTAGTCATGAGTGAGCATGCACTGGTGTGTTATCTGAGCATGCTCGGGTGCTAACTGAGTGTCTTTGGCGTGCTCGAAAAATATGTCCCCGCAGCTGCTCGACAGCCGCAGCACATGCAGGGATTGTCTAACAAACAGTCAATCCCCGCATGTGTTATGGTTGGCAAACAGCCGTGAGACATGCAGCCACAGGGACTCGAACATAGTATTCGGGCACGCCGAAGTAACTCGGTTAGCACAGGAGCATGCTCAGATAACATCTTATCCCAGCATACTTGCTCATCGCTATTGTCCAGCACTCCTCGTTTCTGCATTGGGCATGGAGAGATGATGCTGTACATCTAGAAGGATGAATGCAGATTTCTCATCTGGCACTTAGCAGCATCTCTCCACAGGGAATGCAGAAGTAAATAAAACTACACGACCTCCCGTCTATACACCCCTGGCAAAAATTATGGAATCACTGGCCTTGGAGGATGTTCATTCAGTTGTTTAATTTTGTACATAAAAAAGCAGATCACAGACATGGCACAAAACTAAAGTAATTTCAAATGGCAACTTTCTGGCTTTAAGAAACACTAAAATAAATCAAGAACAAAAAATGTGGTAGTCAGTAATGCTTACTTTTTTTAACCAAGCATATGGGAAAAATTATGGAATCACTTAATTCTGAGGAAAGAAATTATGGAATCACCCTGTAAATTTTCATTCCCAAAACTAATACCTGCATCAAATTAGATCTGCTCATTAGTCTGTATCTAAAAAGGAGTGATCACACCTTGGAGAGCTGTTGCACCAAGTGGACTGACATGAATCATGGCTCCAACATGAGAGATGTCAAATGAAACAAAGGAGAGGATTATCAAACTCTTAAAAGAGGGTAAATCATCACGCAATGTTGCAAAAGATGTTGGTTGTTCAGTCAGCTGTGTCTAAAATCTGAATTAAATACAAACAACATGGGAAGGTTGTTAAAAGCAAACATACTGGTAGACCAAGGAAGACATCAAAGCGTCAAGACCGGAAACTTCAAGCAATATGTCTCCAAAACAGGAAATGCACAACAAAAGAAATGAACGAATAGGTTGAAACTGGAGTCAACATCTGTGACTGAACTGTAAGAAACCGCCCAAAGGAAATGTGATTTACATATGGAAAAGCTAAATGAAAGCCATCATTAACACCTAAACAGAAAAAAACAAGGTTACAATGGGCTAAGGAAAAGCAATTTTGGACTGTGGATGACTGGATGAAAGTCATATTCAGTGATGAATCGCAAATCTGCATTGGGCAAGGTGATGATGCTGGAACTTTTGTTTGGTGCCGTTCCAATGAGATTTATAAAGATGACTGCTTAAAGAGAACATGCAAATTTCCACAGTCATTGATGATATGGGACTGCATGTCAGGTAAAGGCACTGGGGAGATGGCTGTTATTACAGCTTCAATAAAAGCACAAGTTTATGTTGATATTTTGGACACTTATCCCATCAATTGAAAGGATGTTTGGGGATGATGAAATCATTTTTGATAATGCATCCTGCCTTAGAGCAAAAACTGTAAAAACATTCCTTGAAAAAAGACACATAAGGTCAATGTCATGGCCTGCAAATAGTCCGGATCCCAATCCAATTGAAAATCTTTGGTGGAAGTTGAAGAAAATGGTCCATGACAACCTGACTACCACATTTTTTGTTCTTGATTTTTTTTTTTTAGTGTTTCCTAAAGCCAGAAAGTTGCCATTTGAAATGACTTTAGTTTTGTGCCATGTCTGTGATCTGTTTTTTTTCTGCAAAATTAAACAACTGAATGAACATCCTCCAAGGCCGGTGATTCTATAATTTTTGCCAGGGGTTGTACTAATAGACATGGCACGTAAAAGTATGTTCAGGTCTGTTGCTGAATTGTCTCATTCATCTGGAAGATACTTGCAGGAATCGGCTGCACAACCCTGTTCTCCAGCACAAAATGCAGCATTCAGGGCCACTAGACATTGCAATCTTTATAATTAATGGTTGTCTTTTCCCTTTTCAGTGAATTTCTGGTATGATATGGAGTATGACCTGAAATACCACTATTTTCAACTTCTGGATTCTCTCACTAAAAGCGTCGGAAATCTGTGAATGGGCCAGGGACATTAGCATGGCCAAAGAACAGCTAAGCATCCATGTGCCATGAGACAGAGGTGACCCTGTGCATGCAGGGACGAGGCTCTAGACTTTGGAGTATCTGGTTGTGAAATGCTGGATGGGAATTATTCTTTCCAAAATATGAATATATACGCTCACTCTCTGATACAGGAGCAGAGTATCACACTTCAAGTGATGCCCAGCGATCTTTCACAAAGGGACTAATCCATGTGCACCACCTTTCATAATTTGTGTGTCCTGATTGTGGAGATTGTTTCTCCCTATTTGTGTATAAGGAGAGCTGATCAGGCAGAAACCCAAATTAGTCGCCCTGCAGACACGTCAGCAATTCGGAGCTTTTTAAAATTTGGGACCCCTTGTGCATTTCATGCTGCTAGCTTCCCCTTAACACACCCCATTGGGGGATGATGGAAAAGAAATGCCTTGGGGGTCTATTCACACATTGCAGTGAAATCACTTGTTTTTATTTATTTTTTTTAAAGACCGTGGCTAAAAAAAAAAAGGACACAATTTTACGGATTTAGTCCCTAAAATTGATCACTTTTTCAAAAGCGAATCTACCTCTTAAAGACCAATTCATACACAGCAGCAGATATGTTGCAGAAATGTCAGCCACGGTCCCATACTTCTGACAGTTTCAGAAATCTGTGCACATACTGCAGAAGAAACTCAATTTAGAGGTACGGAATGTAATCTGCAACTAATCTGTCACGTGTGCACACGTCCCAACACAGTCAGCCGTGCCTGATCACTTTGGGCTGATAGGGGGTCCGCAGTTCATTTTGCTTCTGATGTACATCTATCAACATTGGACACTTGGAGAATGATTAATGTATTCGGCACCCTCTTATTTAATAAACTGCAAAGTTTAAAATGTAAAACTCACGGCTGTGTCACAGGGCGGCCGGGGACCTCGGATTAGTCATCTGAGATGCATATAACAGGGGCCGCAGTAAGGCGGCCAGGGTCTGATTCATGCCGCCTGCCAGTCATGCAGCATGAATCCATGGTCAGGTTCACTTTATAACCCCGATTTATAAAGGTGGTATAATATATATCTTCAAAAATGTCACGTTTATGCATAACTTGGAAGTTGCCTGAAAAATTTGGCGACTTGGAACTTAGTGTTTTAATGCAAGTCCCCGTCATATTCGCCAAAATGGGCGAGACAGGGCATGGCGAAACCCGCCAGACAAATTCTTCAACAAGTCTAGAATGTGGCATACCCAACCGAAGACATGTATTACGGTCTCTGATAGTGATGAGCGAATATACTCGTTGCTCGGGTTTTCCTGAGCACGCTCGGGTGGTCTCCGAGTATTTGTGACTGCTCGGAGATTACGTTTTCTTCGCCTCAGCAGCATGATTTACAGCTATTAGGCAGCTTGATTACATGTGGGGATTCCCTACCAACCAGGCAACCCCCACATGTAATCAGCCTGGCTACTAGCGGTAAATCATTCAGCTGCCGCGATGAAAACTAAATCTCCGAGCACTAACAAATACTCGGAGGTCACCTGAGCGTGTTCAGGAAAACCCGGGCAACAAGTATATTCGCTCATCACTAGTCCCTGATTAAAGTAACATTTCTAGTGAAGGTGCGCGGCATTCTAAGATGTGCCCAACTTATTCATTGCTGTGCTCCTCTTATAAATATGGAGCAGCTTTTTGTTATTTATTCTGAGAGCAGCATACTGTAGGGTCAGAGAGTCTGAATCCAGGGATGTGTCACTTATTATAGACTGCGGGCAGTTACAATATAAACAGTGTTTTATCAGCAGAAGATTATCACTACAAGACTAGGTCCCACATGCCAGGCAGTTCAGCTAATCTGTCTAACCCCACCCCCACCACTGATTGGCAGCTGTTGACAGTGAACACAGGAAGCTGCCAATCAGGGGTGTGGTTATACACAGCTCTGCGTTCCAAGCTCGCTTACATCTACAGCAGAGAAAACAGAGATTCTATCAAAACTACAGCAAGCAGCCTAGTAAGTGACACATCATTGGAATCGGGCTCTCTGCACCTGCATCATGCTTCTCTTTGATTACAGATTGCAAAAACCTGCTGACAGATTCCGTTAAATTAAGTAGGTGCACCTTACTGCAGTGGGACCCTGTAAATTAAAAGCGGCATCTACAATGGCAGTCTTAATGAATCAGAGCCTGTATGCAGACAACTGTAAGGACCGGCAGACAGTAATCATGTGCTCTGTAGCACTTTACACTGGTAGCCCGGCATTCTACAAGCCCTGGCGGCATAAAAACCACTGTGCTGCACATTGCGATGCAATATAGTAAAACTTGTCTGCTGGGTTGTGGTCATATGTTGAGCAGATACATGGCCACTATTCTGCTGTATATCTTTTATATATCTAAATTTGAAACTCCACTTTTACAAGCAATTTTCTGTTTACAGAAAAACGGGATAATGGTGTAGCTTTCAGTCAAAGGAGGCACATGATGGGTGTCCTTAAATCTTCCTATCGCCAAATCTTATTTTTTGCCACAAAGCACAAAATCGCGTCAAACCGGCCATCATCTGGAAGCTGTTTTACAGAAAAGCGCAGTAAAAAAAAAAATCTTGATTTGACCACGTTGACCCTCCAGATGTTTGTTCTACATATACATGTTTTAGCTGGGTTTTTACAGATAGAACAGCACCCATTAAACTCTGTGGGGTTGTTCATTTATTCATGTTATTAACGGAGCTGGACAATGGAGTCACCCATATGTGTATCCTCGTGCTGTCTGTTTTTAGCTTTGCAATTTCTGTATTCCTCCCCCCCCACCAGATACTGATGAAAATCTGATCCAGAACATTAATTTATGAGGTTATAACTCTGGAACGCTTCCACGGATCCCGGCGATTCTGACATTTTCTCGGGACATATTGTACTTTATGATAGTGGTAAAATTTCTTTGATATTACCTGCGTTTATTTGTGGAAAAAAAAAAACGGAAATTTGGCAAAAATGTTCAAAATTTCGTAGTTTTCCAACTTTGAATTTTCATGCCCTTAAATCAGAGATATGTCACACAAAGTACTTAAGTAACATTTTCCTCATGTCTACTTTACATCTGCACAATTTTGGAAACAGTTTTTTTTTTGTTAGGAAGTTATGCTTCATAGGAATTTTTGGAATGTTTAAAAAAAATGAACATTCAATTTTTTTTCACAAAAAATTTACTTCAGATCCAATTTTTTTTTTATTTTCCCAATGTTAACAGGAGAAATTGGACAAAGTTGTTGTGCAATTTGTCCTGAGTACACTGATACCCCATATGTGGGAGTAAACCCCTGTTTGGGCGCACGGCAGAGCTTGGAAGGGAAGGAGTGCCGTTTTACTTTTTCAACGCAAAATTGGCTGGAATTGAGATCGGGCGCCATGTCGCGTTTGGAGAGCCACTGATGTGCCCAGGCATGAAAATAAAAAAATCTTTTCCACAAACATGATCTTTTAGACACAAAAGGGCATAGTAGAACCAAAAACACTCAGGTTCAAAAAATCACAGTAATCTGCAAGTGCTAGTAAAAAGATGTAAAAAAAACAGGGTATTTGGTTGATACGTTTTTTGCAAAAAATGTATACTAAGCTGCTCCACCAAACGTCAAGGTATACCCATATCAGAGCAGTCCTAACTGATGTATGCAATCCCTATCTGATGTATTTAAAAACCTGATCATCTGTATATTTCCTGTGTGAACAGGGTTCAGAGAGGAAAAGTCCATGTGGACATGCTGAGTGGAACAGCCCATGTGTTCCTGTTTCCATAATTGTTCTCTTGTGTCTACAAGACTAGGGAGTTACCCACCACTCCTCTTGGGCTATCTGCACAAAAGCTGTTCCACTCAGCATGTCCACATGGACTTTTCCTCTCTGAACCCTGTTCACACAGGTAATATACAGATGATCAGGTTTTTAAATACATAAGAGAGGGATTGCATACATCAGTTAGGACTGCTCTGATATGGGTATACCTTGACGTTTGGTGGAGCAGCTTAGTATACATTTTTTGCAAAAAACGTATCAACCAAATACCCTGATTTTTACATCTTTTTACTAGCACCTGCAGATTACTGTGATTTTTTTTGAACCTGAGTGTTTTTAGTTCTACTATGCCCTTTTGTGTCTTCAAGTTTCTTGGTGGTGTGTGAGCATGTTCCTACAGACTTCACTGTGCACTGTTCACTGTGCAAGTAGCCCATGTGTTCCTGTTTCCAAACATGATCTTTTAGTCCCCAATTTTTTATTTTCCCAATGGTAACACGAGACATTGGACCCCAAAAGTTGTTGTTTAGTTTGAGTACGCTGATACCCCATATGTGGGAGAAAACTACTGTATGGGCGCACGTCGGGGCTCGGAGTGCAGATTTTGATGGAATGGTCTGTGGGCGTCATGTCGCATTTGGAGAGCCTCTAATGTGCCTAAACAGTGGAAACCCCCCATAAGTGACCCCATTTTGGAAACTAGACCTCCCAAGGAACTTATCTAGATGTGTGGTGAGCTCTTTGAACCCTCAAGTGCTTCACGGAAGTTTATAACGTAGAGCCGTAAAATTAAAAAATAATTTTTGCGGAAAAAATATGATCTTTTCGCCCCCAATTTTTTATTTTTCCATGGGTAACAGGAGAAATTGGACCCCAAGAGTTATTGTGCAATTTGTCCTGAGCATACTGATACCCCATATGTGGGGGTAAACCACTGTTTTGGCACATGGCAGAGCTCAGAAGGGAAGGAGCGCCAGATTTTACTGTTATTTTTTGCAGGTGCCATGACCCACTGGGAGAACCCATGAGGTACCAAAACAGCAGAACCCCCCCATAAGTGACCCCATTTTACGAATTACACCTCTCAATTAATTCATCTAGGGGTGCAGTGATCATATTGACACCATGGGTGTGTCACAGAATTTTATACCATTGGGCAGCCAAGCGGAGAGACTCGAGAGGAACAGAGCGCTATTTGCCTATTCAAGTGAATGGTTCTGTGCACGTCCGTGTGTTTCCACGGACCGTGTGGCCGTGGGCAAAACACGCTGACATGTCCATTTTTTAATGTCAGCATGGGCCACAAAACATCCAGCACACGTGCACACGCATAACACACTTGGATGTCATCCATGTGACACGCATCGGCGCTGAGGAAGAAGCATTACAATAAAGCGTTACAGTAAGCACTGTCCCCAGCACCGGGTGGTGAACACGGCTCTCATCATTCTCCCCTGCTCTGCCGGCGATTGGCACAAGCAGGGGAGAATATCAGGATGTGTGAAAGAGGCGATATAGCGGGTTTTTATGTTTGGCAGCTGTCACACACTAAAAGACGCTTTTTATGGCAAAAAATAGTTTCTGCATCACATTTTGAGAGCTATAATTTTTGCGTATTTTGGTCCACAGAGTCATGTGAGGTCTTGTTTTTTGCTGGACGAGTTCGTGACATTTTTTGAATGAACAAAAACCAGCAATTCATGAATTTATTTTGGGGGGGAGGGGGCGTTTATACTGTTCCGCGTGTGGTGAAATTGATAAGGCAGTTTTATTCTTCGGGTCAGTACGATTACAGCGACACCTCATTTATATATTTTTTAGGTTTTGGCGCTTTTATACAATAAAAACTATTTTATATAAAAAATAATTATTTTTGCATCGCTTTATTCTGAGAGCCATAACTTTATTTTTCCTGTGATGGAGCTGTATGGCGGCTTGTTTTTTGCGGGACAAGATGACGTTTTCAGCGGTACCATGTTTATTTATATCTGTCTTTTTAATTGCGTGTTATTCCACTTCTTGTTCGGAGGTATGATGATAAAGCATTGTTTTTTTGCCTTTTTTTATGGTGTTCACTAAAGGGGTTAAATAGTGGGGCAGTTTTATAGGGCGGGTCATTACAGATGCGAGGATACCAAATATGTGTACTTTTATGGTTTCGATTTTTTTTTTTCATTCAAATACCGTATATACTCGAGTATAAGCCGAGATTTTCAGCCCAAAATTTTGGGCTGAAAGTGCCCCTCTCGGCTTATACTCGAGTCAAGGTGGGTGGCAGGGTCGGCGGGTGAGGGGGTGAGGGCGCTGAGGCATACTTACCTAGTCCCAGCGATCCTCGCGCTGTCCCTGCCGTCCCACGGTCTTCTGTGCTGCAGTTCTTCCCCTCTTCAGCAGTCACGTGGGACCGCTCATTACAGAAATGAATAAGCGGCTCCACCTCCCATAGGGGTGGAGCCGCCTATTCATTCCTCTAATCAGCGGTGCCGGTGACCGCTGATAGAGAAAGAAGCTGCGGCACCGAAGACCAGGCAGAGGGACAGCGCGAGGATCGCCAGGACTAGGTAAGTATAGCATATTCACCTGTCCTCGTTCCAGCCGCCGAGCGTCGCTCCATCTTCCCGGCCGGCGCCTCCATCTTCCCGGCGTCTGCGCTCTGACTGTTCAGGCAGAGGGCGCGATGACGCATATAGTGTGCGCGGCGCCCTCTGCCTGATCAGTCAGAGCAGAGACGCCGGGAAGATGGAGGCGCCGGAACGAGACGCCGGGAGCTGCAATCAAGGGAGGTGAGTATGTGTTTTTTTTTTTTTAATTGCAGCAGCGGCGGGGCAGAGATTTATGTGGAGCATCTATGGGGCACAGTGAACGGTGCAGAGCACTGTATATGGCACATCTATGGGGCACAGTGAACGGTGCAGGGCACCGTATATGGCACATCTATGGGGTACAGTGAACGGTGCGGAGCACCGTATATGGCACATCTATGGGGCACAGTGAACGGTGAAGGGCACCGTATATGGCACATCTATGGGGCACAGTGAACGGTGCAGGGCACCGTATATGGCACATCTATGGGGCACAGTGAACGGTGCAGCACCGTATATGGCACATCTATGGGGCACAGTGAACGGTGCAGGGCACCGTATATGGCACATCTATGGGGCACAGTGAACGGTGCAGGGCACCGTATATGGCACATCTATGGGGCACAGTGAACGATGCAGAGCACCGTATATGGCACATCTATGGGGCACAATGAACGGTGCAGAGCACCGTATATGGCACAGCTATGGGGAAATATGAACGGTGCAGAGCACTGTATGGCACAGCTATGGGGAAATAATGATCTATTTTTATTTTTGAAATTCACCGGTAAATGCTGCATTTCCACCCTAGGCTTATACTCGAGTCAATAAGTTTTCCCAGTTTTTTGGGGAAAAATTAGGGGGGTCGGCTTATACTCGGGTCGGCTTATACTCGAGTATATACGGTATGTATTTAGTGATAGAATAAATATTGGGGTTTTTTTTTTAAATTTTAAAATATTCTTACAATTAAATTTTTTATTTTTTTTTATTCATTCTGACTTTTACACTTTTTCCCACTATGGGACAATCCTTTTGTGCAGGCTGATTGTTTCTATAGCATGCAGATGAAGCAGATCTGCATACTATAGACATCGGGTCTCCATGGAGCAATCGGGACCCTGTGTCACGCCGCGGGGTCTCCGATCCAAAGGCAGACTGACTTTGGGGGTTAAAGTGCCGGGAGGGGTCTGTGAACGCTCCTGGCACTTAATACCGGGTGTCAGTTGTGAGAATCAGCTTACACCCAGCCGCGATTGGCCGCACATGACCCGTGTGCGCGGCCGATCGCTATGACGTACTAGCCCGTCCATGGTCACACAGGCCCAGGGCACATGGACAGGATAGTACTTCAAATGTCATAAAGGGGTTAGTGGAAAGTTTTTTTTTTTTTTTTGTTTTTTTTTTACATACTACAGGCCTAACGATGAGCCAAACGGAGCAGCTGCTGAAAAAGGACGGTCAGCACAGAATGACTGCTCAAACCAAGCACAGGCTGTCGATGCACCATTTTTGTTGTCTAAGACTATTTTTTTGGACTATGTGTCTAAAAACTAACAGGGAGATAATTGTTACCTGCCTGCTCTATCCGGCGATTCAACTGCTCCATGTCATCAGAGCAGCTCTTCTTCTTCTGGGCTGTTTTGTCAACCGTGGGCCCCCTCCTTTCTGCTCACCGGCCCCCAGCGGCAAGATTCTGCCAGCTTAGTAACTGATCGTGCATGCTAAGACACACGAGCAGTTAAAATTTGTTGCAGGAGATTTCCTACATGGTAACAGTTAACAGCCACCAGCCAATCACAGGCCAGCAGCTGACGTCAGAGCGCACGTCGCCAGCGTATGATGTCACTGTCATACGCTGGAAGAAAGGTCTGCGCCTTAGATGTATCGAGCGGATACCGCTGGACTTCGGCCAGGTAAGGAGAAACATTTTTATTTTTTTTTTAAAGCCGCGGTATGTGGCTGCATTATACACTTTCGAGGTGCAATATACTACTATGGGGTGCATTATACTGGCTATGGGGCTGCGCTCTACGCTATGGGGTGGCATTATACTGCTATGGAGCTGCATTATACTGCTATGGAGCTGCATTATACTGCGACGGGGCTGCATTATACTGCTGTGGTGGTGCATTATACTCCTATGGAGCTGCATTATACTCCTATGGGGCTACAATATACTCCTATGGGGCTGCATTATACTGCTATGAGGGTGCATTGCACTATGGAGTGCATTATACTGCTATGGGGTTGCATTATACATAATGTATGACTATGGGTGTGCATTATACTATATATGAATATGGGATGCGTTATATTATTATGGATGACTATGGGGGCAATAACGAGACAGGAGTGGACACAATGGGTCTAGAATATGGGATATTATTACTGTATGGGCTAATTAAAGGATATTATTCTTGAGGATATTGTTTTCAGTGTGGGGGAGGAGAGGTCCTGTTACTGTGCAAGGTGACACGGTCACTTTTTTCTTCATCTGGAATAGTATAGAGGTTGGGGAAAAATTGGGGAATGTGCTCTAGATAACTTATTTTCTGCAGAGATGAGTCCTGGCTGGAAGAAGTGATGACTGTTTAAAGTGGATGAAAAAGAAAAGTGAAGATGAAGGACTCCAACTAAAGAAGTCACTGGGAAGTCAGTGTGTTACCTGTACACTTACACTATATACAGAAGTCCTGTGTATAATGTCACTAGTGATCACTGTATTACCTGTACACTGACAGTAAATACAGAGCTCCTGTGTACAATGTCATTGGTGATCACTGTATTGCCTGTACACTGACACTATATACAGAGCTCCTATGTACAATGTCACTAGTGTTTACTGTATTTCCTGTACACTTACACTATATACAGAGCACCTGTGTATAATGTCATTGGTGATCCCTGTATTACCTGTGCACTCACACTATATACAGAGCTCCTGTGTATGTCACCGGTGATCCCTGTATTACCTGTGCACTGACACTATATACAGAGCTCCTGTGTATGTCACTAGTGATCACTGTATTGCCTGTACACGGACACTGTGTACTTGATCTCCTGTGTACAATGATATTAGTATTGTGTTTTGTTTTTATTAATGATCAGTATCGTAGTATTCGGTCACTATGTGGTGATAATTTGATCTGGTCATGGTGTGGCAGTATCTGTTCTTTGTATGTGCTATTTGGTCACTGATATGATGTAGTCTGGTCATGGCGTGATGGCAGAGGCGTAGCTAGGGTTTTGGTCCGGGGGGGGGGCGAAGCTTCTGAGTGGGCCCCTAACCAGGTAACCTTGATTACAACTCGATGACGCCCCCTAATAGTGGAGAACCTCAGCAGATGACCGCGCTGTTACTGAAGATAATCTCTATATAAAGACCAACATGGATATTACCGCCATATGGTCAGTGGTAAATACCAGCCCTACAGAGCATATAAGAGATCACAGCACAGTTACAGATAAGGACTTACCATTGACGTTCTTTATGATGGAATCGTCACTTTTCCCGTCTTTTCCATCTAGTCCAGACCGACATGACAACTTCCAGCTATAACTTGTCTGCAGAGAAAACAACAAAGACACATTTCACTTCTCACATTCCAGCTATCACCATCTATTCTCAACCTGCACAAACCCCTAATCCTGCTGATACCCCAATACTGAGCCCCTGCTGCCGTATGTGTCCCTATTACTACACCTGATACCCCAATACTGAGCCGCTGCTGCCCTATTTGTCCCTATTACTGCCCGATACCCCAATACTGAGCCGCTGCTGCCGTATGTGTCCCTATTACTGCACCTGATACCCCAATACTGAGCCGCTGCTGCTGTATGTGTCCCTATTACTGCTCCTGATACACCAATACTGAACCTCTGCTGCCGTATGTGTCCCTATTACTGCACCTGATACCCCAATACTGAGCCGCTGCTGCCATGTGTGTCCCTATTACTGCACCTGATACCCCAATACTGAGCCGCTGCTGCCGTATGTGTCCCTATTACTGCACCTGATACCTCAATACTGAGCCGCTGCTGCCGTATGTGTCCATATTACTGCACCTGATACCCCAATACTGAGCCGCTGCTGCCGTATGTGACCCTATTACTGCTCCTGATACCCCAATACTGAACCTCTGCTGCCGTATGTGTCCCTATTACTGCACCTGATACCTCAATACTGAGCCGCTGCTGCCGTATGTGTCCATATTACTGCACCTGATACCCCAATACTGAGCCGCTGCTGCCGTATGTGTCCCTATTACTGCTCCTGATACCCCAATACTGAACCTCTGCTGCCTTATGTGTCCCTATTACTGCACCTGATACCCCAATACTGAGCCGCTGCTGCCGTATGTGTCCCTATTACTGCACCTGATACCCCAATACTGAGCCGCTGCTGCCGTATGTGTTCCTATTACTGCACCTGATACCCCAATACTGAGCCGCAGCTGCCGTATGTGTCCCTATTACTGCACCTGATACCCCAATACTGAGCCGCTGCTGCCGTATGTGTCCCTATTACTGCACCTAATACCCCAATACTGAGCCGCTGCTGCCGTATGTAACCCTATTACTGCACCTACTCTGTGGTTCTCTGTACCCTCTAAATTCTAAAGCACCCCTCTATAATATAGTAATGCCGGGTGCAAGTGCCCTAGAAAACAGAGCCCACATTTTGCCCCCTAGAAAGTAATAATGCCCTCTGTGTGCCCCTTTGATAGTCACAGTAACCTGAGTTCCCCTATTTCAATAAGTGCCCACTTTACATTTAATAATGTCCCGAGTCTCCCCCCCCGTACAGCTCCCCTATACACAGTATAATGCCCCCTAACTTTATAGTACCACCCACACAGTATACTGACGCCTTAGTAGCCTTCAAACTGTTTGATGGCTCCAACACTGTAATCCCCATACTGTATGATGGCCCCATAGATAAACGCCATATAGTATAATGTGCCAGATAGTCCTCAATATAGCACAAGGCAGCACCCCTATAGGCAGACCCTGTAGTTTAAAGCACTCCCCATAGGCAGACCCTGTAGTATAAGGCAGCACCCCCCCATAGGCAGATCCTTTAGAATAAGGCAGCACTCCCCCCATAGGCAGATCCTTTAGAATAAGGCAGCACTTCCCCATAGGCAGATCCTGTATCATAAGGCAGCACTCCCCCCATAGGCAGATCCTGTAGAATAAGGCCGTACTCCCGCCTATAGGCAGATCCTGTAGAATAAGGCAGCACTCCCCCCCTCTAGGCAGATCCTGTATATAAGGCAGCACTCCCCCCATAAGCAGATCCTGTAGAATAAGGCAGCACCCCCTGCTATAGGAAGATCCTGTATATAAGGCAGAATCCCCCATAGGCAGATACTGTATATAAGGCAGCACCCCCCATAGGCAGATCCCATATATAAGGCAGCACCCCCATAGGCAGATCCTGTATATAAGGAAGCACCCCCCCAATAGGCAAATCCTGTATATAAGGCAGCACCCCCCAATAGGCAAATCCTGTATATAAGGCAGCACCCCCCAATAGGCAGATCATGTATATGAGGCAGCGCCCCCCCAATAGGCAGATCCTGTATATAAGGCAGCACCCCCCCAATAGACAGATCATGTAAATGAGGCAGCACCCCCCCCCCAATAGGCAGATCATGTAAATAAGGCAGCACACACACCCCCCCCATAGACAGATCCTGTAAATAAGGCAGCAACCCCCAATAGGCAGATCCTGTAAGTAAGGCAGCACCCCCCCCAATAGACAGATCCTGTAAATAAGGCAGCACACCCCCCCAATTGACAGATCCTGTAAATAAGGCAGCACACCCCGCCAATAGACAGATCCTGTAAATAAGGCAGCACACCCCGCCAATAGACAGATCCTATAAATAAGGCAGCACCCCCCCCAATAGGCAGATCCTATAAATAAGGCAGCACCCCCACCAATAGACAGATCCTATAAATAAGGCAGCACCCCCACCAATAGACAGATCCTATAAATAAGGCAGCACCCCCCCCAATAGACAGATCCTATAAATAAGGCAGCACCCCCCAATAGACAGATCCTATAAATAAGGCAGCACACCCCCCAATAGACAGATCCTATAAATAAGGCAGCACACCCCCCAATAGACAGATCCTATAAATAAGGCAGCACACCCCCAATAGACAGATCCTATAAATAAGGCAGCACCCCCCCAATAGACAGATCCTGTAAATAAGGCAGCACCCCCCCAATAGACAGATCCTATAAATAAGGCAGCACACCCCCCCCCCCCCAATAGACAGATCCTATAAACAATACTCACCTCTCCCTCTTTGTTCCAGCGGCGGTCCCTGCTCCCGCTCATCTACACCGACAGCGGGTGCCGGACAGTGACATCATCGCGCCCGCTGTCAGTGTGGGGGATGATGGGAGGAGCGCAGCGCTCCTTCCCTCATCACTGCGGTGAGCTGTATCGGCTAGATGCCGATACAGCTCACATTGCGATAGTGGGCGGGGGGCCCACTGCTGGCACCGGGCCCCCCCGCCTGCTCAGGGGCCCTATAGCGGCAGAGCAGGGAGATCGATTCACCCTGCCCTGTCGCAGAATGTAACTGCATCGGCGCGCGCGATGCAGTTACAGTAGCGTAGCTCCGGGTGGGCCCCCTCAGAGCGCGGGGCCCGTGGCGATTGCCCCCTCTGCCCCCCCGGTAGCTACACTACTGCGTGATGGTATTTGTTCCTTGTATGTAGTATTATTGGTCACCATGTGGTGGTAATATGTGATTCAGTCATGGTGCGGTGGTATTTGGCCCTTGTATGTGATATTATTGGTAATTTTAAAAATTGAAAAATAAATAAAAATATACCAAAAATTGTATTGGATATTTTAACAAATGTTTAAAGCAAACCTGTCACCAGGTTTGGCTGATATAAGATACGTCCACCGCCTTTCAGGGCTTATCTACAGCATTCTATAATGCTGTAGTTAAGCCCCCAGTCCGACTTAAAAGATAAGAAAAATACATTTTATTATACTCACCGAGGGGCAGTCCGGTCCGATAGGTGTCGAAGGTCCTGGTCCGGCGCCTCCCATCTTCGTGTGATGCCGCCCTGCTGTTGCTTTATTGCTCCCCAGCATCGTGCTCCGCCGCAGGCGTACTTTGCCCTGTTTAGGGCACAGTTAAGTACTGCAGTGCGCAGGTGCCAGAAAAGGTCAGCGCCTGTGCACTGCAGTACTTTTATCTGCCCCCAACAGGGCAGATAAGTACACTTGTGACGGAGTGCGATGCCAGGGAGCCATGAAGCAACAGGAGGGCGGCATCACAAGACGATGGGAGGCGCCGGACCTGCGACACCCAACGGACCAGACTTGCCCCTTCCCTCCCATTATAGAGCGCTGTAGATAAGCCCTGAAAGGTGGTGGCCATAACTCATATCGGCCAAAACTGAAAAAAGTTTTAATGGGGCCCTTAAAATTTTGCCAGTATGGAGCCCGAAATTCCTAGTGGCAGCCCTGGTGCCAGCAGAGAATGGGGCTGGGCACAACAGATACGGAGTTAGTGATTATCTACCTATTAGTGCTTAAGCCCATAGTACAACAATACCGTCCTGGATTAACCCTTTATAAGTACACCTCACCTGTTTTCCAGCTTGAGGGTATGTGCACACGTTCAGGTTTTTTCGCGATAAAAACGCATACATTGGGACTTCCGGGAGGCAGAGCCTAATGATGGCCGCCTTTTAGATGAGCTCCTGGATCGCGAGCCCTATATGAGGCAAAATTCCCGACTTCCATCTAACCTAATTCCAGGATAAGGTCCGGACATGGGTCGGTAACGCTGACCCAGCTCTCCGGCTGCCCCGGAGGCACAAGGTGCAAGCAGCGCCGAAGATAAAGCTGCGCATAGTGAAGCCTCTGCAGCGGGAATCTGCGACGGTGGAGGAAGGAACAGAGGCACACCTGCCAAGTTCTCATCTAGCTTACCGGCCAGGTGCGGCACGAGGGTGAGCAGCTCCGGCGAGAACGAGGGAAACTCCCGGCTGGATGAGCGGTGCAGGAGAGGGGAAGGCAGGAGGCGGAGTCAGATCTGCGCCATCTTACAGACCCACGTGTTGGGCTTCGGAACGATACACCACGCTGCGGCTCTGTGTGCTGGGCATCAGCGTATCCCTCCTGAGTCATCCTAGCAGCGCAGCCCCTCTAGAATCACCATACCGCTGACTGTCACTGCACATAGGCTGCAGGCTGACCACTGTTCGGAATAAGGGGGGATCCCACATAGAACTTTTGAGCAGCTATTGTGGGGAGAGGAGAAAGAAGGCAGCACTGATCTATATAACTCTCTAACTTAGCTGCTAGATGTATGTGGCACCTACTACGACATCGCTGACTCCTTTACTTAATATAACAGGCACTCATTTCATCTCATTATGGATAAACATATGGGCAAAAACGTCAAACCTGGCAGAAGCTCCACGCGCAACCAGGCAGGCGCATCTCCAACTCCACAAGCTTCTGAGATTAATAATGAGAACACACAAACCATTGCAGAAGCTATCTTAGACCGGTTGACACCTGTAATTGACAACCGTCTGGCAGCCTTCCAGTCTTCTCTAGACTCGATTGTGTCACAAGTTAATGCCCATGGAGCGCGCATAGCAGAAGCAGAACAAAGAATCTCAGACTTAGGGTACCGTCACACTGAAACGACGCTGCAGCGATACGACGATGTCGATCGCTGCAGTGTCGCTGTTTGGTCGCTGGAGAGCTGTCACACAGACAGCTCTCCAACGATCCAGAAGTCCCCTGGTAACCAGGGTAAACATCGGGTTACTAAGCGCAGGGCCGCGCTTAGTAACCCGATGTTTACCCTGGTTACCAGCATAAACGTAAAAAAAAACACTACATACTTACCTTCCGTGTCTGTCCTGACGTCACCGCTGTGCTTTCCGGCTGGCCGGCGCTCACAGCCAGTGCAGAGAAGCACAGTGCCGGAGGACAGACACGGAAGGTAAGTATGTAGTGTTTGTGTTTTTACGTTTACGCTGGTAACCAGGGTAAACATCGGGTTACTAAGCGCGGCCCTGCGCTTAGTAACCCGATGTTTACCCTGGTTACCAGTGAAGACATCGCTGAATCGGCATCACACACGCCGATTCAGCTATGTCAGCGGGAGATCCAGCGACGAAAGAAAGTTTCAAATGATCTGCTACGACGTACGATTCTCAGCGGGGTCCCTGATCGCAGTAGCGTGTCAGACACAGCGAGATCGTAACGATATCGCTGGAATGTCACGGATCGTGCCGTCCTAGCGATCAAAGTGCCACTGTGTGACGGTACCCTTAGAGGACTCCACTAAGGCTCTCAAGGACAAACTGACTAATAAAGAAAAGGACATTTCAAACTTCCTGGATAAGGTGGATGATCTAGAAAACAGATCCCGCCGCAACAATTTGAGACTCATAGGTATTCCTGAATCTGTCCCCTCCTCAGAATTGATTAAACTAACTTCAGAATGGCTACTGAAATCTCTCGGCATCTCACTACCATCAGGTGCAATGGCCATAGAGAGAGCCCACAGGTTGGGACCTTTTAGGGATGGAGATGGAGGCAGACCAACACCAGTCATTTTTAGAGTCTTTGATTTTCAAGATAGAACCCGCATCCTATCAGCTTACAGGAAACAACGATCCCTGTTATATGACAATCATAAATTACTCTTGTTCAAGGATTATTCGGCTACCATGGCAGCCAAACGCAAAGCTTTTAACCCTGCCTGCAAAATCCTTGTGGAAAAAAACATCCGTTTCAGTTTGCAGTATCCTTCAATTCTGCGATTTAACTCGGCGGGGAAAAACTGGGCCTTTAATGACCCAGATAGAGCTCTGGAGTTTCTCCGTGGGGAATTCCAGTCACTTGCTAACTCTAGCCCTACTTGAACGACAAGATCTACCCTGATTCCTTCATCGTCAGCGATGTTTAGTTTATATTGATGCTCCTTTGCCCATTGAGTGGCATGTTTTTATTTTGTATGATGTTCATTTTACAGTTGAGCTTTCTGATGATAGTTATAAAAGTTAACTGGGGTGGGGGGAGGGGGAGGGTTTACTGTGTGCGTATCCATTTTGTTTCTGTAAGGCGAGGTCTCATGCTTACTCGCTGGGATAGGCGGGGATCTCATTTAAAGTATTTACATGTTGAACAATTGTTTAATCGGACAGGTGTGGGTTGATGACCACAATCCGTTCTCTACAATGGTGCTCATGGAATGTAAACGGGCTGAATTCTCCAATTAAGAGAAAAAAGGTTTTAATTTTTTTACATAAACAAAATTTTCATATTATTTTCCTACAGGAAACACATTGGATAAAAAATAATCACCCATCTTTGCTTAGTAGGAAATACACACTTTGCGCAGAGGCATCATACTCCAAGAAACAACGAGGTGTGGCTATATTAATCTATAATGGCCTTAAGTATGAAGTTATTGATACCCTAGAGCACCCGCAGGGCAGATTTCTTCTAGTTAGGATTGTAATTGAGGGAATGAACTATAGTCTAATTAATATTTACGCTCCGAATACACTAGATGCACAGTTCCAAGTCAAGATACTGGAGGGAATGGCGGGGTGGGATACATCTAGGGTGGTTATGGGTGGCGACTTTAACGAGGTGGCTGATACCTCCATAGATAGATCTTGTTCGAAGGTCACCCACAGATTGGCACAAGGAAACAGCATTCAATCACTTTCGAAACATCTAGATCTGGTGGATATTTGGAGACTGCAACACCCTCTTGAGAGAGATTTCTCCCATTACTCCCACGTACATGACTCCCATGCTAGGAAAGACTGCTGGCTCCTACATTCATCACTACTCCCCATACTAATTCAAACGGCTATACATAACATCCATATCTCGGACCATGCTCCAGTGACATTTAAATCTAGATTGACGGCCCCAATACATCAGGAGAGGGGGTGGCGCTTCCCCTCCTACCTCTATCAATCAGATCATTTTAAGAAACATTTGCAAATGTCATGGGAAGTTTATAACGAGGATAACCGTATTCATTGGAATGACTCACATTTGTTTTGGATGGCGTCAAAGGCAGTATTAAGGGGTCAGATTATCTCCTATGTTAGTCATAAAAGGAATGATCTAATGAAAAGAACCGTAGATACACAAAAATCGTTGACCCAGGCCTACAAGGCATTCAAGTCAAATAATAACCCACTAACAAGAACACAGTTTTTAGAGGCCAGAGAAAAGGCGGATGCTTTGGCACATGAGAGGGCCATGTTGAATTTAGATTACCAGAAACACAAATATTACAAGTGGGGCAATAACATAGTAACATAGTAACATAGTTAGTAAGGCCGAAAAAAGACATTTGTCCATCCAGTTCAGCCTATATTCCATCATAATAAATCCCCAGATCTACGTCCTTCTACAGAACCTAATTGTATGATACAATATTGTTCTGCTCCAGGAAGACATCCAGGCCTTTCTTGAACCCCTCGACTGAGTTCGCCATCACCACCTCTTCAGGCAAGCAATTCCAGATTCTCACTGCCCTAACAGTAAAGAATCCTCTTCTATGTTGGTGGAAAAACCTTCTCTCCTCCAGACGCAAAGAATGCCCCCTTGTGCCCGTCACCTTCCTTGGTATAAACAGATCCTCAGCGAGATATTTGTATTGTCCCCTTATATACTTATACATGGTTATTAGATCGCCCCTCAGTCGTCTTTTTTCTAGACTAAATAATCCTAATTTCGCTAATCTATCTGGGTATTGTAGTTTTCCCATCCCCTTTATTAATTTTGTTGCCCTCCTTTGTACTCTCTCTGGCTCTGGAAGGGTTCTGGCTTTACTTACAAGGCCTTGTAGGAAGAGAGCAAAGATACACAAAATACAACATCGCAACGGACACCAGGTAACTAATGACGAAGAAATAGTAAATGAATTTAGACTATTTTTTAGCGAATTATATAAATTAGAACCTAAGGGGGGAGAGGAGAATGAGAAATTCCTCAAAAGTCACTTAGCACCAACATTAGCTGAGGACGAGAGGGAGGCAATCAATGCCCCCATATCCACCTCCAAAATTTTACAGGTTATTAACAAACTCAAAGTCTCCAAGGCACCGGGCCCGGACGGGTTCAGCAATGAACATTATAAGATTCTAGGACCGCATTTGGTGCCTCACCTTTGTGATTTGTACAATGATATGGTTAGAGGTGGGCGTCTCCCCAATCGATTCAACGAGGCGGTGGTCATTGTCCTTCCAAAGCCGGGCAAAGATCGTATGCAAGTGGAAGGGTATAGGCCAATATCCCTACTTAACTGACTTTAAGATCTTTACAAAAATTTTGGCTGACAGACTTCAAAGAATTATCCCTAACTTAATCTCACCACAACAAACCGGGTTTATACACGGGAAATCTATTACTTACAATATTAGAAAAGCTCTGGGAGCTATATCTTATTGCAGAGCACATAAACATACGAAATCAATCGTGGTCAGCTTAGATGCTGACAAGGCGTTTGACAGGGTGGCATGGGATTATTTGTATGACCTATTAGCATTTCGAAATTTTGGCCCTTGGTTCAGTGAAGCCGTAAAAACAATTTATAAAAATCCGATGTCTAGGTTGTCTGTGAATAACATCCTATCTAAACCATTCGAAATTCAACGGGGAACCCGCCAGGGATGTCCTTTGTCCCCTTTGCTGTTTAATTTGGCATTGGACCCACTCCTGAGAACATTGCAGAATGAGGCGGTTTTTGAGGGGGTAAGAGTGGGAACAGATTTTGTAAAACTTTCAGCCTTTGCAGATGACATTCTTTTATTTATAGCCAATCCAGCCCGAGCAATTCCGGCTATTATGAAAATTCTAAAAGATTTTGGTTCGTGCTCGGGCTTTAAAGTCAATTATAGTACATCAGAGACCCTGGCAGTTTTTAGAACTGGAAGGCTGCATGATCCACTGTTTCCATTTCACTGGAGCCAAGGGTCTATCAAATACTTAGGGATACGGGTGATAGCGGCTTTTGTCTAATTTGTACACAGTCAATTATAAACCACTGATATCTTCAATAATTAATCTCCTTCATTCATGGAAACATTTCACATCATTTTCAGGTAGATGTCATTTAATCAAAATGATAGTTTTCCCTAAACTACTATATGCCTTTCAGACTCTGCCCCTTCTGTTGTCCAAGACAGATCTTAGCTTACTTAACTCCAGTTTCCGAAAATTTATTTGGGGTGTGGGCGGTAGGACGCGCATTGGCCTTGTAAAGTTGCAGGCGACAAAAAAAGATGGTGGAATTAATTTTCCGGACATAGACATGTATAACCTAGCTGCTAACTTTAGATTTCCCATTGATTGGATAAGGGGTATCTCTCATTTTGCTAATGTGAGCTTAGAACAACAGATGTGTCCACATATCTCGTTGTCGGCATTGCTGCATCTAAGGGGGGAGGAAGTTCCGGTGGAAATACAAGAATACCCAACGTTGTGGCAGACGATGTAGGGGACTTTGTGGGTTGAGTGCTGGGATTTCCCGTTTTCAGCCATTTCTTAAGAATCCAGGATTTTTTGGGGGTAAGGCACCGTCATTCTATACTCAATTGGCGACTCAGGGATGCAGACAAGCAATAGATTTGCTAGACCTTAACTTTTCTTTGTTTTCTTTTGAATCTGCTTCGCTCCGTTTCCCATTATTTGGCAACAACCCTTTTCTATTTCTTCAAGCGCGCAGTTTAGTTCAGAAATGCCTTCTTACTGGGGGGAGAGGAGAGTGGAAGACCAATCTGGATGGTTTCATTAGAAACGCAGGGTCCCAACCGACGTCTATCAGTATTATTTACTCAGTAATACGAAGAAAGTGGTTGTGGAAAGGTATGACTACAGGTGTCGCAAGGTGGTCTGGGGATCTCACAGGCTTTCAAGTGGGAGACTTCCTTGACGCAACCACAACACAAAGAAAATTTATTGCATATACAGTGCCTACAAGTAGTATTCAACCCCCTGCAGATTTAGCAGGTTTACACATTTGGAATTAACTTGGCATTGTGACATTTGGACTGTAGATCAGCCTGGAAGTGTGAAATGCACTGCAGCAAAAAAGAATGTTATTTCTTTGTTGTTTTTTTTAAATTGTGAAAAGTCTTTTCAGAGGGTCATTTATTATTCAACCCCTCAACCCACCAGAATTCTGTTTGGTTCCCCTAAAGTATTAAGAAGTAGTTCAGGCACAAAGAACAATGAGCTTCACATGTTTGGATTAATTATCTCTTTTTCCAGCCTTTTCTGACTATTTAAGACCCTCCCCAAACTTGTGAACAGCACTCATACATGGTCAACATAGGAAAGACAAAGGAGCATTCCAAGGCCATCAGAGACAAGATCGTGGAGGGTCACAAGGCTGGCAAGGGGTACAAAATCCTTTCCAAGGAGTAGGGCCTACCTGTCTCCACTGTTGGGAGCATCATCCGGAAGTGGAAGGCTTATGGAACTACTGTTAGCCTTCCACGGCCTGGACAGCCTTTGAAAGTTTCCTCCCGTGCCGAGGCCAGGCTTGTCTGAAGAGTCAAGGCTAACCAAAGGACAACAAGGAAGGAGCTCCGGGAAGATCTCATGGCAGTGGGGACATTGGTTTCAGTCAATACCATAAGTAACGTACTCCACCGCAATGGTCTCCGTTCCAGACGAGCCCGTAAGGTACCTTTACTTTCAAAGCGTCATGTCAAGGCTCGTCTACAGTTTGCTCATGATCACTTGGAGGACTGAGACTGACTGGTTCAAGGTTCTCTGGTCTGATGAGACCAAGATCGAGATCTTTGGTGCCAACCACACACGTGACGTTTGGAGACTGGATGGCACTGCATACGACCCCAAGAATACCATCCCTACAGTCAAGCATGGTGGTGGCAGCATCATGCTGTGGGGCTGCTTCTCAGCCAAGGGGCCTGGCCATCTGGTCCGCATCCATGGGAAGATGGATAGCACGGCCTACCTGAAGATTTTGGCCAAGAACCTCCGCTCCTCCATCAAGGATCTTAAGATGGGTCGTCATTTCATCTTCCAACAAGACAACGACCTAAAGCACACAGCCAAGAAAACCAATGCCTGGTTCAAGAGGCAAAAAATCAAGGTGTTGCAGTGGAATAGTCAGTCTCCTGACCTTAACCCAATTGAAAACTTGTGGAAGGAGCTCAAGATTAAAGTCCACATGAGACACCCAAAGAACCTAGATATCTTGGAGAAGATCTGCATGGAGGAGTGGGCCAAGATAACTCCAGAGACCTGTGCCGGCCTGATCAGGTCTTATAAAAGACGATTATTAGCTGTAATTGCAAACAAAGGTTATTCCACAAAATATTAAACCTAGGGGTTGAATAACAATTGACCCACACTTTTATGTTTAAAATTTATAAAAATTTAACTGAGCAACAAAACTTTTTGGTTTGTAAGATTTATGCATCTGTTAATAAATCCTGCTCTTGTTTGAAGGCTCTAACTTATTTGCATCTTATTAAACCTGCTAAATCTGCAGGGGGTTGAATACTACTTGTAGGCACTGTAGTAGCTACACTGACATGGCCCTTTTGATTTTACATAGAGCCTATATCACTCCTTACTTACAGTCTAGAATGTCTCCCTCAAATGTATACTTGTGCTCAAAATGCAAATCGCGCAACACCGATATTTACCATCATCTGTGGAGTTGTTCAAAAATTTGTGAGCTCTGGGACACCATACACTTTGAGCTACAGAAGTTGTGTGGGATCAGCTTCACACTTACGCCGCAATGGTGGGCCATCTTTAACATTATAGACGATGCAAATCATAATTGGCCTAAACATATTAAGGCAACTCTAGTGATTTGGGCCTCGGCAACTAGGAAAAGCATATTACAGCATTGGCTGAATCCTGTGGTCCCATCGCTTTCTCTTATACACACAAAGATTAATTTTTTGTTTAAAATGGAGTGGATGGAAGCTCAGACAAATAAGGAGAGGTTATCGAGCAAATTTTTGACTACATGGTCTCTTTATTCCCTCGCTTCCTTTAGAAACTAGAGAGAAACTACTAACTCAATTTGAAAATACGCAATGGTATTTGTTACAACGGATAAGTGGTCACTCACCAATTCCATAATATAATTGTTAAAGATATGCACACAGAATTTATGGGGAGGGTTCGGGGTGGGTTCCAAGGAAGGGAATTGTTGTTGGAATTGTTATTATTGTATGTGTTTTGTTATCTGATGAAAAACTTAAGAAACAGAATTTTTTTTTTAAAAAACGCATACATTATGCATTCTATCATTTAGAATGCATTCTGCAATTTTTGTGCATATGAAGTGTTTTTTTTCCGCGAAAAAAACGCATCGCGGTAAACAAAGCAGCATGTTCATTCATTTTCCGTTTTTTTCGCTATTCTTTGCATTTGGAAAAAACGCAAGAACGTGAAAAAAAAACGCATGCGGATTTCTAGCAGAAATGTCAGGTTTTTGTCAGGAAAATTTCTGCCAGAAATCCTGACGTGTGCACATAGCCTAAAGGGAATCTTGTCACCCCATTTTAGGCCTATAAGCTAAGCCCACGCCATCAGGGGCTTATCTACAGCACTCTGTAATGCTGTAGATAAGCCCCTGATGTAACCTGAAAGAGAAGAAAAACAAGTTACTCACCCTGGGGCGGTGTGATGGGTGTCGTGGTCCGGGCCCCCCATCTGCATGCGATGATGTCCTCTTCCTTGCTTCCTGTTGCGGCTCCGGCGCACTGATTTGCCCTGTTGAGAGTAGAGCAAAGTACTACAGTGCGCAGGCACCGGGGAAGGTCCGAAAGGTCTAGCGCCTGCACTGCAGGACTTTACGCTGCCCTCAAATCAGGGCAAATCAGTACGCCTGCGTAGGATCCGTGACAGGAAGCAAAGAGGATGACATCGTATGAAGATGGGAAGTGCCGGACCAGCGACGTCAATCTGACCCGGACTGCCCCTGGGTGAGTATGATGTAACTTGTTTTTCTTATCTTTCAGGATACATTGGGGCCTTATCTACAGCATTACAGAATGCATTACAGAATGCTGTAGATAAGCCCCTGATGCCGGTGGCCGTAGTTTATATATGAAAAATGAGGCGACAGATTCCCTTTAGACATTAATTTTCAGAAAACTGCAGAAATTTCAGAAAAAAAACAACCTGCAGGTGGCACCACAACCTCGAGACATTTTTTTAACCAATCTACATACACAAATACGTCTGTGTTCACCATCTCATTAAATACATTAACATTTGACTAGCTTGATTTTCCAGAAATTGCCTGCGCCCCCAACAACCAATGCGCATCAATTTCGCATGGGCCAACTAGTGTGTGTATGTATGTATGTGTGTGTGTATGTATATATGTATGTATATATATATATGTATGTGTATATATATATATATATGAAGAGAGCGCGGTGGAGATAGCAGCGCAGTATGTGAGTGCGTGCCATAGACTGCGAGAAAGACAACCATGATATGTCATGGACTTCCTTAGCCCCACCCTGTACCCCATCCATTATCCCCACAGTCTCTACTCCCTATTCCCTACTGTACTTCTGCTTTGGCAAAACTAATGTTTATTTGATCCTGCCAATAAAGCTTCTTTGAATTGAATTGTATTGAATATATGTATGTATGTGTATATGTATATACAGTGCAGATCAAAAGTTTGGACACACCTTCTCATTTAAAGATTTTTCTGTATTTTCATGACTATGAAAATTGTTCATGAACACTGAAGGCACAAAACTATGAATTAACACATGTGGAATTATATACTTAACAGAAAAGTGTGAAACAACTGAAATTATGTCTTATATTCTAGGTTCTTCAAAGTAGCCACCTTTTGCTTTGATGACTGCTTTGCACACTCTTGGCATTCTCTTGATGAGCTTCAAGAGGTAGTCACCGGGAATTGTCTTCCAACAATCTTGAAGGAGTTCCCAGAGATGCTTAGCACTTGTTGGCCCTTTTGCCTTCACTCTGCGGTCCAGTTCACCCCAAACCATCTCGATTGGGTTCAGGTCATCTGGCGTAGCACCCCATCACTCTCCTTCTTGGTCAAATAGCCCTTACACAGCCTGGACGTGTGTTTGGGATCATTGTCCTGTTGAAAAATAAATGATGGTCCAAGTAAACGCAAACCGATGGAATAGCATGCCGCTGCAAGATGCTGTGGTAGCCATGCTGGTTTAGTATGCCTTCAATTTTAAATAAATCCCCAACAGTGTCACCAGCAAAGCACCCCCACACCATCACACCTCTTCCTCCATGCTTCACGGTGGGAACCAGGCATGTAGAGTCCATCCGTTCACCTTTTCTGCGTCACACAAAGACATGGTGGTTGGAACCAAAGATCTCAAATTTGGACCCATCAGACCAAAGCATAGATTTCCACTGGTCTAATGTCCATTCCTTGTGTTCTTTAGCCAAAACAAGTCTCTTCTTCTTGTTGCCTGTCCTTAGCAGTGGTTTCCTAGCAGCTATTTTACCATGAAGGCCTGCTGCACAAAGTCTCCTCTTAACAGTTGTTGTAGAGATGTGTCTGCTGCTAGAACTCTGTGTGGCATTGACCTGGTCTCTAATCTGAGCTGCTGTTAACCTGCAATTTCTGAGGTAGGTGACTTGGCTAAACTTATCCTCAGCAGCAGAGGTGACTCTTGGTCTTCCTTTCCTGGGGCAGTCCTCATGTGAGCCAGTTTCTTTGTAGTGCTTGATGGTTTTTGCCACTGCACTTGGGGACACTTTCAAAGTTTTCCCAATTTTTCGGACTGCCTGACCTTCATTTCTTAAAGTAATGATGGCCACTTGATTTTCTTTACTTAGCTGCTTTTTTCTTGCCATAATACAAATTCTAACAGTCTATTCAGTAGGACTACCAGCTGTGTATCCACCAGACTTCTGCACAACACAACTGATGGTCCCAACCCCATTTATAAGGCAAGAAATCCCACTTATTAAACCTGACAGGGCACACCTGTGAAGTGAAAACAATTTCCGGTGACTACCTCTTGAAGCTCATCAAGAGAATGCCAAGAGTGCGCAAAGCAGTCATCAAAGCAAAAGGTGGCTACTTTGAAGAACCTAGAATATAAGACATAATTTCAGTTGTTTTACACTGTTTTGTTAAGTATATAATTCCACATGTGTTAATTCATAGCTTTGATGCCTTCAGTGTGAATGTACAATTTTCATAGTTATGAAAATACAGAAAAATCTTTAAATGAGGTGTGTCCAAACTATTGGTCTGTACTGTATATATGTATATTTATGTATATATGTATGTGTGTGTGTATATGTGTATGTATATGTATGTGTATATACTGTATATGTGTATGTATTATTATTATTTATTGTTATAGCGCCATTTATTCCATGGCGCTTTACATGTGAGGAGGGGTATACATAATAAAAACAAGTACAATAATCTTAAACAATACAAGTCATAACTGGTACAGGAGGAGTGAGGACCCTGCCCGCGAAGGCTCACAATCTACAAGGGATGGGTGAGGATATATGTATGTCAATACTGTATATGTGTATGTATGTATATACTGTATATGTTTATGTATATACTTTGTATATATGTGTGTGTATTTATTTATATATATATACACACTAGCTGAAGAGCCCAGCGTTGCCTGGACATAAATATCTGTGGTTAGTTATAGTACCTCACTTCTCTTATTTTCCCATCACATCTCTCATTTTCTCCCTCACACCTCTCATTCCTCCCTAACACTTGTCATCTTGACCTCACATCTGTTTTTTTCCATCACTCCACTATTTTCCCTCACTCCTCTCATTTTGCACTCACACTTTATTTTCACCTCACACCTCTCATTTTCCCCTCAGTATATACATGTTTGTCATCTCCCTTATATATAGTATACACTCGTATGTCATCTTCTGTATAAAGTATATACCTGTGTGTCATCTCTCCTGTGTATATAGTATATACCTGCTGTATGTCATCTCTATATACCTATGTCATCTATCTTATATAGCATATACCTGTATGTCATCTCCTCCTGTATATAGTATATACCTGTATGTCATCTCCTGTATATAGTATATACCTGTATGTCATCTCCTATATATATAGTATATACCTGTAAGTCATCTGCTCCTGTATACAGTATATACCTGTATGTCATCTCCCCTGTATATAGTATATACCTGTATGTCATCTCCTATATAAAGTACATACCTGTATGTCATCTCCTCCTATATATAGTATATACCTGTCATCTCCTCCTGTATATAGTATATACCTGTGTCATCTCCTCCTGTATATAGTATATACCTGTCATCTCCTGTATATAGTATGTACCTGCGTGTCATCTCTTGTATATAGTATGTACCTGCGTGTCATCTCCTTCTGTATATAGTATATAACTGTGTCATCTCCTCCTGTATATAGTATGTACCTGTATGTCATCTCCTCCTGTATTAGACCTTGTTCACACGTTATTTGGTATTTTTACCTCAGTATTTGTAAGCTAAATTGGCAGCCTGATAGATCCCCAGCCAACAGGAAGCCCTTCCCCCTGGCAGTATATATTAGCTCACACATACACATAATAGACAGGTCATGTGACTGACAGCTGCCGTTTTTCCTATATGGTACATTTGTTGCTCTTGTAGTTTGTCTGCTTATTAATCAGATTTTTATTTTTGAAGGACCAGACTTGTGTGTGTTTTAGGGTGTTTCATGTGTCAAGTTGTGTGTTAAGTTGCGTGTGGCGACATGCATGTAGCGACTTTTGTGAGATGAGTTTTGTGTGGCGACATGCGTAGGTTAGTGTAGCAAGTTCTGTGCAGCAAGCTTTGCGCGTGGCGAGTTTTATGTGTGGTGCGTTTTGAGTATGTGCAAGTTTTGTGTGAGGCAACTTTTGCATGTGTTGCAACTTTTGTGCATGTGGCAATTTTTCCACGTATGCAAGTTTTGCGTGTGGCGAGTTTCCCATGAGGTGAGTTTTACATGTGTGGCGAGTTTTGCGTGAGCCTAGTTTTGCATGTGGTGAATTTTGCGCGGCGAGTTTTGACTTTTATGTGGCGAGGTTGGTGTATGTGTGGTGAAATATGTGCTGAGGGTGGTGTATGTGTTCAAGCACGTGGTAGTGTGTGGCGCATTTTGTGTGTGTGTTCATATCCCCGTGTGTGGTATCCCAGGTCGGGGCCCCACCTTAGCAACTGTACGGTATATACTCTTTGGCGCCATCGCTCTCATTCTTTAAGTCCCCCTTGTTCACATCTGGCAGCTGTCAATTTGCCTCCAACACTTTTCCTTTCACTTTTTCACCATTATGTAGATAGGGGCAAAATTGTTTGGTGAATTGGAACGTGTGGTGTTAAAATTTCGCCTCACAACATAGCCTATGATGCTCTACCTGTGACTGTGCAAAATTTTGTGGCTGTAGCTGCGACGGTGCGCGTGCACCTTTATATATTAGATATATATATATATATTCCTATTTTTGTACACTTTTCTGATTGAAAAACAAGCTTCATGATTGACCACCCAATTATCAGAAGCAGGAGGAAAATGCCTCAGTCAATGCTTCAATGTAAACTCAGTGCCAGTTCACTTTTGAGTTTTCCTTGTGCAATCAATAGGAGGGAACTGTGACCCGGAGGAGACTCCGCTACAGCCCTGGTGCAGCCCGGTCACTGTGCGCGCCGGCATCGCTGCTGCTCCTGGAGCCGGAGATCCCGCACTGTCTCTCACCCTTGGACTAATGGACTCTGAGCGCTGATCTCCGGTCGCCCCTCACCATGTTCTCGATCTTTGCCCCAGTCTACTGGCTCCACAGGACGTTGCCCTCGGTCCCCCGGTGCAGCCGCGCCATGTCCGCCGTGTCGCTGCTCGTGTCCCCGGGCCGCTGCCTCTATGACCGGCCTCTGCAGCTCCTGGGCCGCGGGCTGAGCCCCGGGCAGGACGTGACTCTCCGCACCGCTCTGAGCGATGACGGCGGGGAGCTGTTCACCTCCGCGGCTCACTACCGAGCGGACAGCGGCGGGGAGCTGGATGTGAGCCGGAGCCCGGCGCTGGACGGCGGCAGCTACACCGGGGTGGAGCCGGAGGGGCCGCTGTGGTCGCTGCGGTCCCGGACTCCTTTCCGGAGGCTGGTGAAGAAGGACGTGCGGAGCCCGCTGCGCCTGCGCTTCTCCCTGCACCCGGGACACGGCGCCCCCGGGGCTCTGCTGCTGGCGGAGGCCGCTCAGGAGAGGAGCTTCATGGGGGAAGGGGTGAGGCGGGAGCCGCTGCGGGAGGGCCGTGTGCGGGGGAGCCTCTTCCTGCCGCCCGGTGAGTGACCGCTGCGGACAGTACACTCTCTCCGCCTATTCTTCCTCAGAGGCGGTCACATACTACGAGGGGTTTTCTTTATAGCGTATTTAAGTTCTATGAGGTGTGAAATGTGAGTGATTTCCAGCAGGATTCCGCCTCTATAAGGCTACTTTCACACTAGCGTCGGTACGGGGTCGTCGCCATGCGTCGGCCGGACGCAAGCTATGAAAAAAATGAACAATGGGGCAGAGGATGCAGTTTTACAACGCATCCGCTGCCCCATTGTAATGTCCGGGGAGGAGGGGGCGGAGTTCCGGCCGCGCATGCGTGGTCGGAAATGGCGGACTCGACGCACAAAAAACGTTACATGGAACTTTTTTTGTGCCGACGGTCCGCCAAAACACGACGCATCCGTCGCATGACGGATGCAACGTGTGGCCATACATCGCAATGCGTCGGTAATACAAGTGTATGGAGAAAAAATGCATCCTGCAGGCACATTTGCAGGATGCGTTTTTTCACCAAAACGACGCATTGCGACGTACGCCAGAAAACGCTAGTGTGAAAGTAGCCCATCACTGCGTGCGCATGGTAATAGGGACATCGCTGCGTGCGCATGGTAATAGGGACATCGCTGCGTGCGCATGGTAATAGGGACATCGCTGCGTGCGCATGGTAATAGGGACATCGCTGCGTGCGCATGGTAATAGGGACATCGCTGCGTGCGCATGGTAATAGGGACATCGCTGCGTGCGCATGGTAATAGGGACATCGCTGCGTGCGCATGGTAATAGGGACATCGCTGCGTGCGCATGGTAATAGGGACATCGCTGCGTGCGCATGGTAATAGGGACATCGCTGCGTGCGCATGGTAATAGGGACATCGCTGCGTGCGCATGGTAACAGGGACATCGCTGCGTGCGCATGGTAACAGGGACATCGCTGCGTGCGCATGGTAATAGGGACATCGCTGCGTGCGCATGGTAATAGGGACATCGCTGCGTGCGCATGGTAATAGGGACATCGCTGCGTGCGTATGGTAACAGGGACATCGCTGCGTGCGTATGGTAATAGGGACATCGCTGCGTGCGCATGGTAATAGGGACATCCCTGCGTGTGCATGGTAATAGGGACATCGCTGCGTGTGCATGGTAATAGGGACATCCCTGCGTGTGCATGGTAATAGGGACATCGCTGCGTGCGTATGGTAATAGGGACATTGCTGCAAGTGCACGGTAATAGGGACATCGCTGTATGCGCATGGTAATAGGGACATCGCTGCGGGCACACGGTAATAGGGACATCCCCGCGCACATGCTCCGTCTTAGAAGTTGATCACTTGTTCGTCAGGCGGCCTCTGCTGGGAAATTACTCACTGTATTGTGAATTATACAATGACGTGGGTTAAAAAAATTCAGGAAAAATACAGCAGTTTTGTGCTCCAGGGCCTGAAAAGCATCATGTGTTCTCAGCCTTCACAAGAAGCGTTTCCTGAAGGGCTTTCTGCTTGAAAAACTCTCCCTGAGAACATTGCCATGTCCCTATTACCATGCACACGCAGCGATGTCCCTATTACCATGCGCACGCAGCGATATCCCTATTACCATGCGCACGCAGCGATGTCCCTATTACCATGCGCACGCAGCGATGTCCCTATTACCATGCGCACGCAGCGATGTCCCTATTACCATGCGCACGCAGCGATGTCCCTATTACCATGCGCACGCAGCGATGTCCCTATTACCATGCGCACGCAGCGATGTCCCTATTACCATGCGCACGCAGCGATGTCCCTATTACCATGCGCACGCAGCAATGTCCCTATTACTATGCGCACGCAGCGATGTCTCTGTTCCATGGTTATGTCCATTGTTTTGCTGATACTTTGTTGTGCTTTTTCATGTGGGATACTTCTGATAAAGATAATACATACACATGCCCTTAGGGGATTTTTGCAGGAGGTTTTTTTTTTTTCTGGAGAGGTTTTGCAACTGTTTTTTTATTTTTATTTCCTAAAACCTTTTTACATCCTTTTTGCTACATTCACAGCGTTTTATATACGGTATACAGTGGGTACAAAAAGTATTCAGACTCCTTTAAATTTTTCACACTGTTTCATTGCAGCCATTTGGTCAATTCAAAAAAGTTCATTTTTTTCACATTAATGTACACTGCACCTCATCTTGACTGAAAAAACAGAAATGTAGATTTTTTTGCAAATTTATTAAAAAAGAAAAACTAAAATATCTCATGGTCATAAGTATTCAGACCCTTTGCTCACTCATATTTAAGTCACATGCTGTCCATTTCCTTGTGATCCTCCTTGAGATGGGTCTACTCCTTCATTGAGTCCAGCTGTGTTTAATTACATTTTTGGGAATTGATTTGGAAAGGCACATACCTGTCTATGTAAGACCTCACAGCTCACTGCATGTCAGACCAAATGAGAATCTTGAGGATCTGACCAAGGAGCTCAGAGACAGCATTGTCGCAAGGCACAGATCTGGCCAAGGTTACAAATGAATTTCTGCAATATTCAAGGTTCCTAAGAGCACAGGGGCTTCCATAATCCTTAAATGGAAGAAGTTTGGGACCACCAGATGTCTTCCTAGACCTGGCTGTCCAGCCAAACTAAGCAACCGTGGGAGAAGAGCCTTGGCGAGAGAGGTAAAGAAGAACCCCAAGCTCCAGAGATGCAGTAGGGAGATGGGAGAAAGTTCCACAAAGTCAACTATCACTGCAGCCCTCCACCAGTCGGGCCTTTATGGCAGAGTTGCCCGACAGAAGCCTCTCCTCAGTGCAAGACATATGAAAGCATCCATAGAGTTTGCTAAAAAACACACAAAGGACTCACAGACTATGAGAAATAAGATTCTCTGGTCTGATGAGACGAAGATAGACCTTTTTTGTGATAATTCTAAGCGGTATGTGTGGAGAAAACCAGACACTGCTCATTACCTGCCCAATACAATCCCAACAGTGAAACATGGTGGCAGCATCATGTTATGGGGGTGTTTTTCAGCTGCAGGGACAGGAGGACTGGTTGCAATTGAAGGGAACATGAATGCGGCCAAGTACAGAGATATCCTGGATGAAAACCTCTTCCAGAGTGCTCTGGACCTCAGACGTGGCCAAAGATTCGCCTTCCAACATGACAATGACCCTAAGCACACAGCTAAAATGACAAAGGAGTGGCTTCAGAACAACTCTGTAACCATTCTTGACTGGCCCAGCCAGACCTCTGACCTAAACCCAATTGAGCATCTCTGGAGAGACCTGAAAATGGCTGTCCACCAATGTTCATTATCCAACCTGAAAGAACTGGAGAGGATCTGTAAGGAAGAATGGCAGAGGATCCCCAAATGCAGGTGTGAAAAATGTGTTCCATCATTCCCAAGAAGACTCATGGCTGTACTAGATCAAAAGGGTGCTTCTACTCAATAATGAGCAAAGGGTCTGAATACTTATGACCATGTGATATTTCAGATTTTCTTTTTTAATACATTTTCAAAACTTTCCACGTTTCAGTTTTTTTCCAGTCAAGATGGGGTGCAGAGTGTAATGAGGAAAACAATGAACTTTTTTGAATTTACCTAATGGCCGCGATGAAACAGAGTGAAAAAGTTAAAGGGGTATGAATACTTTCCGTACCTAATGTATGACTATCTATCTATCCTCAAAAACTTGGAGTGTCCTATCAGTGTTTTCTTTTCAATAATTCAGCAGAAAGACTCAGAGGAAAACAGCACTCAAAAAAACTGAACATGTGAGCAGCAAACCGAAATAACATCAATTAATAGGAAGAGTCTTTCAGAACGTTTTGAAGCTTTTTTTTTTTTTTTTTAGAGGAAACATCTTTTGTCTATGTGCAAAGTTTTTTTGGAGGAGAAATTGAGAGGAAACTCTACAAATCCTCCTCAAAAACTTAGAGCTTCTGCCCAGTTTTCACTCCAAAAACTCAGCATAAAGACTCATGTACACATAACTAATATCAAAAAATGACCGATTGTTTAAATCGGGTTGTTTTGTTTAATGTTTTTTTTTCACATTTTTGGCAATTTTTTTTACACATCAAAATCTATATGAAAACTGAAAAATAGAAATCTTGCAATCTTCCCACTGGTCACTAGGGCTTTTTGACTCCTATTGTTTCAGCAAAAGCAAATGTACATAAGGGCCAAAATCTTGTGACAACCTTTTTTTATTGAGGCTTCCAATATGAGCGTGTGCTCAAATGTCATTGAGCAGAGAGGGGGAGCAGGGGAGCTGTGACATTACCTATTCTGATTGGTAGATCCTGTGTTAGCTGTGTACAGAGGTGTCACCTGTCATTGTGATCCTGCCTCTCTGCATATGGAGCCTGCTGAAAACTGTTTAAATACAAGGGGCGATCCAAAAGTAATGATAATCAATACTAAACACAATGAATATAGTCAAAAAATAAATTTATTTTTCTACATAGTCTCCTAACAAGTCTATACATTTAGTCCATCTCTTTTCTAAACTTAGAATTCCCTTCGAAAAAAAATTCTTGATCTTGACCCTCAAAAAATCCCCAACAGCGGTTATCACGTCGCTATTGTCGTCAAATTTCTTGCCCCGGAGGTGTTCCTTGAGCCGAGGAAAGAGAAAGAAGTCACTGGGGGCTAGATCTGGTGAATAGGGGGGGTGTTCCACCAGTTCAGAGCCCGCTTCTTGAATGGTAGCCATGGTAACAGCAGCTTTGTGAGCCGGCGTGTTATCTTGGTGAAACAACACTCCAGCCCGCAGTTTGCCACACCTTTTCTCCTTGATAGCCTCCCGCAATCTTCTTATTTGTTCTGCGTAGTAGGAGCCCGTAATAGTGGCTCCCTTCTCCAAATAGTCCACCATAATAATTCCTTCAGCGTCCCAAAAAACGGACGCCATAACCTTCCCTGCTGAGCTTGACACTTTGAATTTCTTCGGCGTCGGTTCGTCGGCTCGTTTCCATGTCATCGATTGTTGTTTAGTTTCGGGATCAAAGTGGTGGATCCAGGTCTCGTCCATGGTCAAAAAACGTGACAAAAAATTTTCCTTGTCTGCTTGGAACTTTTCGAGATTTGCTATTGAAATGTCAACTCGTTTCTTCTTTTGTTCGTCGGTTAACATTTTTGGCACCCAACGCGTGGAGACCTTTCTCATGTGCAATTCTTTTGCAAGGATTCTTTGAATACTGCCATATGAGATCCCTGTGACCTCAGCTACATGCCTGATAGTCACTCTTCGATCTGCCAATACAACTTCTTCAACTTTTTTCACGTTTTCTTCATTGAAGGACGTGGATGGGCGTCCTTCACGATGTTCATTTTCTGTCGATGTTCTTCCCAGCTTAAATTCCTTGGCCCAGCATGCAACTGTGGAATATGGAGGAGAAGAGTCCCCCAATGTTTCCACCAAGTCGCTGTGTATGTCTTTGGTAGTCATTTTTTTCAAGCAGAGGTATTTGATGACAGCTCTGAGCTCGTTTTTTCCCATTTTGATGTTCACTCCTCGGCAGTTCATATTCAAATGAATGTAGCTCCCGGGAATAGTGGTCTATTTAAGTAATTTTTTTTTTCCTGGACTAGTGGGTACCTAAGAGAGAAGAAAACATTTTATTTTAATTTCTGTGTGCAATAGAAATAACCGATTATCATTACTTTTGGATCGCCCCTCGTATATGAGTTATTGTTTATGTCATCATTCTGACTTATTCCATCTCTTCTAGGACCCGGCCTGTTCCCTGCCCTCATTGATCTCTATGGCACAGGCGGCGGTCTCATGGAGCACAGAGCCAGTCTCCTGTCCAGCCATGGCTTCTGCACTATGGCGCTGGCCTATTTTGATTATGAGGACCTTCCAAAAACCCTCGGGGGGCTTCATTTGGATTACTTTAGAAATGCATTGGAATTTCTTAGGTGCCACCCAAAGGTATTTTTTAACTTTTGTCTTGACATTAATTTTCTCAGGTATTGCTACTTTTTTTTAATAAACATCTTTTTCCAAATATCCAGCATCTGTGCTTTCAAAAAATGTATTCAAGCACTAGAGACCTCATCACATAGTTTGGAAAAGTGTTTTAATAAAAAAGCCAATCCCCAAATACAGGTGCTTCTCACAAAATTAGATTATCATCAAAAAGTTAATTTATTTCAGTTCTTCAATACAAAAAGTGAAACTCATATATAGCGTCATTACAAACAGTGATCTATTTCAAGTGTTTATTTCTGTTTTTGTTGATGATTATCGCTTACAGCCAATGAAAACCCGAAAATCATTATCTCAGTAAATGAGAATAATTAACAAAACATCTGTAAAGACTAAGAGACAAAAAAGGTCTCTTAGTCTATTTCAGTAGGCTCCACAATCATGGGGAAGACTGCTGACTTGACAGATGTCCAGAAGGCAGTCATTGACACACTCCACAAGGAGGGTAAGCCACAAAAGGTCATTGCGGAAGAAGCTGGCTGTTCACACAGTGCTGTATTCAAGCACATTAATGGAAAGTTGAGTGGAAGGAAAAAGTGTGGTAGAAAAAGGTGCTCAAGCAACCAGGATAACCGAAGCCTTGAAAGGATTGTTAAGAAAAGGACATTCAAAAAATTTGGGGGAGATTCACAAGGAGTGGACTGCTGCTAGAGTCATTGCTTCAAGAGCCACCACACACAGATGTATCCAGGACATGGGCTACAAGTGTCTCATTCCTTGTGTCAAGCCAATCATGACCGATAGACAACGCCAGAAGTGTCTTACCTGGGCCAAGAAGAAAAAGAACTGGACTGTTGCTCAGTGGTCCAAGGTGTTGTTTTCAGATGAAAGTAAATTTTTGCATTTTTTTTGGAAATCAAGGTCCCAGAGTCTGGAGGAAGAATGGAGAGGCACAGAATCCCTGCTGCTTGAGGTCTAGTGTGAAGTTTCCACAATCAGTGATGGTTTGGGGAGCCATGTCACCTGCTGGTGTAGGTCCACTGTGTTTTATCAAGACCAACATCAGCGCAGCCATCTACCAGGAAATTTTAGAGCACTTCATGCTTCCCTTTGCCGACAAGCTTTTTGGAGATGGAAATTTTATTCTCCAGCAGGACTTGGCACCTGTCCACACTACCAAAAGTATCAATACCTGGTTTAAAAACCACTGTATCACTCTGCTTGATCGGCCAACAAACTCTCCTGACCTTAACCCCATAGAGAATGTATGGGGTATTGCCAAGCGGAAGATGAGAGACACCAGACCCAGCAATACAGACGAGCTGAAGGCTGCTATCAAAGCAACCTGAGCTTCCATAACACCTCAGCAGTGCCACAGGCTGATCACCTCCATGCCACATCGCATTGATGCAGTAATTGATGCAAAAGGAGCCCCGACCAAGTATTGAGTGTATTTACTGAACATACATTTCAGTAGGGCAACATTTCGGATTTTAAAATCATTTTTCTAGCTGGTGTTATAAAGTATTCTAATTTACTGAGATAATGACTTTTGGGTTTTCATTGGCTGTACACCATAATCATCAACATTAACAGAAATAAACACTTAAAATAGATCACACTATTTGTAATAATTCTATATAATATACGATTTTAACTTTTTTTTATTGAAGAACTGAAATAAATTAACTTTTTGATTATATTCTAATTTAGTGAGAAGCACTTGTATATGAAAAAGAATTGTCAGCATTCCAGTTGTTGTGAAACTACGATTCTGCATTCCTTTGGGTTCATTTAGACGTCCGATTTTTCCATGTATGAGAAAAACGAATCAATTATTCTGGTCAGTAATTCTGATCTCGCCGGTAACTCGCAAGTCTTAGTGGCGTCCTACTTACTGTGTTCACCAACCTGCTCCTCCCAGTGTCAGACCATCGCGCTGAACTGCCTCTTGAAGCACTGCTGCATCCTCATTTGTCAAGAGAGCCTTCACCTGGCTATAGGAAGCCACTGCCAGACTCCGCAGGCATTTAACTTGCCCTGTCCTATGGAGTTTTGTTTCCTGGCCTATCCCTTGCCAGCAGGGAAAATATTATGCAGCTTCTCCCTCCATACCTTGTCTCTAGTTACCAGTCAGTCTAGGTGCTTGTTTACTTGTTTTGTCTGATCTCTCCTCTCCTGATCCCGGCTTTTTATGATGAAACTGTGCTGTGTGCCCTGACCTTGGACTGTCTGACCTCATCTCTATCCTCACCCTCTCTGCCTTGTATTTCTGCTTTGACCTTTAGGTTAGCTGCTGCAGGTCCAGGCACTGCTTTGGAGTGGCACCTGGTGACCATCAGGGGATCTATTGAAGGTCAGGTAGTCACTTAGTTACATCTCTCCAGTATAACCCCAGTCAGTGGTGCAGTGGGTCCATCACAGTTTGATTAGAGTGTGGTCCAAGTGTGTGGAGAAATTTTTTTAAAAAAAGGACGGCGCTCCATTCTGTAAGTCCTTGAAAATGGACTGCACTCAAATGTTATCTAAGTGCATGCTGATTTTTTTCACTGACTAATTAACTTGCAATGCTGATTTGTATCCGATCCTCGGATCAAAATCAGACATGTCTCCACGATTTTCTACAGACCTCTCGGTCTGTGGAAAATTTTTGACATGTGACTGTCCCCATAGACTATCTTGGGTTCCAGCGCTATCTGTGAAAACCATGAATAGCTCTCGTACACAAAAATCAGACATCTGAATGAGCCAGGTTACATAGGTTGAAAAAAGGCCTAGGTCAAACAAATTCAACCTTGCCAAGGCCATTGTCCGGGTATGTTGAAAGTTGTAGTTTCACAACAGCGGAGGCTTGCTGATCGTGCAGAACGGCTCTATATTGGGAATAAATTGCAGAGCAGAGCTCGGTCCGTACACATATTTTGTAGAAGGTTTTCGGATTACACAAGACCTCTGATATTCTGCTCTTAAACTGTTGTAGGTTGACAAAGAAAGAATTGGAGTCATTGGTATCTCGAAAGGTGGGGATTTGGCTCTGAGCATGGCAACTTTCCTACCTGGGATTAAAGCAGCTGTCAGCATCTCTGGTTGCGGCGCCAACACATTTACACCTTTACCGTGTGGTAAGTTTGTCATCCCAAGCATTGGATTCAGTGCTGAGAAGATTAAGTTCACAGAGACTGGTGAGTTGGACTTTTCAGAATCCATGGATGATCCGTTGGATCCAGCAAATTCAGAGTGTCTTATTCCAGTAGAACGGTCCCCGGCGGCTTTTCTCGTTTTGAGCGGATTAGATGACAAAAACTGGCCAAGTGCTGCATATGCTGATCAACTGGTCGCCCGTCTGGAAGCTCATCAGAAGGATGTGGAGTTTCAGTGCTATCCTGGCGCCGGCCACCTACTCGAGCCCCCTTATTCACCATTGTGCAGTGCTTCCCACCACAAACTGCTGGGTATGCCAGTGTTGTGGGGAGGACAAATGAAAGAACATGCCAAAGCACAGGAAGACGCCTGGAAAAAAATCCTAACTTTTTTCTCAAAGCACCTTAAATGGACAAATTCCATGACGAGTCACCTCTAAGTCACATCCAAAATTAGCGCAGCACACGATACAATGCTGAGACTGATCAATTACTGTGCTGTTAGCTCGCTGACCTTAAATTATTTATATGATTGATGTCAGGAGTGTGTTGTTAATGAAGGCATATTAAATGGTCAGCTGTAGAGTGAAATTACTTTTCCAGAAACCTGATTGATCAATTAAAGCGTTAATAAATTATTCGATTGGGCTACTAAAGATTGTTCATGTAACTACACAGTAAACTACGATTCATCTACACTGCTAAGGAATTCGTCAAGCATATCCGTAGGCCTTCGTTCACCCAGCAGAGACAAAAGTATATCCTTTTAGCCTCTATGGGGATTTTATATGTTGGTATACACCATGTTCCAATTTATTATGCAAATTGGATTTAAGTGTCATAAAGATTTAATTGTTTTGTTTTTCAAATGTGATAATTAGGTAGAATTAGTATTCCATGTGATTCTAATTAAATGAAAACTACTTAAAAATGATGTTCCACATTATTAAGCAGGCCACAGGTTTCAAGCAATATGGGGAAAAAAAGGATCTCTCTGCTGCTGAAAAGCGTTAAATAGTGCAATGCCTTGGACAAGGTATAAAAACATTAGATATTTCACGAAAACTTAAGAGTGATCATCATACTGTGAAGAGATTTGTGACTGAAACAGAGCACAGAGTTCATGCAGATAAAGGCATAATGAGGAACGTTTCTGCCAGACAAATTCATTGGATTAAGAGAGCAGCTGCCAAAATACCATTGCAAAGCAGTAAACAGTTGTTTGAAGCTGCTGGTGCCTCTGGAGTCCCTCGAACCTCAAGGTGTAGGATCCTTCAAAGGCTTGCTGTGGTGCATAAACCTAATATTCGGCCACCCCTAAACAGTGTTCACAAGCAGAAACGGTTGCAGTGGGCCAGACATACATGAAGACTAATTTTCAAACGGTCTTGTTTACTGATGAGTGTCGAGCAACCCTGGATGGTCCAGATGGATGGAGTAGTGGATGGTTAGTGGATGGCCACCATGTCCCAACAAGGCTGCGACGTCAGCAAGGAGGTGGAGGAGTCATGTTTTGGGCTGGAATCATGTGGAAACAGCTGGTAGAGCCCTTTAAGGTTCCTGAAGATGTGACCTCTGCAAAGTATATACAGTTTCTGACTAACAACTTTCTTCCATGGTATAAAAAGCAGAAACGTGCCTTCAGGAGCAAAATCATCTTCATGCATGACAATGCACCATCTCGTGCTGCAAAGAATACCTCTGAGTCATTAGCTTCTAAGGGCATAAAAGGAGATAAACTCATGGTGTGGCCACCATCTTCCCCTGACCTCAACCCTATAGAGAACCTTTGGAGTGTCATCAAGCAAAAGATCTATGAGGGTGGGAGGCAGTTCACATCAAAACAGCAGCTCTGGGAGGCGATTCTGACTTCATGCAAAGAAATACAAGCAGAAACTCTCCAAAAACTCACAAGTTCAATGGATGCAAGAATTGTGAAGGTGATATCAAAGAAGGAGTCCTATTGTAACATGTAACTTGGCCTGTTAGGATGTTTTGGAGTTAAATAGCTTTTTTTTTCAGTAAATGTGACCTCCTAACACTGCAAATTCCACAAATGAGCATTTTCAGATCTTTAAAACATATTAAATGTTTAGAAATTCTACTGTGCCTAATAATTTGGAACAGTGCATTTTGAGGTTTTATTCATTTTGGAGATTATACTGTTATCACTGGGAGGTTTCTTCAATAAAATTCGATGTATACGCTAACGGGTGATGACTTTTATTAGACTGGCTGTCATTTGCACCGGCCATTTAGGAAAATCCGAGAAAAATATAATTTGCATAATAATTTGGAACATGGTGCACAATTTTTTGCTCTATGAAATAGCACAGGTGTTTGTACCATAAGAAAGTCATCCAGTAAAAAATGGATACTGTGTAATGGCATTGACTTTTGACGTGCGCTGTGTATGCCAGATGAAAGCTGCCGTACATGCCCTATGTACAGCTCTTTCTAACTATTAATTTCCCACATGATGTCGCAAGTTGGGCTCTGTTCACACTTTTTTTTTTGTTGCACAATCTAAAACTGATAGGATACCGCCCTGTACTTTACAATAAAAGCAACAAAAACCTGACAGACCTATTATAGGTCAGTGATATGTTAAGACCCATTAGTAATGGAGCCCGTAAAAATGGAAGCCATGATGTCCGTGTAAACATTACTTATGCTGCATTCACACATCCATTGTGCACTTTCTTTTTTTAAATCAAATTATTTTTATTGAAACAATTTTTTATCATTTAGTTTTGTTACAAACCTCATTAGCAACCTTCCCATGAAGAATCACATACAAACATGATAACCTAAGGGTAACAAACATACATTATTTCAGTATAGCTAACAATCTAGCTCAACGCTGTCCAGTAATTCATATTCATTATACCTTACAATCAAAATAGTTTGATCTTAACTACCTGTAGAAGACAGAATTCTTATCTAAAACATTTCTATTATAGGCCTAAATATATAACATCACCCAAAACACCTGATAACAAATAATTCACATATTATAGTGAGGTATTAGGCCCAGCTTCGCCCTCCTTCCCCCAGTAGGTCAACTTGCCTCTCCATCAACAATCCTCTTGATGGCATTCTAGAAGTATCCAACCATGGAACACATATTCTAACAAATGTATTCATTATGTTTTGCTTTTTGTATATACCCTTTTCCAGTCTAATAATATTATTTATCCTATTTTTCAAATCGCTAATCAATGGAGGAAAGGGATTAATCCATTTGTATAAATCATTTTTATTGGTCACAGCAGTAAAGAATAAAGGTAAACCGTACAAACTTATAAATCAGTGCAATGATAGGCAATAATTTTAAGTCAAACAAGAAGAGCATAGTTACATTTATCTCTTGCGATATACTTTTCTGATTAATAATGCTCTTGACTATCCTGAAATTATGAATTATTAACATTAAAGAACTACCGAGATAGTTGGTAACAATTCTGAGCTTCCTTTGTAAATATTTAAAATATAATATGTGTAATCAAAACTGGATATGAGGAGGACAAACATAGAAAGTAAGATAGAGGGAAGAAAAGAGGGTAGAAAGAAGAAGAAGAGAAGGGTAATTGAGGGGGTGAGGAATTCAGGGAAGGAGTGTGGCTACCCCCGTAGCCTAGCGGACAGGATACATGCCGAGAAACGGCCCGAAGGCATACGACAATAAGCTACATAGTGTGTCGGGTTCTGGAAACCCAGAGATCCAGTTCAGGAGTTTCCCTAAAAGCGATCCAAGGGGCCCATATGTTGTAGGTTTTCTCTACGTTACCTGGTGACTGGTTTATCAACTGCTCCATTCTATAGATGCTATTAAGTTCTGCCACAAATTCTGTACGGGTAGGAAATTTTTCTTGTTTCCAAAACCTAGGGATTAGATTTCTGACTGCGGTAAGAAAGTGTCTGAGGATACCCCTCTTGAACCTAGATATTGATAGGTCGCATAGAGACAGCAATGCTAGACCTGCTGAAGGTTGGATCTGTGTGATAGACAACTTATTATGAAGTTCAAAGACGGCCAACCACAGATCCTTTACGGGGGGGCAATCCCACCAGATATGCATGTAAGAGCCTATTTCCTTTAAACATCTCCAGCAAGTGTCAGGGGTCGTGGGGAACACCGCATGCACCATGGCGGGGCATCTATACCATCTTGCTAGAATCTTATAGCTCCTCTCCTGTGATACCGCGCATAATGACGATCTGGAAGAGAAGAGAAGAATTTTTTCCCTGTCTTCAGATGACAAGGGCCTTCCCAGATCGCCCTCCCATTTCGAGAAAAACAATGGCCAACCCTGCAGTGGAGCCCTCCCCTCTTGGAAAATTTTATATAACAGCGAGACAGTATGATCCGGGGGGTTTGCTGATGTACAAAGCATCTCAAAGGGAGTTAGCGGCCTGTAGATATTGGTTTGTTTAGAGATTGAGTGGATATAACTTTTTAGTTGTTCATAGAAGAACCAATCGGTAGAGTGAGATTCTTCCTCCGGGAGTAATTCCCGAAGGGACTTCATCCCAGTTTCTTTTAAGTAATCATGGATGATGGGTTTGGAGTCTTTTCTCTTATTTAGAAATGTCTCTCTATTCAGCCCTGCTGGAAAAGCAGAGTTGTCATAAATTGGAATTAAGGGGCCTGGGAGAGTTGTGATCTGAAGGTCTTTGTTCCGGTTTTTAATGAGAAGCAATATGTTTCGCGTGAGGAAAGGTATGTAGGTGCCCGATCCTAGCCCCCTGCCTCCTGTCCAAAGAACAACTTGGGGGTCACATCCGTTAAGATCGTTTTCCAGGTTTACCCACTTTTTGTTGTTTTTACTGTGATAAAGGTCTAGGATACAGGTTCCTATTGATGCATAACTATAAATCGCGAGATCCGGGAGACCCAATCCACCTGTCAGTTTAGATCTACTTAATGTTGTATATGAAATACGTGCCCGATTATGAGACCAAATAAAACGAGTAATTATTTGTTTAAGGCGGGAAAAGAAGGAAGCTGGTAGGTATAGGGGGATTGTTTGGAAAAAATATAAGAGGCGAGGTAAGAGGTCCATCTTAACTGCATTGATCCTACCCAGCCAGGACAATTGGAGCTTGTGCCATCTCTCCAAGTCTGAGTTTGTTTTTTGTAGGGTTGGTGTAAGGTTGGTTTCAAACAGTTTAGAAGTTTTGCTTGTTATTTTAATACCTAAATAAGTAAGGGAATCAAAGCACCATTTAAATGGAAAGGACCTCCTTAATTGATCCACCAAGGGGAGTTGGAGTGAAATGTTTAGGATTTCGGATTTATGGGAATTCATTTTGAAGTTACTTAGGTGGCCGAATTTATGTAGCTCTGAAATGATATTTGGTAGGCTCGTAGAGGGGGATGTAATGTATAGCAGGATGTCATCTGCAAAAAGCGCTAGTTTATGTTCTTCAGAACGTAATTTTATACCAGTGATTGATGGGTTGTTTCTCAGGGCCACAGCTAGATGCTCCATTGTTAGAATATATAAGAGGGGAGAGAGAGGGCACCCCTGCCTTGTACCATTCCTGATCGGGAACAATTCCGATAATGTACCGTTTACCTTGACCTGGGCACTAGGACAAGAATATAGGGCGGAGATCCTACGCAGCATGTTTTCTTTTAGGCCAATTTCCTCTAGGGTCTGGGAAATAAATTCCCAATGGACCCGGTCAAAGGCCTTTTCCGCATCTATTGACATGATACACAGGGGGTCCCCCTCTCTGCCCGCTCTGTCAATTAGAGAAATGGTTCGGATTGTGTTGTCCCTTGCCTCTCGCCCTGGGACGAAGCCCACCTGGTCCTGGTTTATTAGTTTTGGTAGAAGAGGGCATAATCTATTGGCTAACATTTTTGCATATATTTTGATATCGAAATTTATTAAAGAGATCGGGCGGTAATTTTCGCACATAGAAGAGTCCTTGCCAGGCTTAGGAAGAACTGTTATGTGAGCGATGAGTGCCTGTGTAGGGAAAGAGCCCCCAAGAGAGACAAAATTACAAGCCTTCAGAAGTATTGGACTAAGCAGTGAGTTGAACGACTTGTAGAAGCCTGCCGAGAACCCATCAGGGCCCGGGCTCTTGCCCTGTTTCAGGGCGCTAATGGTTTCAGACACCTCCTCCACTGAGAATTCCTTTTCAAGATCTAGTAGATCGCCTTCTGGCAGAGTGGGTAGTTTATGTTCCTGTAAATATGATTTGATTTTGTTACGGAGAGAATGTAGTGGGGCCTCTTTATAGTGACCCGCTATGTTGTATAGAGATTTATAGTATTCGCTAAAGTTGGAGAGAATATCTTTGGTGTTAAACACTTTCTTCCCCTCTTTGTTTTTAATAAAAGAAATGTAGGTATTGGGATTACGTTGATTAAGGGCTCTGGCCAAGAGTCTACCACTTTTATTGCCTAGCTGGTAAAAGCGGCTCTTGAGTCTTTCTCTGAGGCATTTAGATTTTTGGTCTATTAAAGATAGCAGTTTTTGTCTGGCCGAGGAGAGCCTAGCAAATGTGCTGGCCTCAAGGTCTCGTTTGTGTTTATTTTCTAGTTGGTGGATTTGTTCTGTTAAGCTAAGTATTTCTGCCGCTCTTACTTTTTTTAACCTAGCGCCATGAGAGATGAGGACGCCTCTTACTACACTTTTCAAAGCCTCCCATTTTACAGTGGGGGACGTGGTGTCTTCCTCGTGGTCAGTCAGGAAATCTGTAATTGTTTGATCAATCTTGGATTTACATATGGGATCCTGTAACAGATTTTCATTCAGACGCCACGAGAAGCCTGGTCTCGAGGCGGAATGAAGTGAGATTGTTAGGTAAATAGGAGCGTGATCTGACCACAGTATCGACCCCACATCCGCCTTTACCTGCATGTCGAGTAACTTATGTGAAACGAAAAAATAGTCTATTCTACTATAAGTGTTGTGTATTTGTGAGAAGAAGCTGTAGTCCCTAGTTGTTGGATTAAGAACCCTCCAGACATCTACCAGTCTCATGTTGCGCAGCTGGGATCTTATTTTTTTAATAGAAGATGCAGGATATGAGGACTTACCCGAAGAGACATCCACCGCAGGGTTCATAGGAATATTAAACTCGCCCCCAAGTATCACAGGAGAGGAACCAGCAAACTCCTCGAGACGTCTTTTGCATTCGGCTCCAAACTTCTGTTGCCCTTGGTTTGGAAAATATACATTAGCAATTACAAGTTTATGTGCTGCCCATGTGATGAGTAGGAAGATATATCTGCCATTTTTGTCAATTTGTGAATCTAAGATCTCAGGCACAAAGGATTTGTGGAAGGCTATTGAGACGCCTTTTGACTTTGAAAATGGATTCGGGCTATGATACCATTTGGGGTAATTTTTCGTGATACAGTTTGGAACCACACCAGTTTTGAAATGTGTCTCTTGGAGCAGTAGCACAGAGACCCTCTGTTTGTGACTCTCAAATAGGACCCGACGTCTTTTTTCTGGTATATTTAGCCCCTTAACGTTGAAGGAGCAAAATTTAATTTCATCCATTATCAAATATCCCCACGCCAACCCGCAACACCATGAGCCCCGTCCGCCAGAACCCGCGACAGCCAAGGGTAGTAGGGAAGAAACAATAGGAGGGAAGGGAAAAAGGTGGGGTAAAGAAGAAATAATAGAGCATGGAAAACATAAAAGAAGGTGCGTTAGGATTGACGCACCAGGTTAGACTATGCATCTGTGTAGTTAGGGCAAAAGAATGGAGAAGAAGAACATAGTAACATAGTAACATAGTTAGTAAGGCCGAAAAAAGACATTTGTCCATCCAGTTCAGCCTATATTCCATCATAATAAATCCCCAGATCTACGTCCTTCTACAGAACCTAATAATTGTATGATACAATATTGTTCTGCTCCAGGAAGACATCCAGGCCTCTCTTGAACCCCTCGACTGAGTTCGCCATCACCACCTCCTCAGGCAAGCAATTCCAGATTCTCACTGCCCTAACAGTAAAGAATCCTCTTCTATGTTGGTGGAAAAACCTTCTCTCCTCCAGACGCAAAGAATGCCCCCTTGTGCCCGTCACCTTCCTTGGTATAAACAGATCCTCAGCGAGATATTTGTATTGTCCCCTTATATACTTATACATGGTTATTAGATCGCCCCTCAGTCATCTTTTTTCTAGACTAAATAATCCTAATTTCGCTAATCTATCTGGGTATTGTAGTTCTCCCATCCCCTTTATTAATTTTGTTGCCCTCCTTTGTACTCTCTCTAGTTCCATTATATCCTTCCTGAGCACCGGTGCCCAAAACTGGACACAGTACTCCATGTGCGGTCTAACTAGGGATTTGTACAGAGGCAGTATAATGCTCTCATCATGTGTATCCAGACCTCTTTTAATGCACCCCATGATCCTGTTTGCCTTGGCAGCTGCTGCCTGGCACTGGCTGCTCCAGGTAAGTTTATCATTAACTAGGATCCCCAAGTCCTTCTCCCTGTCAGATTTACCCAGTGGTTTCCCGTTCAGTGTGTAATGGTGATATTGATTCCTTCTTCCCATGTGTGTAACCTTACATTTATCATTGTTAAACCTCATCTGCCACCTTTCAGCCCAAGTTTCCAACTTATCCAGATCCATCTGTAGCAGAATACTATCTTCTCTTGTATTAACTGCTTTACATAGTTTTGTATCATCTGCAAATATCGATATTTTACTGTGTAAACCTTCTACCAGATCATTAATGAATATGTTGAAGAGAACAGGTCCCAATACTGACCCCTGCGGTACCCCACTGGTCACAGCGACCCAGTTAGAGACTATACCATTTATAACCACCCTCTGCTTTCTATCACTAAGCCAGTTACTAACCCATTTACACACATTTTCCCCCAGACCAAGCATTCTCATTTTGTGTACCAACCTCTTGTGCGGCACGGTATCAAACGCTTTGGAAAAATCGAGATATACCACGTCCAATGACTCACCGTGGTCCAGCCTATAGCTTACCTCTTCATAAAAACTGATTAGATTGGTTTGACAGGAGCGATTTCTCATAAACCCATGCTGATATGGAGTTAAAGAGTTATTCTCATTGAGATAATCCAGAATAACATCCCTCAGAAACCCTTCCAATATTTTACCAACAATAGAGGTTAGACTTACTGGCCTATAATTTCCAGGTTCACTTTTAGAGCCCTTTTTGAATATTGGCACCACATTTGCTATGCGCCAGTCCTGCGGAACAGACCCTGTCGCTATAGAGTCCCTAAAAATAAGAAATAATGGTTTATCTATTACATTACTTAGTTCTCTTAGTACTCGTGGGTGTATGCCATCCGGACCTGGAGATTTATCTATTTTAATCTTATTTAGCCGGTTTCGCACCTCTTCTTGGGTTAGATTGGTGACCCTTAATATAGGGTTTTCATTGTTTCTTGGGATTTCACCTAGCATTTCATTTTCCACCGTGAATACCGTGGAGAAGAAGGTGTTTAATATGTTAGCTTTTTCCTCGTCATCTACAACCATTCTTTCCTCACTATTTTTTAAGGGGCCTACATTTTCAGTTTTTATTCTTTTACTATTGATATAGTTGAAGAACAGTTTGGGATTAGTTTTACTCTCCTTAGCAATGTGCTTCTCTGTTTCCTTTTTGGCAGCTTTAATTAATTTTTTAGATAAAGTATTTTTCTAAGTCTCCTCCCTTCCCTTCGCCCGTGCACCTTAGGTGGATAAGGGAAGCCAAGGGAGATACCGAACCCCCCAACCCCCCCGAACTTGATATGTCCCATAAATGAGGATTTGCAAACATGTAATGTCTGATTGAATAGGATAATAGTCCTTGCACCTGCGAGACGTCCCGCATGCCATCAGAGAACACAAAAAAAAGGAAAAAGGGGGGGGAATAAATTCACCGATGGCAGACAAGACGCCACGCACTCGGGTGCTCAAAAAAAAAAAAAAAAAAAATTAGGATCAAACCTCTAAGGCGAGCCCATGGCGAGACAAACCGCCCCGCCAGGAGACTCAGCCCAATAACAATAAGTGATCATGGGACCACTCAGATGCAGCAAAGTATCTGGGCATATTGCAACAATGGATAGAAACTAATTGAAACTAAGAAGAAGATGGAACAAATGAAGAGAGGAGAACTTCATGGGGGATCTGAGGAGCCTTCGTTGGTATGACGATTCTTGGAACGGGGAACCTTAAGCCACCTCGGAGGAGCATCAGGAAGTGTCGGAGCCTGAGGCCAATCTGGAAGATTTATTAATGGGAGTTCAAATGTTCCTAAGAAGTTAGCCAGGTCCCCAATCCGGCGAAAGTATGCACTTTTGCCACCTTTGAATGCTGTTAGTTGAAATGGGAACCCCCATCTGTAAGGGATATCTCTTTCCTTGAGAACTTCCAGCAAGGGTTTCAGAGCTTTGCGCAGAAATAGGGTGCGCCTGGATAGGTCTGATAGAAGTAGAATTGGTTGGCCTTCAAACTGGAGGGATCCCTTTTTCCTAGAGGCCATCATGATGGCCTCCTTAATTCTGAAATAATGCACCCTGCAGATGACGTCTCTAGGGCGCGCCTCAGACGTGGGTTTAGGACCAAGGGATCTATGGATCCTGTCAAACTCAATGGTGTTGTCCTCGTGGTCGCCGAGAATGTCCAGAAATATTCTCTGAACTGTACGGTCTAGGTCCCGAGGACTGACAGATTCTGGGAGGCCACGTATACGGATATTGTTGCGCCTATTGCGATTCTCCAGATCCTCAAGGCCAGATGACATTTCCTCCAGTTTCATGGTGTGGTCCATTAAAATTTCTCTGTGCGCCTGAAGTTCCTGTGAAATATCCTCTTGTGTCTTTTCCACATCTTCTATACGCGATGTGAATTCTGTCTGTAAGTTATGTATCTCCTTTTTGTATGAGTTCTCAAGCCTACACGCAAAACTTTCCAGGTCCGTTTTAGTTGGAAGAGCTTTAATGTATTTACTCAGTTCAGCTATATTCATGTCCTCCGATATGTCTACATCTTCCCCACCATTGTCTGTTGTTTTTTTAGGAGAGACGTGTGAGGTCTGTGATTCTTTTGGGGAGGAACTATTTTTGTGCGGTGTTTGCGACATTGCTGATCTGGTGTTCTTTGTTTGAAGTGGTTGGTTTAAGAATCGATCCATGTCCTCTATAGGAGGTTCCTTGTGTAAGCTTATGGGTTGTCCAGAAGTCTTCTTAGCTTTACCCATATGTATCTGCTGCTATTAATTGCCCGTGGTAGTGTTCAGGGGAGCATGGGGGTGCAGCGGTCACCACATCAGACAAAGCCCCCCATCAGCAAGCCCCCTCCGAGGTGCATTAGTTATGATCTTGAGGTTAGTGGGGCATATACAATGTCCTGGACTAGGAAAAGGAACCTTTAGTTGTTATACACAATACCAGCACTAGGTGTCACCAGAGGTCTGGGCTTGTAAGTTATAGGCTTGTTACACGGTGTGCTGCAGTTCTTTTTTCTGATAATAATGTAAATAAGTCACAATGACAACCCTGTAAGGAGCTATGGTAGGGTGGTTGCACCGCTTCTGCAGCAAGGATGACAAGCAAAACAATATGCAGGAGTGCCAGGTAACTTATGCACGTCCGCCCTGAAATGGTGCTTCTTTATGAGGAGTCCCGTCCCCAAAATGGCGTCCACCCTCTCAATGGCGGGAAACCAATCCACACTGGCGGCACAATGGTGGGTACCCTGGGGAGGTTCTCCTATCCCACCTTTAGGAGTCCTACCTTCCCTGTCCTCTTCTTCAGTGAGGTGCGCACTTCAGGGTTTTCCCAGCAGGGGTTCCAGGATGTTCGCGGCGCTCTCTCTGTGAGTGCACACCGCGCCTGCCGAGCCTCCTCGAGCCGTCCGCAGAGCCTGAGGGGATCAGTGGAGCGCAGCCCGCGCACTCCACAGGGACTTACCCGCAGGGGCTCCGACCAAGCACGGCCGCGGCGTTCTCCCCGCAGATGCTCACCGCGCCCAGACCGCCGAGCCGCACCGTGCCCCCTGCAGAGCCTGATGGAACCGGTGGAGCGCGAACCGCGCGCTTCTCTGGGATTCACCTGCGGGGATTCTAACTGGGCTCGCCCGCAATGTTCTTTCGGCGGGCGCCGCAGGGAATCCAAGGGCGGGAGGGTCCCCTCTTCACTGCCCCCTCAGTTTGGCTGGGGTCCGTGGGCCTCCCACAACCGCCGCTCACCTCGTCCTGCACCGCCTGCTGTGTCAGTCTGTGCCCGGAGTGGAGAACTGTAAGGCCGCTCCAAGCCCGTGGGTCCGGTGCAACGGCTCCTCGTGGATGGGGGATCACCCGCTGGGGGTCTCCCTTAGTCCATATGTAATTGCCCACTAAAATTTGGTGGTCCACGTTTGTGTAGGGTCTGGGGGAAGACCTTTTTCCTCCTTTTTGCTGGAGGAGCTCTCCACCATGCGTCCTTCTCCGGCTGCTAGACACGCCCCCCCGGGATTAATCCATTTGGATGCAAATCCATTGTGCACTTTCAATTTTTTTAAACAGACAGCACACGGCCTTTCGTTGATCCATACACACATCAGTTCTGCGGATCAGATTCGGACATCAAATTCTTTGGGGAATTTGTTAAAAACTGAAGACAGACTTTGTATTTCAGAGTGGCGTCTGAGTTGTTAAGAGTAGAGATGGGCGAACCCGAACAGTAAAGTTTGGCGTCCGTATCATACACCTACTGTTCAGCATGGACACCGAACACAGACTTCACCAGGAAGTTTGTGTTACTGTTCGGGTTCGGCCCCCCCGAACACCGGAAGTTTGTCGCGCTGTCATCATCCCCACCAGTCAGAGAGCCGCGGTGCTACGTTGTGAAATGACAGCTGTGATCAGCAATGGAAGTATTCAGGAAGCGATACAATGACACAAGAGAAAAATTAGAGGCAATACAATGACACGAGAGAAAAACTGGAGGCGATACAAATGACATGACAGTAAAACTAGGCAATACAGTGAAACAAGCCAAAAACTGGAGGCAATACAATGACACGGGAGAAAAACGAGGTGATACAATGACACGAGAGCAAAACTGGAGGTGATGCAATGGCACAAGAGAAAAACTGGAGGTGATACAATGACACGAGAGAAAAACTGGAAGCGATGCAATGACACAAGAGAAAAACTGGGGGTGACACAATGACAAGCGAAAAACTGGAATGAATATAATGACACGAGAGAAAAACAGGAAGCGATACTATGACACAAGCAAAAAACTGGAGGTGATACAATGACACGAGAGAAAAACTGAAAGCGATGCAATGACACGAGAGAAAAACGGGGTGATACAGTGAAAAGCAAAAAACTGGAGGTGATACAATGACACGAGAGAAAACCTGGAGGCGATACAATGACACAAGTGAAAAACTGGGGGCGATACAATGACACAAACGTAAAATTGGAGGCAATATAATGACACGAGATGAAAACTGGAGGTGATACAATGACACGAGAGCAAAACTGGAGGTGATACAATGGCACGAGAGAAAAACTGGAAGCGATGCAATGACACGAGAGAAAAACTGGGGGCGATACAATGACACAAGCGGAAAACTGGAGGTGATGCAATGACACAAGCAAAAAACTGGGGGCAATACAATGACACAAGCAAAAAACTGGAGGTGATACAATGACACGAGAAAAACTGGAGGCGATACAATGACACAAGCGAAAAACTGGGGGCGATACAATGACACAAGCAAAAAAACTGGGGCGATACAATGACACAAGCGAAAAACTGGGGGCGATACAATGACACAAGCAAACAAACTGGGGCGATACAATGACACAAGCCAAAAACTGGAGGTGATACAATGACACGAGAGAAAAACTGAAAGCGATGCAATGACACGAGAGAAAAACTGGGGGTGATACAATGAAAAGCAAAAAACTGGAGTGAATATAATGACACGAGAGAAAAACAGGAAGCGATACTATGACACAAGCAAAAAACTGGAGGTGATACAATGACACGAGAGAAAAACTGAAAGCGATGCAATGACACGAGAGAAAAACTGGGGGTGATACAATGAAAAGCAAAAAACTGGAGTGAATACAATGACACGAGAGAAAAACTAGAGGCAATGCAATGACACAAGCGAAAACTGGAGGTGATACAATGACACAAGAGAAAAACTGGAGGTGATACAATGACACAAGTGAAAAACTGGGGGCGATACAATGACACAAACGTAAAATTGGAGGCAATATAATGACACGAGATGAAAACTGGAGGTGATACAATGACACGAGAGCAAAACTGGAGGTGATACAATGGCACGAGAGAAAAACTGGAAGCGATGCAATGACACGAGAGAAAAACTGGGGGCGATACAATGACACAAGCGGAAAACTGGAGGTGATGCAATGACACAAGCAAAAAACTGGGGGCAATACAATGACACAAGCAAAAAACTGGAGGTGATACAATGACACGAGAAAAACTGGAGGCGATACAATGACACAAGCGAAAAACTGGGGGCGATACAATGACACAAGCAAAAAAACTGGGGCGATACAATGACACAAGCGAAAAACGGGGCGATACAATGACACGAAAGAAAAACGAGGCGATACAATGACAAGCGAAAAACTGGGGGCGATACAATGACACAAGCAAACAAACTGGGGCGATACAATGACACAAGCGAAAAACTGGAGGTGATACAATGACACGAGAGAAAAACTGGAGGCGATACAATGACAAGCGAAAAACTGGGGGCGATACAATGACAAGCGAAAACGGGGCAATGCAATGACACAAGCAAAAAACTTGGGGCGATACAATGACACGAGAAAAACTGGGGGTGATACAATGACACAAGTGAAAAACTGGAGGTGATACAATGACACAAGCGAAAAACTGGAAGGGATACAATGACACGAGAGAAAAACTGGAAGCGATACAATGGCAAGCGAAAAACTGGGGGCGATACAATGACAAGCGAGAAACTAGGGGTGATGCAATGACACAAGCGAAAAACTTGGGGCGATGCAATGACACAAGCGAAAAACTTGCGGCGATACAATGACACAAGCAAAAAACTGGAGGTGATACAATGACATGAGAAAAACTGGAGGCGATACAATGACACAAGCGAAAAACTGGAAGGGATACAATGACACGAGAGAAAAACTGGAGGCGATACAATGACAAGCGAAAAACTGGGGGCGATACAATGACAAGCAAAAAACTAGGGGCGATGCAATGACACAAGCGAAGAACTTGGGGCGATGCAATGACACAAGCGAAAAATTTGAGGTGATACAATGACATGAGAAAACTGGAGGCGATACAATGACACAAGCAAAAAACTGGGGCGATACAATGACACAAGCGAAAAACTGGAGGTGATACAATGACACGAGAGAAAAACTGGAGGCGTTACAATGACAAGCGAAAAACTGGGGGCGATACAATGACACAAGCAAAAAACTGGGGCGATACTATGACATAAGCGAAAAACTTGAGGTGATAAAATGACACGAGAGAAAAACTGGAGGCGATACAATGACAAGCGAAAAACTGGGGGCGATGCAATGACACAAGCGAAAAACTTGGGGCGATACAATGACACGAGAAAAACTGGGGGCGATACAATGACGCAAGTGAAAAACTGGAGGGGATACAATGACACGAGAGAAAAACTGGGGGCGATACAATGACAAGCGAAAAACTAGGGGCGATGCAATGACACAAGCGAAAAACTTGGGGCGATACAATAACACAAGTGAAAAACTGGAGGTGATACAATGACACAAGTGGAAAACTGGAGGGGATACAATGACACGAGAGAAAAACTGGAGGCGATACAATGACAAGCGAAAAACTGGGGGCGATACAATGACAAGCGAAAAACTAGGGGCGATGCATTGACACAAGCGAAAAACTTGGGGCGATACAATAACAAGTGAAAAACTGGAGGTGATACAATGACACAAGTGGAAAACTGGAGGGGATACAATGACACGAGAGAAAAACTGGAGGCGATACAATGACAAGCGAAAAACTGGGGGCGATACAATGACAAGCGAAAAACTAGGGGCGATGCAATGACACAAGCGAAAAACTTGGGGCGATACAATAACACAAGTGAAAAACTGGAGGTAATACAATGACACAAGTGGAAAACTGGAGGGGATACAATGACACGAGAGAAAAACTGGAGGCGATACAATGACAAGCGAAAAACTGGGGGCGATACAATGACAAGTGAAAAACTGGAGGTGATACAATGACACAAGCGAAAAACTGGAGGGGATACAATGACACGAGAGAAAAACTGGAGGCGATACAATGACAAGCGAAAAACTGGGGGCGATACAATGACAAGCGAAAAACTAGGGGCGATGCAATGACACAAGCGAAAAACTTGGGGCGATACAATAACACAAGTGAAAACTGGAGGTGATACAATGACACAAGCGGAAAACTGGAGGGGATACAATGACAAGCGAAAAACTGGGGACGATACAATGACACAAGTGAAAAACTGGAGGTGATACAATGACACAAGTGAAAAACTGGAGGTGATACAATGACACAAGCGAAAAACTGGAGGTGATACAATGACAAGCGAAAAACTGGGGGCGATGCAATGACAAGAGAAAAACTGGGGGCGATACAATGACAAGTGAAAAACTGGGGGCGATACAATGACACAAGTGAAAAACTAGAGGTGATACAATGACACGAGATAAAAACTGTCAGTTTCTAGTAAAACTAGACAAAATGGTAATAAAAAAAAAGCTCCAAATTCTCTTTTTCGTCATACAGTTAGATTATTCTTTTGTAGCACCAAGAAGAGAGGGAGCTGTGTACAAACTGTTTATATATTTTACTCCATAGTAAAACTATACAGTAAGCTTCCCATAGGGGTGATATTTTATTCCCATTATCATAGGGGTTTTTTGGTATTCGTCTATTTGTGAGCTTTTAATTTGGTGTAATAATCCAAAAAAGCTGTTTATGTCAGAAAAAAATGGAATCTTGAAACTTGCTGTGGTTAGTTTGACACTTTGTAGCAAAGTAATGTTCTTGATACGACCTAACAGTTTCCGGGATTTCATTTTGGCATAGATTCACACTGATTTCCCTACAAACGGACTGATTATTCTTATTAGAATTTGGTCCAAGTCTCATCATTTTTTCTTGAATGAGGAAAGAAAAAAAAACTTTTCTCCACCTTCTCCGTTCTTACAGTCCATGAAAATTGGTTCACACTCGGATGTCATACGAGGTGTAGTCTCATCGTTTGTGATCAGACTCTCGTGTTTTCTACTAACCCACTTATTCCTGAAAAAATAAAAAATGTTACTCCTTTGCTCATAATGACTGCTTTATAGATCCTCAAAATCATGATGAAAATGAAATGGACAGAGAGCTGCTGAGTGATGGGCCATGCCCCTCTATGGAGTTGTAATTAGGGCTCAGGCGCGCTATAATATACACGATCATCCCCCTGTGACTGCTCCGATCAGGCATGGCAGCGGAGGAATAATCTCATGCTTGCAATGATGGATTATAGCAGTGCATGGCCCTGTATGTCTCCATGCACTTGAGCTATTTGTCCTTGTCCTGTGCCAGCTACATAACCTTGGAATTTCACGTGTATCATGACCGGGTAATTGAGTTAGATGATTTTCTCTGCTTGCTGTGGTTAGTTTACTAATATTTGACACTACATGATGGAAGCAGTCCAGAGATATTTGTGAAGTGGTCGGACCGGTTCCTGCCCGAATCCTGTACCTACACAACTTGTCTGATTGTGCCAGGATGAGGTTTACCGATCTCTTTGACTATATTTGTGCAGTAGTGTAAAATCTTTTTTGTGTTTTTTATTTATCGTGTGGTTGCGGTTTGCAGTTATGGAATAGAAAAGTTCAGCATGCTCATGAGACACATGTAGCATAACAAAAATGTCCATAAAAAGTAATAAAAATCAAAACCTGCTTTTTTGATTCTAGTGTCTTACTGCCAAAAGAGCAGGTTTTGCAGGAGAAAAAAAATGTGAACATAAACTTATAGTAAGATTAAGAACCTTAGATGAGAAGCACCGAATGCTGGGGTGGTGCTTTAAGGGAGTCATAATTGCGGATTTACTATGTAAGCGTTGCTTTAGCTAATACAGTATTTTGTATAGCAATTACATCTTTGTTTTTTTTTTTGTTTTTTTTATTGAGAAAATGTCTTTCTGTATTGGGGTCTAAGCTGTAACGTTTCTCCTTATGGAGAGTGACATACCAGCTGGCTTGTCAAGGTAAGGAGGCTTATTCGCTGTGCAATGCATAATTTCCCAGAGGAGCATTGCACGGCGAATAAGCCTCCTTACCTTGACAAGCCAGCTGGTATGTCACTCTCCATAAGGAGAAATGTTACCCCTTAGACCGCAGTCCAGAGCCTCTCATCTAGCCAAATCAGTTCTCATGCTTCGCACTAATGAGGGCCAACAGCCCGAAACACCGTGTCTGCGAATTGAAATACTGATTTGGCTTTCATCCTAAGTCATATTGCATGACTTGTTAAAGGGTTGATTGTGTCTTGTAGGATCGCTACTTCCAACAGGTGGCGCTATAGAGTTAAGTCCTCTTTTTCTCAGAAGAGGCAATTTGCATATTTCCTTTCTGCATTGTCAGAGATGCCATTGCAAGCAGGTGTTGTTTGGGAACCTGCTCTCACCTGTGCTGCCTGGTTTTACCCTTGGGCAATCATTGAATCAGTTTGCCTTTTGTGTGTGAGCGAGCTCTGATCTATGTCATTTAGTGATACACTGAGATAAGGGTCCTGTTAAGGCCACGTTCACACATCAGTAGTAGTAAGCCAAAACCAGGAGTGGAACAATCAGAGGAAAAGAGTAAGGCTGGGTTCACATTACGTTTTAAAAGTCCGTTAGACAGACTGTGTTACACCGCGGCATAACGCAGTCTGTTAATGCTGCCATTAAGCCCTATTTCGGATGCATCGCTAGCGCACGCCCAAAATGGGTGCGCGCTAGCGATGTGCCGTCATTGAGTGACGGACCCTGGGACGCGGGCTGCAGCGTTTCCGGGTCCGTCACCGCTAGTGCAGATAGAGCATCTGCTAGCTCTGCGCTAGCGATATGACATGTCGGCACTTGCGTCAACACAGCCCTTTTAACGCATGTGTTGAATGGGCTGCTTTAACGCAATGTGAACCTATCCTAATAGAAACTCGTCTGTCATGATCCCAATGGCAGGGGATCACAAAAGGACAAGCACACAAAAAACAGAACAAGCTCTAGGGTGATGGAAACTGAGCTGACCGCGATCCTGAACCTAATTCACAACACTAGCAGTAGCCGGGGAACGTGCCTACGATGATTCTAGACGTCTCGCGCCAGCCAAAGGACTAGCTTCCCCTATTAGAAGAAACAAAGACCTCTCTTGCCTCCAGAGAAACATCCCACAGAAATAGCAGCCCCCCACATGTAATGACGGTGAAATGAGAGGAAAGCACATACGTAGTAATGAAAACAGATTCAGCAAAATGAGGCCCGCTAAAACTAGATAGCAGAGGATACAAAAGTGAACTGCGCGGTCAGCGAAAAACCCTACAAAAAACCATCCTGAAATTACCTGAACTCATGTGCCAACTCATGGAACATGAGGAGTAATATCAGCCCACTAGAGCAACCAGCAACAAGGAATCACATAACTGCAAGCTGGACTAAAACAAAAATAAAGCAAAACGTGGAACAGGAAAATCAAAAACTTAGCTTGTCCTGATGATTACAGCAGCGGAAAGCAGAGGTAACAAGACACACTGATTACATTGATCGCCGGCGAGGAAATGACAAGAAAGCCAGGTTAAATAGGAAACTCCCATATCCTGATAGAACAGGTGGACACCAGAGACCGCAGAGAACACAAGTCACCCAGTACCATCTGTAACCACCAGAGGGAGCCCAAAAACAGAATCCACAACAGTACCCCCCCCCTTGAGGAGGGGTCACCGAACCCTCACGAGAACCACCAGGGCGACCAGGATGAGCCCTATGAAATGCACGGACCAAATCAGCAGCATGAACATCAGAGGCAACCACCCAAGAATTATCCTCCTGACCATAACCCTTCCACTTGACCAAATACTGAAGTTTCCGTCTGGAAACACGAGAATCCAAGATCTTCTCCACAACATACTCCAATTCTCCCTCCACCAGCACCGGAGCAGGAGGCTCAAGCGAAGGAACAACAGGTACCTCATACTTCCGCAACAACGACCGATGGAACACATTATGAATAGCAAACGATGCCGGGAGATCCAAACAAAACGACACAGGGTTAAGAATTTCCAAGATCCTATAGGGACCGATGAACCGAGGCTTGAACTTAGGAGAAGAGACCTTCATAGGAACAAAACGAGAAGACAACCACACCAAGTCCCCAACACGAAGTCGAGGACCCACGCGGCGACGGCGATTAGCAAACTGCTGAGCCCTCTCCTGGGACAACTTCAAATTGTCCACCACATGACTCCAAATCTGATGCAACCTATCCACCACCATGTCCACTCCAGGACAATCAGAAGGCTCCACCTGACCAGAGGAAAAACGAGGATGAAACCCCGAATTACAAAAGAAAGGAGAAACCAAGGTAGCAGAACTAGCCCGATTATTAAGGGCAAATTCGGCAAGCGGCAAAAAGGTAACCCAGTCATCTTGATCAGCAGAAACAAAACACCTTAAATAAGTTTCCAAGGTCTGATTAGTTCGTTCCGTCTGGCCATTCGTCTGAGGATGGAATGCAGACGAAAAGGACAAATCAATGCCCATCTTAGCACAGAACGTCCGCCAAAATCTAGACACAAACTGGGATCCCCTGTCAGAAACAATGTTCTCCGGAATCCCATGCAAACGAACCACGTTCTGAAAAAAACAGAGGGACCAACTCAGAGGAGGAAGGTAACTTAGGCAAGGGGACCAGATGAACCATCTTAGAAAAGCGGTCACACACAACCCAGATGACGGACATTTTTTGAGAGACAGGGAGATCCGAAATAAAGTCCATGGAAATGTGCGTCCAAGGCCTCTTCGGGATAGGCAAAGGTGACAACAATCCACTGGCCCGAGAACAGCAAGGCTTAGCCTGAGCGCAAACTTCACAAGACTGCACAAAAGAACGCACATCCCTCGACAAGGAAGGCCACCAAAAAGACCTGGCCACCAAGTCTCTAGTACCAAATATTCCAGGATGACCTGCCAACGCAGAAGAATGGACCTCGGAGATGACTCTACTGGTCCAATTATCCGGAACAAACAGTCTTTCAGGCGGACAACGATCAGGTTTATCCGCCTGAAACTCCTGCAAAGCACGTCGCAAGTCTGGGAAGACAGCCGACAAAATCACCCCATCCCTAAGGATACCAGTGGGCTCAGAATTTCCAGGGGAATCAGGCACAAAACTCCTAGAAAGAGCATCCGCCTTCACATTCTTTGAACCTGGCAGATATGAAACCACAAAATCGAAACGGGAGAAAAACAGTGACCAACGAGCCTGTCTAGGATTCAGACGCTTGGCAGACTCAAGGTAAATCAGATTTTTGTGATCAGTCAAGACCACCACACGATGTCTAGCACCCTCAAGCCAATGACGCCACTCCTGAAATGCCCACTTCATGGCCAAAAGCTCCCGATTACCAACATCATAATTCCGCTCAGTGGGCGAAAACTTTCTAGAAAAGAACGCACATGGCTTCATCACCGAGCAATCGGAGCTTCTCTGTGACAAAACCGCCCCCGCTCCAATCTCAGAAGCATCAACCTCAACCTGAAAAGGAAGCGAAACATCTGGCTAACGCAACACAGGAGCAGAAGAAAACCGGCGCTTAAGTTCCTGAAAGGCCTCCACAGCCGCAGGAGACCAATCAGCAACATCAGCACCCTTCTTAGTCAGATCCGTCAAAGGCTTAACAACACTAGAAAAATTAGTTATGAAACGACGATAAAAATTAGCAAAGCCCAAGAACTTCTGTAGACTCTTAAGAGATGTAGGCTGCGTCCAGTCACAAATAGCTTGAACCTTGACGGGATCCATCTCAATAGTAGAAGGGGAAAAAATATACCCCCAAAAAGAAATCTTCTGGACTCCAAAGAGACACTTTGAACCTTTTACAAACAAAGAATTGGCCCGCAGGACCTGAAACACCTTCCTGACCTGCTGAACATGGGACTCCCAGTCATCAGAAAAAACCAAAACATCATCCAAATACACAATCATAAATTTATCCAGATATTCACGGAAAATATCGTGCATAAAGGACTGGAAGACAGAAGGAGCATTAGAAAGTCCAAAAGGCATCACCAAATACTCAAAATGGCCCTCAGGCGTATTAAATGCGGTTTTCCACTCATCACCCTGCTTAATCCGCACAAGATTATACGCACCCCGAAGATCAATCTTAGTGAACCATTTAGCCCCCTTAATGCGAGCGAACAAATCAGTCAACAATGGCAAAGGATACTGATATTTGACCGTAATCTTATTCAAAAGACGGTAATCTATACAAGGCCTCAGGGAACCATCCTTTTTGGCCACGAAAAAAAAACCTGCTCCCAAAGGAGATGAAGATGGACGGATATGTCCCTTTTCCAAGGACTCCTTAACATAATCCCGCATAGCAGTATGCTCTGGCACTGACAGATTGAACAAACGACCTTTAGGAAATTTACTGCCAGGAATCAAATCTATAGCACAATCGCAATCCCTGTGAGGAGGAAGCGAATTGAGCTTAGGCTCCTCAAAAACATCCCGATAATCAGACAAAAATACAGGAACCTCAGAAGGAGTAGATGAAGCGATAGAAATCGGAGGTGCATCATCATGAACCCCCTGACATCCCCAGCTTAACACAGACATCGTTTTCCAGTCCAAGACTGGGTTATGAGTTTGTAACCATGGCAGACCAAGCACTAAGACATCATGTAAATTATACAGTACCAGGAAGCGAATCACCTCCTGATGAACGGGAGTCATACGCATGGTCACGTGTGTCCAGTACTGAGGTTTATTCATAGCCAAAGGTGTAGAGTCAATTCCTTTCAAAGGAATAGGGACTTCCAGAGGCTCCAGACTAAACCCACAGCGGTTGGCAAATGACCAATCCATAAGACTCAGGGCAGCGCCTGAATCCACATAGGCATCGACGGAAATGGCTGATAATGAACAAATCAGAGTCACAGACAGAATGAACTTAGACTGTAAAGTACTAATGGCAACAGACTTATCAACCTTTTTTGTGCGTTTAGAGCATGCTGATATAACATGAGCTGAATCACCACAATAAAAACACAACCCATTTTTCCGCCTATAGTTTTGCCGTTCACTTCTGGACTGAATTCTATCACATTGCATTGTCTCAGGTGCCTGTTCAGAAGACACCGCCAAATGGTGCACAGGTTTGCGCTCCCGTAAACGCCGATCAATCTGAATAGCCATAGTCATAGACTCATTCAGACCTGTAGGCGCCGGGAACCCCACCATAACATCTTTAATGGCCTCAGAAAGGCCATCTCTGAATTTTGCAGCCAGAGCGCACTCATTCCACTGAGTAAGCACCGACCATTTCCGAAATTTCTGACAATATATTTCTGCTTCATCTTGCCCCTGAGAGAGAGCCAATAAAGCTTTTTCAGCCTGAATCTCTAGGTTAGATTCCTCATAGAGCAAACCCAATGCCAGAAAAAACGCATCCACATTGAGCAACGCAGGATCCCCTGGTGCCAATGCAAATGCCCAATTCTGAGGGTCACCCCGCAGGAAAGATATTACAATTTTGACTTGCTGAGCAGGGTCTCCAGAGGAGCGAGATTTCAAAGAAAGAAACAACTTGCAATTGTTCCTAAAATTCAGAAAACTAGATCTATCTCCAGAAAAAAACTCTGGGATAGGAATTCTAGGTTCAGACATAGGAGCATGTACAACAAAATCTTGTATATTTTGAACCTTAGCAGCAAGATTATTCAGGCTGCAAGCCAAACTCTGGACGTCCATGATAAACAGCTGAGGTCAGAGCCATTCAAGGATTAAGAGGAGGTAAGACGCAGCCAGGCTGAAATTAAGGCTAGGCAGCAAACTCTGAGGGAAAAAAAAAAAAAAAAAAAACTTCCTCAGACTACTTTTCCTCCTACTTCAGCCAATACGATTACCACTTTTCGGGCCGGCGATACTGTCATGATCCCAATGGCAGGGGATCACAAAAGGACAAGCACACAAAAAACAGAACAAGCTCTAGGGTGATGGAAACTGAGCTGACCGCGATCCTGAACCTAATTCACAAGACTAGCAGTAGCCGGGGAGCGTGCCTACGATGATTCTAGACGTCTCGCGCCAACCGAAGGACTAGCTTCCCCTATTAGAAGAAACAAAGACCTCTCTTGCCTCCAGAGAAACATCCCACAGAAATAGCAGCCCCCCACATGTAATGACGGTGAAATGAGAGGAAAGCACATACGTAGTAATGAAAACAGATTCAGCAAAATGAGGCCCGCTAAAACTAGATAGCAGAGGATACAAAAGTGAACTGCGCGGTCAGCGAAAAACCCTACAAAAAACCATCCTGAAATTACCTGAACTCATGTGCCAACTCATGGAACATGAGGAGTAATATCAGCCCACTAGAGCAACCAGCAACAAGGAATCACATAACTGCAAGCTGGACTAAAACAAAAATAAAGCAAAACGTGGAACAGGAAAATCAAAAACTTAGCTTGTCCTGATGATTACAGCAGCGGAAAGCAGAGGAAATGACAAGAAAGCCAGGTTAAATAGGAAACTCCCATATCCTGATAGAACAGGTGGACACCAGAGACCGCAGAGAACCCAAGTCACCCAGTACCATCTGTAACCACCAGAGGGAGCCCAAAAACAGAATCCACAACACTCGTCACCACTTCTGTATTTATCACCCACTCCTGGTTTTGGCTTACAGATACTGATGTAAAATACTGACCAAATACTGATCATGTGAACATGGACTAAATCGGACTATCACGCTGGCTTTACAAGGAAGGTGAAATCTGTTTAATTGCTGTGGATGAGTTATCAAACCACTGGATTTTATCTTATATTAGGGCCTATTTAGACAATCTGAAGGCTGAAGTCAAACCGTTCCACTACATGCAGGCGAATTTCGTTCTGTGCACATACAATATGTTTATTATCAGCAGCACATCATTCACTGGGACTTTTTTGTTAATACTGCATGTAATGTTTGTGACAAAACCTCCCTCCCCAAAGTGTTAACCCTTATCCGGCTGAATAGGTACAATTGTAACTATTCCGTTTTAAAATTGCAATAACTTTTTTTTGAAAAGACGTAGAGGGCTGAAATTTCGTGACATCTCTACATTTTTGGTCCAGAATATATTGGCCAAATTTCAATAAAATATCTCCACCCGCTTCCGAGATAAGGGGTCGAGATCTTTTTGCATCCATAACAAGCTGCATAGGTACAAATGTACCTCATATATTTTGAATGAAGATAATGCAAGGGAAAAAGCATAAATTTTTTTTAATGATAATGCTATTTAACTATTATAAACAAGTAAAAAACTGTTCATTTACATTATAAAAGAAAATGTAAGAAACTTTTTTTTATTGATTTTCTTTGCAAGTAATGCATGTTGGCTTTGCTACAGAGTGTTCATCGCAAATGGGTTTCACACAAACCACACAAGACTTTCTAGTCTTGCGTTGTTTTCGCCTCAGGTCTCTGCAGACATAGCAACTACCAACAACAGGGGAGGGTCCACGACTACCATGAGGTATTTTGGGGCCAGCTGCTGGCTGCGATGCTACCACAATGCATCGTCCAAGCACCATTTCTACTGCACCTCGAAGAAAATGGTTTCTCATTATCATTTTGTTTGTACTACGATCTTCAATTGCAATCATACACAGCTGATTTGCGAGATCTTTCAGGAACTTTCTTCGTTGATCCTTTGCCCTGAAGCTTGGATTGTGTTCTCTGTAGATGATGTAGGATGCTAACCCACTGACATCAATCATATTGTAGAAAAATGCCAAAGTCCAACGTGATGTTCGTCGTTTCACAGTGTACTCTCCCAACATTTTATCCATAACATCAACGCCACCTTTTGTTATGTTGTAGTATTTTATTATCTCTGGCTTGGCTGCTAGTGTCTCTTCAACTTCTCCCGTCATGTGCATAGATGATAGAAGCACGACTGATTTGTTCTTCTTTGGTACATATGAACAGACTGTTGCATCATGATTGTAGGCAAAATTTGTCGAGTATACAGGCCTTTCTTTGGCAGGCTGCATGTTGTTAGGTAGGAACCTTTTGTTTTTTCTCACTGTACCAACTAGTGTCATGTTCCAGGAGTTCAATACCTTAGCTAGTTCCATGGTTGTAAAGAAGTTATCGGTGGTGACATTTCTTCCAGAGCCTTTATACGAGCTCACTAGGTCCAATACTGTTCGTTCTCCAATGTTTACTTGTCGAGGACCATCAGTTGGTTTCCCAGTGTAGAGCTGACCTTGTAAAGGGTAGGCATTTGATGAGTCACAAGCCCAGAAAATCTTTATGCCATATTTAGCTGGTTTTGAAGGTATATACTGGGTAAATTTAGTATGACCTCTAAATGGAAATAATTGCTCGTCGACGGTGATACAATGATATGGCTTGTAGGCTCTCTCCAGATTACTGTTCAGCATTGTCCAGATGTCCCGTATTGGTGCAGCTTTATCTGTTTGCACACGTTCTGCACGTGTATTTTCGTTGTCAAACCTGATAAATCTGAGTATCATCTTGAAGCGGTCACGAGACATGGCTGCACGTATAAGAGGCAGAGCAGCAACATTCCACATTTCCTCCAGATTCTCTTTGTTGGCTCTGTGCACACCAGCAGCAATCAGTATGCCCAAAAATGCATGAAGTTCAGTTTCAGTAAATTGCTTGAATGTTTTTTGTGGTGGCCGTTTGGAAGAATCAGGAAAACGTTGTACCAGTTCGTTGTTGTAAGCATCACAAACTCTCTTGGCCTTTCGATTCGTTTCCCGTAATATGATGTCACACATCTCGGGAGTCATGATGGACTTGAATAGCTCTTTTGCTGTATATAGGTTGCTGATTGCTGCAGGGCCACCTTTTTGTCGTAGGACATTACGAGATTTTGTTTGTGCATTTGGCAGTGGATTACTGCACCATTGAGTTTCATCCTTAGCAGTCCAAATGTCGCCTGCACTTTGAGGCACAGAATCATCCTCAACACTTTCGTCTGATTCGTATTCATTTTCATGCTCTATGACCATTTCTTGTTCAATGTCTGAATCTTCTTCAGTAACATCCACTTGTGGTACATAGTTTTCATCATCAGATGGAACATATGGTTCATCCTCATGCTCAGAATCAGATTCTTCTAGCATTCGCATTATTTCGTCAGACGTAAATCTGTAAATATGAAAAAATGTAAAATAAATAATTTTCCGAAATACTACATTATTGGCTTTTCACAAAATTATACTAACCTGCAAACACGTTTTCTTGGATTATGGCGGAAACTAGATCCAGCATTACTATCACTCATGATGACTTGCTAGATGAATTTTGGCTTCGTATTTTGTGCTGAATATAAATAAAACATCGTAAAACAATATGTAGATACTAATTATTATCCATTTTTCGTATAAAAATTATACCTATAGTGATAAGTTTCATACAAAATATATGTAAGCCAAGTCCAGGCTGAAAGACAATTTGACTGTTCTGTCCCCACATAATGAGAATAAAGGTATAACTGGCTGTTAGATGCTGTGAGACTTTCCTACCTTCGTTTCCAAGAAATTGAAGACTTCACAAGCCTAGAAATGTGTGCTCACAGCAATGAGATGAACAGCAAAATGGCTAATGAGAGGAGGGAGGCAGGAAGACAAGTAGAAGCCACTCCCAGTTTGAATTAACTTAATTGACAGCAACATAAGTGACCAGTAACAACACTGAACAATAGATATCAGCATAACATTTGTAGCTGAATGAACTTTAGTTTCTGAAACCAAGTAAAGTCTTCCCACAGTGGAGGTATATGTGAAGGTACAATTGTACCTATGCAGCCTGTTAAGGTTGTAAAATTATGCAGCCTGACAAGGGTTAATGGAGCATTGTAAAATATTACTCCAGACATGTTCAGCCTCCATCAGTGTCCGTGCCACCTGGACTCTAAACAGACTATTCGGGTGGTAAGTATGGAATAGACTAGAGGCGCTGCTCTAATGTGCTCTGTATAGTAGACGTTATCAGGAGGGGGGGCATTTCTTTTTACAAGCCTTTTTATTAAACAGCCCTCTTATTCTTTTAAAATTAGAGTTTAATAACACGAACAGCCCAAAGAACCACCTTATGTTGACTTATAACACCCCGAGGTCAAACTGATCAGCAGTGCCGTAAGGTACCTGTATAGATGATGTTTTTTTCTGTACACAAAGGAAAGAATAATTTATATTGTTCAGGGTAGAGGTGTACAAACTTTTTTTGGCCTTAAAGGGGTTGTGCCACGTACAAGAGTATATTTTAATCAATGGATCTTGAAATAAGTTCCACAATTGGATGTGTGACACAGTCACTGGCAAAGTAATGGAGGAGCGATATGTTTCACTGAGGGTGTTAGCTTCAGTGATATCAACCTAGTGAAATGCGCAAGCACTCTAAGTGCTGAAAGGGGTTAATCAGCCATGTTTAGTGCTAGGTTGATTGTACAGCAGTAGAGTGGGAGGAGTCCAGACGACAGATACTCAACCTTCTAGAGCAGGGGTGGGCAATTTTCCCGAGGGGCCACATGAGAGATCGTGACCATTGTGGACGGCCGAACTAATAAGCCAAAATTAATTCTGCTCAACATTAATATCGATATATTATAATTATTATAGTACTAATAATTTTTTTAATATTAGTTGTATAACTTAATATTGAGCAGAATTAAGAATGCTGACATCCCCCTATATATCATTTTAACCCGAGCACAGCCTCTTCTGTATATGGTGTGAGCTTTAAGAAATCTGTTACAACCTAATCTCAGAACAACTTTAACCCCTTAGTGACAGAGCCAATTTGGTACTTAATGACCGACCGAGCCAATTTTTACAATTCTGACCACTGTCACTTTATGAGGTTATAACTCTGGAACGCTTTAACAGATCCCGCTGATTCAGAGATTGTTTTTCATGACATATTGTTCTTCATGTTAGTGGTAACATTTCTTCCATATTACTTGCGATTATTTATGAAAAATAACGGAAATTTGGCAAAAAAAATTATATTTATATTATATTTTTATGCCCTTGAATCAGAGAGATATGTCACAAAAATAGTTAATAAATAAAAATTCCCACATGTTTACTTTACATCAGCACAATTTTGGAAACCAAATTTTTTTGGGAGTTATTAGGGTTAAAAGTTGACCAGCAATTTCTCATTTTTACAACACCATTTTTTTTAGGGACCACATCACATTTGAAGTCATTTTGAGGGTCTATATGATAGAAAATAACCAAGTGTGACACCATTCTAAAAACTACACCCCTCAAGGTGCTCAAAACCACATTCAAGAAGTTTATTACGATCTTCACAGGAACTGAAACAATGTGGAAGAAAAAAATTAACATTTAACTTTTTTTTTGCAAACATTTTAGTTCAGAACCATTTTTTTTTATTTTCACAAGTGTAAAAACAGAAATTTAACCATAAATTTTGTTGTGCAATTTCTCCTGAATACGCCGATACCCCATATCTGGGGGTAAACCACTGTTTGGGCGCACCGCAGAACTTGGAAGAGAAGAAGCGCCGTTTGACTTTTTCAATGCAGAATTGGCTGGAATTGAGATCGGATGCCATGTCACGTTTAGAGAGCCCCTGATGTGCCTAAACAGTGGAAAAGCTCCACAAGTGACACCATTTTGGAAACTAGACCCCCCAAGGAACTTATCTAGATGTGTGGTGAACACTTTGAACCCCCAAGAGCTTCACAGAAGTTTATAACGCAGAGCTGTGAAAATAAAAAATCGCATTTGTTTACACAAAAATGATCTTTTCACCCACAAATTCTTATTTTCACAAGGGTAACAGGAGAAATTAGACCACAAAAGTTGTTGTGCAATTTATCCTGAGTACGTCGATACCCCATATGTGGGGGTAAACCACTGTTTGGGCGCACCGCAGAGCTTTGTAAGAGAAAGAGTGCCGTTTTACTTTTTCAATGTAGAATTGGCAAGAATTGAGATTGGACGCCATGTCGCGTTTGGAGAGCCCCTGATGTGCCTAAACAGTGGAAACCCCCCACAAATGACCCCATTTTGGAAATTAGACCCCATAAGGAACTTATCTAGATGTGTAGTGAGCACTTTAAACCCCCAAGTGCTTCACAGAAATTTATAAAGTAGAGCCGTGAAAATAAAAAATCCTTATTTTTCCCTCAAAAATGATTTTTTAGCCTGTAATTTTTTAATTTCTCAAGGGTGACAGGAGACATTGGACCCCAAAATCTGTTGACCAGTTTGTCCTAAGTATGCTGATACCCCATATGTGAAGGGGGGCACTGTTTGGGCACCCATCGGGGCTCGGAAGGGAAGGAGCGCCGCTTGGAATGCAGACTTTGATGGGATGGTCTACGGGCGTCATGTTGCATTTGCAGAGCTCCTGATGTACCTAAACAGTAGAAACCCCCCAAATGTGACCCCATTATGGAAACTAGACCCCCCAAAGAGCTTATCTAGATGTGTGGTGAGCACTATGAACTGCCAACTGCTTCACAGAAGTTTATAATTTAGAGCCATGAAAATAAAAAAAATCGTATTTTTTTCCACAAAAATGATCTTTTCACCCCAAAATTTTTACTTTCACAAGGGTAACAGGAGAAATTGGACCCCAAAATGTATTGTGCAATTTATGCTGAGTAGGCTGATACCCCATATGTGGGGGGACCACAGTTTGGGCGCATGGCAGAGCTCGGAAGAGAAGGAGCGCCGTTTTGGAATGCAGACTTTGATAGAATGATCTGTGGGTGTTATGTTGCGTTTGCAGAGCCCCTGATGTACCTAAACAGTAGAAATCCCCCACAAGTGACCCCATCTTGGAAACTATACCCCCCAAGAAACTTATCTAGATGTGTGGTGAGAACTTTGAATGCCCAAGTGCTTCACAGAAGTTTATAATGCAGAGTCGTGAAAATAAAAAAGATTTTTTTTCTTCCACAAAAAAAGATTTTTTAGCCCCCAAGTTTTGATTTTCACAAGGGTAACAAGAGAAATTGGACCTCAAAAGTTGTCCAATTTGTCTTGAGTATGCTGGTACCCCAAATGTGGGGGTAAACCACTGTTTGGGTGCACGGCAGAGCTCAGAGGGGAGGGAGCACCTGTTGTGAATTCTGTTGTCGAACTCCCTCCTGTGGTCGTGAATGGTACTTCGGCGAGTTCTGTCCATGGACTCCCTCTGGTGGCTGTGAGTGAAGCTGCCGCTTCCGAGGTTCCTTACACAGGTGACGTGGTTTATCCTTTGGTTGGCTTTGGTTTATTTAACTCCACTCAGATCGTTACTCCATGCCAGCTGTCAATGTTCCTGCATTGGTTCAGTTCGCTCTTGGATCTTTCTGGTGACCTGTCTTCTCCAGCAGAAGCTAAGTTCCTGATAGTTATTATTTGTTCATTGTTTCCTTGTCCAGCTGGTTATCATGATTTTGTCTTGCTAGCTGGAAGCTCTGGGATGCAGAGTGGCATCTCCGCACCGTTAGTCGGTGCGGAGGTCTTTTTGCACACTCTGCGGGGTCTTTTGTAGTTTTTTGTGCTGACCGCAAAGATACCTTTCCTATCCTCTGTCTGTTTAGTAAGTCTGGCCTCCCTTTGCTGAAACCTGTTTCATTTCTGCGTTTGTGACTTTCATCTTTACTCACAGTCAATATATGTGGGGGGCTGCCTTTTCCTTTGGGAAATTTCTCTGAGGCAAGGTAGGCTTTATTTTCTATCTCTAGGGCTAGCTAGCTCTTAGGCTGTGAAGAGGCGTCTAGGGAGTGTCAGGAACACTCCACGGCTATTTCTAGTTGTTGTGATAGGATTAGGGCCTGCGGTCAGCAGAGCTCCCACATCCCAGAGCTTGACCTGTGTGAGTTTAACTATCAGGTCGTGCCGGTTGCTCCTAACCACCAGGTCCATAACAGTACAGCTGGCCCAAAGAATTAATGCATCTCAATAGAGGGATAAGTGAGGTTCTGAGACCATTTTTTTTTCTTTGCACTGTGTTTTGTCTTTCTTTTCCCCTAAACCTTTGGGTGGTTCAGGACACAGGTGTAGATATGGACATTCAAGGTCTGTACTCTTGTGTGGATCATCTCACTGCAAGGGTACAAAACATTCAAGATTTTGTGGTTCAGAATCCTATGTTAGAGCCTAGAATTCCTATTCCTGATTTATTTTCTGGGGATAGATCTAAGTTCTTGAATTTCAAAAATAATTGTAAACTGTTTCTAGCTTTGAAACCCTGCTCCTCTGGTGACCCCGTTCAACAGGTAAAAATCATTATTTCTTTGTTGCGTGGTGACCCTCAAGACTGGGCATTTTCCCTTGCGCCAGGAGATCCTGCATTGCGTGATGTAGATGCGTTTTTTTTGGCGCTTGGATTGCTTTATGATGAACCTAATTCAGTGGATCAGGCAGAGAAAATCTTGCTGGCTTTGTGTCAGGGTCAGGATGAAGCAGAGGTGTACTGTCAGAAGTTTAGAAAGTGGTCTGTGCTTACTCAGTGAAATGAGTGTGCCCTGGCATCAATTTTCAGAAAGGGTCTTTCTGAAGCCCTTAAGGATGTCATGGTGGGATTTCCCACGCCTGCTGGTCTGAATGAGTCTATGTCCTTGGCCATTCAGATCGATCGGCGCTTGCGTGAGCGCAAAGCTGTGCACCATCTGGCGGTATTCTCTGAGCATAGGCCTGAGCCTATGCAGTGTGATAGGACTTTGACCAGAGCTGAACGGCAAGAACACAGACGTCGGAATGGGCTGTGTTTTTACTGTGGTGAATCCACTCATGCTATCTCCGATTGTCCTAAGCGCACTAAGTGGTTCGCTAGGTCTGCCACCATTGGTACGGTACAGTCTAAATTTCTTTTGTCCGTTACTCTGATTTGCTCTCTGTCATCCTATTCTGTTATGGCATTTGTGGATTCAGGCGCTGCCCTGAATTTGATGGACTTGGAGTTTGCCAGGCACTGTGGTTTTTTCTTGGAGCCCTTGCAGTATCCTATTCCATTGAGAGGAATTGATGCTACGCCTTTGGCCAAGAATAAGCCTCAGTACTGGACTCAATTGACCATGTGCATGGCTCCTTCACATCAGGAGGATATTCGCTTTTTGGTGTTGCATAATCTGCATGATGTGGTCGTTTTGGGGTTGCCATGGCTACAGGTCCATAATCCAGTGTTGGATTGGAAATCTATGTCTGTGTCCGGCTGGGGTTGTCAGGGGGTACATGGTGATGTTCCATTGTTGTCAATTTCGCCTTCCACTCCTTCTGAAGTCCCTGAGTTTTTATCAGATTACCGGGATGTATTTGAAGAGCCCAAATCCGGTGCCCTACCTCCTCATAGGGATTGCGATTGTGCTATTAATTTGATTCCTGGTAGTAAGTTTCCTAAGGGCCGTCTGTTTAATTTATCTGTGCCAGAGCACGCCTCTAAGCGGAGTTATATAAAGGAATCCTTGGAGAAGGGTCATATTCGCCCGTCGTCGTCACCATTGGGAGCAGGGTTCTTTTTTGTGGCCAAGAAGGATGGCTCTTTGAGACCTTGTATTGATTACCGCCTTCTTAATAAGATCACAGTCAAATTTCAGTATCCTCTGCCACTGCTGTCTGATTTGTTTGCTCCGATTAAGGGGGCTAGTTGGTTCACCAAGATAGATCTTCGAGGGGCGTATAATCTTGTGCGAATTAAACAGGGCGATGAATGGAAAACAGCATTTAATGCGCCCGAGGGCCATTTTGAGTACCTGGTTATGCCATTCGGGCTTTCTAATGCTCCATCTGTGTTTCAGTCCTTTATGCATGACATCTTCCGAGAGTACCTGGATAGATTCATGATTGTATATTTGGATGACATTTTGGTCTTTTCGGATGATTGGGAGTCTCATGTGAAGCAGGTCAGAATGGTGTTCCAGGTCCTTCGTGCGAATTCCTTGTTTGTGAAGGGGTCAAAGTGTGTCTTTGGAGTTCAGAAGGTTTCATTTTTGGGGTTCATTTTTTCCCCTTCTATTATCGAGATGGACCCTGTTAAAGTTCAGGCCATTTATAATAATAATAATAATTTTTATTTATATAGCGCCAACATATTCCGCAGCGCTTTACAAATTATAGACGGGAATTGTACAGACAATAGACATTACAGCATAACAGAAATATAGTTCAATACAGATACCAGGAGGAGTGAGGGCCCTGCTCGCAAGCTTACAAACTATGAGGAAAAGGGGAAGAGGTGGACTCAGCCGACATCTGTGAAGAGCCTGCAGAAGTTCCTGGGCTTTGCTAATTTTTACCGTCGCTTCATCGCTAATTTTTCTAGTATTGCTAAACCGTTGACTGATTTGTGGTCAATTGGTCCTCTGTGGCTGTAGAGGCTTTTCAGGAGTTGAAGCGTCGTTTTTCTTCTGCCCCTGTGTTGTGCCAGCCAGATGTTTCGCTCCCGTTTCAGGTCGAGGTTGATGCTTCTGAGATTGGAGCAGGGGCTGTTTTGTCGCAAAGAAGTTCTGATGGCTCGGTGATGAAACCATGTGCCTTCTTTTCTAGAAAATTCTCGCCTGCTGAGCGCAATTATGATGTTGGCAATCGAGAGTTGTTGGCCATGAAGTGGGCATTCGAGGAGTGGCGACATTGGCTTGAAGGAGCTAAACATCGCGTGGTGGTCTTGACGGATCACAAGAATTTGACTTATCTCGAGTCTGCCAAACGGTTGAATCCTAGACAGGCTCGATGGTCGCTCTTTTTCTCCCGTTTTGATTTTGTGGTTTCATACCTTCCGGGATAATAATAATAATAATAATCTTTATTTTTATATAGCGCTAACATATTCCGCAGCGCTTTACAGTTTTGCACACATTATCATCACTGTCCCCGATGGGGCTCACAATCTAGATTCCCTATCAGTATGTCTTTGGAATGTGGGAGGAAACCGGAGTGCCCGGAGGAAACCCACGCAAACACGGAGAGAACATACAAACTCTTTGCAGATGTTGTCCTGAGTGGGATTCGAACCCAGGACCCCAGCGCTGCAAGGCTGCAGTGCTATCCACTGAGCCACCGTGCTGCCCTATCTAAGAATGTGAAGGCTGATGCCCTGTCAAGGAGTTTTGTGCCTGACTCTCCGGGTGTTCCGGAGCCGGCGGGTATTCTTAAAGAGGGGCTAATTTTGTCTGCCATCTCCCCTGATTTGCGGAGCGTGCTGCAGAAGTTTCAGGCTGATAGACCTGACCGTTGTCCTATGGAGAAACTGTTTGTCCCTGATAGATGGACTAGTAGAGTTATCTCTGAGGTTCATTGTTCGGTGTTGGCTGGTCATTCTGGAATCTTTGGTACCAGAGATTTGGTGGCTAGATCCTTTTGGTGGCCTTCTTTGTCACGGGATGTGCGTTCTTTTGTGCAGTCCTGTAGGACTTGTGCTCGGGCTAAGCCCTGCTGTTCTCGTGCCAGTGGGTTGCTTTTGCCCTTGCCGGTCCCGAAGAGGCCCTGGATGCATATTTCCATGGATTTTATTTCTGATCTCCCTGTTTCTCAAAGGATGTCGGTCATTTGGGTGGTTTGTGATCGCTTCTCTAAGATGGTCCATTTGGTACCCTTGTCTAAATTGCCTTCCTCCTCTGATTTGGTGCCATTGTTTTTCCAGCATGTGGTTCTTTGCATGGCATTCCAGAGAACATCGTCTCGGATAGAGGTTCCCAGTTTGTTTCGAGGTTTTGGCGGTCCTTTTGTGCTAAGATGGGCATTGATTTGTCTTTTTCTTTGGCTTTCCAAAGCCAGCTCGGCTACTTTAGTTTCTCCTTTTTTCTGCAATTCTGGTTTCCATCCTCGTTTCTCTTCAGGGCAGGTTGAGCCTTCGGACTGTCCTGGTGTGGATATGGTGGTGGACAGGTTGCAGCAGATTTGGACTCATGTGGTGGACAATTTGACATTGTCCCAGGAGAAGGCTCAACGTTTCGCTAACCTCCGGCGCTGTGTTGGTCCCCGACTTCGTGTTGGGGATTTGGTTTGGTTGTCATCTCGTCATGTTCCTATGAAGGTTTCCTCTCCTAAGTTTAAGCCTCGTTTCATTGGGCCATATAAGATTTCTGAAGTTCTTAATCCTGTGTCATTTCGTTTGGACCTTCCAACTTCTTTTGCCATCCATAATGTGTTCCATAGGTTGTTGTTGCGGAGATACGTGGCGCCTATGGTTCCCTCCGTTGATCCTCCTGCCCCGGTGTTGGTCGAGGGGGAGTTGGAGTATGTGGTGGAGAAGATTTTGGATTCTCGTGTTTCGAGACGGAAACTCCAGTACCTGGTCAAGTGAAAGGGTTATGGTCAGGAAGATAATTCCTGGGTTTTTGCCTCTGATGTTCATGCTGCCGATCTAGTTCGTGCCTTTCATTTGGCTCATCCTGATCGGCCTGGGGGCTCTGGTGAGGGTTCGGTGACCCCTCCTCAAGGGGGGGGTACTGTTGTGAATTCTGTTGTCGAACTCCCTCCTGTGGTCGTGAATGGTACTTCGGCGAGTTCTGTCCATGGACTCCCTCTGGTGGCTGTGAGTGAAGCTGCTGCTTCTGAGGTTCCTTACACAGGTGACGTGGTTTATCCTTTGGTTGGCTGCTCTATTTAACTCCACTCAGATCGTTACTCCATGCCAGCTGTCAATGTTCCTGCATTGGTTCAGTTTGCTCTTGGATCTTTCTGGTGACCTGTCTTCTCCAGCAGAAGCTAAGTTCCTGATAGTTATTATTTGTTCATTGTTTCCTTGTCCAGCTGGTTATCATGATTTTGTCTTGCTAGCTGGAAGCTCTGGGATGCAGAGTGGCATCTCCGCACCGTTAGTCGGTGCGGAGGTCTTTTTGCACACTCTGCGTGGTCTTTTGTAGTTTTTTGTGCTGACCGCAAAGATACCTTTCCTATCCTCTGTCTGTTTAGTAAGTCTGGCCTCCCTTTGCGGAAACCTTTTTCATTTCTGCGTTTGTGACTTTCATCTTTACTCACAGTCAATATATGTGGGGGGCTGCCTTTTCCTTTGGGGAATTTCTCTGAGGCAAGGTAGGCTTTATTTTCTATCTGTAGGGCTAGCTAGCTCTTAGGCTGTGAAGAGGCGTCTAGGGAGTGTCAGGAACGCTCCACGGCTATTTCTAGTTGTTGTGATAGGTTTAGGGCCTGCGGTCAGCAGAGCTCCCACATCCCAGAGCTTGACCTGTGTGAGTTTAACTATCAGGTCGTGCCGGGTGCTCCTAACCACCACGTCCATAACAGCACCATTTGACTTTTTGAGCGCAAAATTGGCTGTCGTGTTTGGAGACCCCCTGATGTACCTAAACAGTGGAAACCCCCGAATTCTAACACCAACCCTAACCCCACCACACCCCTAACCCTAATCCCAACTCGATCATAATCCTAATCACAACCCTAATGATAATCACAACCCTAACCCCAAAACAACCCTAATCTCAACCCTAACCATAACCCTAATCAAAACCCTAAATTCAACACACCCCTAATCCTAATCTCAACCCTAACCTCAAACCTAACCCTAATCCCAATACACCCTTAACCATAATCCCAAACCTAACCCTAATCCCAAATGTAACCCTAACTTTAGCCCCAACCCTAGCCTTAACTTTAGCCCCAACCCTAGCCCTAACCCTAACTTTAGTCCCAACCCTAACCCTAAATTTAGCCCCAACCCTAACCCTAGCCCTAACTTTAGCCTCAACCCTAGCCCTAACTTTAGCCGCAACCCTAACCCTAGCCGTAAGGCTACTTTCACACTTGCGTTGTGTGGCATTCATCGCAATCCGTCATTTTGGACAAAAAATGGATCCTGCAAATGTGCCCTCAGGATGCGTTTTTTGCCCATAGACTTGTATTGCCGACGGATCGCAACGGATGACAACATGTCGCGTCCTTCGTGCACTGGATCCGTTGTGTTTTGGCGGACCGTCGTCACAAAAAAAGTTCAATGTAACGTTATTTTGTACATCGCGTCCGCCATTTCCGACCACACGTGCGTGGCCGTAACTCCGCCCCCTCCTCCCCAGGACATAGACTGGGCAGCGGATGCGTTGAAAAACTGCATCCGCTGCCCACGTTGTGCACAATTTTCACAACGTACGTCGGGCCGACGCATTGCGACGGCCCCGTACCGACGCAAGTGTGAAAGAAGCCTAACCCTGACCCTAAATTTAGCCGCAACCCTAACCCTAAATTTAGCCCCAACCCTAACCCTAAATTTAGCCCCAACTCCTCTAGCTGCCGGCCGGCAGATCATGGCGGGTGCACTGCGCATGCGCTCACCATTTTCTTACTGGATGAAGAAGCCGGCGGGCAGGAGGACCCAGGGACACCGGTAAGTATAACAGAGTCCCCGAATCCCCCTATTTCTCTGTCCTTTGATATGCGATCACATCAGAGGACAGACAATGACACATCGCTTTATTTTTTTTTGCGGCCGCCAGTAAACAGTTAATTACCGGCGATTGCAAAACAGGGGTTGGTAAAAACCGACCCCGATCATGTTCTTTGAGGTCTCGGCTACCCCTGGCAGCCGAGACCCCAAAGATAATAATAATCTTTATTTATATAGCGCCAACATATTCCGCAGCGCTTTACAGTTTAACAGCTTCAAACACAACAGTCATAAGTAACAATGTTAACAATATAATAATTAAAGCAACACAAGACGACGCTGCTTGTGAGAACTTACAATCTACAATGAGGTGGGGAAATACAAAGTACAGGTGTGTATTTACAATGATGTATTTACAATGATGGTCCAGCCATCTTCAGGGAGTGGGGGATAGATGGAAGTAGTAAGTGGGCTACACACAAACAAAATAACTGATTAGGGAACATGATAGGCCGCTCTGAAGAAATGTGTTTTGAGGGAGCGCCTACAACTATGCAAATTGTGGATGGTCCTAATTTCTTGGGGTAGAGCATTCCAGAGGATTGGCACAGCACGGGAGAAGTCTTGTATTCGGGAGTGGGAGGTACGGATTAGTGCAGAGGTTAGTCGAAAGTCATTTGCAGAGTCAAACATAACACCCAGACAGCGCGCCTGCTGCAGGGGTGTTATTATGGTGCCACCCACGGAGAGGGAAACGTCAGGTTTAGGGAGGTTAGTAGATGGTGGGAGCAGAAGAAGTTCAGTTTTGGAGAGGTTGAGTTTCAGATAGAGAGCGGACATGATGTCAGAGACTGTGGGCAGACAGTCAGTAGTGTTCTGTAGTACAGCAGGAGTAAGGCCAGGGGATGACGAATATAGTTGTGTGTCGTCGGCATAAAGATGGTACTGAAAGCCAAATCTGCTGATGGTCTGTCCAGTTGGGGCTGTGTAGAGGGATAAGAGAAGGGGGCCAAGGACTGAGCCCTGTGGTTACCCGACAGTGAGAGCAAGAGGAGGTGAAGTGGAGCCAGAGAACAGAACACTGAAGGAGCGGTCAGAAAGATAGGAGGAGAACCAGGAGAGAGCAGTGTCCTTAATGCCAAGTGACTGGAGACTAGAGAGTAAGAGAGGGTGGTCAACAGTGTCGAAAGCTGCAGAAAGATCGAGAAGAATGAGCAGAGAGTGGTCACCGTTACATTTTGCTGTCAGAAGGTCGTTGGTCACTTTGATAAGTGCAGTTTCTGTCGTGTGTAGGGGGCGGAAGCCGGACTGTGAAGGGTCTAGGAGGGAGTGAATGGATAGGTAACAGGTAATGCGGGAGTAGACTAGGCGCGCCAAGGGTTTAGAGATGAAGGGGAGATTGGAGACCGGTCTGTAGTTGTTTATGCAGGATGGGTCGAGGGTGGGTTTCTTTAGTAACGGAGTAATGATAGAGTGTTTGAAGGAGGAGGGGAAAATGCCAGAGGAGAGGGAGAGATTAAAGATTGTAGTTAGGTGAGTAGTGACGACTGGAGAGAGAGACTGGAGGAGATGAGAGGGAATGGGGTCGTTAGAGCATGTAGTCGGATGAGAAGAAGAGAGGAGCATGGAGACTTCTTCTTCTGTGATGGGATCAAATGCGGAGAGTGAGCCAGGGGAGATGCAGGGAGGGATGGGAGTCACTGCACTTGGTGTCTGGGAGCGGATTTCCTGACGGATATTGTCTATTTTCTCTATAAAGTGGGAGGCCAGGTCATCAGCACAAATGTCTGTGATAGGGGCTTGAGCTTTCGGCCTGAGAAGGGAGTGAAAGGTGTCAAAAAGTTTCTTGGGGTTGTTGGATAGTGAGGATATTAGAGTGGTGAAGTAGGTCTGTTTGGCAATGTGAAGGGCAGAGTTATAGGTTTTTAACATAAATTTGAAGTGCATGAAGTCTTCTGGTGTGCGAGTTTTCCTCCATAAGCATTCAGCACTCCTAGAGCATCGCTGGAGAAATCGGGTTTGTGATGTGAGCCAGGGCTGTTTTACTCTGTGTTTGGAGGTTCTGAGGGTGAGGGGAGCTACTTGGTCTAGGGTGTTTCTAAGAGTGTCATTGTAGTGATGTACCGCCAGATCAGGACAGGAAAAAGAGGAGATTGGGGACAGTGATGAGTGTAAAGAATCTGAAAGTGTATGAGGGTTAATGGCTTGTAGATTTCTGACTAAATGGTAGGTAGGAGGGTGCTGGGGTGAGCGAGGATTTGTGAGCATGAAGGAGAGAATGTTGTGGTCAGAGAGGGGAAGCGGTGAGTTATTTAGGTAGGAGATTAAACACAGCTGGACAAAGACCAGGTCAAGGGTGTTACCGTCCTTGTGTGTCTCAGAGGTTGAGAGCTGTGAGAGGCCGAGTGAAGTGGTTAGTGATAGAAGCTGGGATGCAGACGTAGAAGTGGGGTTGTTTATGGGGATGTTGAAGTCTCCCAGGATAAGGGTTGAGAGTCCTGAGGACATGAAGTGCGGCAGCCAGGCAGAGAAATGGTCCAGGAAGTGGGTGGGTGAGCCTGGGGGCCGGTATATGACCGCTATTCTGAGGGAGAGGGGACGGAAGAGCCTGATGGTGTGGACCTCAAAAGAAGGGAATGAGAATGATGGAGTTGGTGGGATGACCTGGAAGGTGCATTGTGGGGAGAGGAGTATGCCAACTCCACCAACAGGTCTGTTTGTGGGTCTCGGGGAATGGGAGAATTGAAGGCCACCATAGGAAATGGCAGCAGGGGAGATCGTGTCGGAATCCTGGATCCAGGTTTCAGTGAGGGCCAATAGATTTAGAGAGTTCAGAAAGTAGTTGTGCAGGAAAGGAAGCTTGTTACATACAGACCGTGGATTCCAAAGGGCACAATTAAAAGAAGGAGATGAGGGAGTGCAAGTAATATTAATAAGGTTAGAATGATTTTCATGTGAGGTAGGGTAGCAGTTGAGGTTGTGGGATGGTGAACCAGGGTTGGGGGAGATGTCCCCTGAAATCAGTAGGAGTAGGAAGATATAAAGCAAGAAGTTTTTGGAAATTGTAAGAAGTTTTTTTGTGCAGTGTGTTTTGGCAAGATGGACTGAGGTTTTTCAGGAAGGTGAGAAGTGCATGGGAGCTGCACATGGGAGAGGGAAGTATAGAGGGGCTGATGTATATGAGTTGTGATGGAGGGGGATGGGGCGGTGGATTTGGATTGCAAGGGAGCATAGGAGTATAGGAATAAAGCACATGGATAAAAGGGAGTGCATAGTGTGGGTTACCTGACTCCTGCCCTGACTAACTACCATGGAATAACTGCGATAACTTGATGCTTAGCTAATGCAATGTTTTGCTAAATGCGTGCGACCCCACACTTGCGTGCACCCCTAAGAATTAATCTAAATTTATAGGCCCCAGTGCAGGGAGAGGACAGCGGGATTATGGGAGCTGGTTAGTTATAAATTAGGGACAGCTGCTCAACACATCCTGGTGTGGATAGATGATCAAAGATGCAGTCCTGATAACAGCTCTATATTAACACTTCTTTGTGATAAGCATCAACAGAGACCCCCCCTGGAGCTACAACAGTGAGTACTGTAAACCATGTAACTAATGATGAATTCTAGCACAGGAGTTGAATGACATGAAAATACCATTCAGGGTGCTAGCTGACAGAAAATCATTGCAAGATACAGAGCATTCAGGATCCAGGGAGAACTGGGGATATTCACTGCATACCATTCAGGGTGCTAGCTGACAGAAAATCATTGCAAGATACAGAGCATTCAGGATCCAGGGAGAGCTGAGGATATTCACTGCATAACTTTGTGAAGAGAGGTGAGGAGGAGATGGATATTAGTTCTTTGCCATAGAATAACTGCGATAACTTGATGCTTAGCTAATGCGATGCAAAGATCTTCTGGGTGCCGGTCGGCGGGCGCACTGCGCATGCGCCCGCCATTTTTTGGCTGTAACAAGATGGCGGCGCCCATCGGGAACCACGAGGAGCATCGGGGGAGACAGGTGAGTATCGGGGGGCTATCGGGGACCCCATTTCTCTGTCCTCTGATGTGCGATCACATCGGAGGACAGAGAAATTAAATGGGAAATCGCGTGGTGTTTTTTTTGTGTGACCGCCGGTAAATGGTTAATTACCGGCGATCGCAACCTGGGGGTCGGTAAAAAAAACCCGAATCATGTTCTCTGGGGTCTCAGCTACCCTTGGCAACTGAGACCCCAGAGAAAATCTGACTCTGGGGGGCGCTATTCACTTTTGCCACAGCGCCGTTAATTAACGGTGCTGTGGTTTAAGTACCCTTAACTGCCGCCGTTAAAAGGCGTATCGGCGTCGTTAAGGGGTTAATGTAGGAGCAGAGACCCTGATTCCAGGTAATGTCACTTACTGGTCTGCTTTCTGTAGTTTTGATAAAATCACAGTTTTATTAACAGGAGGTTATTACTAAAGGACTAGTAAACCTGCTGCCATGAAACAGCAACACACAGCCCAAATAAGTGACACATCTCTGGAATCAGGATCTCGACCCCTACATCATGCTGCTCTCAGATTACATAGCAAAAACACGATGATAGGTTCCCTTTAACAGCAAAGATAAGAAATTAATTAGAGTTTGTGAAGATGAAAGTTTTAGGTCATCTGCCGTGATCAGAAATGTGGAAACATCTAAATATATGGCAGCTACATGATATAATTTCTTTTAAAATACTAATGATATATTATGTATGGTTTGCAGTATATCATTACTGAATGCAGGTTGACCATTTAATTGCTGCGATAGATCTCATTGTTCTTTAACTACCCGTTTTGATCAGTTTATTGCTTTCTGGCGCAGGCCCAATATGTTTTTAAGTTTCTCAATGTCTGGTAAGTATAGGGAGGACCCTTCAGATTTTGCAGAAAGGTTATCTTATAAATTAGTATGAAAGCATATATTTATAGAGAGATGAGAAGAGTATGTAGAAATCTGTGTGTCTGGCCCATCCGCTGACAGCTTCTTATTAACACATCTTACCTTTTGAAATCTGATGAATAGGTGGGGTTGTGCCAGCTGATCGCAGCCTAGTAATTTGATCCATGAAGTAATACATGGCCGGACCGAACCTGCCAGAAAGGAAGCTGCTGTTATTTATTCCACAGGCACCAATATCCATCTTCAGAAATGAAGAGAACATTTATTGGAAGTAGCTGTCCTAAAAGTCAGTATAAACCCGTTAACGAGCCATGGCACATGACTTAGTATCAAAGCTAAACCAGAAACTCTATTCTCAGACACTTGTTTCTTGCTGTTTTCCCCCTCATCAGTGCAAAACAAGAAGTCTGATTTTGCTAGATGAGAAGCCTCTGACAGGGATGTAATGGAAAATGTCTCTCCTTGTGATGAGTGACAGGTATGTTAGGCATGTTACTCTCCACAAGTAGAGACGTTACCCCTCAGAGCTCCCTATATATGCACATAAGAGAGATGTCAATGAACTAGATGAGTGGAGGGAGAAGCCAGCTATGGTTGGCACGCAACTTGTCCAATCTCTCCCTATAGTCCACTGCTGGCTTTTCAAAGTATGTTTTCTCGGAAACGCCAGAGCTTTTTTATTCTGGCAGCCACGCTCTGATACATGCTGCCGTCGTATGGACATCGAGTTGATTGACAGATTCTTCTTAAGAACATCATTAGGTGGACAACTAACAACCCCTATTGTATAAATCCTTACTTTTTCATGATCTAAAATTGTCATTTTTCCCATTTGGCAGTTCTTCTACAGTGACATGTAAAAGTTTGGGCACCCCTGGTCAGTATTACTGTTATTGTGAACAGTTAAGCAAGTTGAAGATGAAATGATCTCTAAAAGGCCTAAAGTTAATGACAACTTTTTTACTTTGTATATGTTAGGCACACACAAAAAGTCATATTTTACATTTTTTAAATTTCAAAAAGGAAAATAGGTCAATGAAAAAGTTTGGGCACCCTGTATGGTTAATACCTAGTAGCACCCCTTTTGAAAGTATCACAGCTTGTAAACGCTTTTTGTAGCCTGCCAAGAGTCTATCAATTCTTGTTAGAGGGTTTGAGGGATTTTCATCAATTCTTCCTTGGAAAATTCCTCCAGTTCTGTGAGATTCCAGGGTCATCTTGCACGCACTGCTATTTTGAGGTCTAGCCACAGATTTTTCAATGATGTTCAGATCAGGGGACTGTGAGGGCCATTGTAATACCTTCAGCTTGTGCCTTTTGAGGTCATCTATTGTGGATTTTGACGTGTGTTTAGGATCATTATCCATTTGTAGAAGCCATCCTCTTTTCAACTTTAGCTTTTTTACAGATGGTGTTATGTTTGTAGCAAGAATTTGTTGAAATTTCATTGAATCCATTCTTCCCTCTACCCGTGAAATGTTTCCCGTGCCACTGGCTGCAACACAGCCCCAAAGCACGATTGATTCAACAGCATGCTTAATGATAGGTGAGATGTTCTTTTCCTGAAATTCTGTGCCTTTTTTTCTCCACACATACCTTTGATCATTGTGGCCAAACAGTTGTATTTTAACCTCATCGGTCCGCAGGATTTGTTCCCAAAATGCATCAGGCTTGTTTAGATGGTCTTTTGCATACCTCTGGAGCTGAATTTTATGGTGAGGATGCAGAAGAGGTTTTCTTCAGATGACTCTTCTATGAAGGCCATATTTGTGCAGGTGTCTCCGATGAGTAGAACAATGTACCACAACTCCAGAGTCTGCTAAATCTTTCTGAAGGTCTTGAACATTCAAGTGGGGGTTTTGATTTGCTTCTCTAGCAATCCAACGAGCAGCTCACTGAAATTTTGCTTGCTCTTCCAGGCCTTATCTTGACCTCCACTGTTCCTGTTAACTGTCATTTATTAATTACATTTCAAACTGAGGAACGAGCAACTTGAAAATGCTTTGCTATTTTCTTAATAGCCTTCTCCTGCTTTGTGGGCCTCTACCATTGTCATTTTCACAGTGCTATGCAGCTGTTTGGAAGAACCCATGGCTGCTGTATTTTTCACAAGGTTAGAGGAGGCTGGGTTTTTATAAAGCTGGGAAATTTGTATCACCTGGCCTTTCCTAACGATAGGGTTATGGCTCATTCAATCTTAACAGGCTAATTAAGGTCTAAAACCTTGGTCAAAGTTATCTGACAACACAAATCTCCAAGGGTGCACAAACTTTTGGTTCGGTCCATTTTCCTTTTTGTAAATTTTTAAATGTAAAATATAACAATATTTTTTTGCCTAAAATACAAAGGAAATGTGTCATCTTTAACGTTAGGCATTTTAGAGATCATTTAATCTTCTACTTGCGTAACTGTTCACAATAACAGTAATTTTGACTAGGGGTGCCCAAACTTTTACATGCCATTGTATATTGTTGCTGGTGCTAAGCAGCTTTTACTTCTACTTTCGGGTCCAATCCTGGATGTACATCAACTAATTTTACCAATTTTTTCAGCTGAAGAATGGTCAGCTCTTATAGAAGTTGTTTGCTCCACAGATGTTAGAATAATCAGTGGCTCAGTGGTTAGCACTGCAGCCTTGCAGCACTGGGGTCCTGGTTTCAAATCCCAACAAGGACAACATCTGCAAGGAGTTTGTATGTTCTCCCGTGTTTGCGTCGGTTTCCTCCCACATTCCAAAGACATACTGATATGGAGTTTAGATTGTGAGTCCCATTGGGGACAGTGCCAATAATGTCTGTAAAGTGCTGTGGAATTAATGGTGCTATGTAAATGAGTAAATGAGTAAAATAAATAAATAATCAAATTCTGAATTATTTCAGGATAGTAGCGATATGACGCATTACATACAGTAGTTACTGTGGCTGATTTTTACCTTTGTTATTCGATGTGTTTTACAGTGAAATGATCACATACGTAGAATGCAGAAACCTGAATTTAAAAGTGCCTCCAGAGTACCAGTACCACCCTATACCGGAGGCAGAAGTTCGCAGGAACCGGCCCTAACGTGCGGTGTAACTGAGCACTGTGGCAGTGGTGATAAAAAGGCAGAGGGACGCAGGAGCAGGAGGCCAGGTCCATGATGGTGCCAACAGTGTGGAGGCAGTGGAGAAATCTGATGCAGCTAATGCAGCATACACCAAGCCACTTGAAATTGCTGCTAAACTTGAAATATTTGCGTGGGTGGACGGAGCAGCACAGAAGATGGCCGAAGGGGGTGAGGAGACTGGGGAGAAACTGGATGGAGAAGATCTGGAGAACTATACAGCACAGGAGGGACCAGAGGGAGAGGAGAGAAGATAGGAGAAGGAAGGCATGATGCTGGAGACTTCTGAAAAGCCTGTAGTAGGGGAGCCCATAATGAGAGACATATACGATCTGGTTTAGGTTTGCAAAACTGCACTAACTACCCTTAATGATCAATATGAAGGCAACCATTAACAAGGCTGATACCAGAGTGGGGATGGTGGAAGAAAGAGTGAGCACCCTGGAGGACCAACTCTCTAACCTGCAGAAGTCCCACACTCAATGCCTGCAGCAGTGTGCCATTCTGGCTGATAAAACTGACGATCTAGAAAACCGCTCTAGGTGGAACAATGTGCGGTTGGTGGGCATCCCTGAAAAGCAGAAGAGACTGATCCTACAGCATTTGTTGAGGACTGGCTTCGCAATAAAATTGGCGCTAACAATCTGACCAAGCTGTTTGCAGAGGAGAGAGCACACTGCGTTCCCATAAAACCCCTCCCTTCAGGTTCCTTCCCCCCCCCCCCCCTACCATCCTGGCCAGGATCCTTAACTATAGGGATAGAGATATTGTGTCCATATACCCCAACCACTTGGCTGAGGTTCAGAGGCAAAGAAAGCGGTGTGGTGAGGTGAAGAAAAGGTTGAGAGATATGGAACTGGCGTACTTTACTTTGTATCCTGTTAAGTTCAGGGTTGTGGCCCTGGGATCTGTTAATTTTTTCCCAAAACCAGAGGAGGCCACCAAGTGGCTGGACTTGAACGAGAAAAAGATCAGAGCTGGTAAAGGAACAGAGAAGTGAGAATACTCACTGAGAGACTTGACAGCCCGTATACTTGTGGAGGAGGAAAGATGGATGGTGTTGATATATAGAATCTTTTTGTTCGCCGTTCTAGTTATGATAGACAATGGAGGGACTGTAGATGATAGCACATATGAGTGGAGGAGAAATGGAGGGATTGAAAGTAATTCACAGTTTGGGGATAACGTTTGTGAGTTTGTTAGGTATAGAGTTATCCACTCTCTGGTTTAGAGGGGAGAAACAGAGTGGGAGTCTTTGGTAATGGTTTGTTCTGTTCATCAACGGGGGAGGGGAGGGAGGCCCTTCAGGTTGGTTCTAGGGGTTCTTTGGAGAAATCCTCTCCGGGTTTGGGAAGGTATATGTATAGGAAAATATGGTGGGTGATAAGATTAAAATTCTTAATTGGAATGTGAGGGGATTGTCTGATGAAACACGAAGAGTGGCGATTATGGACTATATTGGGAAGCAGGGACCGGATGTGATATGCCTTCAAGAGACCCATTTGATTAAGGAGAAGCTGGAGGTGTAGAAGAGAAGATGGATTGGGAGGGCATATCACTCCACATACTCCTCATATGCCAGGGGAGTCTCGTTGATGGGAACGTCCACATCCTTTGAGGAAATTGAAAGCCATGTCGAGAGTGAAGGCCAATATGATTGTAATCTGTAAAATTTATGAACAATTGTTATGTATGGTGGCCATATATATACCACCTCCATGCTCGGGGAAGAAGATCCAGAAGGTGATGGAGTTGTACAAAAGGGGTGTGGGACTAATTATTGGCAATTTTAATAATGTGATGGATGAGTGATGGGATAGGCATAAACAGGGAATAGGAAAGGGTGGCAGGAAATTGACTTCATTTGGGAACTATGTGAAAGAGCTTTGAATGGTATAACTGTGGAGGGTTAGGAATGAGGATGTGGTGTGTTACTCCTGCTACTCTACTACTCATGGATCTCTTGCGAATTGATTTGGCGCTAGGTAATGAATTGTTGACACAATTGATATGTGGAGTGGAATATCTTTCGAAAGTTATCTCAGACCATAAACCTCTGGAGCTGCTTATTAAAAAGAAAGGGGGTGGTCTAGACAGGGGAGTGGGTGGAGGCTCCATCCACTATGGTTGGAACCTATTAATATGGAAGCAATAAAGGGGGAGTTAGAGGAATATTGGCAGATGACTAAAGGTAGTACTTGACAGGCGAGTGGTGTGGGATGCCATGAAGGCATATTTGAGGGGTCTTCTGTTTAGAGAAATTTGTAGACGTAGGCTAGGTTCACATTGCGCTAGGTGAGTCCGTCTAACGGACACGTTTTTAAGTACTGAAAATGCAATATAACGCACATACTAACGCGCCCATAGACTTGCATTGTCTGACGCATCGTGACGCATGCCAAAATTGGCATGCGTTTGTCACATAACGTTTTTTTCTGACGGACCTTGGAACGCAGCTTGCAGCGTTTTCGGGTCCGGCCAAGGTAACGCCATACTAACGGAAGCGTTCATTCTGCCATAGAAGGCTATTGCAAACGCAGCCAGACGCAAATCATGAAAAATTTCCAAATAGAACCACACGTTTTATTAGCGTTTGAGGGTGGTCCATGTGGTTATGTGACAGGAAATCTGATTTCAGCCATTAAGGACTATCCCACCCACACATTTCTCCTGAGGCCTACTGCACGTGACAGTCTTGCAAGAGATCACAGGAAATGTAAAAAAAAAAAGAACAACTTTATTGACAGTGACAAACGCAGACAAACGGATACTTTGCTAACGGACATCCATATGAGAAAAACGCGATCACATGCGTTAACGCAAGCGTTACCGTGACGATGATTTTTACACAAATTTGGCTCCTTTTCTGTACATGCGCTTAACGGATCCGTTTAGCGCCATGTACTTGACGCAATGTGAACCTAGCCTAAGTCTAAAACTAGATCGGAGGACAGGGCAGTGATGGAGGCTTTAAAAAGGGCGGAAAGGGAACTAATACTGAACCCATCAGTGGAGAGTCAGAACGAGCTCAAGGAAGCTCAGAAGGCAGTCAAAGAACTATATATAAAGAAAGTAGAGAGGAAAAGAGCTTTCCAGAAGGCACGATTCTACGATGAAGGTGAAAGGGTGGGGCATTTGCTATCAGTAATGGCGGCAGTACAGAGGGAATCCTCATTTGCATACAAGCTGAAGACGGAAGAGGGGACGGAGGTGGTGGATACGGAGGATATACTGGAAAATTTTAGATGGTTTTATGAGCAGCTATATTCTTCTGAGTCAGGAGCCTCATCAGCAGAGATGCAAGGATATCTTGGAGCGGCGGGACTTCCTAGGATTGCAGAGAGTGACAGGAAGAGACTGGAAGAGCCTGTAACACAGGAGAAGGTTGAAACAGCTATAATGTCTATGACAAATAGGGCTTCGGGGGCGGACAGACTCCCGGGTGAGATCTATAAACAGTTGGTTGAGATGATAGCACCTAGACTAAAGGTGGTCTTCGAGGAGGCTTTGGGGTGGGTGCACTGCTCTTGTCCATGAGGGAGGCTGTGGTAGTGGTCATCCCTAAGAAAGGTAGAGATCCGAAGTTGGCAGAGTCCTACAGGTCCATTTCGTTGCTGACAGCGGATGTAAAAAATTCTGGCCAACCGATTAACGAGTGTGGTGCAAGATCTTGTCCACCTGGATCAATCCAGATTTATGCCGAATAGGTCTAGTGCAATAAACATACAAAGACTCTTCCTTAAGTTGCAGCTGCCGTCAGATAACGGGGGTCGTAGGGTGGTAGTGTTGTTGGATGCACACAAAGCATTTGACAGCATCGAATGGAGCTATCTTTGGAAGGTGTTGGAGTGCTTGGGATTTGGACCATCCTTCATATCATGGATACGGCTATTGCACACATCCCCAACTGCTAGGGTCAGGATTAACGGGCAGACATCCAGACAATTTGCTCTTCATAGGGGGACCAGAGTGGAGTGTCCGCTGTCTCCGCTGCTTTTTGTGTTGGTAGTGGAGCCCTTGGCGTAGACAATTAGAAAGGCTGCCTCTGTCAGGGGGTTTAAATATGGACCTATAGAGGAAAAATAGCTTTATACGCAGATGATGTGCTGCTTTTTCTGGTAGACCCTGATGAGTCCTTGCGAGGTGTGATGAGCGTCCTTGGGAGATTTGGGGCTATGTCAGGCCTGGAAATTAATTTGGAGAAATCCAACATTCTAACTGTGGACGGTAGTGGTGTAAACCTTAGGATAGAAGGGGGATGGTAGTAGGTTGGCGGTTGTGCGGCAGTTCAAGTACCTGGGCATTCGGGTACCGCTCCCGCTCTCGAACTATATAGACCTGAATCTGATCCCGCTACTGGGCAAGTTCAGAAACAAAGTGGGGGCGTGGTGTAGATTACATTTATTAGTAGTAGGAAGGACAAATCTGATTCAAATTGTGCTGATGCCCCAGGTGTTGTACGTGCTGCCCCCATATGGTTACCTAAACATTGGTTCCGTACAATCAATTCTATATTTAGGGATCTTGTGTGGGGGAAAAAAACGAGGATTAGACTGGAAATATTACACTGGCCCAAGAATAAGGGGGGCTGGCACTCCCAAGTCCATGGATTTATTATCTAGCAGCTCAGGGCCTACAGCTGAGGGGATGGAGAGAGACAGAAGGCACAGGTTCAGTGTGGCGGATATTGACTCGGGTACTGGGGAGAGACTCATTGGCTTAAGGACTGGAGGCAGGTAGTTTTAGAAAACTGGGACTGTCATGCCCCACTTTGGCCCTGGTACACAAGGTGTGGGAGGAGATTAAAAGGATTAGGGGAGTTGAGGCCCTGGCCAATTACTCCCTTATATGTCAAAATGAAAAACTGCCAGAATTTAACAAAATGGGGGAATTTAAAAACTGGACGAGGGAAGAAACTCAATACATGGCCCAATTACAGAACTCGCGGGGACTAGTGACTTTTGAGAAACTACAGGAGGAATATGAGTTATCTTAGACCTGTAGATTCTAGTATAGACAACTGTGTCACACTTACATAGCGCAGAGTAAGACGGTTTCTATGAGGGTCCAGAAAGACATATTGGTGGACTATGTGTGTAGTGATGGGGGAACAAAAGGAGTTATGTCAGCTATTTATGAGGACTTAATACACACCTTTTTAAACAATTACCCGATTAAGGCTAAAGAGAAGTGAGAAGACGAATTGGGACCGATAGAAGAGGATAAGTGGGAGGCGATTATGGAATACATACCCCAATTGTCACTGAGTGAGCCAGGTAGACTCTCACAAATATATGTGTTCCATAGAGTGTACAGGACCTCTGAAAGACTATATAGGGCTGGACTGAGACAGACTTCTGAATGCCCTGGTTGTCAGGCTGATGGGGCCGCGATCTTACATATGTTGAGGCAGTGCTCCAGACTGAACTCATACAGGACAGGGGTTATTAACTCTATAGAGGGAGTGTATGACTGTTGAAGTGAGAGGGATACTGTGGTTTATGTTTTAGGTTATGTGGAGGAGATTCAGATTCAAAATCAGTTCAAATTGGCGATTGCTAGGTTGTTATACATTGCACGTAAATTAATAGCTAGGCATTGGATAAATGAAGAACCGCCGACGATACAAGAATTTTTTAGACAATCAGACTTTATTGTAAATATGGAAAAAGGTATTTATGCCAAAAGAAAAAAGGGAAAAAAAGTTCAATGCATGGTGGAGAGACGATGATCCCGAAAGAAGGATGTACTTCTGAGTATTTGTTGCTGATGTTTCTATAAGAGAGGGGATGGGATGCGCTGTAATTGAAAAGGTGACCTTGTTGGACATTGTAATGTCAGGACTCTGTTTCTTTGTTTCAATTTCGTTAATAAAAATCTATCGGATTAAAAAAAAAAAATTATGGCCGATGTATGATACGTCTAGGAAAGCTGGTCGAAGGGGCTTCTATCCACCACGTTCATCTACATTGAGAGGTCTCTCCTTATACACAGAGAGAGAGATTTGGCAGTCTGAGTGGGGTGAGAATACAATTCCTGGGACCGGCCTCTTGGGCTAGTCATTCTTGTTGCATTGTCCTCTGCACCTGTTTTCAAGTATGTTTTCATTGAAAACACCGCATGGTTTTAAGAGTGAAACATACATGGCTGGTAAGTATCCAATTCATACTTTGGGGGCTGAACTGAAACACAAAATGAGATGACCAAATTCTCAAAAAAGATAGACTCTCAGGTCTCAGACTCTTGCCAAAATATACCTGAACCATTTTAGCTACAAAATCCACAGCTGTAGTGCATTGAGCTCACAACCCCTAAGGCCTCATTCAGACGTCAGATTTTCACGTACGAGTGCCATCTATGGTTTTCACGGCTAGCCCTGGTACCTTTGATAGTCTGGGGTTGTTAACCTGTCCATGATTTTTCACGGACCAAGCGGAAAATCGAGAGACGTCCAATTTTGATTCAAAGGTCAGATCAAAATTGGTAATTCATGTCTATGAGTCTGTGAAAAAAAAATGGATGCCAGGTGTGATCGAATTTTCACATAGGAGAAGGTGGAGAAAAGCAGACGTCTGAATGAGGCCTTAGGGATATGCCACCAATGATACAACTTAGAATTCGTATAAAGGCATCAGTGTGATTCATGGATTCACCAAAGTTTTGGGGGTTATTTTCAGCATGCAGTCCGAGGATGGCAATCAGTAAATCATGCCAATTTTTTTTTTTCATTTGACATAATTTTTCATTCACCTTTTGGTTTCACCTCTCGCTCTGTCCTCTGCTCATAAATAGTTTGTACCTGTTACACTTATTTATTGGGCATGTAGTGCAATGTGCCGCGTGGCCTCGTGCCATTCATTATCCCGATAAATATGCATTGTATGTTGATTCATCACAGATTCTTGCTGCGGTGAGTCAACAGGTTTAGCACGCTGTGAATTCAGTGAGGAAGGCTTTCATACAGCATGGGAGCTGTGTACACTTGTCTCACATCACAATGCAGTGTTTCATAGGATTAATCTAGTCTTATTTGATGTTTAGAGGAGGTCCCTTATAGCGCACAATGCAATATGTGCTCTCAGCCCCATTTATCAGAAATCATGAGTTTGATTTGCAAATTGGACCAAAACTGGAACATGTCTCCGTGTACAAAGCTATAAAATATAACATGTATGCATTGTCAAAAATGGAAAGCACATATACAACATGCTTCTCACAAAATTAGAATATCATCAAAAAGTTAATTTATTTCAGTTCTTCAATACAAAAAGTGAAACTCGTATATTATATAAAGTCATTACAAGCTGCTTGAGGTCTAGTGTGAAGTTTCCACAATCAGTGATGGTTTGGGGAGCCATGTCATCTGCTGGTGTAGGTCCACTGTGTTTTATCAAGACCAATGTCAGCGCAGCCGTCAACCAGCAAATTTTAGAGCACTTCATGCTTTCCTATGCCAACAAGCTTTTTGGGATGGAAATTTCATTCTCCAGCAGGACTTGGCACCTGTCCACACTGCCAAAAGTACCAATACCTGGTTTACAAACAACAGTATCACTGTGCTTAATTGCCAGCAAACTCATCTGACCTTAACCCCATAGAGAATCTATGGAGTATTGTCAAGAGGACGATGAGAGACACCAGACCCAACAATGCAGACAAGCTGAAGGCTGCTATCAAAGCAACTTGGGCTTCCGTAACACCTCAGCAGTGCCACAGACTGATAGCCTCCATGCCACGCCGCATTGATGCCGTAATTGATGCAGAAGGAGCCCTAACCAAGTATTGAGTGCATTAAGGCTATGTTCACATTAGCGTTGCGCCGCCCTGCGTCGGCGACGCAACGCGCGACGCACGGAAAAACGCGCGCAAACGCGCGCAAAAACGCGCGCGTTTTGCGACGCGTGCGTCATTTTTGACGAAAATCGGACGCACAGAAAATGCAACTTGTTGCATTTTCTTGCGTCCGACGCTAGCGTCGGAAACGACGCACGTGGCGAAAAACGCCACCCAAAAAACGCACGCGTCCCCTATGTTAAACATAGGGGCGCGTCGCCGCTGCGTCGCCGCTGCGTCGCCGACGCAACAGCGGCGCAACGCTAATGTGAACGTAGCCTTACTGAACATACATTGGTCATGAGTAGCTTGACACAAGGAATGTGACACTTGTAGCCCATGTCTTTGATACGTCTGTGTGTGGTGGCTCTTGAAGCAATGACTCCAGCAGCAGTCCACTCCTCGTGAATCTCCCCTAAATTTTTGAATGGCCTTTTCTTAACAATCCTCTAAAGGCTGCGGTTATCCCAGTTGCTTGTGCACCTTTTTCTACCACACTTTTTCCTTCCACTTAATTTTCCAACTCAACATTTCCTTTGAATAACAATGTAATCAAATTAGCAAAATTACATCTTTTTTTGTAAGAATCATTATTACCTACTCCTTCCAATGTCTTGACTGCTATTTAAAGCTTTATTATCTTGGAACACCATTGACCTTATTTAGGACTTCTCCTTTTTGCTGAATTGCTGAATGAGCTTCCAATCTTGATTTACAGTTCACAGTTTTCGAAAGTTGAACTTGCATTAATGTGTTCATGCTCGATGGACGAGCATTTTTGGACACCTCGTTGCTCAACCCATTCACACTGCACAATTATTGAGAATGATGGGTTGTTACCGTTTGGAATCTGAAGGATAAGTATAAGTGCACCTTATCGGCCATTTGGCTAGGAGGAGTGATCAGCGATTACACACATTTAAGATAATTTTCCCAATATAAGGAAGTTTAAAGAAGTTGCGTATGAGACATCACTGACTGCCATACACATTAGATGGCTATCAGCCAAGCGATGCTTTGGACACCAGCCAGCTCTGCCGACTCGCCCTTACACAGGAGCATTCGTTTGAGAGCTTTTGTGTTCTCTATGAGAAAGCCGCTGACTGTCACATCCGCCGGCAACTTACCTCCATGAGATCGGCAGTCCGAAATCAAACATGCATGATCAACATCTCTCCGGACCATCAGTCGGCCGGTCTCCCATCAGGCTGGTCATATGCATTAGGCTGTTGGCCGAACCCGTCGATATCGGCCAACACCCGTCTAATGTGTATGGGGGCCTGTAGAATAGCTATAAAGGAGTTTAATGCTTATCTAAGAATAATAACTAATGTGACATTAGCTAAGTATTTAAGGATTAAGGGTGACTCAGACCTGCTTATCATAAAATATTTGAGAATTTTAAACACTTCATAGTATTGTCTCTGTAATTCCATCATCTATTCCTGTAATCTCTCACAGCAATTCCTAAATATGGCGGTAAACATCCTTTCACCTGTAGTCCTGTAGTCTTAAGGAAAGGTGGATATCAGCCTTTCCGCCATGTATATAATGGTATTGTGTGATTTTATTATTTTTTTGTTTTGACTACAGCTGATCAGTATGAATGAAAAGGAATCAACCAACAGGTTTTTGCTATGTAATCTCAGAGAATCATGATGTAGGGGCTGAGATCCTGATTACAGTGATGTGTCACTTGCTGGTCTACATGCTGTAATTTTGATAAAATCACAGTTTTCTCTGTGACAGATCTAGCAATCCTGGATGCTGAGCTGTATACAACTCCGCCCCCACCACTGATTGGCAGCTTTCTGTGCACATTTATTGACAAAAGCTACTAATCAGTGGGGGTGGGGTTATGTGAGCAGTTGACTAGAAGGCACAAAACACCTAGTTCTTTAGTGATAATCTGCTGAAAAAACACTGATTTTATTAAAACAGCAACACAGGCATTTAATTGACACATCACAGGAATCAAGGTCTCAGCCTTACATCATGCTGAACTCAGGTTACATAACAAAAACTGCTGACAGATTCCCTTTAAAGTTTTCTATATTTGCCAACCCGCACCATGTTATGTTCCATGTTAATAAAAAAAATTGTGACAATGCTAAATTATAGTCACTCCAGTGCATGGCTTGTGTATGTTATTAAGGTATCTTCACACTGGGGTTCGTGACCCGGATTGTTTAGCACATTCTTCTCCAAAACCACATAAAATACTCTTTGAATAATGTTACTATTGATTTAAGTGCAAAAACAAGTACCGTACATGGTGCACACGACGCTAATTTTAAGTGTGAAAAAAAAAAATCTGCATATCAATTCTTGAGGTGTTTCTATTTGAATTTAAAAAAGCATTAAATGTAGCCAATGAGTGAATTAGAAGCTGAGAAAAAAAACTTCCCATACACAAAAATCTCATTAAAAAGAGCTCTAAAGAATCTGCTTCAAATATTCTTTAACATAGTAACATAGTTATTAAGGTTGAAGGAAGACTATAAGTCCACCTTGTTCAACCTATAGCCTAACCTAACATGCCCAATGTGGCAAATAGTAAGCTCCACATTGGGGAAAAAAATTCCTTCCCGACTCCACATACAGCAATCAGACTAGTTCCCTGGATCAACGCCCTATCAAGGAATCTAGTGTATATACCCTGTAACATTATACTTTTCAAGAAAGTTATCCAGTCCCCTCTTAAATTTAAGTAATGAATCACTCATTACAACATCATACGGCAGAGAGTTCCATAGTCTCACTGCTCTTACAGAAAGTAACCCGCGTCTGTTATTATGCCTAAACCTTCTTTCCTCCAGACGTAGAGGATGCCCCCTTGTCCCCGTCTCAGGTCTAAGATTAAAAAGATCATCAGAAAGGTCTTTGTACTGTCCCCTCATATATTTATACATTAAAATAAGATCATCCCTTAGTCTTCGTTTTTCCAAACTAAATAGCCCCAAGCGTAATAACCTTGGTATTGCAGACCCCCCAGTCCTCTAATAACCTTGGTCGCTCTTCTCTGCACCCGCTCCAATTCAGCTATGTCTTTCTTATACACCGGAGACCAGAACTGTGCACAGTATTCTAAGTGTGGTCGAACTAGTGACTTGTATAGAGGTAAATTATGTTCTCCTCATGAGCATCTATGCCTCTTTTAATGCATCCCATTATTTTATCTGCCTTTGTATCAGCTTCCTGACACTGGCTACTAAATGTGAGCTTGTCGTCCACCCATACTCCCAGGTCTTTTTCATTGACGGTTTTGCCCAGAGTTTTAGAATTAAGCACATAGTTATACATCTTATTACTTCTACCCAAGTGCATGACCTTACATTTATCCCCATTAAAGCTCATTTGCCATTTATCAGCCCAAGCTTCTAGTTTACATAAATCCTCCTGTAATATAAAATTGTATTGATTAGCCTGCAGAGTTTAGTGTCATCTGCAAATATTGAAATTCTACTCTGTATGCCCCCTACAAGATCATTAATAAATATGTTAAAGAGAAGAGGGCCCAATACTGACCCCTGTGATACCCCACTGCTAACCGCGACCCAGTCCGAGTGTGCTCCATTAATAACCACCCTTTGTTTCCTATCCCTGAGCCAGCTCTTAACCCACTTACACATATTTTCCCCTATCCCAATTGTTCTCATTTTATGTATCAACCTTTTGTGTGGCACCGTATCAAAAGCTTTTGAAAAGTCCATATACACTACGTCCACTGGGTTCCCTTGGTCCGGTCCGGAACTCACCTCTTCATAGAAACTGATCAGATTAGTCTGACAGGATCGGTCCCTAGTAAACCCGTGCTGATACTGGGTCATGAGGTTATTCCTCTTCAGATACTCCAGTATAGCGTCCCTTAGAATGCCCTCCAGGATTTTACCAACAGTAGAGGTTAAGCTTACTGGCCGATAATTTCCAAGTTCAGTTTTTGTCCCCTTTTTGAATATTGGCACCACATTTGCTATACGCCAGTCCTGTGATACAGACCCTGTTATTATGGAATCTTTAAAGAATAAAAATAATGGTCTATCAATGACTGTACTTAATTCCTGCAGTACTCGGGTGTGTATCCCATCCGGGCCCGGAGATTTGTCAATTTTAGTGATTTTTAGATGCCGCCGTACTTCCTGCTGGGTTAAGCAGGTGACACTTAATGGGGAAATTTTATCACTAGCCATTTTGTTCGCCATGGGATTTTCTTGTGTAAATAGTGATTAAAAAAAGTCATTTAGCATATTGGCTTTTTCCTCATCCTCGTCCACCATTTCTCCCAGACTATTTTTAAGGGGGCCAACACTATAATTTTTTAGTTTCTTACTATTTCTAGTATGTTTATTCCCATAGGATATATACTGTGTGCACAGGTCCTATTCAGGATGCTAATAAACGTCTCCCATTTTCTTTGTGTATTTTTATGTTTCAGGATATCGTCCCAGTTAATTGCATCAAGATCATCTCTCATCCGTTGGAAATTTGCCCTCCTGAAGTTTAGTGTCCTTGTAACCTCTCTACTACACATCTTATTAAAGGATACATGAAAACTTATTTTTTTGTGATCACTATTCCCCAAGTGACCCCCAACCCTTATATTTGATATGCGGTCTGGCCTGTTTAATATTAGGTCTAGCAGTGCCCCCCTTCTTGTGGGTTCCTGAACCAGTTGTGAAAGGTAATTGTCTCATTGTTGTCAAAAACCGATTACCTTTGAAGTCCCCCATAATAATGACTTCTCCTTGAGCCGCAGCCAAATCTATTTGCTTTATGAGGATATTCTCTGTTGCTTACATTACTTTTGGAGACTTATAACTAACCCCTATCAGTAATTTATTATTTTTTCCCCCTCCCCTTATCTCCACCCACAGGGACTCTACATTTTCATTAGATTCACCTATATTATCATGCAGGATGGGTTTGCAGGATGATTTTACATATAGACACACACCTCCCCCTCGCTTATCCATTCGGGCATTTCTGAACAGACTATAGCCCTGTAAGTTAACAGCCCAGTCATGGCCCTCATGCAGCCAAGTTTCAGATATCCCCACCATGTCATAACTATGCTCCAACAACATTAATTCTAATTCCTCCATTTTGTTGGCAAGGCTTCTGGCATTATTATACATGCACTTTATGTATCTCTCTGTACCTCTCTTCTTTCTTAAATTATTAATTGTTCTAACCCCACCCCCATGCCACCCCCACCCCTAATTTCATTATTTGTGCCCAGGTCTCTATCTGCACTATCTTCCCCTCCTATAAAATGAATATGCTCCCCCAAATCCCTAGTTTAAACACTCCTCCAACCTTCTAGCCATTCCCCCCCCCCCCCCAGCACAGCTGCACCTTCCCCATTGAGGTGCAGCCCGTCCCTAGCGTAGAACCTGTAGCCAACTGAGAAGTCGGCCTAGTTCTGCAGGAACCCAAACCCCTCCTTCCTACACCAATTCTTGAGCCACTTATTAACCTCCCTAATCTCCCGTTGCCTCTCTTGCGTGGCACGTGGTACAGTCAGTATTTCGGAAAATACCACGTTGGAGGTCCTTGCTTTCAGCTTGCAGCCTAATTCCCTGAAATCATCTTTAAGGACCTTCCACCTACCTCTAACTTTGTGATTTGTGCCAATGTGCACCATGACCGCTGGGTCCTCACCAGCCCCTTCCAGTAATCTGTCCACCCGATCAGCAATGTGTCGGACTCGAGCGCCAGGTAGGCAGCACACTGTTCGATGATCCCTGTCTTTGTGACAGATTGCCCTATCTGTTCCCATAATAATTGAGTCCCCCACTACCAGCACCTGTCTGGCCTGCCCTGCTCTCCTATTTCCCTCCTTACTGGAGCAGTCACTCCTCCGGCTTTCAGAGGACATGCCTGGCTGCAGCAGTGCTACCCCTGTACTGGCACCCCCCTCATCTGCCAACTTAGCAAACTTATTGGGGTGTGCCAGATCAGGACTAGCCTCCCTGGCACTCTTCCCTCTACCCGGCCTTCTAACTGTCACCCAGCTTTCTACTTCACTGTCCTGCGGCTCCATCCTACCATCCCCCACCTCACCTATCCCATTGAGCGTCTGCTCAGTGAGCAGAAGACTCCTTTCCATATTGTCTATAAATCTCAGTGTTGCCAGCTGCACATTTAGATCCAGTATCTGGGCTTCCAAATGCACAACATGCTCACATCTCGCACAGCAGTATGCACCCTCGACCGGCTGATCAAGGACTGCATACATGTGGTAAGATGTGCACTGGATGGCACTAACAATAGTGGAGCACATTTCCTAATGGGGATTGCACCAGACAGAAATAACCTTCCTTGCATTAAAATGGGAAAACATATCTGTATTGCACGTAAATGCAGTTTTTTCTCTTCCCCTTCTTTAAGTGTAAAAGAAGCTGCAACCGATTCCGTGTAGCCTTTTACGCCTGATAAAGGCTCCATATATGGCCGCAAACAAATTAGAATTAAGAAAAAAGCCTCAGGTTCAGACAGTGTAGGGTCAAAATCTGCAATAAAAAGTGCACAAAAACCTCAGGCTTTTTTTTATTGTGTTTTACTCTACGTTAAGTGGCTCTGGGATGCATGTCTGTTTTGTGTCAAAATTTAGAACCATCATTTTAAGAGTTTTTTATCGATTTTTCATTTTTCTGGCTCCAAAAGACTCCTTAAAAACCTTGTTCATATACCCGCCTAAAGCTATTTCGAGGAGCTTTTTGAGCAGAAACTGATTGGAAAATCTTCAGATCCTATTCAAAAACTTTGTGTTTCTGCTCCAAAAACTAAACGAGAAGACTTTGTGTGCACACGCCCTTACTCCAGGCGGAAAGGACACGTTGCTTGTTCTTTTGTTGCAGTTTTCACTGTTAGCCTTTCTTGAATTGTGTCAGAAAGCCACATAAATAATGCTATAATTTCCATTCTGCAAGTAGGTGTCAGAGTTCATTGCTCATTGGCTTGCCGTTAATATTAATTATATAGCTGGCCCGTGCGCCTCCTCCCATTCATACCTTGCTGATGATCTTTGATGTGTAGAATGAAGGAGGTGTTTGCATGTAATGGTGCCTATAATTTAGAGGCAGGCGTGGTGAGCAATGTATATTTACATCTTCTCTAATCTTTCCACAATGCTCACTCCAGAGTTTCATCTTTATGGGTAATATTCCCATATTCATTCACCTGACTCCAATGTAATAAACACGGAGCTCCCATTACCAGGATGGCTCGGAGACCTTCTGCTATCTCCTATCGCGTGAGTCTTGAGTTATTTATTCTTGTATCTGCTGGAAATTATATTTCATTGCCAAGAATATTCTGCTTCACATAATAATTTGACTTTCATTTATGATATAGTAGTTTTACTTCATGGATTATAGTACAGTTATGTAAATCTACATAGATAAATTATGATTTGATCAATCATATGAGGATCAGAGTACAGTGAACTCAATGTCTTTGGATCGCTTTACACTGGGGTTTCTGGTCTTTGAGCAGTGGCCACCAACATTTCTGGTCTCGGGTCAGTGGCCTCTGACATTTCTGGTCTTAGGGCAGTGGTCTCCGACGTTTCTGGTAGAGGGGACAGTTGCCTCTGTTGTTTTTGGTCTAGAGTGCAGTGGCCGCTGATGTTTGTTCTTGTCTTTGGGCAGTGGCCACTGACGATTCTGTTCTGGTATCGGGGCCAGTGGCCTCTGACGTTTCTGGTCTTGTGTCAATGACCTATAACTTTTCTGGTCTCGGGGCAGTTGCCAGTGACGTTTCTGGTCTCAGGGCAGTTGCCAGTGACATCTCTGGTCTTGGGGTAGTGCCTATGACATTTCTGGTCTTGGGGCAGTGGCCACCAACATCTATGGTCTCAGGCCAGTGGCCTCTGACATTTCCGGTCTTAATGCAGTGGTCTCTGATGTTTCTGGTAGAGGGGACAGTTTCTGGTCTTGTGGCAATGACCTCTAATGTTTCTGGTCTCGGTGCAGTTGCCAGTGATGTTTCTGGTCTCAGGGCAGTTGCCAGTGACATTTCTGGTCTTGGAGTAGTGGCCTATGACATTTTTGGTCTGGGAGGCAGTGGCCAATGACATTTCTTTTCTCGGGGCAGTGGCCTCTGATGTTTCTGGTCTTGGGGCATTGATGTCTGATGGTTCTGGTCTCGGGGCAGTTGCCAGTGACGCTTCTGGTCTCTGGGAAGTGGTCTCTGATATTTTTGGTCTCAGGGCAGTGTCCTCTGACATTTCTGGTCTGGAGGCAGTGGCCAATGACATTTCTTTTCTCAGGACAGTGCCCCCTGATGTTTCTGGTCTTGTGGCATTGATGTCTGACATTTTTTGTCTGGGGGCAGTGGCCATTGATGTTTCTTTTCTCGAGGCATGTTTCTGATCTTGAGGCAGTAGCCTCTGATGTTTCTGGTCTAGGTTGCAGTGGCCTTTGATGTTTCTGGTATGGGGCAGTGGCCTCTTATGTATAAGGCAGTGGCCTCTGATAATTCTGGTCTTGAGGTAGTGGCCACTGACACTTCTGTTCTGTTCTCTGGACAGTGGCCTCTGACATTTCTTGTTTTGGGGCAGTGGCCTCTGACATTTCTTGTCTCTGGGCAGTGGCCTCTGACGTTTCTGGTCTGGGGGAAGTAGCATTTTATATTTTTGGTTCGGGGGGGCAGTGGCCTCTGACATTTCTGGTATAGGGGACAGTTGCCTCTGATGTTTCTGGTCTAGGGTGCAGTGACCTATGACATTTCTGGTTTCGGAGCAGTGACCACTGAACTTTATTTTTTCAGGGCAGTGGCCATTGAGATTTCTTTTCTCGGTGCATCGGTCCCTGATGTTCTGGTCTCAGGGCAATGACCTCTGACGTTTATGGTCCTAAGATCATCTGTGTTTGTGATTATTCACAGCAATATGTCTTCTTTGTGCCAAAATAAGATCTGAATGTCCACCTCATTTAGCAGAATCCATATCTATTGTGAAGCAATGCAGGATTTAATCACAGTGATGCCTAGTAAATAATCCCAGCGTTTGTTGAACCTGTTCATACACTAGACTTTTATATAGATGCCACCTATGACGTGAATGTGTCCTTTTTGCTTATGTATGTGTTTTCTTTAATTGTATTAATATATTTGCTATTCGCTACATACAATGAATGTAAATTGCAAAGAGCCTTGGAGGATGAAAGAATAATTTGTACGTGGTGTAGTTCCCACTATCTGTCACTTTGAGGCTCAAATTTATCAGTTTTACGCACAAAAATTCTGGCGTAAAACTGTTTGCAACATCTCAACCTTTTTTTCAACTCATAGCTGCAGAAGAATGTTGCCCCTTTTGACATTTTAACTCCAAGTTCCACCAATTCCACCAACTTTTTAGAAAGTGGATGGAACTTTGAAGGTAGGAACCGCCGAAAAAAGCAACGGAAATATATTCTAGTTCATAACCGTGGTGTACATTTCTTACATTGGCACCAAATGAAATAAGAGGAGCATCTTGCTCCAGGGGCATAAAACGCCAGTTCTTGATGAATCGGCTTTAAGTATCCCGGTCTTCAGGACCAGGAGACCTCCCTCTAGTAATAACCTGTAACTAGTTGTCATACTCAATAAGCACCTATAACTAGTCATTGCTAACCACAGGCCATCATTCAGTCATGTATTGATGTGTGCACATCTTTATTATGGGTTTTGTTTATGGCTTTCTATAATGTATGAGGAGGAGAGGTTTATTGCCTGCAGTCTTTTCGCTATACATTTCTTTATTCTGTAGATATACTTGAATAATATGGCTCGATTTATGCTTGCGCTTCCATCTTTGACATTTATGGCATGCATACGCAATATGTTCTAAATGTCTAATAGATGCAAGACCCACCCCTGGGACCTGCGCCCACCCCAATGCTGTGTCTCCATTTCTGGTGGCTGCCTCATCAGGTGCGATGGTGGTTGGAGGAGCCCATGTCCTGGCGATAGATGCACGTCTTAGCTACACCAGACATTTAAGGCACCATACAGATTATAGTAAAAGAAAACATAAAGAGAACATAAAAATTCCTTGCAGGTGGTGTTCTTGGTGGGATTGGAACCCAGGACCCCAGTGCTGTTGCGCTAACCACTGAGCCACTGTACTGCCCGTTAATACTCACCTACTGTCACCCACCTGAATCCACCACAGTGGTTTCCCCAGGGACTGGAAACAGACACATCACTGTTCAACCAGCCGTCAGACTACTCCTTGGGATTGCCTGCAGTGGTCAGGTGACTACAAGCAGCCCAACATTGGATGTTTTATGATGACATGCTGCTCAGTCATCAGGCCATCGTGGTCTTGGCTGCTGGTTGAACAGTAATTTCTCCACTCCCTGTCCATGTGGACAGGTGGATGCCAGTAGGTGAGTTTTACAGAGTTTACATATCCAGTCCTCTTGCGCAGGTTTTTATTTGAAAATATTTGATTGATGATAAGATATTATGATTTTACTAAAATATTTTTTTAAATGCTTTATTACATCGCCTATATTTATTTCACCAAATTTTTGCTACCCCCATCTGAGAGCAACATAATTCAGGGTCAGAGACCCTGATTCCAGCTATGTCTCTTACTGCTGCAGTTTTGATAAAAGTTTTGTTTTATCGGCTGCAGATCTGGCAGTCCTCTGAATGCTGAGCCCTGTGTAACCCCACCCCAACTACTGATTGGCAGCTTGCTGACAGTGTACTCGGGAAGCTGCCACTCAGGCGTTTGGGCGGGGTTATACACAGCTCAGCATTTCGACCTCTGCCTGCATGCATCCACAGCAGAAAAAGCAGGGATTCTAACAAAACTGCACCAAACCACCCAGTATGTGATACATTGCTGGAATCAGGGTCTCTGCCACTGCATCATGCTGCTCTCAGATTACATACAGTGGGGAAAATAATTATTTGATCCCTTGCTGATTTTGTAAGTTTGCCCACTGACAAAGACATGAACAGTCTATAATTTTCAGGGTAGGTTAATTTTAACATTGAGAGATAAAATATCAAAAATAAAATCCAGAAAATCACAGTGTATAAATTATATAAATTTATTTGCAATTTGCAGTGAGAAATAAGTATTTGATCCATCTGGAAAACAAGACTTAATACTTGGTGGCAAAACCTTTGTTGGCAAGCACAGCAGTCAGACGTTTTTTGTAGTTGATGATGAGGTTTGCGCACATGTCAGGAGGAATTTTGTTCCACTCCTCTTTGCAGATCATCTCTAAATCATTAAGATTTTGAGGCTGGTGATTGGCAACTCAGAGCTTCAACTCCCTCCATAAGTTTTCTATGGGATTATGGTCTGGAGACTGGCTAGGCCACTCCATGACCTTCTTTATGAGCCACTCCTTTGCTGCCTTGGTGGTATGTTTTGGGTCATTGTCTTGCTGAAAGACCCAGCCACGACCCCAGTGTCGGACTGGGGTGGCTAGGGCCCACCAGTGGAACTGACTCCAGGGGCCCACTCTAAATTTCAATACCCAGGCTAGGTACACCTTTGTGTCGTAGTATGTGTTAGGAGGCTCATTAGTAAGTTTTATCATATTCACTAGTAAAGGTACAACATGCTGCACATTTTTTTCTGCTAAAAAAATGGACACTAACGGAAACAACAAAGACCTGATTACAGTATTTAATTGGTTCTCTCCATCGCCATTTTTGTCTATTTTGACAGATCCATTTCTTTAAGGCTATGGTCACACTATGGCTATGTGCACACGTTGCTGATTTGCCTCTGGAATTTTTTGTGCGGATTCTGCATCTCTTGCCAGAAAACGCTGGTCAAAATCTGCGCGTTTTTCTTGCGGATTTTATGCGTTTTTAGCCCTGCGCTTTTCTATAATGGAATGGGTACAGAAACGCACAAAGAATTGACATGGTCCTTTTTTTAATCCACTGCGGATTCCGTGCAGATTTTTCCGCACCATTAGCAGAGCACTTTTATTTTCCCATTGATTTACATTGTATTGTAAATCACTTGCGGTTCTGCAGCATTTCTGCATAGGAAAAACGCTGCGGATCAGCAGGAAATCCGCAACGTGTGCACACAGCCTATCAGTATTTTACATCAGTTTCTGCAGCAAAACCTGAGTGCTTGGCAGGTTCCACTGCATTTTTGGTGCGTTTTTTTCATGCATTTTTTTCCATTCAATTCATTGTGTGAAAAACACTAAAAAAACGCTGAAAAAAGTGACATGCTCTACATCCAAAAAACCATGCAAAGCACAAAATACTGATAGAAAATAAACCAATGTATGTGCATGAGATCTCTGAAATTTCATAGGCTTTGCTGGTACTGTAAAACGCAGGTGAAAATTAGTATAAAAAACGCATTAAAACACAGCAAAGATGCCCAGTGTGAACTTAGCCTTAAGCTGGGGTCACACTTCTGAGTGCAATGCAAGAGACACGCACGAGTCTCTCGCCTCAATTCCTGGCACTGTATTTCTATGCAGCCGCACACTCCGGTCCCGAATGCCAGCGGCAGTGTCGGGTATTGAGGTGAGAGACTCGTGCAAGTCTCTCACATTGCACTCGCAAATATGACCTCGGCCTTTTACTTTCCCTCTGACTGTTCCTCTCCTGGTTTTGGCTTACAAATACTGAGGTAGAATACTGACCAAATACTGATTGCATGATCATAGCCTTAGTTTAAACCTTTAGCCACCGCCGATAGTCATTAAGCTAAGTGTACTTATTTCATCATCGCCGTTTTAAAATGGCAATCAGGGATAAGGCTGTAGCGCCCCTCAGTCAGAAAATCTCCAGGGTCTCGGCTACCAGGGGTACCCGAGACCCCGGAGAACATGATCAGGGCTGGATTTTCTGCTGTCTGATTATGTGATTGCTGTTATCACCCCCCAGCCGATACCAGGCAACAATAGGACAACTTTCCTATTCTTTCCTTTTGATAACTGTTATAGAGCACCCAATGCAAACTGGAGAGATGGCTTTTTTTACTGTTATATTTCTGTGATAAATGACATTATAAATATAGTCATTGTTCATTCTGCATATAAAAATGCCAGGTATCTTTAGTACATGTGTTTTTGTTGCGGTGCTTTTTAATGTCTGACTATAAACTAAAAATGTCACATGTATACATACAGTCACTTACTGACATAAATGCATCGCAGACATACACACTGTACATCTCTAGATAGTGTACATATTATGATTTGTGTACACACCTTATGTACACACAGAAATAACATAGGATTTTGGGCAGCAAGTGCCATGAAGAAGATGGGGACACTCTTGTCACCATCACAGCTGAGCAGTGGGGGAAGGTAAAGCAATATCAACAACTACTAGAAGGCAGAAGAGGGGGCAGAAAGAGTGCAGCTGTGAGGGGCAAACAGAAAAAAAACCCCAGCTTTTGTTGGTGTGGACGCCAGGAGAGAGTCAGGATAGACATAAACAGGAAGCTCCAGTAATCACTTCAGGTCAGCACTCACTGTGTTCCTCTGAGGCCTCCCCTCCCCCTCCTGACCGTGCCGACGACAGAGCTCAGAGCTTGGCGTGGAGAAGTGCAGGAGCCGCAGACACCTCTTCACTTCCATTAGCACTTTCATCACTGCTAGCTTCAGCGGCTGCACAGCTCTCCTCCTGGCCGCATCTTGCAGCAGCCTGACCGGGTCCATGCTGGTGGATGGGGCTTACTGCTGTCAGGCTCCAGGAGCAGCGTCTGAGTGCAGGTCAGGTAAATGGCTGTGCTGAGCCTCCCTCCTCCCATCCTAGCCAGAGACTCCGGGGAGGGAAGAGATCCAGCCCGCACCCTGCTCTCTCATGCTGCAGTCTGAGGCAATGATCCCCACCACTATACCAGGCATATGCAGGAGCACAGCTTTTCTCTCCTCTTCTGATGGGCGGGGAGAGGCGGAGCTTAAATCGGGCATGCAGCAATGCTCAGGAGAGAGACTGTCGGAGACAGGGGCCCAGCGGGGGATCCACCGGTTCCCCGGTGGGCCAGTCCGAGCCTGCACGACCCATTTATAATGTCCTGGCAGAGGGAAGGAGGTAGTCACTCAGGATTTTACGGTACATGGTTCCATCCATTCTCCCATTGATGCGGTGAAGTAGTCCTGTGTCCTTAGCAGAGAAACACCCCAAAACATAATGTTTCCACCTCCATGCTTAGGCAGCATTTCTCTTCCTCCAAACACGGCAAGTTGGGTTAATGCCAAAGAGCTCAATTTTTGTCTCATCTAACCACAGCACCTTCTCCCAATCACTCACAGAATCATCTAGGTGTTTATTGGCAAACTTCAGACGGCCTGCACATGTGCCTTCTTGAGCAGGGGAACCTTGCGGGAACTGCAGGATTTTAAACCTTTACAGCATAATATGTTACCAATGGTTTTCTTGGTGACTGTGGTCCCAGCTGCCTTGAGATCATTAACAAGTTCCCCCCGTGTGGTTTTAGGCTGATCTCTCACTTTCCTCATGATCAAGGATACCCCACAAGGTGAGATTTTGCATGGTGCCCCAGATCGATGTCGATTGACAGTCATTTTGTATTTCTTGCATTTTCTTACTATTACACCAACAGTTGTCTCCTCCTCACCCAGCGTCTTACTTATGGTTTTGTAGCCCATTCCATTTTTGTGCAGGTCTACGATCTTGTCCCTGACATCCTTATAAAGCTCTTTGGTCTTGCCCATGTTGAAGAGGTTAGAGTCTGACTGATTAATTGAGTCTGTGGACAGGAATCTTTTATAAAGTTGACTATGTAAGACAGCTGTCTTTAATGCAGGTAGCGAGTTGATTAGGAGTGTCTAACTGGTTTCTAGGAGCCAGAACTCGTAATGGTTGGTAGGGGATCAAGTACTTATTTCTCACTGCAAAATGCAAATACAGTAAGTTTATATAATTTATACAATGTGATTTTCTGGATTTTATTTTTGATATTCTATCTCTCAATGTTAGAATTAACCTACCCTTATAGACTGTTCATGTCTTTGTCAGTGGGCAAACTTACAACATCAGCAAGGGATCAAATACTTATTTCACCCACTGTAGAAAAACCTGCTGATGGATTACTTTTAAAGTGTATACAGTTTAGATAATGCAATATGTATACTTTTCAATGATGGATTGTTCATCTATTGATTAGCTGAATACTAGAAACATTTTATTGTCACGTTGGCACCTCGCCTTTAGTTGACGAGCATACATGGACCATTTTCACTATGCCAGTATTTCTGAGCTAGTCATATACATGTTTAAACTCATGAACCTAATCATCATTGGTCTAAAAAGCCGGTTGTTGGTTAAACGATGGCCTCTGGAGGTCCTAATTTTTTTCTGTAAGTGACCTCATGAGTGGTGATTAAATTATTAAAAATCATGTTAATCGTAAATGCTGTTGGCTGGGATTTGCGGTACTATGCAACATTACACAGCAAGCCGACACACTTCACTTAATTGTTGAAAAAATATTATACGCCTGGAGATAGAAAGAGGAGTGGTCTGATTTGGGAAAGTATTGCACCCACGTTATGGCACAATAGATGTATACAGTACCTGGGCACATTTCTGGAAAGACTGGATAGTCGGCCCATCCCAACACTGTTTCTTTGTTTCGAGACCCATAAATAAATTGTAAAATAATGTTTATTTTTCAGCAGATTAGAAAGTCATAGACACTATTAGGAGGACGGTACTTTCAGATTCCATGTCTATAACAATATTTGTACATATACAGTAGATGTTGTTCGGAAGGAGTAGCGTTGGGATGAGTCACGTCATCTCTAATGGAACGGATTATCATTTTTTATTGCTGTTTTTCCACATTGTCTATACAGCTGTCATCAAGGCTTGTGCCTGGAGGAGCTTCTTTGGTTATAAAGAGAGCAAACCTAAAGGGACAGTCCACCCTTTTTTTTTCCTTCCGTTAACTTAAAAAAAAGCAAAAAAACATGGACTCGCCTACTGATCACCCAGCTGCACCTCTGCTCCTCATCACGCTCGGGGGCAGGATCACCAATGGTCATCCTGTCTGAAAAAGGGAGCGAGGAAACTGGTGGGGGGACCTGGTCAGTAATACTGAGGTGCAGTGTGGCATCAGTAGAGGAGAATGGACCCATTTTTAATAGAAAAAAGGAGTAGACAACCCCTTTAAATAGTAACGTCTGACCTCAAAAAGTGTCTGCATGTAGATATAACACCATAGGCTTTGAGTTGCAAGTCGATCTTCTTCCTCTTGGTAAGTTGGGAAAACTGCGATTTGGATGGCTCCGTATTCTTCTCTCTAGTTTTATTATGGGTAGTATTGGACGTGTTGCAATGGAGGCTGCATGATGGAAGAAGGGGCATACATTTATTTAATACTGATCTTCTGATGAGGGGTATTGTCTGGGGCCATAGCCAAGAATTATCCAATGTGATGTATTAGCTGCTAGAGGTAATTGATAAGTATTTCATCCATTACTGCCCACAATGGCTTGTGCAATTGTGCACAATTTCTGCACAATTTTAATTAATGTAATAATCAATTTTGATTAATATAATATGGTGTTCATATACTGTTGATTATTGTACTGATACATCTCTCTCATTACAGGAGGACAGTGCACTCAGCTTGTTAACAGTGAAGGTTGTGCAGGCCGCACATATTCCGTGGGCTGACCTGAGTACGTAAGAGAGGTTGCAAGGTGTCTGCTACTTGGTGGTATAATAGTATGATGGAGTATTTGTATAATTGAGTATTGATATAATAGCATTATAGAGTATTGATTGGTAGGGGTTCGACCACTGCACCGATCTGCACAATTGCAAACTTTCATTCCTGTTAGAATGGGGCGACGGTGCGCCAGTTCGGACCACAGCTCCATTCATTCCCTATGGGTTTGCCGAGCGCTGCGCCCTGCTTTTCCCGGTAAAGAGAATGACTAGACTGTGACCTGCTGCTTCATTTTAGAATAGCGATATAAGTTCCCTCATGGGGGTTATACGTTCTGGCTGTGCTGATTGGTGCGCCTCCTAGCGGTCAGCCATCACTGGTCCATAGGATAGGTGACAACTTGTTTTAACCAAAGTACTTAATTAATTATGATATCTAATCGGATGGCTGCTTTTCCATTGCAGTGAGCAATGCTGATTGCTACGTATGCCTGTGGCTGCCGTCCTGCACCAATAAGACCTTACAGACAAGGACTTTATCAAACACCAGTGACCCTGTGTGGAACGAGACTTTTCAGTTTACCGTCTGCAATAATGTGAAGGTAAGAGGCAGAGGCACGCTTTCTGTAGTGGTTATAATTCTTTACAGATGATTAGTAAATGCAAATATCCCCAAAAATAAGAGTGACATCAGCCAGATGTCACACAGATTTCATAACACTCTGACCAGGTAAGCTGCCCAGTTATGGAGAAGTCTGGAGATCTGCAATTCAAAAGTATGGAGGCCACGTGACGCCCAAGGGTGAGCTGCAATAATTACAGTAATCTCTTACCATTACAAGATTTCCTAATTTGCTTTCCTATAATCTACTCATAGAACAGCCAACTCCAAAATTTCCCCCATAATTATGCTAATTGCAATCCAATGTTGTACACGGATTCATTGACCTGCATGGACTTTCTGAGGGCCTCCTGACCCAAACTTGATAGCCTCATATGTGCCTATGAGGCTGTCTCATTCAGGTTATCTAACACAAGTTGCACGGACGTCTACATGAGCCCTTATTTCACAGGCAAGGTTCTGTTTCTCTTTTATTTATGGTGGATCTAGACTTTGTAATTCCAGCCCATCCACCATTATCGAGTGCCCATATAAGTCTTTTGCACCTTTTTACCGGTCTATTTATACAGGGTGATGACTGGCAATGGGGACAGAACGATCACTATTCTTCTACAGTCCTGTGACTGAGATGAGATATATATTTATATCTGCAAATGACTTTTGTTTCAGAACATGTTGCATCTGACGCTTCATGACGAGGACGTGATCACAAAAAATGACCTGCTCTATACACTGACGTTTGACGTGGGAAAAATCCATATTGGAGAGACTAAACTGGAAACATTCTGTCTCAACCCTAATGTAAGTCAAATGCTTTCTTATCCCATTGGTGCTGTTATTTTATTCTTAAATTAGCCATGTCCTGACGCACTTTCCATAACTTGACTGTTTTCAAAAGCTCTGCTCCATGATTTCTAACACCAAATCTCCTATAATGACCAAGGGGAACGGGGCACCGGCTCAAATGTGCAGGATTATGTTCTGAAAATAGAAAAGAAAAAATGAGAATTTAATTTGTGGTCTTTGTTTTTTAGGGGCCGGAAACTCTGCAAGTGCAATTTACAGTGCAAGAATTGTAAGTTCCTCGTACCTACAATCAGAGTAAACATTATATATGAGTATATAATACACACACATACATACGCATACTTTTACAATCTGTCCCTAATCTATAATTTTCCTTATTTTTATATTTCAGCAAAGGTTACCGTGAGAAGATACTCACGAATGGAGTGATTGTGGTAAGCACACACATATATCTGGGTATAATTCTGTAAACATGCGTTCTCGTAGGTTTACCAAGTGGTTTTGTTATTATGTGATTGGAAATTTACACTATTTTATGTAAGATACGTATTCTCAGAAATGTCTGCATTTGCTACTTAGCCCACTACCAAATCAAATCCCCCTGTGCATCGCAGTTTCCTGCTTTCCGGGGGGCGGGCGGCGTTAGTGCACTAATTTGATTCACAGTTCTGACCAGCAGAATCGTGCTGCTGACCCAAACTGTGTGGTCCCTGCTGCTGCAATTTTTTTTTAGAATAAACCCCATCTTTATCTGAATGCTTATGTAATATGACCTTTACAACTTGTGGGCACTTGCTAACATACCTCTTCACTCAGGGCCCCATTTTATTTGCGTTGATACATGCTTCCAATCACCACGCACATTTTGTATATTTTGGACTGTGACTGTCCAACTGACGAGTGTATGCTGCATGATTTATCCTCTATGGTACAGCACTTGCATTTCACCCTCACATGTTGTGTAACTCCACTTCTCTGGATTGCAGGCTAGAGAGATGACCTGCCTGGACATCTGTGTCGACAAGCATAGGATCCCGGAAAACCTGAAAGGTGGGCTGCTGTGAGAGTAGCTTCTGCCATCTCGTTTGTATCTGCTGAGGCTTGTCTATCAAAGTGTCTAAAATATTCAAAGAAGTGCAGATCTTACCAGCCTCCTGCTAACATTTCTCTGGTCGCCAGTAGGTTCATACCTCCAGTGATCACATGTTATCTTCAAGTGTAACTTCTGCAGCCGATCACAGGCTGCAATGGTGGTGCCCGATCAGCATGCCAGTAACTAACTTTTCAATCACGTGTATAAAAATTATGGTACCATGTTCTACTTCTGTAAAACTGGATACATGCCGCTAGTGCATAATAATTGGTGCCCCCTATGAATGTTGGTGGTTGTAAAGCCACGTGACTGAGCGCCAAGATGCTGTGACTAAGCACTTGGGTGGGGATCTCTGGGATGTAGTCGTCTCTGTCATCTTGGTCTTTACAGAAGCTGCTCTTGTTTAACTTGACATCCATGTTGTCCCATTCAGACACCAGAGACAAATACACATAATTATTGTTTCCGAAAATATGGTGAGCTTATCTCTTTCTAATTAATCTAGGCAAAGAACTAACCTTGTTAGTGAAAGACTCTTGTGAAAAAAAATCCAAACTGGAGCTCAATCCCTGCACAGGTGGTGCCCATCATATGCTAACCTGCCGATTCTATTACGTCACAAGATGGGACCCAATGTTGACAGCTTATTTGGAGGTAAACTACTGAAGTGTTCACTGTGCTTCTGTTTACTAAATTATTGGACAACCTGTAGCACCCCACTGCTCCAGAAGGGCAGACGCTGATAACATACAGATGTTTCTCACAAAATTAGAATACCATCAAAAAGTTAATTTATTTCAGTTCTTCAATACAAAAAGTGAAAAGCATATATTATATAGTCATTACAAACAGAGTGATTTATTGCAAGTGTTTATTTCTGTTAATGTTGATGATTATGGCTTACAGCCAATGAAAACCCAAAAGTCATTATCAGTAAATTAGAATACTTTATAATACCAGCTAGAAAAATGATTTTAAAATCTGAAATGTTGGCCTAAATAAATGTATATTCAGTAAATGCAGTCAATACTTTGTCGGGGCTCCTTTTGCATCAATTACTGCATCAGTGTGGCGTGGCATGGAGACGATCAGCCTGTGGCACTGCTGAGGTGTTATGGAAGCCCAGGTTGCTTTGATAGCAGCCTTCAGCTCGTCTGCATTATTGGGTCTGGTGTCTCTCATTTTCCTCTTGACAATACCCCATAGATTCTCTATGGGGTTAAGGTCAGGCAAGTTTGCTGGCCAATCAAGCACAGTGATACTGTTGTTTGTAAACCAGATATTGGTAGTTTTGGCAGTGTGGACAGGTGCCAAGTCCTGCTGGAGAATGACATTTCCATCTCCACAAAGCTTATTGGCAGAGGGAAGCATGAAGTGCTCTAAAATTTCCTGGTAGACGGCTGCGCTGACTTTGGTCTTGATAAAATACAGTGGACCTACACCAGCAGATCACATGGCCCCCAAACCAACACTGATTGTGGAAACTTCACACTAGACCTCAAGCAGCTTGGATTGTGTCCTCTCCACTCTTCCTGCAGACTCTGGGACCTTGATTTCCAAATGAAATGCAAAGTTTACTTTCATCTGAAAACAACACCTTGGATCACTGAGCAACAGTCCAGTTCTTTTTCTCCTTGGCCCAGGTAAGATGCTTCTGATGTTGTCTATTGGTCATGAGTGGCTTGACAAAAGGAATGCGACACTTGTAGCCCATGTCCTGGATACATCTTTGTGTGTGGTGGCTCTTGAACAATTACTCCAGCACCAGTCCACTCCTTGTGAATCTCCCCCAAATTTTTTTTTTCCATTCCAATAAATTTTTATTAAGTTTTCAAAATTCAATACAAACAGCCACCTGTCAACATGGCTGGCGGAACCACATAACTAACAGAGGATATCTGTGTAATATATCAATAACACTGTGATCTCAGCTTTTCCATCAAGTAATCATGTATATTAACTTTTGAATATTAAGCAATAAACATAATGTATTGAACAAGGAAGCTCCCCTAAATTTTTGATTGGCCTTTTCTTAGCAATCCTTTCAAGGCTGCGGTTATCCCCACTGCTTGTGCACCTTTTTCTACCACACTTTTTCCTTCCACTCAATCTTCCATTAATATGCTTGGATACTGCACTGTGTGAACAGCCAGCTTCTTTAGCCATGACCTTTTGTGGCTTACCCTCCTTGTGGAGTGTGTCAATGACTGCCTTCTGGACATCTGTCAAGTCAGCAGTCTTCCCCATGATTGTGGATCCTACTGAAACAGACTAAGGGAAATTTTTAAACGCTTCGAAAGCCTTTGCAGGTGTTTTTTGTTAATTATTCTAATTTTCTGTGATAATGAATTTTGGGTTTTCATTGGCTGTAAGCCATAATCATCAACATTAACAGAAATAAACACTTGAAATAGATCACTCTGTTTGTAATGACTCTATATAATATATGAGTTTCACTTTTTGCATTGAAGAACTGAAATAAATTAACTATTTGATGATACTCTAATTTTGTGAGAAGCACCTGTACATTGCATGACTAGCGTTCTCACCTCTGGACACTCGGCTTAGTTAATATCAAGGGTCCTTGAAAATCGTCTGAGTAATTATTCATCTGATCTCAGTCTGTTAAAGGCCATCACACAAATAATTGCAGAAACAGGGAAACCTACGATTACTATATCATGTGAAGGGAAGTCTTTGGAGCCTTGAATTGATAAAATTCATGTATGGTTTAGCAGTATGTTGTACCGTACAAATATATCCTATCCTAAGGGTATGTTTACACAGATTTTTATATGTGGATTTTAAAGCAGATCTGCATCAATAACAGTTCGTTATACACTGATGTGGATTTTGAAGCAGATGTGCATCAAAATCTAGATAAAAAAACCTCTTTGTGAACATATCCTTATTACAGTGTGCAGGAGAGAACGTCAGACTGTTCTTTCCCATGTGTTAAAGGAAGAAGTGGTAAGTGACCAGGCACAGGTAATCGGTGGTAATCATCATCGTTAGAAGCTTATAGTCTAGACTTAAGATTGTTAAGACTTGTAGTTTCTTCTATATACAACAATTAACCTTGCTGCACTTTAGGGACAAGAGAACCAGAACATTCACATTATTCCAGTAAAGTCACTGCACATGGGACAAGAACAGAAGATCCTTCTCTCCACCGTTCCCGTAAGTGTCCCACTTATGTAATTCTCTGCCAGTAACTAGAGGACCAGGTGTTTTCTGAAATGTCTTTTTCGCAGGGTACATTGCAAATTTTTAGATCTCTTTACACCCCTGGTATAGTTACTACTATAATGATGTCTACCTTGGATACTACTGGCTGGACCCAGCCACATCTTATAGGACAGCTTACAGATAGTGAACTGGTATGGCCATTGCACTAGTACAGGTAACACCAAAATGCTCTAATATTCTGAAACTTCACATTCTTTTACCTAGATGCATTAACCCCTTAGCAACAATTGCCGTACATCACAGCGACTGTACGATATCACTGTATGGAGTGGGCTCAGGAGTTGAGCCCGCTCAATACAGCACTGGTACTGGCTGAGTTACACATTCAATACCTGACAGTAATTTATGAGATCGAAGCTAACGCTGGCTACATTAGTTTAACTTCTTATATGCCGCTGTTAGCATTGACAGCGGAATTCAAAACTTTTCTGGCGGCCACTGGCACCTTGTGCAACGTGATCACAGGGTGCCGATTATTTACCTTGTCAGCTGGTCTGCCATGTGAAGCCTGTGGCTAGTCTTCATATAAGATCATTTATTTCACAATACACTGCAATAATATGATATGAATTTTCTTTAAAATTGTTATAGAGTGTACAGGGTACATTGCAATTTTCTACATATCTAGCTAATTGTCTATACAAAGGCTAGGATGTAGTAAGGCATTAAAGTGTAGTGCTCATGAGATCATAGGTTCAAGCCCCCTAAGGGGATTAATGAAAAAATATACAGTGGGAAAAATAATTATTTGATACACTGCCGATTTTGCAAGGTTTCCCACCTACAAAGAATGGAGAGGTCTATAATTTTTATCGTAGGTACACTTCACCTGTGAGAGACAGAATCTTAAAAAAAATCACAAAATCACACTGCATGATTTTTACATAATTAGTTTGCATTTTATTGCATAAAATACTGTAAGCATTTGATACAATAGAAAAACAGAACTTAATATTTGATACAGAAACCTCTGTTTGCAATTACAGATGTCAGACGTTTCATGTAGTTCTTGACCAAGTTTGCACACACTGCAGCAGGGATCTTGGCCCATTTTTCCATACAGATCTTCTCCAGATCTTTCAAATTTCGGGCCTGTTGCTGGACAACATTGAGCTTCAGCTCCCTCCAAAATTTTCTGTTAGGTTCAGGTCTGGAGACTGGCTAGGCCACTCCAGGACCTTGAAATGCTTCTTATCAAGCCAATTCTTCATTGCCCTGGCTATTTGTTTTGGGTCATTGTGATGCTGGAAGACCCAGCCGTGACCTATCTTCAATGCTCTTACTGAGGAAAGGAGGTTGTTGGCCAAAATCTTGCGATACATGACCTCATCCATCCTCCTTTTAATACAGTGCAGTCTTCCTGTCCCCTTTGCAGAAAAACACCACCAAAGTATGATGTTTCCCCCACCATGCTTCAGAGTTGGGATGGTGTTCTTGGGGTTGTACTCATCCTTTTTCTACCAAACACGGCTAGTGGAGTTGATACCAAAAAGTTCTATTTGGTCTCATCTAACCATATGACCATCTCCCATGCCTCCTCTGGATCATCCAGATGGTTATTGGCAAACTTAAAATAAGCCTGGGCATGTGCCGTCATGGGCAGTGGGACCTTGCATGCCCTGCTGGATTGTAATCCATGATGGTGTAGTGTGTTACTAACGGTAATGTTTAGACTGACTCTTGACCTTTCTCAAATCATCCTTACCTCATGAGGCAAGATCTTGCATGGAGCCCCAGACCGAGGAAGATTGACAGTCATTTTGTTTTTCTTTCATTTTCCACACTTGTTGCCTTCTCACCAAGCTGGTCTTTGCCATGGTGGAGAGGTTGGAGTGTGATTGATTATGTGGAAAGGTGTCTTTTATACAGGTAACGAGTTCAAACAGGTGTAATTAATACAGGTAATGAGTGCAGAGTAGAAGAGGAAAAAGTTACAGGTCTGTGAGAACCAGAATTCTTGCTTGTTGGTAGGTGATCAAATACTTATTTCATGCAATAAAATACAGATTAATTATATAAAAATCATACAATGTGATTTTCTGGCTTTTATTGTTAGATTCTGTATCTCACAGTTGAAGTGTACCTGGGATAAAAATTACAGACCTCTCCTTTCTTTGTAGGGGGGGAAATGTGCAAAATCAGCAGTGCATCAAAAACTTATTTTCCCCTCTGTATATTTGTTTAAAACATCTAAAAAAATGAAAGTTTAAATTACACTCCATTTTCCCCAAATGTAGTTAGTGAAATGTAAAAAATTATATTTATCCAAAAAACGGGGCAAAGTAAATTAACCACGCTCTGCCGTAAAAGATATAGAAAACCGAAAATAAATGGACTCTAGAGCTAATTAAACATAGTATAAACCTTTATTATAAATGATTAAAACACCCCTATAAGAAAAAAAATAATAGTAGGTGCAACAGAAAAAAGTGATAGAGAACAACCTAGTACCGCATCAGAGAAACAAAAAACACAAATGGTACTGACAGAAGTCACAAGATAATGGAATACAACTTGTACAGAGAATCAAATAATTCTATCACAGAAAAATCAAGATGGCCTGAAACACTTATACCCTAGTAGACCATATTGGCTGTGTATCCCCAACTTATGGGTTATTAATTAGTACTAGCCATATAGGTCAGTTGGGTTATTGTATTTATTATCAGGAGCACTTAAGCACTATGCACCTTAAATAGAGGCGATTATGTGTAGGATAATTTGAGTCTGTGGCCATGTGTCTAGGCTATATTTTGTAATGCACTTTAGCACTTGGCACTTTTCTATGACTTGATTACTTGTTTGACATATTGAGCCTGTGTGTCTATGCACGTTAGTTTTATGATTCAGGCCATCTTGATTTTTCTGTGATTAGTGTTTTTTGTTTCTCTGATGCGGTACTATGTTGTTCTCTATCACTTTTTTTCTGTTGCATCTACTATTATTATTTTTTTTTTCTTATTGTGGTGTTTTAATAATTTATAATAAAGGTTTATACTATGTTTAATTAGCTCTAGTGTCCATCTAATTTCGGTTTTCTGTAAAAAAAAATTATATGTAGTGTCATAGCTGTGTGGCGTAATTGCCTGAATTAATAATAAAAAATTATCTCAAATTTATGGCAATTCATCCTTCCCCCACCTCAAATGCAATAAAATGTTGTATCCACCCCATAATCATCAATAAAACCATCAGCACAAAGTGCAATAGACAAGGTCTCATACAGGTCTCAAAATAAAAATTGGCTTCTATCACCATCTTACTTGCTGCAAATCTCTGACTTTTTTAACCACTTATGTAGAAGAAAAAAAACTATGTAAGTTTGGTTAACAAATAAATGATGGTATTGGCTTGACCTGGAAAAAAACATTTTTTCTGGTCATTTTTAAAGCACAATGAATGCCATATAAACAAAATAAAAAAAACAGTTGCGAGATTACTTTCTTTTCATTTTTTTTTAAACCATTTCTCAGAACCTGGAATTTTTTTCATTGTTATTCAGTACATTAAATGGTAAAATTAATGGTGTAATTTAAAACTACAATTCGTAGGCTAGTTTCACATTAGCGTTTTGAGGAGCTGCGGAGGGCTGCGGACTTCCTCTGTGAAGCCCCGCCCTCGGCCGCACCTCCGCCACTAGCTCCGCCTACTTCTGCATGCGGCCGGCATGCGGCCTGCACACCTATCTTTAACATTAGGTATGCAGGTCGTGCGGCTGTATGCGGATGCTTCCGCATGCATCGTTTTGACGATGCGGAGAAAAAAGGAAGTTGCAACCAACTGCGTTCTACGCTGGTCGCCGCATCGTCAAAACGACGCATGCGGAAGCATCCGCATACAGCCGCACGACCTGCGTACCTAATGTTAAAGATAGGTACGCAGGCCGCATGCAGAAGTAGGTGGAGCTAGCGGCGGAGGTACGGCCAAGGGTGGGGCTTCACGGAGGAAGTCCGCAGCCCTCCGCAGCTCCTCAAAACGCTAATGTGAAACCAGCCTAAGTGAATGGGAAAAAAGGCCATGGTTCTTGGAACAATGGGAGAAGAAAATGAAAGCGCAAAAATGAAAAATCTCCTGGTCCTTGAGGTGTTAAAAAGAAACTCCACTAGTCGTACCCATCATCAGTACTCCATATCTAGGTAATTAATGCATTGATATCTCCCTCTATATAAATCCCTTATACGGTAAATGTTAGGGGTGCAAGGCTGATTGACCAGATATAAGTAGAGCTCATGGTCCTGGATTTGGCTAGTGGGGTCATTGTGGTCTTTTTATGTATCCAGGAATAAAAATGAAGTGTACAAGCTGAGTACTTTGGTGCTAAGGAGTAATATTCTGTGATGTCTGTGTTTTGACGTCTCCTTAAATTATATATTGAGTGTTTCCATATCTTGTTATTCTTCATTTCACAAGATGATAAAGCTTGTGTGCGGCCGTCCTCCATACAATGAAGGAGACGTGTGAACTGACATTGTATGGAGACACTCAGACCATTCTACATAGTCCTCGGGGGCTACCGTAAGGTGCAGCACAATATAAAAGAAATATTTTTAATTCAATGCTTATAGGAAAGGATGCTTCCATTATAGGACTTCTAATGGAGCATGCCATCATTTTTTTTTTGTGTGCAAAATTTGAGTCGCAGGATCAAAACCATTGACCACATTTACACATATATTTTATTTGATGCTTGGAGTCACATGATCCTTGAAATTCTATATACTATTAATCATTTCTGTTTGCTTGGAAATGGAAAAAAATATGTTATAATATTTTAAAAATATGCAATTGAAGACCTCCCCCAGTCTCTGCTTCTCGTGGAACTGGTTTGCTGCACCTAATGATTATGTCCACCCTTTACAATTTTTCTACCATTGATCAACAGCATAATCAAGCTGATAACATTTCTTTGCAAGTTATATGATTATTTGTCATGTTGACGATTGTTTAAAGGGTTTTTCCACTGCTGGACACCCCCGACTTAATCAATTTAGGGCCCCATAAAAAATGAAAACAATATATACGCACCCACCTCCCGCAGCGGCGCCGTTCCAGTGATGTTGGCGCTGCTTATCTCGACTGGTGCTGTGAATGCCTGAAGTTGTTGGATTACCAGAGTAAATCATCCTGCTGTCCCGTTCTATTTAAAAAGAAATGTTAATATGACAGTGTGTATCATATTTTTATAGTTACATTCCTCTTGATATCAATAGAAATGGGTGTATATACAGTAACATTTCTGTAATCCAGAATTAAGGACAATTGATGAGGGAGCGTGCTCAGATATCGTGTTTTCTGAGCATGCTCGGGTGTTATCTGAGTGTCTTCGGCGTTCGCGAATAATATGTTCGAATCCCTGCGGCTGCATGATTCTCGGCTGTTAGACAGAAGCATCTTAATATGTTCGAATCCCTGCGGCTGCATGATTCGCGGCTGTTTGACAGCCGCAGCTTAATATGTTAGAATCCCCCGCGGGCTGCGGCTGCATGATTTGCGACTGTTTGACAGCCGCAGCTTAATATGTTCGAGTCCCCACGGCTGCATGATTCATATTTGCATGTTCCGCAGCTGTTAGACAGCCACAGCTTAATATATTCAAGTTCCGGCAGCTGCATGATTCGTGCCTGACAGACAGCCGCAGCTTAGTATGTTCCCCGCGGCTGCATGAGTCATGGCTGTTAGACATCCGCAACAGGTGGGGGGATTGCCTGTTTGTTAGACAGCCACAACAAATGCAGGGATTTCCTAAAGGTTGCAAAACATGCTGTCACGAAGACTCGAACATATTAATTGCGCACGCCCAAGATACTCGAATAACACCCGAGCATGCTCAGATAACACGATGTCCAAGCATGCTCGCTCATCACTTTTAAGGACCTCAACTGGTGCTGTACGATCAGATCATCTGGATTCATACAGTCATAAAAAGTATATATCCCAAAGGGTTCTTTATGTTAAGCCTTTTTGTTTTCTATCTAATTAATAGCCACATTATGTTTCAGTTTCGTGCTGGAAACAAGTGAACCATTGTCTTGTTTTCTAGATTCTTGGATGCCGGAAAGAAATGTTACCAACGTTGAAATTCACAACATAAATTGACAGAAAGTTGAATCCGCGGCTCTGCTCAATTTATCTTGTAGATTTTCTCTATGTTGGTGCAGTAAAATGCAGAGGATTTTCCTTTTGTATATGACCCAATGTGAACACTACCTTATACAATGCGGATCCCAGGATTTCTTTATAAATAGTTTTGTCATTTGTTTTTACTGGCTTGAATGTAAGCAATTTGTTGCCGTACTTCACTCATACTGATTTCCTACAGATATAGTGTATCAAATAAACAGCATAATACTGTCTAGAAATCGACTTTTATGTCATGTGTTGTTACTAAACTTGCATAAAATATATATGTTTCCATCTTTAGCTTTGTATTAATCCTGTAGACGAAGCAGCCACTTGCCAGGGGCAGCAGAGAATTGGGACTGTGCTTCTTTTATTTGCATTTGCATTTTTACTCTTATTTCCTCTATTCTTAACATGTTTCTTTGTTCTTTACTGTTTGACTTTCTGTACTCAAAAGGGAAATCTGTCTAAGATTCTAATCTTCTGATGTAAAATTTCAATAGAGCCCTTTTATTATGTAGATTCATGGAACCATTCTTCACCAAAGTGACCACATGGTTCCATGAATTTACATTCTAAAAGGGCGCTATTGAAATTTTTATTAATTTTGCCCTGAAGTAAAATATGAACAAGGCCCCACGTCCCAACACTCATTTATAAATTGTCTTTTTGGTCTGATTATGGTTGCAAAATGACCTTTTAGCCCCGCTTAATGTGTGTGCAACTCCGACATCTTATAGTCGCCAGTGTACCCGTATAGTTTATGAAGCAGAAGACACTTCAGAAAAATGCCAGAGTTTTTTCTTTTGTCCTGAGGCGCTTCCTTTGGCGTCTTTAGGCTATGTGCACACGTTGCGGATTCGTGTGCGGATTTTTCCCGCACTGTTTTTGCAAAATCCGCAGGTAAAACGCACTGCAGATTTACCGTGGTTTTTGTGCGGATTCCACCTGCGGTTTTACACCTGCGGATTCCTATTGAGGAGCAGATGTAAACCGCTGCGGAATGCACACAAAGAACTGACATGCTGCGGAAAATACACCACTGCTTTTCCGTGTGGTATTTTCCACAGCATGTACACTGCAGATTTGGTTTTCCATACGTTTACATGGTACTGTACAACGCATGGAAAACTGCTGCGATTCCGCAGCTGCCAATCCGCTTCGGATCCGCAGCAAAATCAGCAACGTGTGCCGCCTTATGGCTTTGTTAGCCTGAAGCTGTTAAAAAAAAAAAAAAAAAGCTCAAAAAGATGGAGCAGATACATATGTTCGTTATTTTTGGTGTTTTTTTATCACCATTTCAGGCATTTTAAACAAACAAACTGTGCTTTACTCACCCTTTCTGGGTCCGATGCGGAGTCTCCACCGCTGCTCCCGCTGTCTGTTAACATCTGCAGGTGGTAAGTGAGTTTAGTGGCTCTACCCGAGTTTACTGTATGAGCTGCTGTGTTCACTGATTATTGTCTGCAGCCCTACCATCATGACATGAAAGCTGCAGACAGTAACACACACTGAGAGCAGCGGCAGAGACTCCGTGCTGTACCGGGGGAGGCTGATGAAAGCACTTTTCCCCAAAACAATCAAAGCAGTTTTTGGAGGACGGATTTTTCAGAACCTAAATACCTCTTTAATAATAGTATACATTATGCAAATTACCACTAAATGAGAGATAAATGTAATTTAAAGGAGTTGAACACTTTTTAGGGCTTGTTTTAGATGATGACAAAAAAATAGACCAGCAGATTTACTTGGCAGATTGTCTCTCTTCTCAACAAGTTATTTTCCATCAGAAGAGGCCGGTGTAGTTGGCAGACATACCTTGTCACTGTTATGAAAGAATAGCTCAAAATTTCTGCTTCTTTTTTTGGAATCCTTTTATCTGTTAATCTCTGTTGTATGTTTATGTCAGTTTCTAGACAGTATTTAATTTTTCAAAAAATTTAACTAGGTTCATACATATTGGTGTGGCTTCCGCTGCTTCCATCCACTGCGCTGGATCCAGGTACAATTTCCTATTTCTTAATAATTATATGTGCAATTTTCATCTGACAAAATAAAGAGTCCTACTAAAAAGTTTCTTACATAGCTGAATGTTTATTACTTTTTTATAATAAGCTTGATATAATACAGATTTATTTGTAATAGTGTAAAGCTGGGTTCACGCAACTTTTGAGCTTCGTTCCTGACTTTCATCTGATGACCCCAAATAACAGGATTCAGACATGTTCCCGATGAAGCCATACACTTCAATTAAGTAGACGGATTCCAAAGCACTAATTTATATAACTATAATGCTGTAGATAAGCCCCCGATCTGACCTGCAAGTGAAGAAAAATAAGTTATATTATAGTCACCTGGGGGGGCGGTCCTGTGTGGTCCGGTACGATGGGTGTCGCAGGTCCGGGTCCAGCTCCTCCTATCTTCTTATGACACCACCCTCCTGCTTCTTCATCGATCCCCGGCATCGGCGATCCTGCGCAGGCATACTGATCTGTCCTGTTGATGGCAGAATAAAGTGCGCAGGCGCTAGGCCTCTCTGGCCTTTCCCAGCGCCTGCGCACTGCAGTACTTTACTCTGCCCTCAACAGGGCACAGATGTACGCCTACGCAGGAGCGCCGATGCCGGGGAGCGATGAAGAAGCAGGAGGACGGCATCGCAAGAAGATGGGAGGCGTCGGACCCAAACCTACGACACCCATTGGGATAGGTCATCAATGTCTGATCGGTGGAGTGAGAAACCTGGCACCGCCACTGATCAGTCGTCCCTGTGTCGGCGGCAGTCAGAAGTGCTCAGTTAAGGAACTGCTCCATCTACTAATAGTGGTTATTGTTGGGTACTGCATATGCGCTCTCTATTCAAATTAATAGGGGGGCAGATTTGCAGTAATTGGCCGTGGCCACTATTAGTAAATTGAGCAGCTCCGTAACTGAGCACTTCCCGCAGCCCTTGGCATCGAGAACAGGTGATCAGCGGGGATGCTGGCTGTCGCACCCTCACCCATCAGATATTGCTGACCTATCCTAAGGATTGGCCATCAATGTTAAAGTAGTGGACCACTGCTTTGACTCCCATAGAAGTGAAAGGAGAGAGCTGTGCACATGCATTGCCATCTCTCCAGCCAGTCTCAATGATAGGTGGGGTCTCTAATGGCTCATATCAAAGGTAGTTTTCCTAGAAGTCAAAATTTTACACTTTTTCGAGTCTTACCTGACTTGGGATATGAAGCCAAGTAAGTATCTTCTCTGAAATGGAAAGACCTCTGTTTGCCGACAGCTTTTTTTTTTTTTTTCTTTATTGAAAGCCCAAGATCATGCTGTCTTCATCCAGATGACCTGAAAAATGTTGCGGTGCCACCATAAAAAAAACAGTGTGCAAGTATGCAGCCTATTCAGCTCACTACGAAAGGAGGAAAGCCTCCAACTAACCATTCTCTATCCCTCCGAGCCTGAAGACCACAGCGAGGGACTGCTACAAATGGCTCCCCTTTGCCAAAACTCAGGGAAAGCTCAAATCGTGCTTCCAGCATCAGCCAGGGTTGCCACCCAAGTGTTGAGGAGGTAACTTATAAGGGAACCCCATACCAAGAAGCCCTTGAAGCAGGACTCACAGTAAAAACAAAAAAATAGTGGAAGATGTTTTCAGTGTAAAACTGACCGGAACCCCAGTGAGTTTAGGCACCCCAGGGTCACCACTCCTGGGTCACTGTGCACCTTAGCCTTTCAAACTTACCTGAGCTAATGGCTTTGATCCTTGGGGGCCAGGTTTTCCACCGGATGACTAACAAGAGAACCAAAACCGAGTATGCATTATGAATCAATATACTAAGGCGGCCCAGGCCAAAGCCATCTTTTCAAAATATACTACACTACACTACAAAAGGCATTTGCAGACATTTGCTTTGAAGTATCAGACCCTCGTCAGTGCAAAGTAGGAGATTGACTGTTTGGGTGAAAAGAATCTGATGGAGTTTTTTAGAGGTAAAGTTTCTTGGTAAATAGATCAACAAGCTGGCTACAAATAAGTGATGTGGCAAGGGTCAATATTGGCTCCTAGGATCTCTACCTCCAATGACCCTTGTTCATTCCCTATTCGAAGAGGCTATTTGCATTTTTCCCTATAAATCTCCTCAAGAAGAAGTCATCTCTTTCACATCCTTTTGTTATTTCATACAATTGTACGTTTGTTTGGTTTTTTTTATAAATGATTTGGCAGAATATACTTTTAACTATAGTGTGATCTTTATATACTATCTATCTATTTATTATCTATCTATCTATTAGGACGACATTGAAGATGTGACACTTTGATACAATGCAAAGTAGTCAGTGTACAGCTTGTCTAACAGTCTAAATTTGGTGTGTCCTCTAAATAACTCAGCACACATCCATTAATGTCTAAACTGCTGGCAACAAAAGTGAGTACACTCGTAAGTGAATCTTTGTATCAAAGCGTCATAGCTGCAGTGTTGTCCCATTAAAGATATAGTAAAATATAAAGAAAAAAATGTGAGGGGTGTACTCACTTTTGTGATATATATACAGTCATGGCCAAAAGTATTGACACCACTGCAATTCTGTCAGATATTACTCATTTTCTTCCTGAAATTGATTGCAAACACAAATTCTTTGGTATTATTATTTTCATTTAATTTGTCTTAAATGAAAAACACAAAAGAGAATGAAGCAAAAAGCAAAACATTGATCATTTCACACAAAACTCCAAAAATGGGCCAGACAAAAGTATTGGCACCCTCAGCCTAATACTTGGTTGCACAACCTTTAGCCAAAATAACTGCGTCCAACCGCTTCCGGTAACCATCAATGAGTTTCTTACAATGCTCTGCTGGAATTTTAGACCATTCTTCTTTGGCAAACTGCTCCAGGTCCCTGATATTTGAAGGGTGCCTTCTCCAATCTGCCTTTTTTAGATCTCTCCACTGGTGTTCTATGGGATTCAGGTCTGGACTCATTGCTGGCCACCTTAGAAGTCTCCAGTGCTTTCTCTCAAACCATTTTCTAGTGCTTTATGAAGTGTGTTTTGGGTCATTGTCCTGCTGGAAGACCCATGACCTCTGAGGGAGACCCAGCTTTCTCACACTGGGCCCTACATTATGCTGCAAAATTTGTTGGTAGTCTTCAGACTTCATAACCCATAGCCATGCAAACGGTCAAGCAGTCCAGTGCCAGAGGCAGCAAAGCAACCCCAAAACATCAGGGAACCTCCACCATGTTTGACTGTTTGGACCATGTTCTTTTCTTTGAATGCCTCTTTTTTTCCCCTGTAAACTCTATGTTGATGCATTTGCCCAAAAAGCTCTACTTTTGTCTCATCTAACCAGAGAACATTCTTCCAAAAGTTTTAGGCTTTTCAGGTAAGTTTTGGCAAACTCCAGCCTGGCTTTTTTATGTCTCGGGGTAAGAAGCGGGGTCTTCCTGGGTCTCCTACCATACAGTCCCTTTTTATTCAGACGCCAACGGATAGTACGGGTTGACACTGTTGTACACTCGGACTGCAGGGCAGCTTGAACTTGTTTGGATGTTAGTCGAGGTTCTTTATCCAACATCCGCACAATCTTGCGTTGAAATCTCTTGTCAATTTTTCTTTTCAGTCCACATCTAGGGAGATAAGCCACAGTGCCATGGGCTTTAAACTTCTTGATGACACTGTGCACGGTAGACACAGGAACATTCAGGTCTTTGGAGATGGACTTGTAGCCTTGAGATTGCTCATGCTTCCTCACAATTTGGTTTCTTAGGTCCTCAGACAGTTCTTTGGTCTTCTTTCTTTTCTCCATGCTCAATGTGGTACACACAAGAACATAGCAAAAAAGAAACGGACAAACCGAACAAAAAAAGTCCAAAAGCAAAAAGATAAACACACAATAATCTATGGAAGCATCAAAATGTAAATTTTATTTATGGTACATGGGGACAAAAGAAGAAAGAAAAACCTGGTAATGCGGTACCAAAACACAATGTGTATCAGTCCACACAGAACACACCTTATAGATATATCACAAATATAAATGGACAAAATGTAAGAAAACATCTGTCACTAATATAGCCCATAGAGACTATGAAAACAAACATGTATACAGAGTACAAAGGGCATATACATGTATATACAAATGTCCATGTAATATGAAAATAAATGAACAGGCAACCAATCAACAGCAAATAAAGGGCAGGATAGTATCTGCTAATTCACATACGTGCATATGTACTAACGATAGAATACATATAAAAATAAATATAGAAATGTCTACAAGCGGTACCAAATGCACAATGTGCGTGCCAAAAATAAGATAGTCAGTAGACATTAAGGAGTATGAGAAAAAGTACCCACTGCACTATGTGAGACACAGTAGCAGCATGACCCACAGCTAAAAGGTAACAATCCCAGCCCGTGGGTTGTATGCAAAAAAGTGCCCACTGCACTATGTGAGACTCAGTAGCAGCATGACCCACAGCTGAAAAATAACAGTCACAGCATGTGGATCGTAGAGGAATGGTTTACCTGAAAGGTGTGGTGAGTGTGGACAGACGCGCCCCGACACGCGTTTCGGATCAGAAGTCCTTCGTCAGGGGGAGTGGCGTCCATGTGTAATATCCGGGGTATAAATAGAAGGATGTGGCCAATGAAAGCGGGTTGCTCGCATGTCAGTGTCAACAGCAACGACTCAAGTTGCATAAAGTGACAAGTGCAATAATATTATAAACATAGGTAATTCATCTAAGGTGCGAATTGAAAATATATTACTCATAAAAATATGACAAATATATATAAGAATATACACATGAATATATATTTTACACAAAAAGAATAGAACGTGCGTGCAGAATAAACCACACTGTTATACACATACATATATATATATATGAACACACATAGGTACATACATGCATAAAAATAAAATGGAAAAGTACACCAAATAAATATAAATACAAAAATAAAAATAAATATGAACATGCCAAAAGAACATCCGTCAAAGTCCAGATATGCTGCCGTGATGATGAGTCCGCAGTGACCAACTGAATGGGAGTTGAAGAAGAACCACATCAAAAAATACACTAAAAAAAGAGAATGGAAGGAATATAAAAACAATTAAAAACTAGATAAAAAACGCATATAAAGATGGACACACCAGGTCTACAGAAATGGAATAAAACTAAGATGTTCATTTAACCCGTGGGGGTGTACTGTCCTAAGAGTCCAGATCCACCTCGCCTCAAGCCTGGCTAGGGGATTGGAGATGGGACCCCCTCTGATGTTCGATTGAATCATATCGATCCCCCTAACCTGTAAGGCTGAGGCATCGCAATTGTGGTGGACCTTGAAGTGCCGAGGTAGAGTTTTTAGTAGGGAGACATCCATTATTTCCTGGGCACCTTTGATGCCTAATATATGCTCTCGCACCCTAACCTTGAGGGGTCGGGTGGTTAGACCCACATATATTAATTGGCAGGGGCAGGTGGCATAATATATGACTGCCCTAGAGTTGCATGTAATGCTGTGTTTGATGTCATATATTGTTTTTCCATCTGAACTGGCAAAAGATTGAGAGCGAATAATATTAGGACAGGCCACACAGTTACCACATGGTCTACAGCCAAAACTTGGTTTGGCATTGGAGAGAAAGGTAGTTGATTCAATGACATAATGATTTCTGACCAGAGAGTCACGTAAATTTCTTGACCTCCTGAATGTGATCAAGGGTCTAGGTCCCAAACATTTGGCAAGAATAGGATCCGAGAGTAAAATAGGCCATGATTTTTCCATAAAATACCGCATCAGATCCGTATTGCCATGATATTGTGTGATGAATCTGATATCGGTACTTGAGTTCTTTTTGGTAGAGGAATATAATGCAGACCCTCTGGTGGTATGTCTGGCCCTGTTAAAGGCCCTTTTGATGCATCGACGGCTATAGCCTTTCTCGAGAAACCTCTTCTTAAGGTCCTCAGCTTGTACATAAAAATCAGCATCTCTTGAACAAATTCGTCGTAATCTCAAAATTACACACTGCAATTCTGTCCACACTCACCACACCTTTCAGGTAAACCATTCCTCTACGATCCACATGCTGTGACTGTTATTTTTCAGCTGTGGGTCATGCTGCTACTGAGTCTCACATAGTGCAGTGGGCACTTTTTTGCATACAACCCACGGGCTGGGATTGTTACCTTTTAGCTGTGGGTCATGCTGCTACTGTGTCTCACATAGTGCAGTGGGTACTTTTTCTCATACTCCTTAATGTCTACTGACTATCTTATTTTTTGCACGCACATTGTGCATTTGGTACCGCTTGTAGACATTTCTATATTTATTTTTATATGTATTCTATCGTTAGTACATATGCACGTATGTGAATTAGCAGATACTATCCTGCCCTTTATTTGCTGTTGATTGGTTGCCTGTTCATTTATTTTCATATTACATGGACATTTGTATATACATGTATATGCCCTTTGTACTCTGTATACATGTTTGTTTTCATAGTCTCTATGGGCTATATTAGTGACAGATGTTTTCTTACATTTTGTCCATTTATATTTGTGATATATCTATTAGGTGTGTTCTGTGTGGACTGATACACATTGTGTTTTGGTACCGCATTACCAGGTTTTTCTTTCTTCTTTTGTCCCCATGTACCATAAATAAAATTTACATTTTGATGCTTCCATAGATTATTGTGTGTTTATCTTTTTGCTTTTGGACTTTTTTTGTTCGGTTTGTCCGTTTCTTTTTTTGCTCCAGTTTTGCCGAATGGTCTGCCATTCTTATAGTTACCCCTTATCAAGCTTGGTGATATATATCTTTTTCACCTCAAGGTTATGTTTTTTACATTGCTTGTATAGTGTGCTATTTTCTTACACAAGAACATAGGACAGAGGTTGAGTCAACTTTAATCCATGTCAACTGGCTGCAAGTGTGATTTAGTTATTGCCAACACCTGTTAGGTGCCACAGGTAAGTTACAGGTGCTGTTAATTACACAAATTAGAGAAGCATCACATGATTTTTCGAACAGTGCCAATACTTTTGTCCACCCCCTTTTTTATATTTGGTGTGGAATTATATCCAATTTGGCTTTAGGACAATTCTTTTTGTGTTTTTTCATTTAAGACAAATCAAATGAAGATAATAATACTAAATAATTTGTGTTTGCAATCATTTTCAGGAAGAAACTGAGTATTATCTGACAGAATTGCAAGGGTGTCAATACATTTGGCCATGACTGTATATATATATATATATATATATATATATGAATATATATATGTATATGGGTGTGTTCGTCATAAACATCCATAAAACACAGCGTACACATGCTCTGAGCACCTCTGATCTGGCCTTTTATCCTTCTAGATAGATTCTGAGAAGTTTAATTTTTGTACTTAGTTATTCCTATAACCTTCACCTGGATTTGTCTCCATTTCTTATCAATGACTGTAGTTTGTTGTAGACAATCCGTTCACAGTCACGCAGCACTTAAATGCTTCCTTAATATTTAATAGCTGCAATTATCTGTGTTATCGTGCACCCGTCACGTGTCTCTGGGACACTTGCCACCAACTCTCTTCTCGGGAAGAGATGAATCATTGCCTGGAGCGACTGCAGCATGGTAGAGCTATTACTAACACTACTCTGACTTTTGATTAGGATCTGAGTAATTACTGAAATTCTCTTTCATGACTTTCTATTTAACAATGCTTAATACTGACAGTTTTATGGAGCCTCCTGGCCATTAGGAGGCACATTCAAACACTCATTCATTAAGTTCTTCAAGTTCTTCTGCAGATGCTGATTCATCAAGCCCTGCTGACAAATAGGCGAAGCCCAAAGATGCAATGTTCTGGTTCTCTGTGCCCACAGGTTGGGTATATTGCATGTGTTCCTTTCTTAAACCAGATTGTTTAAGTCAGGTTGGGTCAAAAGTGCACAATAGGGTAGTACCACCAGAGAAATAACAGAAGGTGAGAGTGATGGTAGTGCTCTGCTGGCGGCATTGTGAAGGAACACAACACCTATAAGAGCCTTAGAATCTGTAGCCGCAGTCTGAAAATCTTCCAGATAGACTTTAGAAGTTCCATGTTTTCCAGGACTTTTTTATTGATCGTATGAGTATAACATTATGGTGGAAGTTGTAGTAAGTCCAATGATAATGGAAACGTATATAGACATAAATGTGCCTATGATATATGTTGAGTACATGTCAGAGGATCACCATAGACAAATACCTAAACTCTGAGCACAATCAGGTCCAACACGAAGGACTTTCCCTGCTTTGTAGTGTGTTTTGTCCCTGTAGCATCTCTCCGAGGTTTGGTTTTCTCGGTATCTCAGATACATCTGGCACAGTACGGTATATGCCTTTGTTATGACAGGGCAAGACGAGTATAAAGCGAAATTCATTTTATAAGAAGCTTAAACCTCCTCTACTGAACAGAAATGATATATTTTAGGGATGGGCAATTTGTTAAAAGCACAATGTTTATAAGTTTGTCCTCTAATAGAATAGTAAATCTTCTAAGCCAGTGTTTATTCAATGTAGACTCGGTCCTTTTCTGTACTTTTTTCTTTTTGTTTTTTGTTCTCTCTCTTCTATTTCTTTTCCATGAAACGAAATTAAGTCTACATTACCGAAAGTTGCTCACTATTTTTATTCTGCCACCGATATACGTGGATGAGATATGTCTGAGGGATGTGATCACAAATCACTATATAAACAATGGCAGGTAGCGTTACTCACTAACTGTGCCACCAGTCTCTATCAGCCGCGCGTAGTGATCCGGAAGGATGATGCAGTGATACATTCAACAGGTTTATTTACAGTACCTTGGTGAGAGTGAGGACTGTAGGTTAGAGCTGTTACAGAATCACCAGATAGAGATAATAGAAGCTTCAGGTTAGAGGTAACAAGAGAATCCTTTCTCCAGCTCTGCAGCACATGTGGGATCCAAGATGGCACGGAGTACAAAAACAGGAAGAGAAGGAAAAAGATAGGAGGAGCTAAAGACAGAAAGGTGTTGTGGGAGAATTCCATAACAAATATTACAGTGATATAGCAAACGGCCAGTAGATGGCAGCAAAGTATAACAAATGATAGAACCAGGCTTATTAGCACTACATAATGTCCATGTATGGCTGAAAGTCTATCATAATAAACTGAGCAGCACACTCCCCGTCTGAAATCCTTGGATTTCACTATACCATAAGTCTCGAATTGGGAGTGTTCACCAGAAGTGCATGGAGGGATACCTCAACCTGTAAGATAAAAACAACGCATGCAATGCAACAATAACATATTGAATAACAAGTCTAGAACGATTTCTTGAAGTAATCCAAAGGATAACCCATCTTCGGATTGGAGAAGCCGCGCTAGGCCAAACTGTCTCCAACCCATTTGTAATCCAAAGGTTGAAGTTCCTTGAAAGAGTTCCTACTGATTGGATGGATAATCAATCCTCAACCGGTATGAGTAAAATAATCTCTGATATAGGCCTAATGAAAGTTTTGGGGTCACCTTGCTTAGTAACTGTCACTTCTACCTTGCGTACCTTGCCATCGTCACTTGGAAAGGTTTTAGAGATAAGTCCCATAGGCCATGTGCTTCTTTCCTCCTTCTGGTCTTTCATGAGTATAATATCTCCTACTTGTAAATTTGGCTTTACGTGTTTCCATTTTCTTCGTTTTTGGAGAAGTGTCAGGTACTCCTTCCATCTATTCCAGAAACAATTAGCCAGATGTTGCACATATTTCCACCGTCTCTGATATTTGTTACCGGACACAGAGTCTTCAGGCGGGTTAGGAACAGTTCCAAGTTTCTGGGTGAGGAGAGTTGCCGGAGTGAGAATTGTAGGAGATTCTGGATCCGTAGATATGGGTACAAGAGGTCTTGAGTTTACTATAGCAGAGACTTCTGCTAAGAAAGTGGTCAAGGTCTCGTGAGTGAGTCTTGAAAGATTTGAGTCCATCAGCATAGATTCCAGTTCCTTGTGAAAAACATTCTGCTGCACATTGCGTATCACAATGAGTTCACTCAGAGCAATGTCTTCTGCAGAGAGAGGCTTATGGCAGATATGCCAACCGTGACAATCAGTGTTACTGTCCTTATTGCGATAGCATTGTACAATGTGTACTAACCTTGCAATGGCACGAACCAGCCTCGTCCATCTTGAGAAGCGATCAAAACGCCGACAGTCCAAGCCAACCTCCTCCTTGAGTTTGGTGATGAAGGTGCTGACATCAGGACGGATCTCTGGGTCGACATCTGGATCCTCAAGGCTGAAGCTGTCTTCAACGGCAGTCTCTTTGCACTGTTCGTGAAGGAACTCCGGTCCTGTCAACCAAGAAGAGCTTGCGAAGGCACCAATAGACACTGGTCTAGTAGCAAGGTCCGCAGGGTTAAGATGGGATGGGACGTGCTGCCATTGCTGGGGTTTGGAGGATTTCCTGATCCTTTCCACTCGATTACTGACATAGACGTAGAAGCGTTTCGTCTGGTTGTATATGTAGCCCAGAACTACCTTACTGTCTGTGTAGAATCTTATGTCATCCACGTGAATAGCTAGTTCGCTCTGTATGAAGTCTGCAATCTCTATGGCTAGTACAGCCCCACAGAGCTCGAGTCTGGGTATGGTGTGCTTGGGTTTAGGAGCCAGTTTAGCCTTTCCAAACAGAAATCCAACATGGGCTTCATTGTTAGAGTCTACAACCTTCAAGTAAGCAACAGCGGCAATAGCTTCAGTGGAGGCATCAGCGAATACATGAATCTCCTTCCTTTGACTTGTAGTTAGGGATGCTGGAGTGTAACAACGTGGTATGTGGATCTTATCCAAGGCGCAAAGAGATTCTCTCCATGACTTCCACTTTAGTTGTTTGTCTGCAGGGAGTGGTATATCCCAGTCCTTAATGTACTCTGAGAGTTGTCTCAGCAGGAGCTTGCCTTGTATAGTCAGGGGTGCGACAAACCCAAGTGGATCATATAGACTGTTCACCACTGACAGAACCCCACGCTTAGTAAATGGTTTTTCTGCACCACTAACCTGAAAGCTGAAGCAGTCATTTAGCAAGTTCCACCTCAGGCCTATACTTCTCTGTACTGGTGGATTGTCTGAGCCTAGGTTCAAGTCCCTAAATTCTGCGGCATGATCATTAGGGTGAAAGGCCTTCATGACAACAGCACTATTGGAGGCAATTTTATGCAATCTTAAATGAGCTTTAGAAAGCATACCTTGTGTCCGTTGGAGCAGATCTATGGCTTCCTCCACTGTAGGAAGGGATTTAAGACCGTCGTCCACGTAGAAGTCCTTTTCAACGAACTGTTGAGCATCCTTCCCGAACTCTGCTGCACCATCGGAGGCGGTCCTACGTAGGCCGTAGGTGGCGACTGCAGGAGAAGGACTGTTTCCGAAAACGTGCACCTTCATGCGGTATTCGATCATTTCCTTGTTGGTGTCGTTGTCTCGGTGCCATAGAAAACGGAGATAATTTCTGTGATCTTGTTGCACGATGAAACAATGGAACATTTGTTCGATGTCGGCGGTAATGGCGACCGGTTCCTTTCTGAATCTCATGAGCACTCCCACCAGGTTATTAGTCAGGTTCGGACCAGTGAGGAGAACGTCATTCAGAGATACGCCGTCATGTTTGGCGCTTGAATCGAACACCACCCTGATTTGTTTCGGCTTTCTTGGATGATACACTCCAAAGGAAGGTAGATACCAGCATTCTTCATCAGCTTGCAATGGTGGAGCTGGCTCTGCGTGATCATTACGAAATATCTTGTCCATAAAAGCTATGAAATGTTCCTTCATTTCAGGCTTGTTCCTTAATGTTCTCTGCAGTGAGATGAATCTAGATAAGGCCTGTTCTCTGTTGTTAGGAAGCCTGGTCCTTGAAGCCTTGAAGGGTAAGGGAGCAACCCAGCGGTCAGATTCATTTTTGAAGAATCCACTGTCCATGATTTTAAGAAACTCCTTGTCTTCTATGGATAAGGCGACTTTGTTGTCATCTTTTGTTGTGTGAAACACTGTTCTTCCTAAGTCATCACCGTAGGGAGTGGGAATGATGTCAGGCTCCTGGATGCAATCAGAGAACCTCTCTTTCACTTCGTAGTGATGAAGGCATGGCTTAAAGTGAGTTGCTCGACCATTTTGGAGCACATACGTTTTACAGGCGTTGACTTCGGATGCCTTGTGACTCCTATCCAGACATACATCGCCCACGATTACCCAGCCTAGGTCGAGTCTTTGGGCGTATGGAGCATCATCTGGGCCGTTGCATTGTTGGCGTACCTTGTGGACCTTCAGAATGTCCCTTCCGAGTAGGATTAGAATATCAGCATTCATGTCCAGAGGAGGAATTTCATTAGTCAGGTGCCTCAAGTGGCGATGATGAAGTGCGGCTTCCGGAGTGGGAATCTCCTCCCTGTTATCAGGTATCTGGTCACATTCAATTAGGGTTGGCAAAGGTATATGCACGTTTCCCTTGATTGAAGAGACTATGAACCCAGAGGCTCTCCTGCCAGAAGTCTCAATACGACCAGAGCAGGTGTTGAGGGTGTATGGAGTCATTTGTCCCTTTATGTTGAAGATCTCAAAGAATTTGGGCCTTGCTAGAGATCGGTTACTTTGCTCATCTATTATGGCATACATTTTGGAGGCCTTGTCGGGTTGTCCTTCTGGATAGACCTTAATCAGACATACCTTGGCACAGCATTTAGGATCAGTCCCTTCTCCACATACCTCAGTACATGAGGAGGAAACAGCGGTTGCAGTTGGGTCAGGGACCTGTGGCTCCCCGCCATGCTTTTGAGCAGGGTTAGATGCTGCAGAAGGTTGTGAGTTGTATGGAGCTGGCGTGGGATGCATGGCTGTGACGTGTTTTTCACTGCTGCATTCAGTGCACTTAATGGCGGCCTTACACTCCTTAGCGAGGTGGTCTGAGGAGGTGCAACACTTATAACATATCCCAAGCTCCTTGAGGGTATCTTTACGCTCCTGCAAAGTCCTTGCTCTGAATCCACGGCATTCTTTAAGTGGGTGAGGCCTTTTGTGGATAGGGCACATACGGTTACTGTCCATGACTTTAGGAGCAACATTATTTGTCTTAGTGAAGGCAGGTGTAGTAAGTGGAACGTCAGTCTTTCTCACAGATACTGTGTTCCTTGAATCTCTACGTTTGGCAATGTTATCATACCTTGTAGATGATGATGATGCTGGTGGAGTAGGCTCAGTGAAGTCGAAGCTGGGATCACTCTTCTTCCGAGCTTGGTCACTGATGAACCTGGAAAAATATGAAAAGGGGGGAAAGGACACATTATACTGCCTTTTATACCGTGAGCCGTGGTCTGCCCATTTATCCTGCATGCCGTGTGGCAACTTGGACACTATTGGATTAACGCCATGAGCAGTATCTAGGTAGCTCAGTCCTGAGAGACGTGGGTCTAATTTTGCCAATTCTATTTCCTTTAGCAGGTCGCTCAGATCTTGAAGTTTTCTATTGTCCTTGTTAGTTATCTTTGGGAAGGTTTGCAGTCTTTTAAATAAGGCACATTCTATAGCTTCTGAGCTGCCATAGGTTTGTTCCAGTCTCTCCCAGGCTGCAAGAAGACCTGCATCTGAATAGTCCACATGAACTGCCCTTATTGTCTTTATGCGCTCTGCTGATTCAGGGCCTAACCAGTTAACAAGCAAATCCAGTTGTTCCTTGCCGGTGAGATTAAGGTCTTGGATCACTGCTTGAAAGGTGGATTTCCAGGCTCTATAATTCTCAGCACGATCATCAAACTTTGAGAGACTAATGTTTATTAACTCCCGGCGAATCATGTATCTGGCGAAGTCAGACATGTCCGATCTCTCGATCATTGTTGCAGGATGAACTTGTGGTATCCGTAGGGAATGTAAGTTCTCTGGCTTATATGACTGCGACAAATCAGGACGAAATGATGCGGCATAAGGGTTAAACTGCGGTTTAGTCTCTATAGGTTCTGCTGGCTGTGGCCTAAATTGTGAGTCAGTGCTGGAAGTTACCTTGTCCGCAGTAGGTGGCGACATTTCTTGACTTGCGGGCGCATCCGTGTTAGAAACTGGAGGTGGTGCTGGTGCAGATGTTGCATGTCTTAGCACGTAGTCTGAAGTTCGATCAGCTGCGTCTTCCATTTCTTCTGGAATAAGACAGTCCGGATTATCATCTTGTCCCAGTGCTTGTTCAAGGACCTTCAGTTTAGCAAGGGCTGTTGCTTCTTCCCTTTCTGCTTGGAGTATTTTTAATTTCCTTTGAGCTTCCATCTCATTTCTTTGAGCTTCCACTTTGTTTCTTTGAGCTTCCACTTCCACTTCAGCCTCCCTTTTAGCAAAGGAGCTTTTTACCCTAGCTTCCTCTGCAGCTGCACGGATCTCCAGTAGCTTGTCAGACAATGTTGATTTCCTGGAGTGAGATGATCTGGAAGACCGAGCTGTGATTTTGGTCGATGTTGTGCGATGTGACCTAACCTCTTGGAGGTGAGCGATGCGGAGTTCTGCTTTATCCTGGGCATCTCGTACTAATGAGGTCTTTTCTTGGAGAAGAGTTTCCCTTTCAGTTACTTCTGCATGGGCATCTTCCATGTCACAGTTACTCAGGAATGTGATGAACTTTGCAGACAGTCTCTGGTAGCAATCATAGGCGGCCGATAAACTCTTCAATGTGGCGGTTAAACCTGCAGCGTCACTGAGATAGCGTGGAAGAGCTGCTAAATAGTGATCAACTCTGCCCCATAAATGTTCTAGGTTATCATGGAACTCGTCTCTAGTAGTCTCAAAGTTCTCTCTGGCCTTTTGTGTCGGCTTGGTTACACGTTTGGGCCGTACGTCCTGCTCTGCAGTAAGTGTGGACTCTGCTCCTGCAGCATCTATGGTGTCGGGAACATGATGTGCTTCACTTGCAGATGGGTCCATGGTGCCCTTTGTGGACATGTTTTAGATAAGATGGCGGACGGTTAAGACTTGCTAGCAGACAATGCATATGCACACAGACACTGTAGACTTAGGTCTCTTGTTACTATTCTGCCACCGATATACGTGGATGAGATATGTCTGAGGGATGTGATCACAAATCACTATATAAACAATGGCAGGTAGCGTTACTCACTAACTGTGCCACCAGTCTCTATCAGCCGCGCGTAGTGATCCGGAAGGATGATGCAGTGATACATTCAACAGGTTTATTTACAGTACCTTGGTGAGAGTGAGGACTGTAGGTTAGAGCTGTTACAGAATCACCAGATAGAGATAATAGAAGCTTCAGGTTAGAGGTAACAAGAGAATCCTTTCTCCAGCTCTGCAGCACATGTGGGATCCAAGATGGCACGGAGTACAAAAACAGGAAGAGAAGGAAAAAGATAGGAGGAGCTAAAGACAGAAAGGTGTTGTGGGAAAATTCTATAACAAATATTACAGTGATATAGCAAACGGCCAGTAGATGGCAGCAAAGTATAACAAATGATAGAACCAGGCTTATTAGCACTACATAATGTCCATGTATGGCTGAAAGTCTATCATAATAGATAAATAAAAGCATCACCAAACCAGGGATTCAAGCTTCAGGAGGCTAATTTGCATATTCCAGGTGCCTTCTGGGAGAAGCGAAGTCTCCCTAAGCTAGAAGATCGTTGGGTACAGCCGGGACCAGCTGCTTCGAAAGCATCACCAAACCGCGCGCCGTAATTTTTGCCTGTAGGACATTATTGCAAGAGAGCTTGGCTGAGTAGATTACACAAGAAGGAAAACACACAGCAAGTCAGCAGGATCTAGGAGCAACATGGCAGATGTGACAACCTACATGGTGAGCTGCAGCATGTGCTACATGTTCACAGATCGACCAGAAGAAGAATCCAATTTCACATGTCAGAAGTGTAGACTAGTGGCCCTTTTAGAAGAAAAGGTGCGGGGTCTGGAAGAAAGAATAGCAACTTTGAAACTCATCAAAGAGAATGAAGACTTTCTAGACAGAACAGAAGCATCTCTACTGGTCACAGAAGGTGCAAAAAGTGTCAGAGAACCTCCAAAAGCAGATGAGTGGAAGCATGTGACCAAAAGAAGCAAGAAGACCATGGAGAAATCACCAACCACACAACTGAAGAACCGATATCAAATCTTTGTAGAGGATGAAGATGGCACACCTAAGAATGAAGCAATACCAGCAAGCAAAAAAGAAAAGGGCACACAGCAACAAGTGACAGCAAAAAGTACAGCCAAGAAGCAACGAAGAGTGGTGGTGGTGGGAGACTCACTACTGAGAGGCACCGAAGCAGCCATCTGCAGACCGGACATAACTGCAAGAGAAGTATGCTGCCTTCCAGGTGCGATGATCAAGGATGTGACCGATAGGATACCAAAGCTCTTCAGCTCCAAGGACGTCCACCCATTTCTTCTGATACATGTTGGCACCAATGACACGGCAAGGAAGGACCTACCGACAATCTGCAAGGACTTTGAAGAGTTGGGGAAGAAAGTAAAGGAACTGGATGCACAGGTAGTTTTTTCTTCTATCCTTCCAGTAGACGGGCATGGCACCAGGAGATGGAACAGGATCCTTGATGCAAACAACTGGCTAAGACGATGGTGCAGACAACAAGGATTTGGATTCCTGGACCACGGTGTGAATTACTGGTATGATGGACTCCTCGCCAGAGACGGACTACACCTCAACAAACCTGGGAAACACACATTCGCCAGAAGACTCGCTACACTCATCAGGAGGGCGTTAAACTAGAAAAAGAGGGGACGGGAAGAAAAACATTAGACTCGAACAAAGACGACCCAGGAAAACATACTCAGAAGGGAGGTAAGAACATTTCTAAAACAATCCACAGTGAGGAGATTGGAACAAAACTAAATCCTTTAAACTGCATGCTCGCAAACGCCAGAAGCCTGACAAACAAGATGGAAGAACTAGAAGCAGAAATATCTACAGGTAACTTTGACATAGTGGGAATAACCGAGACATGGTTAGATGAAAGCTATGACTGGGCAGTTAACTTACAGGGTTACAGTCTGTTTAGAAAGGATCGTAAAAATCGGAGAGGAGGAGGGGTTTGTCTCTATGTAAAGTCTTGTCTAAAGTCCACTTTAAGGGAGGATATTAGCGAAGGGAATGAGGATGTCGAGTCCATATGGGTTGAAATTCATGGAGGGAAAAATAATAACAAAATTCTCATTGGGGTCTGTTACAAACCCCCAAATATAACAGAAAGCATGGAAAGTCTACTTCTAAAGCAGATAGATGAAGCTGCAACCCATAATGAGGTCCTGGTTATGGGGGACTTTAACTACCCGGATATTAACTGGGAAACAGAAACCTGTGAAACCCATAAAGGCAACAGGTTTCTGCTAATAACCAAAAAAAATTATCTTTCACAATTGGTGCAGAATCCAACCAGAGGAGCAGCACTTTTAGACCTAATACTATCTAATAGACCTGACAGAATAACAAATCTGCAGGTGGTTGGGCATTTAGGAAATAGCGACCACAATATTGTGCAGTTTCACCTGTCTTTCACTAGGGGGACTTGTCAGGGAGTCACAAAAACATTGAACTTTAGGAAGGCAAAGTTTGAACAGCTTAGAGATGCCCTTAATCTGGTAGACTGGGACAATATCCTCAGAAATGAGAATACAGATAATAAATGGGAAATGTTTAAGAACATCCTAAATAGGCAGTGTAAGCGGTTTATACCTTGTGGGAATAAAAGGACTAGAAATAGGAAAAACCCAATGTGGCTAAACAAAGAAGTAAGACAGGCAATTAACAGTAAAAAGAAAGCATTTGCACTACTAAAGCAGGATGGCACCATTGAAGCTCTAAAAAACTATAGGGAGAAAAATACTTTATCTAAAAAACTAATTAAAGCTGCCAAAAAGGAAACAGAGAAGCACATTGCTAAGGAGAGTAAAACTAATCCCAAACTGTTCTTCAACTATATCAATAGTAAAAGAATAAAAACTGAAAATGTAGGCCCCTTAAAAAATAGTGAGGAAAGAATGGTTGTAGATGACGAGGAAAAAGCTAACATATTAAACACCTTCTTCTCCACGGTATTCACGGTGGAAAATGAAATGCTAGGTGAAATCCCAAGAAACAATGAAAACCCTATATTAAGGGTCACCAATCTAACCCAAGAAGAGGTGCGAAACCGGCTAAAAATGATTAAATTAGATAAATCTCCGGGTCCGGATGGCATACACCCACGAGTACTAAGAGAACTAAGTAATGTAATAGATAAACCATTATTTCTTATTTTTAGTGACTCTATAGCGACAGGGTCTGTTCCGCAGGACTGGCGCATAGCAAATGTGGTGCCAATATTCAAAAAGGGCTCTAAAAGTGAACCTGGAAATTATAGGCCAGTAAGTCTAACCTCTATTGTTGGTAAAATATTTGAAGGGTTTCTGAGGGATGTTATTCTGGATTATCTCAATGAGAATAACTGTTTAACTCCATATCAGCATGGGTTTATGAGAAATCGCTCCTGTCAAACCAATCTAATCAGTTTTTATGAAGAGGTAAGCTATAGACTGGACCACGGTGAGTCATTGGACGTGGTATATCTTGATTTTTCCAAAGCGTTTGATACCGTGCCGCACAAGAGGTTGGTACACAAAATGAGAATGCTTGGTCTGGGGGAAAATGTGTGTAAATGGGTTAGTAACTGGCTTAGTGATAGAAAGCAGAGGGTGGTTATAAATGGTATAGTCTCTAACTGGGTCGCTGTGACCAGTGGGGTACCGCAGGGGTCAGTATTGGGACCTGTTCTCTTCAACATATTCATTAATGATCTGGTAGAAGGTTTACACAGTAAAATATCGATATTTGCAGATGATACAAAACTATGTAAAGCAGTTAATACAAGAGAAGATAGTATTCTGCTACAGATGGATCTGGATAAGTTGGAAACTTGGGCTGAAAGGTGGCAGATGAGGTTTAACAATGATAAATGTAAGGTTATACACATGGGAAGAGGGAATCAATATCACCATTACACACTGAACGGGAAACCACTGGGTAAATCTGACAGGGAGAAGGACTTGGGGATCCTAGTTAATGACAAACTTACCTGGAGCAGCCAGTGCCAGGCAGCAGCTGCCAAGGCAAACAGGATCATGGGGTGCATTAAAAGAGGTCTGGATACACATGATGAGAGCATTATACTGCCTCTGTACAAATCCCTAGTTAGACCGCACATGGAGTACTGTGTCCAGTTTTGGGCACCGGTGCTCAGGAAGGATATAATGGAACTAGAGAGAGTACAAAGGAGGGCAACAAAATTAATAAAGGGGATGGGAGAACTACAATACCCAGATAGATTAGCGAAATTAGGATTATTTAGTCTAGAAAAAAGACGACTGAGGGGCGATCTAATAACCATGTATAAGTATATAAGGGGACAATACAAATATCTCGCTGAGGATCTGTTTATACCAAGGAAGGTGACGGGCACAAGGGGGCATTCTTTGCGTCTGGAGGAGAGAAGGTTTTTCCACCAACATAGAAGAGGATTCTTTACTGTTAGGGCAGTGAGAATCTGGAATTGCTTGCCTGAGGAGGTGGTGATGGCGAACTCAGTCGAGGGGTTCAAGAGAGGCCTGGATGTCTTCCTGGAGCAGAACAATATTGTATCATACAATTATTAGGTTCTGTAGAAGGACGTAGATCTGGGTATTTATTATGATGGAATATAGGCTGAACTGGATGGACAAATGTCTTTTTTCGGCCTTACTAACTATGTTACTATGTTACTAATAAACTGAGCAGCACAATTTTAAACATATGTAATTGCAAACATGCTGGTCAATTTTTTTTTGTGATTTTTTTTTTTTTTTTTTACTTTTTATGAGAATCACAATTACTGTATTTATTAAAACCAACATACCGGGGGAACTGGTGGGTTATCTTTAGGTAATGCTTTTGGACTACTATTTCAATTACATCTCTTATCAATTACTGTGATTAGTAGTGTATGTTAGGGAAAAAAATGGAAAATGGGGTATTTGTGGGTGCTGCTGGGTTCAGAGAACCCGGGTAACCCGGAGATTGGATGGAGAGGAATTATTTTGAAACGCGTTGTCAATAAAATTCCCTTCTTTCCAATCTCATCATTACCCTGTTTCTTTGGACCCAGCAGCACCCACAAACACCGCATTTTCCATTTTTTTCCCTGAAAGTTCTGTGCCTCATTTGGTCAGGTTTAGAAGGTGGAGCGGCCAGGCCTACTATTCCTCAAGCCCTATGCAGTGTTGTTCTTGCAATTTGCACAACCTTACCAGATGAGCGGATGTCTAGAGTCTCTTTCTCAGGTTAATCCCACCGTTTTCACACATAGAGCGCCATTGCTTCTTATTCTTTTATTAGTAGTGTATGTTAGGCTACCTTTGTGGTTTTTGCCGAGTGCCTACGCTCAGGAGATGTGCGCCCAACACTGGCCACAGTCAGGATGGCTTCCAAACAACCTGTCCACCATAGGAACCTATTAGAAAGAATGGTATATAGCATGGCACTCAGTCTGCATGCCAGCCAGACAGAGGGTAAAAGAACAAACTGCATCTTGTGAATGGGAGCCTATGGGCACGTTACTGTATATGTCATGAAAAACTCCCGTATATTGAGGCTAAGTGCATAGACGCAGTGTGCTCCTGGCCTTGTATTGTCTATAATGGAGCAAATCTAGTAATGATAAAACCCAAACCCCTTTGGAGCCAATGTATCAAGCAATTTATCAAGATGCCTTTTAAAGCAGCTATTCTCAAATATGGAACTTATCCCCAAACCATGGGATAGGGCATAACTTTCTGTACACTGTTGGTCCAACCACTAAGACCCCTGCAATCCAGAGAATCAGGGCATTGGAAAGCCCCATATGATTGGAGCTGTTGTTGATCGTATGCACTGCCGCGCCATTAATTTTAATTGGAGTGCTGACAACCAGGCGAGCGCTGCTCTTGACTTTCCACGGCGGGTTCATTCAGAATGAATGGAGCTGAAGTATATATGATTGATCAGCGCCCCGCTAGCACAGGGATTTTCAGGATTGGGGGGTCCCAGCAGTCCGACTCCCAGTGATTATGAATTTATCCCCGTTACCACATCTAGAGGATACATTTCAAACTTTGAAAATACACGGTTAATGTGCATCTTGCTTCCCAGGGCTGTGGATCAAGACATACATGCAAAACATCAGTCTGAATTATGGTAATTCCTTCCTTTGTTTCTGCATTAAAAGTCCAGTAATCTGGCACACTCAAGGCCACCGAGGTGCAGGGCAGTCAGAATTGGTTACAAGTTTCTCCATAGGGTTGGCTGTTGAGCTCGGGATGTCACAACTAAGGGCATTTAGGACGAGGAAAAAGAACAGTAATTATGTGGTTTACACTACATAGCATAGGTAGAATGTAAGGAATAGCTAGAGAAAGGGGCTTATTATTTATTTAAAAATTAATGTAATATGTAGAGGAACATTTCGTCTGAAGAAAAAGTAAAGCAATCATGAATTGGAGGATCCGGATGTCCAGGTTTAGTGATTCATGAAAATTTAGGTGAAATGTAAACCTATTGTTGACATTAGCCCAAACCAAACATTAGTGATGTGTGAACGTGCTGGGATCAGGTGTTATCCCACCCTGCTCGTGTGCTAACCTAGTGTTTTGGGCGTGTTCGAAAAATGTTTGCGCCGTCGCAGCTGTTGGACCGCCACAACACATGCAATGATTGCCTAACAAACAGTAAATCCCTGCATGTGCTGTAGCTGTCCAATAGCCGTGAGACATGCAGCAGCAGGGACCCTAATATATTATTCGAGCACGGCAAAGACACTCTGTTAGCATCCGAGCATGCTCAGATAACACCTTATCCCAGGACATTTGCTCATCCCTACTAAATATGTCTGCATCTCCGTAATTAGTGACTTACCGTACCGCATGTGTAATGTTAGCAGAATGGAAATTATTGTTATCTAACAACCGTTTAGATAGGGTGATAATTAGGAAGGTTTTATCCCATTTATCGTTATGTCCAAATGTACCGGCAATCGCCCATCAATCAAGCAAAATACTCATTTTTTTTGGGTGTGATGAATTTTAACTGGGCTTTAAAATGTTTGTTAGGGCTCAGTCAGTGTATTAAACATCCATGTGCAAAACTTATAACACAGATAGCTTATCCAATGCAAGCCAATGTGATGATGATTATGAATGTTTTTACACACAGACTGATGGTGGTACAGTATGCAATACTTTGATCCATATAGAATAGACCCGCCAAATATACAGTACATCAATGGGTGCACACAAAAAAACGGATAACCTATGAGTTACCATCCGTATGTCAAGCATATTTCACAGATCTGTTACAATTCGTTAGAAAATGTTAAATTTAAATTGTTCGTATCCAAACTGTATGCTATACCAATGTACAAGCCTGACAAACACATGGCACACGAATGTACAAAATGGACATACGAAACACAATATGGATGCAACAATGTCATTTTTTTTTTGGACAATTTTGCATACACCCATGTGATTCTGGCCTTATCTGCAGCACATCGTCCTGTGGGAATGGGTGATAATATCATGCACAGAACAATTGTATTAAAGAAGCACTCCCATCTATATTGTTTTATTTAATAGTATGTATATGTGCATGTAATGTAGTGTGAGTGTAGTAATATAGTCACATACCGCCGCCATCTCCAGTGCCCAGCGCCGCTCTGCTCCTCTTCTCAGTGACATCACCGCTCTGCTCCTCTTCTCAGTGACATCACCGCTCTGCTCCTCTTCTCAGTGACATCACCGCTCTGCTCCTCTTCTCAGAGACATCTCCAGGTCATGCTACGTTGTGTGGCTTTTACAATGTAAGTCTATGGAGCGTCAGAACCAGGCACAGTAGGCTTTCATTGTAAAAGCCACTTCTGACTCACACATAGAATGAGCGGGCTGGTCACGGTGTCTGGCGGAGAGCAGACCGACGCTGCACACCGGACAGAGCCACCGTTATTGAGTATATTAATACACTCACACTGCTTTACATGAATATATACACACATTTAATAAATCAAATATAGATGAGATTGCTTCTTTAGTGATTGTCAGTGCATATAAAACTACTGATGACTGACAATCAGCTAGCCTGTAGAGATCAGTGATTTGTTTAATGCCCCTGATCAGCAGGTATAAAAGCACCATTAGTTATATAAAATTCGTGCTCCGCATTTCTCAACGGACTGCTACCCAAGAAATGTGATTTATTTATTTTTTTCTTTTGTTTTAGGCAAGTCCCCTGGAGATGAAACTCAAAGCTAAAAACTGGTAAAGTATCTATATAATCTTATCATTTTCATAATTGACAATCATCATGTGTAGTTTTTTATTTCTTCTGCACAAGTCGCTCTATTATAACCAGTGTATTACCCTCTAGACACCAGGGATATTAATATAAATCCTACCAATACCAGAGCTGAACCATCAAATTTCTTTTTATCTCTGAATATCATTGCTATGTTGCAATGAATCCAGTTCATGTATTTTTTTAATTCTCATGTTGATTTGCATGTTGATTTGCAATATGGGCTGTACAACTACTATTACTGCAGAATAAAATGTACGTAAAAAAATTAACTTGCAAAAATGAAGGATCTTAGTGCATATATTGGCCAATTCAGGTGTTCCCATCAACCACAGCAACCAAGAACCTTGCCATGGTTGATTGGCACACCTGAATTGGTATTATTGCACCTGTGTATTTGCCATCTTTATTTGGGTCCGCTGCACCTTGGTTAGTGCAATTGTTTGGAGGCCCTGGACAGGTAAGCATCTCTGCCTGTGTACTGGTTGGGTTTTTTTTCGCACCTGAATTGGCCAATTTATGCGCTAAGAACCTTCATTTTTGCAAGTTCATTTTTAAAGTACATTTTATTAATAATACATTTCAGATCTCATGTTTGCTGTGTTTGCGTATACTGTACTTTGGCCCTAAGGGTACCATCACACAGTGGCATTTTGATCGCTACGACGTCACGTTCCAGCGATCTCACTGTGTCTGACACGCTCCTGCGATCAGGGACCCCGCTGAGAATCGTACATCGAAGCAGATCGTTTGAAACTTTCTTTCGTCGTCTAGTGTCCCGCTGTGGCGGCATGATCGCATGGTGTAACAAAGGTGTGCACGATATTGTATACGATGTACGGCTTCTACATCGCACATACGTCATGAAATTATCGCTCCAGCGTCGTACATTGCAAAGTGTGACCGCAGTCTACGACGCTGGAGCGATATTGTTACGATGCTGGAGCGTCACGGATCGTGCCGTCGTAGCGATCAAAATGCCACTGTGTGACGGTACCCTTATAGAGTGCTGCTGTGCTTTCTTTTTGCATATTGTGCAGTAATTACAGCTTGCACCTATTCACACTATATGGGGATGCTGCTCAGCTTTTGTCTTCTGCACAACTACTATTTTTACACTGTGCTCCTCACAATAAAGAGACGAGAGAAGCTGTGATCTGTGTGACGGCCCAGAATCTCGCTGGGTGTAACTACTAATTTCTTATCCCTTTTTAAATTCTATTATTTCAACTTTCAGAATGTGATAGAGGAACAACTCAACGAACAATGACTTCTTTAGAAATATTTTCCTTTATGTGACTATTGTTGAGGTTTTATAATACAGACACTGCTTGTACATTGTGTTTCTGCCATAAATACATTATGGCTGAGCTCCCAGAAACTGCACAGCGGCGAACCCATGAGTTTGCATGCTGCGCTACAAAGCTTTTTTTTTTATTGTAACTCATTTTATTTAGTCATTTAAATCATTCCCTATATGTTTTTGCTCCTAGTAGAGGCTACTTTGGCACACTCTGGCCATCCTTCTATTACATGTACAGCTATTTATCTGAATGGCCGCCATGTAATTCTACATTTTTACATCAGCGGCTTGCCTCCCAATAGAACGAAGAATTAGATATGTTGGGTTTACCCCGACATCAGGACTTTCAGGTGGAATTCACGCCATTTAGATGGTCCACAGATCTTTTATGAGTAGCTTTAAAGGTTGAGCATGTACAATACCTTACAGTGGGGAAAAAAAGTATTTAGTCAGCCACCAATTGTGCAAGTTCTCCCACTTAAAAAGATGAGAGAGGCCTGTAATTGACATCATAGGTAGACCACAACTATGAGAGTCAAGATGAGAAAACAAATCCAGAAAATCAACTTGTCTGATTTGGCAAGATTTATTTTGCAAATTATGCTGGAAAATAAGTATTTGATCACCTAAAAACATGCAAGATTTCTGGCTCTCACAGGCCTGTATCTTCTTCTTTAAGAGGCTCCTCTGTCCTCCACTCATTGCCTGTAGTAATGGCACCTGTTTGAACTTGTTATCAGTATAAAAGACACCTGTCCACAACCTCAAATAGTCACACTCCAAACTCCACTATGGTGAAGACCAAAAAGCTGTCGAAGGTCACCAGAAACAAAATTGTAGCCCTGCTCCAGGCTGGGAAGACTGAATCTGCAATAGGCAAGCAGCTTGGTGTGATGAAATCAACTGTGGGAGCAATAATAAGAAAATAGAAGACATACAAAGTATAAGCTGCAATACATGGGCTAACCCATACTTTTTAATAAGAATATATTGTTTAAGTTAATAAATCAGTTAGTTAACACTAAAAAGGTAACCAACATACTCCATCCTGTGACCAATGTAGTAATTTCAGGCTGTTTTTTCAGCCTTTGAAGGTGCTAATATTGCACATTTATGTAAAAATAAATAATTTTTGTCCCATGTGTCTCCTTGATTTTGTCTGTAAAAGTATGCCATAAAAGTATGATCCCAGTCTGTTCTCAAAACAGACCGAGCTTCATATGCACATTGAACGATCTGTACTAAATTGCTCAGTGCGCATAGGCCACTATTGTTCTCCTCAGCGCAGGTCCTGTTTACACAGGACAATGCGCTGCAAATAATAATGATATTTTATGCAGTAGAAAACATCATTTCAGCCGACGAATGAACATTTTGCTTATTTGTCTGCACGGTTATCGTGAAACAAGCAATTCTCAGAAAAGGACATTCGCGATAAACTTACATAGATGTTGAGTAGGGTTGTGTCTCAGTTCCCTGCACTGCAGTACACAGAGAGTAATACTCTGCAGTAAGAAACTGTAAAAAGACCAAAAAATATATTGATTTGCATTAATAAGCCTTGCATACTGCTGATATTGCACAGAAAGTTTTATTTTTCATGTGCAATTGGTAGAGAAAGGTTGAACTTGATGGATCTAGGTCTTTTTTCATGTAATCCTATGTAATCCGTACTAGTTAGTATTTCTTGTCAATATGTAATAAATTGTGTGGTGCTTATTTTGGTGAAAGGGGGTTAAGTCATTCTTTTCTTGATTTATTTTTTTTAAACCAGTCCTGTTTGTTTTCTCTCCCAGCACTGAGAAACTGAATGTACGGATGGGATTTAGCCTTTGTGATGATGAGAAACTTTATCTCTCGAAGAGGAAAAGAATTGTCGCAATTAAGTTGAAGAAACTTTTGAACCTTGACCGAGATTTAGAGGATCACGAGGTGTGTGTCTCCGCAGGCGACGGCAGCCTATTGTATCACTGGCTTTGTTAATATGATGTTGATTAGGCCAAGTGAAATCTGTCTGATCTGCAGTATTGTGGGCACACTGTAATTCATACATAGCAGATACAAAGTCAAAGGCTGCAGAATGGTAGGCAGATGCCAGGCTAAGGATAAATGGGCGCTGCTTCCAGTTGCAAACCATCAACTAGAATACTTTGTTCATAGAAAAATATGGCACATCCACGTTTCTTGGATAAAAATCTTTAACTTTTCTTTTTAGCATGTGAATGCAAAATGGTAACAAACAAAAGTGACATGTTTCTGGCTGTGTTGCCGCCCTTAATCATAAATTATACATAAGCTTTTGAGATTGTGTATGATGCACAATATAGTCATAAAACTTCCAGCAATCTTTACATACCTTTATTGATGACAGATTGCTTTGTTACCTTTTTAGTTTTCTCAGCCACAACAATGAGCTGATTGAGCAAAGTGAAAGCCATCATACCAAGTCTGTAACCCTCCATAATGGAATAAATAGTCGTGTAATCTTTATTGGAAACTAATGCATCCAGTATTTCCAGTCTAACTGGTAAACCATAAGTGTCAGCAACTTTTCCAATTTTTGTAGCTGCTGCATCATGAAAGACGTCCAATAACAGTTCTTTGATATCTCATGATGTGCTCTTCCCCTATCCCGTGTATCGCTATAGATTCCCGTGATTGCCGTCACAACTACCGGTGGTGGTGTTAGAGCAATGACGTCTCTCTACGGCACGTTGTCTGGACTGAAGAAGCTGAATCTTTTGGACTGTGTGACCTACATCACAGGCGCTTCAGGGTCCACATGGTGAGGATCCTTCATGTTATTAGACAATTGGTCGTATTTCTGTGTAGTCTAAGTAATGATTGAAATTGTATCCTTTTAGGTCTATGAGTAAACTATACGAGGATCCTAACTGGTCCCAAAAAGATCTCTCTCCACACATACAGGATGCTTGTAGGAACGTGACCAAAAGCAAGACTTGTGCTTTTACCCTTGATCGTCTAAAATTTTATCATGATGAACTATCTACGCGATCAAAGATGGGCTACAAGACATCCTTCACAGACCTGTGGGGACTGATTATCGAATCCATGTTTTATGATGGCGTGAGTCTGGTGTACACCAATAAATAAGCAATATACAGAGTTATTTATAACGGGATACGAAGCATTTAGTTCTCTTAGGCTAGGTTCACATTGCATTAGTGCAATCCGTTTAGCGCATACGCTAACGGAATGTGCTAACGCAATGTCCAAAAAGGGATTGCGTTTAGCGATCCCGCTAGCGCAGATGCCCAATCTGCGCTTGCGAAGAACGGACCCTGAACGCTGCAAGCAGCGTTTGAGGTCCGTCAGAAAATAACGGGACATCGCTGACGCATGCCAAAAATGGCATACGTTAGCGATGCGTTAGCACCATTGCGGTCAATGGGTGCGCTAACGGATCCGTTACATAGTGTTAATTGCGCCAATTGCGCCATGTAACGGATTCCGTTAGCGGACACCCACTAACGCAATGTGAACCTAGCCTTAGAGAGATATCTGGCAATGGCTGACTCATAGACAACACAGGAGCGATCGGCAGTGGGATGTATGAGATTGTCAGGCGATCAGCCATATGACAGTCCTCAAAAGTGTATGAGGGGCTTTATTTATTGCATTAAATCTTAGGTATGATCTTTTTTTAACACTTTGGTAAAGTACTGACCGTCTTACTAAAATATTAATTTAACAGGTCAATGAGGCAAAACTATCAGATCAAAGGAAAGCATTGGCCCACGGACAAAATCCCCTCCCTCTGTGTTTGGCAATGAATGTGAAACCAAATGAATGTTCCACACTGGATTATAAAGGTTTGTTACAAACCGCCCTTTAGATATTATTTATTATCAAGATAAGCTGGTTAATGGGAGGAAGCTCGTAAGGTGCATTTACCTTGAAAGTTTATCGTTCTTCAGAACAATCAGTTCATGATAATCTGGAAGTGTAACTGCCGATCGTCCAATAAAAATGCTAAAATAATTTTTTGTGCTGTAAAAAAAAGATCATTGCTCTTGGCTGCACATCATCCAGTGTAAGCAAGAGTCGTGCTGCTGAGAACAATGGCGACCCATGCACACTGATCGATCTAATACCAATTGTTCATTACTATTGTGTACCACCGTCTGCCTGTGTAAACAGGATATTAGATGATCACCGATTATTAAGTACTTAACAGTCAGCAGTCGTTTAGTGCTGCTTGGTCAGCTGATAATTGTAGGTCTATGGGACCTCTTCACCTATCCTGACAGCAGATGTCTACAACATACTAGACTCCTGATCTTTAATGATGGAGGGGGTCAATATGTCTCTATCCTTTTGAATTGGAAGCGAGTAGGTCTGTAATGGAGTCATGGAAATTGGTTGTTGGCCATCTCATATGTATGCTCAGTTTTATATGTAAAAATGCATTTCCAGCTGCCCAAAGAGGATCTCTCTTCCACCCCCTTGTTGTAGACATAAAAAAAAAAATGAAATGTACTCTCTTCATAAAGCTATGTTCAGTGGGATTGCCTGTTTCATAGTTTAAAAGATGAAGACACAAAAGAGAATAGTAAAACCAAAAACACTCAGTTTGAAAAAATGTTGCAGTAATCCGCAAGTGCTAGTAAAAGATGTAAAAAACAGGGTATTTGGTTGATACGTCTTTTGCAAAAAATGTATACTAAGCTGCTCTACCAATCTTCACGGTATACCCTTATCAGAGCAGTCCTAACTAATGTATGCAATCCCTATCTCATGTATTTAAAAACCTGATCATCTGTATATAACCTGTGTGAACAGGGTTCAGAGAGGAAAAATCCATGTGTGCATACAGGGTAGAACAGCTTTTGTGCAGATAGCCCAAGAGGAGTGGTGGAACTCCCCAGTCTTGTAGACACAAGAGAACAATTATGGAAACAGGAACACATGGGTATACCGTGAAGATTGGTAGAGCAGCTTAGTATACATTTTTTGCAAAAGACGTATCAACCAAATACCCTGTTTTTTACATCTTTTACTAGCACTTGCGGATTACTGCAACATTTTTTCAAACTGAGTGTTTTTGGTTTTACTATTCTCTTTTGTGTCTTCAGGTTTCTTGGTGGTGTGTGAACATGATCATACAGACTTGTTCACTGTGCAAGTAGCCCATGTGTTCCTGTTTCCATAGTTTAAAAGGTGCCTAATAATAACAAGGATTTTATTTATATAACACCAACATATTTTGCTGCAATTTTACAGACCAGATTCTGGGGAACCTGTAGGAAGGAAGAACAAAAAACGATTAGATTAAGGAGATGAGGTGCTAGGACAGTCTTTAAAGATGTGTTTTTAGAGCATACTTAAAATTGTGGATAACTGGATTGTCTGGGATAGTGCATTCACGAATACTGGCGCAGCACAAGAGAAGTCCTGGAGACGGGAGTGGGATATTTGGAGTATGGTGGATGTTAATCTTAGATAATTAGCAGAATGGGGAGCACAGGTAGGGTGGTAGACAGGTATGATTGAGGAGATGTAGGATGGTGCAGCATTATTGAGAGCATTGTAGGCAAGAGAGATAAGTTATATTTTATTCTACAGTAGATGGGTAACCAGTGCAATGACTGGCATCAGTGTAGCTGCTGGACACAATCTCCCCTTCAAGTCAAGCATAATAGTATTTGAATATTAGTTATGACATAAATTCACTGTATATCCGTTATCATATGTACTGTTCACAGAGTGGTGTGAGTTCTCACCCTACGAAGTAGGACTGCTCAAGTATGGAGCCTTCATCCGATCAGAAGATTTTGGCAGTGAGTTCTTTATGGGAAGGCGGACAAAGGCACTTCCAGAGTCTAGAATCTGTTACATGCAGGGTAAGACATCTTTTGAAATGTGTTATATGCACAAACATTGCATTACACTTATTAGTAAATATGTATTTATGTATTAAAGCAGCACTGTGATAATGCTGCCTGGCTCATTGTCACTGTGGTAGGTAGCAAAATGGAACTGCATATGGTGTATAATTTATATCTGTTAAATTGGGCAAAGAAAAGCATAATCACTATAATGTATTCACCATAGTGTGCAACATTGCCAGTGCTTAACTAATTGTCAGGACTTATTGCAAACACGGATAATGACAAAATTATTATGATTTTAAAATCCTATTCATTTCCATCACTCAGTACATACTGTATTTTCAGACTATAAGACATACCGGACCATAAGACGCACCTAGGTTTTAGAGGTGGGAAATAGAAAACAAATGAAGCAAAAAATGTGGTCAGAACACACTGTTATGGGGGTGGGGGGTCTTCGTCTGACATTGTTATAAAGGTAATGTCGCCCAATTCTGTACTAATATCCCGCACCCTGGTATATGTCCCCATCCTGGTATAAACCCTACATCCTGCCTGTTATACATGGCCCCCTCTCCCAATTCTGCTGTACATGGCCCCCATCCAGCTGCCCACATAAAAAATAAAAAAATAAACAATTCTACTCACTTCCCTCTGCTGCCTCGCAGCGTGGCATCCTGTTCTCATGCCAGCAGCTGATTTTAGCATGTAACAGCATATGATATCACTGCCATGCGCCCCCACATGCTGAGGTCAGCTGCCAGAATATTCACTGCTCCCCACGCCTGGGACTATGGGAGTAGAGAGCAGTGAATATTCATCTTCTTTAATAGAGGGCACACTGTTAGCCTGCTGTGACTTGGCGATCACATGTGACAACTATTAATGAGAATGAATATTCACTGTTCTCCTCTCCCATAGTCCCAGGTGTGGGGGAGCAGTGAATATTAATTCTCTTTAATAGCAGGCACACTTGATCCCCCAGCAGCTGCAGCTAACAGTGTGCCTGCTAGTAAAGAAAATGAATATTCACTGCTCTCCACTCACATAGCCCCTACCATCTCTCGGCGCCGGCTTCAGTGCATAGAGGTGTGAGGCACTATGGGTGTGGAGAGCAGTGAATATTTTCTTTACCAGCGGGCACACTTGTTAGCTGCAGCAGCCAGCTCTTCTCTCCTGTGACCTGCTCCTCCAACGCTCCACCACCACAGCCACAGCAGGTACATCTGGATTATAAGACGTACCCCACATTTTTCCTCCAAAATTTGATGGGCAAAGTGTGTCTTATAGTCCAAAAAATACGGTTCTGTTGAAATACAGAAGAGTAGTGATGATCGAGTGTACTCGTTGCTCGAGTTTTCCTGAGCACGCTTGGGTGACCTCCGAGTATTTATGACTGCTCGGAGATTTAGTTTTCATAGCGGCAGCTGAATGATTTAAAGCTACTAGCCAGGCTGAGTACATGTGGGGGTTGCCTGGTTGCTAGGGAATCCCCACATGTAATCAAGCAGGCTAGTAGCTGTAAATCATTCAGCTGCCATGATGAAAACTAACCACCCGAGTGTGCTCAGGAAAACCCGAGCAACGAGTACACTCGCTCATCACTACAGAAGAGTACTAATGTATAATATAAAAGATAGAGACAGTACTGTGCAAAATGTTTTAGGCTCATGTAGAAAAATGCAGCAAAGTAAGAATGCTTGCAAAAAAATAGATACTAAATGGTTTATTTTTATTGCTTAATAAAATGCAAAGTGAAAAAGAACAAAAGAGAAATCTAAATCACATTAATATGTGTTGTGACCGCCCTTTGCCTTCAAAACAGCATCAGTTCTAGGTACTTGCACAGTTTTTGAAGGAACTCTGCAGGTTGTTCCATATATCTTGGAGAAGCAACCACAGATCTTCTCTGAATGTCTCTTGTGCAAATCTTTCATGTAATATCGGACAGACTGGATGATGATGAGATCAGGGCTCTGTGAGGGCCAAATCATTACTTCCAGGACTCCTTCATTACACTGATGATGGCTCTTAATTATATTATCTGAATGTTTTGGGTCATTGTCCTGCTGTAAAATAAATTTGGAACCAATCAGACGGATCCCTAATGGGAGTGAATGATAGATAATTATCTCCCTAAATTACTTTGCATTGAGAACATCATTAATCTGGACCAAATTCTCAACTATTTACTGAAGTACAGTCACAAACTTGCATGGACCCTTCACTATGCTTCACTCTTCCTGTAGACACTAGTTATTGGACAGGTTTTCAAGTGTCCGAAAAACTGCCTTCTGTTGTAGCCAAATATCTCACATTTTGACTTATCAGTCGAGAGAGCCTGCTGACATTTTTCTGCCCAGTTCCTATGATTTCATGCATTGTTGAGTCACTTGGTCTTGTTTCCATGTAAAAGTTTTGGTCTTTGGTCAATTCCTCCATGAAGACCACTTCTGGCCAGACTTCTCTGTACACTAGATGGATTTAGCTGGGCACAACTGGTATCTTCCAGTTCTGAGTTGATGGCACTGCTTGACATCTTTTGATTTCAAAGGAAAGTATAGTAAGGATGCATCTTTCATCTAATGCACTAAGTTTCCTTGGCGAATCACTGCCTCTATGGTCCTAATCATTGCCCATTTCTTAGTATTACATGATGGATAAATGTCTGTACCATCAGAGAGGCATCTGATTGGGTCCAAATTTATTCTATAAGCTGAACACCAACCCCAAACATTCAGCCAATGTCATTAAGAACAGTCTTCAGTGAAAAAAAACAAGAAGTCCTGTAAGTGATGTTAATTGATAAACACTTCTGTTTTTCAAAGCACTTTTACTTTGCAGGATTTTTTTCACACCTGCCTAAAATTTTTGCACAGTTACTATACGCAGTAGCAGTTATGACTAATGCTTGCCTTTATTGCAGTGCAGCTTATATACTATGTACAACTCATTCCGCTGATATATATACAAGCTGCATCAGCTTTTATTGTAACCATTTGTACTTTTATAGTTCTTGTATAACTCTTTTAATAAAAAGTTCCATACAAAATACATAATATAAAAGAACAATAAAAAGTACAATCAACTTAATGGCTAAAATGGTACAGAGGTGGAGAGGACCCTGAATAGCAGGACTCTGTTATCATCTCTTCCCGCTTTCCCATGTAGACTGAGGATCAAAGCTGCTTATTGAGTTGTGTAGTTGAGGCTGGATGGAAGAGTTTGTTTTTCTAGTTGATTTTTACAAATTTATATGGTGGCAGAAAATCTGACATGTTTGGGTAGTGAGCTCCAGAAAAAATTAGAGATGCACAAGAGAAATCCTTACGACCATGGTGGAAGATGACAAGCGAAGATCAATGATCTTTCATGGACTGAAGATTACTGGTGAGTAGGTTTTGGGAACAAAGTTGTCAACCCCATATCAGTGGTCCCAGGTTGCTGCATAAAGGACACGAAAAGGTTTACTGATTACCCAGACGAGAAGCAATCCTCCACTCTCAGACCTGTGTTCTCCACCGGTCTAATACATTATCACAAGACAGCTGCAGCTAATCAGTGGCCTCTGATCGTCTGCAGCCTTCACGGGATTGTACATACAACATAATTTCATCAGTGTGCTGGCTCTGATTCTCATCCCTTTTGGGCCATTGTATCTATTTTAATCATTTCTGTTTTTTCTCATTTGCGAAAAACATGACTGAAGTTTTCCAAGCACCACTCAGGATTAGTCTGTGAAAAATGACTGCACACTATTGTATATCAGATGGCATACATGTGAAGGGCCACACAAAAAAAAATATTTGCGTGAATGGGCAAAGTTGATCCATAAATTGGAGAACAGTCAGATGTGGCTTTTTTTGTTGCAGACCTGTAATCCACAAAGAGAAGAGAAAACAAACAAAAATAGGCATTTTAAAAAGCTTGTAGGGTACAGTAATAATAATTAAAAAGTGTAGAATGTATATGACACATGTGAATATAAGCTTAGTTGATGTGCACTGCTGTAATGCTTTGTTTGTTCCTCTCTTTGGTCAGGATTATGGAGTAACATCTTTTCAATAAACCTGATGGACGCCTGGTATGCAGCTGTGAGCTCTGAAAATTTCTGGCACACATTTACTAGGGATGCTGTGCACGAACTGGGTGAGTATGCGCTTTCTTAGAAAATAAGCATTCAAATTGTTTACCGATCACACGGAATTAATTGGTTATTATGTAGTCTATGTTTAGCTCTGCCACCGCACTTATGGCCTCACAAAGTATTGCCATAGGGTTCTATGTATGCAACATGTCCATTTTTTTGTGTTAGTGTTTGACCCATTATAAAACCTTGCGACATATCTGGGTATATCTGCCAAACCAAGGGCACCCATCTATACACGGCATTGCTCTGTAGATGCTAATTAGTGAAGTGTATAGATCTGGTTGTGTGGTAAGATGCCTCACACCCCTCCACAACATCCGCCATATGTTTATGGCAGGCTCATGCACCTACAGTATACAGCGAGCTCAGGAGCTGAGGCCGGTCCATGCAGCGCCGGTGCTGGCTGTGTTTTACTGAGAGTAAGGCCGGGGTCACACTAGCAGTATTTGGTCAGTATTTTACATCAGTATCTGTAAGCCAAAACCAGGAGTGGGTGATAAATACAGAAGCGGTGCAAATGTTTCTATTATACTTTTCCTCTAATTGTTCCACTCCTGGTTTTGGCTTACAGATACTGATGTAAAATACTGACCAAATACTGCTAGTGTGACCCCGGCCTAACTGCTGAGATTGGTGCTAGCTACAATTACAATTAGGCCGGCGTCACACTCGGCGTAGGGAAATACGGTCCGTATTTTACAGGCGTAATGCGCAGAAATGATCCCAAAACAGTGTTCCGTATGTCATCCGTAGGCAGGGTGTGTCTGCGTATTATATATATTTATATTTCATGCAGCGCTAGATAGCAGAAAAGCCGGTAATTCAATTGCCGGCTTTTGCTATCTCCTTATCAAACCCGACAGGATATGAGACATGGTTTACATACAATAAACCATTTCATATCCCTTATAATTTTACAGTCAGGAGCCTGCTAATGCAGCTATGCTCCTGACTGTAAAATTATTTAACCCCTTCAGATAGATTTACAGCGTGGGACGTGACTGTGTGCCGGAAAGGTATGGGATATTGTTGCTTTTTTATTTTTGTTCTTTTACAGAACGAGTGTCTTCAGGTGGATTAAGTGTATAATAAAGATTTTACAACCCCATGTGTGTTTTTATTTCAATAAAATACTTTATTCTTAATGTGTGTGTGTGTGTATTATTAACCCTTTAATAATATTGGATTAATAATAGGTGTCTCATTGACACCTCTCCATTATTAACCAGGCTTAATGTCAGCTTACAATAGCAAGGTGACATTAACCCTTTATTACCCCATATCCCACAGCTACAGGGGAGTGGGAAGAGAGTGGCTAAGTGCAGGAATAGGCGCATCTTACAGATGTGCCTTTTCTGGGGTGCCTGGGGCAGATGTTTTTAGCCAAGGGGTGCCTATAACCATGGTCCCTCTCCAGGCTATTAATATCTGTCCTCAGTCACTGGCTTTCCCACTCTGGCGGAGAAAATTGCGCAGGAGCCCACACCAGTTTTTTTCCGTGATTTAACCCTGTATTTTAACAGCTAGAGCCCCCAAATTTTGCACACAGACTCTACTAACATTATTAGTGAGGAATGTTTAAAAAATAAGGGATATGAAATGGTTTACTGTATGTAAAACACATCTCATATTCTGTCGGGTTTGATAAGGAGATAGCAAAAGCCGGCAATTGAATTACCGGCTTTTCTGCTATCTAGCGCTGTATGAAATATAAATATATATATACATACACACCTACCTATACTATGTGTAGACATTTATTTGATCTATTCTATTCTAACCTGTCAGTGTGTGTGATTTTACTGTACACCGACCGCACTGCATTGCCGGCTTTTCTATAGAACACCACTGCGTATTTCTTGCAAGTCACACTGCTGGTCCGTGTGTAATCCGTATTTTTCTCGCCCCCATAGACTTTTATTGGCGGATTTTTTGCGCAATACGCTGACAAAAGCAGCATGCTGCAATTTTCTACGCCCGTAAAATACGGCAGAGAAATATACGGCAGATAGGAGCTGCCCCATAGAAAATCATTGGTCCGTGTGCAATGCGTAGTTTTTGCGCCTCTCATACGTCCGTAAAACTCTCTAGTGTGACGCCGGTCTTAACAGGGGTATTTAAAGGATTAAACTGTTGTGACAGCAGCATCTAAGAGGTAGTGGTGAGGTCTGTTCTGACATCTATTAGCTCCCTGCAATGCAACCGTGGGGTGCCAAAAGGGTTATCATAGCAGCTAAGAGCTTATTTAAGGCTCCAGTGGCAGCCAGGTAAGGACGTCTATGAAGCCCAGTTCATAGAAACTTGTATTTAGGCTATTGATTCCAATACCCCGGTATTGCTATGTATTGCATCTCTTAGAGGGTTAATAATAAAAAAAGTGAGAGATATGTAGCAAAATAAAAATATATATATTTGAAAAAAATTACAGTTATTAAAAACAATGCTTTGTTAAAAAAATAACAACCTTAATTAATCTTCTGGAGCATAATTTTTAGTAACTGTAAATTATAAAACTATTTATTTCCACGTTTTTTGCTTAGTTAAATGTATTCTTTATGGTGACACAACCCCTTTTCGTTGCGCTATGTTCCCACAATGAGTTTTTGCTGAGTTTTTGATGCTGCAGAATTTCTGCACCATTTCTACACCTATTATGTAAATTAGGTAACTTTCATTTTTGCGCGCATTCTTTTAAAATGCATTTATGTCATGTTTTTTACACTGCACGAAAATCTGCACATAAAACTTAACGTAACTGTAAGAGAAATTGACATTAAGCGGATTTGAAGCACGCACTGCAGGTCAATTTACATGGAGTAAAAAAAAAAAGCATAGTTGGCATAAGATTTCTATAAATCCTATTCACTTTGCTGGTACTATAAGACGTTGCGTTTTTGATGCAGCAAATATATGCAGCGTAAAAAATGGACTAAAACCTCATCATGGGAATCGTAGACTTACTGTGTGTGTGCGTGCGCACACCTCCTAACAGAATATAGCAAGTGTGAACAGGCGCTAGCTGCCATGACTACAATATACATACAAAAGCATACAGTAGCACTTTGCATAAATTGGCCAAGAAAAGTACACCTTGTCATGGCTGGTGGGCTCATATGAATTGACCAATTTGTGCACTAAGTACCTTAAAGTATATATTGTATATAGCAGTAATATCGTCTAAATTTCATATATTATATGTTCGTGTCATCTCGGTGCTTACAGAGACCGCTGTTTTCTTGTGTGTGTATATGTACGCATAATATATATTTTTATATATAAATATATCACCATAACCACACTGACTCTTAGAAAAAAATTTACCAGGTAATTTTTACCATATTTTCGTAAAAACAACAGCAGTACTGTGCTATACTGACATTTTTTTAGTCCATTATATGGTAGTATATATAGGGCTCATTCAAATTCAACAACACTTTGCTTCACAAAAAAAACTTCTTCCGGCTATATAGGCAGATAGAAAAATATAAAAGTTATGGCTTTGGGAAAGGTAGAAGAAAAAAAAAAAAGTAAAAATTGTCAGTGTCTCCAAGGGACTAACACAGCTTATTGGAATTAAGTTTCAAAGAAATAAAAGTTGATGTTGAATTGATTCCCTAAGAAGCTACAGTCTGCATACTTTTATTATTATTATTTATTGTTATAGCGCCATTTATTCCATGGTGCTTTACATGTGAGGAGGGGTATACATAATAAAAACAAGTACAATAATCTTAAACAATACAAGTTATAACTGGTACAGGAGGAGAGAGGACCCTGCCCGCGAGGGCTCACAATCTACAAGGGATGGGTGAGCATACAGTAGGTGAGGGTAGAGATGGTCATGCAGCGGTTTGGTCGATCGGTGGTTACTGCAGGTTGTAGGCTTGTCTGAAGAGGTGGGTCTTCAGGTTCTTTTTGAAGGTTTCGATGGTAGGCGAGAGTCTGATGTGTTGTGGTAGAGGGTTCCAGAGTAGGGGTGATACGCGAGAGAAATCTTGTATACGATTGTGGGAAGAAGAGATAAGAGGGGAGTAGAGTAGGAGATCTTGTGAGGATCGGAGGTTGCGGGTAGGTAAGTACCGGGAGACGAGGTCACAGATGTATGGAGGACACAGGTTGTGGATGGCTTTGTACTTACTTACTTACCATAATGTATCCATCGTACTGACTGTACAATGTGGTTGGGGTCGAGCTCAGTCCATTTGCAGCCTTCTCTGGATCGCTCAATGTTTCGTTTTTTTTATTTGTTGTTGTCTAAACAGATGACGATGTAGAACAAGATTTGAGGAGGAGGAGGTTATCATCGTCAGGTCTGTCCACACGTCTTGTTGAACCAACAAATAAATTCAACCGTACAATCCGAGACATTTTAACTAGTCGTCCTCTTGATGGGGAGCATCACAATTTTATGAAAGGATTGCAGATGCATAAAGAGTATTCCACGCATGAAGGATTCTCTACATTTGATGGTAAGTGAAGGATATTTACTTTTACTGAGAATGTGTCCAGAAGAGTTAATGTCTGCATATTGTCCAATCGGAGCCAAATCTTACAAGGGAGCAGGCCTCAGCAGGCTTATCCAATACTTAGTTAGTACCCCCCCTTTTTCGTTAGTAATGAAGGAAACAATTCGGAAACCAAGACCACATCAATGTAATTTATTGCGAAGGATAAAAGTCAGATTGAATTCCTGATTCAAAGTCCCCAAAGATGTTGACCCAACTTTCCTATGTCAGTGCAAATATATATTTGTGATGTTCAGACAATTACATAAATTTTGTACCTCCTTGGCAATGGTGGATGATTAACGTCCAATATAATAAATACAGCCTCCCCCCTTCTTAGAGTGTTGCCTCTTTTCATTTTCTATGTTTTTATTATCTGGTTTTCTTTGTGTGCTATTTTCACGGAATCAAAATAGTTTTAACGGGTTTAAGATTCTTTGATGTGCTCATGACTGATATATATATCATTCATCTAATGTGTTCATATGCGATCAGCCCTTGTAGGACTAAAACACTGTATGTATGTTTTGAATTAAAAAAAAAACAAAAACAACCCTTCCGACATTCCAGTTTTCCCCAATAAAAAAAATATAGCTTAATCTGGGGGAAAAAAAAATAACTTAAAAAGTCACATTTGTAATTTGGCTTTGATTCATCAAGACCGGCAATCTTCGAGGTGGTCTTAAAAGGCTTGCACGCTCCACCCCACCACCTCATTAATGATTTAGCATTAGTTTTATGATGACACAATAAAGACATCATAGCAGAACACAACCTATAAATGTATACTTGGAATATTATGCTGTATTTGCTTAAACAGTATGCATTTTTTTAATGAAAAATCTGAATTTTGTATAGGCTGGTCTATGAAATGTACCGTATATTGCTAATTTGACTTTAATGAAGTTTACTCTGCTCTTTAGATAAATTCTACCCCAAAAAATAACTGCTTGTACCATAAGTGATATCACATAATCTTTATTAGATAAAAGATTTATTAGATTTATTAGAAGAAACATGATAAAAACATTGAAAAATAGTAAGGATTACATTTAAAAAGGTACTAAAGAAGATACAAAAAGATGTAAATAATACATCCAAAATGGGCAAGAGATGTATACACAAGTTTTATGAGAATGCAGCCAAAAATATACAGTATATCTGAACACAAGACAAAAAATATGCCTACTGTATAATAATCAGTTGGTATGGTCACATAATCTATATTAGTTGTCCAAACAAGTCCACCTGATAGCTATTACTAGAAAATAACATAACCAAGAGCTGCCTGAAGGTAACTGATGTGTCACCCATACTTAAGTGAAAAGTAGACTGTATATCACATGGATGTAAAAAGGTATTTCTGGCTTTATACCATAATATATATATTAAGCATATATCCACTACAGTTGTGCTCAAAAGTTTACACACCCCGGCAGAATATTTGCTTTCTTGGCCTTTTTTTCAGCGATTATGAATGATATCTCCAAAACCTTTTCTTCACTCATGGTTAGTGGTTGGTGAAGCCATTTATTGTCAAACTACTGTGTTTTCTCTTTTTAAATCATAATGACAACCCAAAACATTCAAATGACCCTGATCAAAAGTTCACATACCCCATTTCTTAGTACCGTTTATTGCCCCCTCTAACATCAATGACAGCTTTAAGTCTTTTGTGGTAGTTGTGGATGAGGTTCTTTATTTTCTCAGATAGTAAATTTGACCACTCTTCTTGGCAAAAAACCTCCAGTTCCTGTAAATTCCTGGGCTGTCTAGCATGAATTGCGCTCTTGAGATCTCCCCAGAGTGGCTCAATGATATTGAGGTCAGGAGAAGGAGATGGCCACTCCAGAACCTTCACTTTGTTCTGCTGTAGCCAATGACAGGTCAACTTGGCCTTGTGTTTTGGATCATTGTTATGTTGGAATGTCCAAGTACGTCCCATGCGAAGCTTCTGGGCTGACGAGTGCAAATTTGCCTCCAGTATTTGCTGATAACATGTTGCATTCATTTTTCCTTCAACTTTGACCGATTTTTCTGTGCCTTTGTAGCTCACACATCCCCAAAACATCAGCGATCCACCTCCATGCTTTACAGTAGGAATGGTGTTCCTTTCATCATAGGCCTTGTTGACCTCTCTCAAAATGTAATGCTTATAGTTGTGGCCAAAAAGTTCAATTTTGGTCTCATCACTCCAAATTACCTTGTTACAGTTTTGAAGCTTGTCTTTGTGCTGTTTTGCGTATTGTAAGCGCAATGATACTTGGTGGCATTTGCACAGTAATGGCTTACTTCTGGTGACTCGACCATGCAGCCAATTTTTCTTCAAGTGCCTCCTTATTGTGCATCTTGAAACAGCCACACAGCTAGTTTTCAGAGATTCCCGTATTTCAGCTGATGTTATTTGTGGGATTTTCTTTGCATCCCAAACAATTTTCCTGGCAGTTGTGGCCAACATTTTTGTTGATCTACCTGACCGTGGTTTTGTTTTTATAGAGCCCCTGATTTTCCATTTGTTAATCACAGTTTGAACGCTGCCAACTGGCATTATCAGTTCCTTGGATGTCTTTTTGTATACCTTTCCTGTTTTATACAGTTCAACTACTTTTTCCCATAAATCTGTTGACAATTCTTTTGCTTTCCCCATGACTCACAATCCAGAAACGTCAGTGGCTGGATGAAAGATGCAAGAGTCTGTCTGGATCCCAGAAACTCAGCTTTCATGCGCACACACTGATTACAAGCAAACAGGTCACAGGTTAGGATGTTATCTTTAGTAGCAATTCAAACCCATTTGTGTCAACTTCTGTGCATGTTATCAGGCCAAAATCCCCAGGGTATGTGAACTTTTGATCAGGGTCATTTGGATGTTTTGGGTTATGATTTAAAAAGAGAAAGCACAGTAGTTTGACAATAAATGGCTTCACTAACCACTAACCATGATTGGAGAAAAAGTTTTGGTGTTATCATTCATATGCTCTGGAAAAAAAGGCCAAAAAAGTAAAAATTCTGCCAGGGTATGTAAACGTTTGAGCACCACTGTATATTTGCAAAGTATAAAAATATATATAAATGTGGCTGAGAAGTCTGTAGAACACCTTCAGGCGGTGACCAATAAAAAGACAATGGTAATAATGTATAAGCAGACCGGATCATGCGTGTTCTGCACCTCCACATTAACTATATAATAGACACTAAATATGTATTGTATAAAAACCCATGATGCTGTAGCTTTGCCCCCTACGCGTGTTTCGCCATGGCTTCTTCAAAGGGGCGATGGATAGGCCAGTCTATGAAAAGTGTGTTGCTGATTTGACTTTAATGAAGATTGTTCTGCTATTTAGATACAGAACTGGATAACTCTCCAAACTATCTGACACCATCTGCTGAAGAGCTTTGCCTTGTAGATAGTGCATACTACATTAATGCCAGCTTTCCTCCACTGCTCCGGGAAGACCGCAAAGTTGACGTCCTACTGTCATTTGACTATGGATTATCAGACAGGTTTAAGGTAAGTAGAGAAGGACAAGCTTTCAATTGCTAGTAAAATACTTATTGTAGACCCGTAGAATCCAGAATGTACCTGTGTCGGACTAATTCTTGACGATCTCACATTAGATAATTCCTATTTAAGGTGTCTCTGTAAAAAGATAAAGGGGTTTTAAACAAGGGTAACTACTAGATGCACATAATGGTAATTGGTACCAGAAAGACTTTGCTGGGTCGTATGCCGTTTTTGATCTTCATCTGAAAAATCCTTTGTGAGAATTATTCTGAGATGTTATATGTCAGATTTTCCTTGCCAATCATTAGTCATTCAGACTGTTGTAAGCATTGTCGTTTTGGGAGAAAAGCTGCCATCTGCCGACGATATTTTCAGATGCATGCCAGCAGTGTACATCCACCCCTCTTATAAAATCTGGTTGTTATAATTTCCTATTTTAATCATATTGGGCATCATCTAGTACATTGGACAACGTCTTCATCTGCAGAGTGGGAGCATTAGGGTGTTTTCACATTGCGTTCTTGCTCACATTCATTGGTCCCGTTGGTTGTCACATCCGAACCCTTCCAAAAATGGAATTCATGCATATGTGCCGACGGGGACATAGGCTATAATGGGGCCGACGGTCCACGTGTGCTCTGCATTATTGTCGAGCATATATGCCTACTGGAGGTGGACACTCAGACCCAGACTACTACGTCTGGGTGTTCGCCCGAAAATAATGCATTTCAGAGTGCATGTAGCTCTGTCAGCACCATTATAGTCTATGGCCCGTCAGCAAATACGTCCAAATCCTGTTTTGCGGAGGGGGCGTTTGAATGCAAGTCCTGACGGGACCCACAAATATGAGCAATGTGATAGGGACCTTAGCAATTTCAAGAGGAAATGACAGAAGCGCATAACCGACATAAGTAGAACAGCAAAATATGAATTTTAGGATTTTTTATTTTTAGAATTGATAAGGCAGAAATAATAGGGTGAGTTACATCCAAATGAATAGATAGATATTTCTTGAAAAAGGTCATGATGGGCCAAAACGTTAAACCTATTATGTGTATAGGAAAAACATATTAATTAAAGTACACTGAATAAAAATAATCAAACTGATGTCTATGCATATAAAGTAACCTCATTCCGCAATTTATATACAACAATGTGAAGGAAAACTAGGTAATGCAGATCTACATAAGGTGTCCTATAGATCCATTGGTTTCCACTGTAAAGAGATAGTATGTGACCAGCATTGCTGTATTATTATATAGACTTCTCAAATTCCTTTCATTTCAGTCTGTGCAACGGACCAAGGAGTACTGCATTGATCATAATATCTGCTTTCCTAATGTCGAAGTGCGTGAGGAGGACAAAGCAAATCCAAAGGAATGTTACGTCTTCCAAAACTGTGGAAACCCCAAGTGTCCCACTATTGTGCATTTTCCTCTGGTAAATGACACGTTTAAGCTCTTTAAACATCCAGGTACGTTACTGCGGCTCCATGAATACGTATCAGCGATATTCCTTGAAAAAAATAAGTTTTAGGATCATCAGCTAAATCAGATGTAGGACCAGGGCCGGCTCTAGGTTCTTGTGGGCCACGGGCAAAAGAGTCTCAGTGGGCCCATTTAACACATACCACAATTCATAATGCACGGATACGGCAGAGAAATATAGGTATAATACAATGCCAGAGATTTCACTTACTTATTACATGAGTGATGTCTATTGTACATTCTACAATAGGTCAGAAACCAGAGAGTATAGTCCTCCATACAGTACTATGGGCACCAAATAGTGCTCCATACAGAATAATGAGCCCCATATATTGCTCCATACTGTATAATGGGCAACATATAATGCTCCATACAGTATAATGGGCAACATATAATGCTCCATAAAGAATAATGAGCCCCATATATTGTTCCATTCATAATAGATCCCATATAATATCCCATAGAATAGGCCCCATAGAGTATAATGAGCCCCATATAATGCTCCATACAGTATATGATGGGCCCCATATATATTGATCCACACCCAATGGGCCCCATATAATGCTCCATATATAATGGGCCCCATATGATGCTCCATGATGAGCTTCATACAATGCTCCATATATAATCAACCCCATAAATGACGCTCCATTGTATGATCGGCCCATATAATGTTCCATATATAATAGATCCCATATATGATGCTCCAGTGTATAATGGGCCCCATATTTGATGCTCTATTGTATGATGGGCTCCATGTTTCATGCTCTAGTGTATGATGGGCCCCATATTTGATGCTCCAGTGTATAATGGGCCCCATATATGATGCTCCAGTGTATAATGGGCCCCATATATGATGCTCCAGTGTATCATCAGACCCACATATAATGTTCCATATATGATAGGCCCAATATATGATGCTCTAGTATATAATGGGCCCCATGTATAATGTTCCATATATGATAGGCCCCATATAATGCTCCATATATGATGGACCGATACCTGGTGCTCCAAACATCAAAAAAGAAAAAATGAAATACTCACGTCTCATCTCTGGCCGCTGCTCTGCTCTGACTCCTCAGCTTCGCTGCCTTCTGGCTCTATGCACTGTGACTGCTCAGGTAGAGAGGGCACCGATGTGACGTCATTGTGCCCTGTGACCTGAACGACAAAGTCAGGAGACCTGGAAGACGCTGCAGTGATGGAGATGAGAGAGATGAGTATTACAAGTGTGGGAGCCCAAAACAGGCGGGGGGACCATTAGCAGGTGCCGTCACAGGCACAGACACTGGGCCCCAATAGTGCCGGTGTCCCTAACAGCGAGTGGGCCCCCCTGCTTGCTCAGGGCCCTGGCACTTGCCTGGATGCGCTGGGTGCTGACGCCGGCCCTGTAGGAAGCCTCATGTCAAACACATCTCTGGTTAATTGTCTTAGGAAGAATCCTATTCTTTGTATCTGTTAAACTATAATCATCCCATTATAGTGATGTGGGCCCAGAGACTGCCTGTCTAAACAGTTTAGCTTCACAAGGGATTTGGCATATTGTATTGATATAGAGAGGGACAAGGTGTTAATGGACAGCCTTTCTTTTTTTTTTGAAAATCTGTTTATTAGAGTTTTGTAAAACAGTACAAACCATATACAGTATTTCCAATAGTGATAATACAGTAATGTAACAATATTAAATGATATTGTATCCCCAAATCCCTCCCTCCCTACATAAACCAAAACAAAACCCCCCCAATCTCTGCGTACGCTGGACAGCCTTTAATGTTGCAAACACATGAAGCGTAAAATAAATCTGTCACCATTGCCATTTGCTATGTAATCTGAGAGTAGCAACATGATGTAGCAGCAGAGTCCTGTGATAATCTCCTGCTAAAAAACCCTGATTCCAGCAATCACTTGTTGCAGTTTCAATAAAATCAGTGTTTTTTTAGCAGGAGATTGTTACAGGACTAGTTGTCTTGTGCCATGTATTCCTGCTACTCTGTGTAACCTCACCCACACCACTGATTGCACAGGGTACACAGAAAGCAGCCATAGGCAGAAAGCTGTCAATCAGGGGTGGGGGTAGGAGGACTACATGGCACAAGACAATTAAACTTGTAACGATATAGTTTCCTGCTAATAAAACACTGATTTTATTGAAACTGCAGCAAGCATCACAGTAAGTGACACATTGCTGGAATTAGGGTCTACATTATGCTGTTCATTAATTGCAGATATTTGCTGACAGATTCCCTTTAAAGTATTAGAATATCTACTTTTATTTATTTTTTTTCATAGGGGTTGAACGGCTAACTGATCAAGAGAAAGAAGAAGGAAGAGTGGAGTTGGATGGCAGGTCACCTTACAGGCTGCTTAACCCAACGTACAGTGAGGAAGAGTTTCACAAGCTGATCAATATCACAGAGTACAACGTGGAGAATAACGAGAAGATGATCCTGCAAGCATTGCGCGAGGCCATTACATGCAAGCAGACATGCAAGCCCGGAGATTAGGAAATGTAGTAGATGAAAGTTCCGTGTACTTTTTCCAAGATCCCCAAGTCCTCAACCTATCCAGAGAATTGGGTGCCATGTATCCTGTTAGGAATGGACCAGTTCAGCTGCCACTCCATTCAAAGTGCATAGGACTGGTGGAAAACGCCGAGCACCTGTAGATGAGCGATATGTTTTGAATCTGGGCATGTGTCTGTAATGATATATCCACATGGGGGAAAAATTGCTCTGGGTGGTGTTGCAAATCTGCAACAAAGTCTACATGAGTTACCCACAGACTTCGCCTTCAGCACTGCAAGGAGTGAAATGGACAGAATAAATTGGCATGCTGCAGATTAAAAAGGAGCCGGACAGTACAATGAACATGAAGAGATTTAATTTTTTTTTGTAAAATCTCATTCACTTTGCTTGTAAATACTACATATTTTCTGTTCTAAAACATCTGCAGCTGATCCGCCCCATGTGAGCATACACTATAAAGAAATAGTTTTTGTATTTTGTATTGTTGATAAACTCGTCATATGTGCCAGTATGTGTGTTTTTGAACCAGTAAAATTTGATAAATTAAATAGCTGTTTGTTACAAGTGAATCACTCGTCTGAATGTACAATCTTCACTGTCTATTCTGTTAAGGTTTTTTTTTCCCTTATGTGTCCTAGGTTATATCCTTTATCAATGTAAGAAAATTCATTGAAAGAATTAAAGGGATTATCCCTTTTCAGAAAATATTGGCTCCAGGGTGCAGTTTTGTGCAAAAAAAAAAAATAAACATCTTACTCCCGGTCCAGCGTCGAGTCTCTACCACTGCTTCCATTGTTGACAGCCAATTGGGGAGATGAGCGTGGCAATCCGTCCACACTGGTAGATCCCCTGAAGTCACCGATTTGCTCTTGACGTGACATCAGCGCCAACGCTAGACATTGGGAGTAGCGGGGAAGACTTAATGATGGACCCTGACATGTTTTTTGATACCAAACTGCACCCGGAGATTTCTGCAAACGTGGCTGTACAATATGTTGTGGCCATATACGATTTATTTTTTATACATTTTTAAATATTGTGCTATTTTAATAATGGATGGCTGATGCTTCATGTAATTTACATCGACGTACAAGACATTTTCACATAACATACCAGCCTGCTATATAAGTAATGAAGGAATTTTCCTATGGAAAAAGATTCAAGAAATAACTGGACATTGAAGCAGGAGACACCTACTGTACGTGTTTTATGGATGTTGTTGTCGTAACAAGCCATAAAGTACATACATGGATGGACAGGACATCTACTTACTGTGTGTGGGAACTAGTTTTCCTCATTGCTGCTCAGTGGCTGGATTAGGTAGGAAATTTGATAGTATACCGGTGTATATATATATTGCAAAGTTTCGGTTGTAGTCTAAATCAGTCCTGGTGGGTTGGATTTCACTTATATTCTGAATGGTGTGCACCATAAAATACTGCAAACCACAAAAGCCAAGCAGAGCTTCATGACATCACAGATTTAAAATAAATTGGCTCTGAGAGATCATTCTTGGCTAGAAAGCCGATGTAAGCAGTAATAATAATAGTAATAATAATGTCATTCTAATACAATCTATATCCTAGCAATACGCTAGGATAGTAACTGGACTTGAGTGAAAAGATTTACTCTGCCCCAATCCGACATCTTGAGCACCTCTTACTTGGCTCTGTGATATAGTCACAATCACAATTAGTACATGCGAGAGGCACCTAGGATGTTGGTCACAGAAGTGATGACTTCTGGTCCGGCTTTAATAAAGGGCCTTGACTAGATCCTGGACACAAAGTTGTGCAATTTACCAGAAACAATTGAGCTAGACCTACGCAGTAACTTAGGTTGTCCGTCTAAAGATGGAAAGGCGTCACTGCTGCAAGTGAATGGAGTTTAATTGCAACAAAGTGGTTATTGCACCAAGGTATTCGCAAAAAAAATCCTATTGGGTCCTATTTTTTTTCTTCTTGCAACAGTCACTTGTATCGCAGAGACACATAGCGATCTTTGGTCGTGTGAGCTGTGTAGCACCAGCATAGGTGTAAAAGTAAAATAAGCATTACATTTGTATCTTGTAACATTATTTTTCTGTTATGAAAGCACTTCTCTAAATAAACATTTGTAAATATTGGGGTTCTCTTTCCTTGCCAATATACACACATATACACTTACTTGCAGTCAGATATATATACATGCATGTAGCCAGTCATACATACTTGCAGACAGAAATGCACACATTCATATTTGCCTGTCTTAATGCATGCCATATTATACAAAAAAGCTAGCCCAACTCTGACAACACAGCATTTAATCTTAAAGGGAATATGTCACCCCAAAAATCGTATATGAGCTAAGGCCACCGGCATCAGGGGCTTATCTACAGCATTCTGTAATGCTGTAGATAGGCCCCCGATGTATCCTGAAAGGTAAGAAAAACAGGTTATATTATACTCACCCAGGGGCGGTCCCGGTCCAGTCCGATGGGCGTCGTGGTCCGGTCCGGAGCCTCCCATCTTCTTATGATGACGTCCTCTTCTTGTCTTCTTGCCGTGGCTCCTGCGCAGGCGTACTTTGTCTGCCCTGTTGAGGGCAGAGCAAAGTACTGCAGTGTGCAGGCGCCGGGCCTCTCTGATTCTTCTTGGTGCCTGTGCACTGCAGTACTTTGCCGGACCGCGACGCCTATCGGACCGGACCGCAGTGGGACCGCCCATGGGTAAGTATAATATACCCTGTTTTTCTTACCTTTCAGGTTACATCGGGGGCCTATCTACAGCATTACAGAATGCTGTAGATAAGCCCCTGTTGCCGGTGGCCTTAGGGTACCGTCACACTATACGATTTACCAACGATCACGACCAGTGATACGACCTGGCCGTGATCGTTGGTAAGTTGTAGTGTGGTCGCTGGAGAGCTGTCACACAGACAGTTCTCCAGCGACCAACGATGCCGAGGTCCCCGGGTAACCAGGGTAAACATCAGGTTACTAAGCGCAGGACCGCGCTTAGTAACCCAATGTTTACCCTGGTTACCAGCGTAAAAAAAAAAAAACAGTACATACTTACATTCCGGTGTCTGTCCCTTGCCGTCTGCTTCCCGCACTCACTGACTGCCGGCCGTAAAGTGAAAGCACAGCACAAAGGTGACGTCACCGCTGTGCTCTGCTTTCACTTTACGGCTGGCAGTCACAGCGCGGGAAGCAGACGGCAAGGGACCTGACGGACACCGGAATGTAAGTATGTACTGTTTTTTTTTTTTTTACATTTACGCTGGTAACCAGGGAAAACATCGGGTTACTAAGCGCGGTCCTGCGCCTAGTAACCCGATGTTTACCCTGGTTACAAGCGAACGCATCGCTAGATCGGTGTCACACACACCGATCTAGCGATGCCAGCGGGAGATCCAGCGATGAAAGAAAGTTCCAAACGATCTGCTATGACGTACGATTCTCAGCAGGATCCCTGATCGCTGCTGCGTGTCAGACACAGCGATATCGTATGGATATCGCTGGAACGTCACGAATCATACCGTCAAAAGTGCCACTGTGTGACGGTACCCTTAGCTCATATCCAATTTTTGGGGTCACAGATTCCCTTTAATTATCCAGTTGTAAATTCAGTAGTCCCACAGGCATACAGTTAACTTTATGTTGACTTTTGAATTTGTGTTTTTCTTTGGTTGGTCAAGAAAAATTATAATTACTTACCAGTAATTTGATTTTCCAGAGACATGATAGCACCTCACATTAGAGATGGTATCCGCCCCCAGGAACAGGAAACCTGTAGCAGAGATAAAAGAAGGGGGCGGCACCTCCCTCCTCAGTTTGTTTCAGAGCATGCAAGGTAACCGCCTAATTAGTTCACATGTATTTTTATTTTAACAAAGTCACTCTTATTCACCTTCTTTTATGTTTAATAATATTTTTTTTTGTGCATCACACAAACCTCACCAAGATAGGGTGGGACTTAGTGCAATGATGTCATGGCTCTGGAAAATCAAATTACCGGTAAGTAATTATCATTTTCTCCCTTCCCCATGACAGCACTGCACATGAGAGGAAGATATAGAAGAGACTCCTAGGGTGGGACAACAGCAGATAACACCTTTCTACCAAAGGCCAGACTTGAGAGCCCTAGATCTAGCCTATAGTGGCAGAAGAAAGTGGAAGGTGAAGACCATACTGCTCCTCTGCATATCTGTTTTACAGATGCATTTGCCCTTTCAGCCCAGGAGTGAGCCTTTACACCCAGTGGGGGAGTCTGACCTGAGGAAGAGTAAGACAGTGAAATAGCCATACGAAGCCACTCTGCGATAGTCGATTTTGAAGATTTTTTCCCCCTGAAAGGAGACAAAAAGGCCTGATGACTGCTGCCATGATTTTGAGGTTTCTATATATTAGAGTAGGCAACGTCTGACATCTAGATAATGGAAGGTCTGTTCTCCCTGGGATTTTGGGTAGGCACAAAATGAGGGCAAAATTATTTCCTGGTCCTTGTGAAATTTTGAAATTAACCTTTGGAAGGAAGGCCGGGTCAGTTCTTATGATTACTCTGTCCTCCAGAAAGGTAGTATATGGGGGATTTACAGAGATAGCTTGCAGCTCACAAATACTTCGAGCTGACGTCAGGGCAACCAGGAGCACCGTTTTCAATGTTAAGGCCTTTACTGAAATAGAAGTAAGAGGCTCAAAAGGAGGAGAAGTTAAGACATTTAAAACTAAATTTATTTAGATCCCAGGGAGCTACCTTGGGTAGTAATTTTGAGGGTCTGGCTACAAAGGAGGCTTGGATGAACCTGTAGACCCAAGGGTGATCTGCAAGTTTTTGGTCAAACAATGCACCCAGGGCCGACACTTGCACTTTTAGGGTGTTAGTAGATAACCCTCTTTCCAGCCCTTTTTGAAGAAATTCTAAAATTTCCTTTACCGGGACTTCCTGATTCGTATTTGACAGCTGTCATCCCGAAAATTCCAGGAATTTTTCCCATATTTTTTGGTACTTGTCCGATGTTATTATCTTACTGCTAGTGAGCAAAGTGGTTACTAAAGGGTTTGAAAACCCTTTTGCTAGTAACAGTCCCCTCTCAAGTTCCAGGCAGTGAGATGGAGTCTGTGTACTTGAGGATCTAGCACTGGGCCCTGGTGCAGGAGATTCGGGATATCCGGGAGGATCCATGGGTCCAAGATAGACATGTGTCTGAGCAATGTGAACCATGCCCTCGTTGGCCAAAAGGGTGCGACAAGGATTATCTGTGCATTGTCCTCCCGAATCTTCTTTAGGACTATCGGAATCAATGGAACTGGGGGAAATGCGTACCCTAGGTGAAACTTCCAATGGTGCAGCAGTGCATCCACTCCTTCCGGTTGTTCTTTTGGATTTAAGAAGTAGAATCTGTTTACCTTCCTATTTTTCCGTGTGGCAAATAGATCCACTTCTGACGTGCCCCAGATGTCACAGACTTTCCCATATACCTCTTGATTCAGGGACCACACTCCCTGGCGTAATACGTGGCGACTTAAAAAATCCGCCACCAGATTGTCCATTCCTCTCACGTGCATACCTGATAGGGACAAGAGGTTGCTTTCTGCCAATTTGAACAGCTCTTTGGCTTCAGCCATCAGGGATGTTGATCTTGTACCTCCTTGTCGTTTTATATAAGATATGGTGGTGTTGTCGGACAGTATTGTGACGTGTTTCCCTTGGACTTCTTTCTCTGCATGAAGAAGTGCTCGCCTTACAGCCATTGACTCTTTTAGGTTGGAGGATGCCGCTCTCATTAAGGGTTCCCATGGTTCTTTGGCATCATTGAGGTTTGGAGTGTGCTCTAGGGGGAGGCTTATTGAAGAGGAATCCTCTATCTTTCCTCCAGGGTTTTCCTCGCATGGACCTATCGTCTGAGAGTCCTCGGCCACCTTTATTCCCTGATCCTCGAAAGGACAAGCTTGCTTCACCCCAACGGCGCCTAGAGAAGGGGGGGTGGGGGGTGGAAACCATTTTTTCTTATCCGATGCTTTCTCCAGAAGTTCATCTAACGCCTTCCCAAAGAGGTACTGACCTTCACAAGGGACTGAACAGAGTTTTACTTTTGACTGAAAATCTGCAGCCCAGTTTTTTAGCCATAGTACCCTGCGTCCTGAGTTTGATAGGGCACACGCACGGGCGGCACATTGAATGGAGTCAACTGATGCGTCCGCTAGGAATCCTGCCGCCTTCTGTAATGAGGGTATTGCCTCCAATAGCCTCTCTCTCGGGCATTTATTTTTTAGTTATTCACTTAATTCTTCAAGCCACTTCACCATAGCACGAGCTGTGCAAGTGGCGGTAACCCCAGGCTTCAATGACCACGCTGACGCCTCCCAAGCGGATTTTAAAAAGGCATCGGCTTTTTTGTCAAGGGGCACCCATGTCCTCGAATGGTAGGGCTATTCCTCTAGACGTACTGGCGATAGCCGCATCCAGTCTAGGAGCTTTTTCCCATTTTTTACAGACCTCCTTATCAAATGGGTATTTACATTTAAGAGTCTGAGGTACGGACATCTGTTTGTTAGGCTTTTTCCATTCCCTCTTAATTAAATTTAGCAGGTTGTCATGAAAAGGGAAAATCTTGCGTTTTTTCACCTCTAAGTTGCTAAACATGGAATCTTGTACCGTGCATTGTTCTCTGGGCGTTTCGACCCCCATAGTGGACTTAACCAAATTAAGTAATTCCCTGATATTTTTGGACAAAAAATAAGGACGGCCATACTCCTCATACGAGGAGTACAGGTCTGACACCTCCGAGGGGTTTAATTCTCCCGCTTCTTCCTCTGAATCTATATCCGAACTTTGTGTTTTTTTAGAAGTATGGGGAGGGGTGGGTTTTCCAGAGCTGAATACTGCTTGCTCCTTTAACTGCACCCTCACTGTTATCTTCAACTCATCTTGAATTATGGTTTTTATACTTTGGAGCAGGGACGGTGATTCCTCGGCTACTGTTTTATCTACACATATGCGACAGATCCGTTTATCAAATGGTTTTAGGGAGGGTTTCCCTGTATAAAGCACATGCCCTATTCTTCTGTTTTGATGTGGCTTTTTTTAACCTAAAAATACAAAATATGATATAGGGCTATCACTACCAGTGTTTTTTGCCTTACAAAGGCACTCACCCACCGAATGGGTACCACGGTAGGTTGAGGGTCTTCTGCAGCAGGGTTTGCCATTTCTCCTGAGGCTGTTTGCTGCTGTGTGTACTACGCGCTGCCTTTTTATTAGGGTAAGAACGGTGTGCGCGCTCCTGGAACGACTCCCTCCCGGAAGCGTCCAGCACACCCTCTCACTCCGGCATGTGACGTCACTTCTGGCGCCACCGGAAGTTGTCACCCATTCAGTCGGCACCAGCGTTGTGATGGGCACGCCTCCTCCCGGCCCAGCCTCCTGACAGGAGTGGCCGCCGGGGAGTCCAGCGGGGGGATGAGTGAGGCATCTGACAGCCCCCCTCGGCCGTGATTACAGGCGCGCACCACCGTGCCCAGCTGCTTCTCCCCCTACTATGGACCTCGGCCTCCGGGCTGGATTCATCAGAGGGAGATCCCCCTGAAGGTATGGATCTTGCTACAGGCATCCGCCTGCAGGAACAGGAAACTAAAACTGAGGAGAGAGGTGCCACCCCCTTTTTTATCTCTAATTTTACAAGCAGAAGCCTGCAAATGCAGCCGCCCCTGCCTGTAAAAACCCGGTGAATGAATGGAATGTAGGGGAATAACCTGTAGTTACCTCGAGTTGCGGTGATGAGCCCTCTGCTGGATGTCCTCATATGAACTCGAGTCTGGGAACTTTTCAGAATATTTTCCCAGGCTTTTTTCTGCTTGTAAAATTAGTTAACCCTTTCAGATGCATTTACAGCGTGGGACGAGACTGATCGTCGGAAGGTATAGAATATTGTTGTTTGTTTTGTTTACATTTGTTTCAGGTGACAAGGGCCTTCAGGTGGATTACCAGTATAATAAAATAATACAACAATCTGTGTATTTATTTCATTAAAATACTTTGTAATAATGTGTGTGTGTGTTTTTTAACCATTTCATACTATTGGATTAATAATTGTTAGGTGTCATAATTGACGCCTCTCCATTATTAATCTGGTTTAATGTCACTTTACAATACCAAGGTGACATTAACCATTCATTACCCCATATCCCACCGCTACACGGAAATAGGAAGAGAGTGTCCAAGTGCCAGAATAGGCGCATCTTCCAGATGTGCCTTTTCTGGGGTGGCTGGGGGCAGATGTACAGCGCCCCAGAGTCCTGGTGCGTTGCAGTAATGTTATTCTTCCACCAGGGGAGTGATGTTACGTCTGAGGGCAATGAAGGAGATCTTCTGTTCAGGTATCACAGCCACACACACACACACACACTTGACACGCCAGTCCACCAGGGGGAGCTAAGGGTTCTATCTATTAGGCCACTCCTCACATTAGGGTAAAACTGGGGGGTTGGTTAGGAAGTTAGTCAGAGTCAGGACGAGAAGTCTGAGGAGAGTTCCTGGCTGGGGACCGACGAGGAAAGGTCTCCCGGTCGAGCTGGCTAAGGACACCGAGCTGCGCCTGCAACCCACGCGGCAGTATCCTAAGAAAGGAATTGTGCTGTAGTGAGTGAGAAAAGAAGTCATAGCAACAGGAGTGAAACATCAGTGGGAGACCAGCTAGAAACAGGCTGTCTCCATCTGAAGCGCAGATCCGGTGGCCAGAATACCGAGGGAGTAAAGAGCTCTATGCCGTTACTTCAGAGACTGACAAGACAGTTAATTCCAAGTTGGCTGTCTGACCTTTATACCTAACCCAGCAGAGAACAAAAGCAGCAAATAGTCCAGGTATATAAATATGCAAGAAAACTTTATTAATAATAATACCAGATAAAAATGACAGAAGGAAAAAATCCCTGTGCTACCCTCAGCATGCACCTAAAGGGGCAGGGGACAGGTGCCTCCAGTATACAGGGATCCACACAAAAACCATAACAGGTGTCTCAAAGCAATCAAGAAATTGCGCCAGACTAACAAAGTATAACTACAGATAGGGCCAGAAATATTTGGACAGTGACACAAGTTTTGTTATTTTAGCTGTTTACAAAAACATGTTCAGAAATACAATTATATATATAATATGGGCTGAAAGTGCACACTCCCAGCTGCAATATGATAGTTTCCACATCCAAATCGGAGAAAGGGTTTAGGAATCATAGCTCTGTAATGCATAGCGTCCTCTTTTTCAAGGGACCAAAAGTAATTGGACAATGGACTCTAAGGGCTGCAATTAACTCTGAAGGCGTCTCCCTCGTTAACCTGTAATCAATGAAGTAGTTAAAAGGTCAGGGGTGGATTCCAGGTGTGTGGTTTTGCATTTGGAAGCTGTTGCTGTGAGCAGACAATATGCGGTCAAAGGAACTCTCAATTGAGGTGAAGCAGAACATCCTGAGGCTGAAAAAAAAGAAAAAATCCATCAGAGAGATAGCAGACATGCTTGGAGTAGCAAAATCAACAGTTGGGTACAATCTGAGAAAAAAGGAATTGACTGGTGAGCTTGGGAACTCAAAAAGGCCTGGGCGTCCACGGATGACAACAGTGGTGGATGATCGCCGCATACTTAATTTGGTGAAGAAGAACCCGTTCACAACATCAACTGAAGTCCAGAACACTCACAGTGAAGTAGGTGTATCTGTCTCTAAGTCAACAGTAAAGAGAAGACTCCATGACAGTAAATACAAAGGGTTCACATCTAGATGCAAACCATTCATCAATACCAAAAATAGACAGGCCAGAGTTAAATTTGCAGAAAAACACCTCAAGAAGCCAGCTCAGTTCTGGAAAAGTATTCTATGGACAGATGAGACAAAGATCAACCTGTACCAGAATGATGGGAAGAAAAAAGTTTGGAGAAGAAAGGGAACGGCACATGATCCAAGGCACACCACATCCTCTGTAAAACATGGTGGAGGCAACGTGATGGCATGGGCATGCATGGCTTTCAATGGCACTGGGTCACTTGTGTTTATTGATGACATAAGAGCAGACAAGAGTAGCCGGATGAATTCTGAAGTGTACCGGGATATACTTTCAGCCCAGATTCAGCAAAATGCTGCAAAGTTGATTGGACGGCGCTTCATAGTACAGATGGACAATGACCCCAAGCATACAGCCAAAGCTACCCAGGAGTTCATGAGTGCCAAAAAGTGGGACATTCTGCAATGGCCAAGTCAATCTCCAGATCTAAACCCAATTGAGCATGCATTTCACTTGCTCAAATCCAGACTTAAGACGGAAAGACCCACAAACAAGCAAGACCTGAAGGCTGCGGCTGTAAAGGCCTGGCAAAGCATTAAGAAGGAGGAAACCCAGCGTTTGGTGATGTCCATGGGTTCCAGACTTAAGGCAGTGATTGCCTCCAAAGGATTTGCAACAAAATATTGAAAATAAAAATATTTTGTTTGGGTTATGTTTATTTGTCCAATTACTTTTGACCTCCTAAAATGTGGAGTGTTTGTAAAGAAATGTGTACAATTCCTACATTTTCTATCAGATATTTTTGTTCAACCCTTCAAATTAAACGTTACAATCTGCACTTGAATTCTGTTGTAGAGGTTTCATTTCAAATCCAATGTGGTGGCATGCAGAGCCCAACTTGCGAAAATTGTGTCACTGTCCAAATATTTCTGGCCCTAACTGTATATCTTCGGGGGTCAGGACCCCCATGTCCAGATCGACGGGTAACTTGCTAGACCTTCCTCGCATCAGGTTTGCTGGGGTGCAGTTGGTGGAATTCACCGGGATGTGGTTGTACATATCTAACAAGTCTGGTGACTTTGTGGGCCACAAGTTCGGCTCCTCTACAGGTAAGGTCTTCAGTAAGTCGATCACCACTTGGTTCATCTTCTCACACATCCCGTTGGTCTGTGGATGGTACGGCGTGGTTCTGATCTTCTTACACCCGTATAAATTGCAGAACTCCAGGAACACCTCCGCTTCAAATGCTGGCCCCTGATCGGTCAACACCTTCTCTGGGTACCCATGGGGTCTACAGAAGTACTGCTGGAAGGTTTTAGCAGCCGTCCTAGCCGTTAGATCTTTGACTGGTACGACTACCAGGAACCTGGAATAGTGGTCCATAATGGTGAGAGCGTAGATATAACCTGACCGGCTAGGTGTTAGCTTTACGTGATCCAGCGCGACCAACTCGAGCGGCCGTTTGGTGATGATGTGTAGGATACACAGTCAATTCTAGATCTCCTAAGGAACCATGTTCAGGTGGGGAAACATGTCGAGATATAAGTTTTGCGACTGACATTTTTAATCGATAAGTACCTTGGCACATGTTATTCATTATATGTTCTTTCCAAATCAGTAATAATGCATCTTGCATTTTTAACATATTTTTTCATTATCAATTTTTATACATGTAATGCTTATTTAGCCTGCAAGCCCATTGTGGTGAATGCTGTATATTTATCTGAATCTATGTCCGATTACCTTATTAATTTAGACCAGGGGAGCCACAATGTCATACTGAACCAATCCCAAGGGCCACAGATATTTTTTTTAAAGGGATAGTAACATGAATACATCACTAAAACCACTATCAGTGCATTACCAGATCACTGGAACCACAGTTTGGGTATTTGAGGAGGATTTGGAGAGGTTTCTGCTTAGTTTCTGCTCCAAAAAAATAAGTGTGAACACACGCTAATTTCAACGGAGCTGTTTGGAGCAAAAACTCGCCAGATCCTTCTCATAATCTCAAATCTCCAAGTTTTGACACTTTTTAAGTTTTAATGAGTCACCCTGCCAGGGCCGTGGGGTACTCGGTACCAGGTCCGGTGTTCACAGGGGGATGTCACAGTGGCTGCAACCCGGTCCGTGGCCCAGGGCACCCATGTAAATGGAGCGCCCCCAAGGGCTATGGGGAACTCGGTACCGGGCCCTCTTCTGTATTCAGTGGGGATGTGACGGTGGCTGGCCCGGTCCGTGGCCCTCGGGAGATCCATTGATGAAATGGTGGGAAAGGTCTTTAAAGGGATAGTGTTCGTGACGCTTAGGGGTCCGCTGAGGTGATGTTATGGCAGCTAGATGGTATACCTTCCCACAGGTGAAGTATATCCCCAGGGCCTCCCAGAGTGTAGGTAGTAGATGGTGGATGATGTGAGGCGCAGTGAATAACGAGGACACAAGGGTGCAGTCTCTTTACCTTTACTGAAGGATTCAGCATCCACAGTCCAGGGCACCAGACCACAGAGTAGGCAGACTCCGGCCTGTCCGAAGGCACATCCAGAGTACCCTTATCCAGGTGGAATTCAGTAGCCTTCCTACTAGCGCCTGTGTGTTGTAGTACCTCCCTGCTGAGCAACTCGGTAAGGTCTTCACAACTCTTGTAGATGTTCTAGATATTATCTCTTCCTCTCTGTCCCCCAGATGGTGTGGATAGGACAAATCCGTATGACTGATGGCCAGAGGCTTGTTTATAGGGACCCTAGAGACGCCCCGACCCCCACAATTTGCCACCGTGTCTTCTTAGGTATTTAAGGTCGGGCAGCCAACTTGGAATTGACTGTCCTGCCGGTCTCTGAAGTGAAGCGTAGAGTCTATTACTCCCTCGGTGTTCTGGCCACCGGCTACGTGCCTCAGAAGGAGGCAGCCTCTCTCAGGGCAGAACTCCTTCTGGTTTTCTCCTTGTGCTATGACTTCGTGTCTCACTTTCTACAATACAATTCCTTTCTTGTCCTTCCTTAGGATGCTGCCGCATGGGTTGCAGGCGCAGCTCTATGTCTTTCTGTCTGTGCTAGGCCTCCGACAGGATCTCACCCCTGTCTGGGGCCCTCTGCCTGCAGCTTTGTGGTGTTCCTCCTTTCCCGCTGTCTGCCTGACAGGTCTTGCCTGGGCCAAGCCCAGTCAGCTTCTCCCTAACTTTCTATCCAACCCACCAATTTTACCCTAATGTGAGGAGTGGCCTAGTAGATAGAACCTTTGCTTCCCCTGGTGGACTGGAGTGTGAAGTGTGGTGTATGGTTTGTGATACCTGGCAGGGTGAACTCCTTTAGTGCCATCAGATGTAATATCACTCCCTCTGGTGGAAGAATAACATTACTGCAACGATGAGGACTCTGGGGCGCTGCATAAAAGGGAAAGGTCTTTAAAGGGAATAAAGTTTATGTTCGTGATGCCACCTGTGGTATTCGGTCAGTCGGAACCGACGCTGCTTTAAGGGGTCCGCTGGGGTGATGTTATGGCAGCTAGATGGTATAACTTCGCACAGGTGAAGTAGGTCCCCAGGGCCCCCGGTGTGTAGATGGAACATGGTGAATGGTGCAGTAAAGAACGAAAGACACAGGTTTGCAGTCTCTTAACCTGGTTTACTGGTTTACTGAAGACTTCAGGCAATCGCAGTCCAGGGCACCAGATCACAGGGCAGGCAGAGTCCGGCCGGCTTGGAAGCGAATTTATAACTTCCCACAGGTGAAGTATGTCCCCAGGGCTTCCCAGTGTATAGATGGTAGAATGGTTAGAGATGCAGTAAGGAACGAGGACACAGGTTTGCAGTCTCTTTACCTCGTTTACTGAAGACTTCAGCAGCCACAGTCCAGGGCACTGGATGACAGGGCAGGTAGGGTCTGGCTGGTTTGGAGGCAAGTCCAGAGTCCCCTTATCCAGGTGGAAAGTAAAAGCCTTCCTTTGTGCTGTAGTGGTGTAGTCCCTTACTGCTAGAAGCTTCACATAAGGTCCTCACAGATATTATCTCTTTCTCTCTATACCCTGGTAAGGATATGACATAACCCATATGACTGGTGACTTGAGCCTGTTTATACGGTCTCTTAGATGACCCGTCTCTGCGGGGTGTCACCATGCCTCCTGGGTGTGGGTGCGGACAGGTAAAGTGAAATTAGCTGTCCTGCCGGTCTCTGATGTAAGGCATGGAGGTCCTTACAACCTCGGTATTCCGGCTACCAATGTTCTGCGCCTCAGAAGGAGGCAGCCTGCTCGGGGCTTCTGGTATCCTCTCCTGTGCTTCCTCTTCTGCACGGTCACTGCAATCAATTCGGCTTTCTAAAATGTCTCTTTCTGGGAGCTGCAGCTCTGGGGTCATGCACAGTTCCGTAAACCCTCTGTCCTCCTCAGACGGCTCTCTGGAACTTTCTCTAACTTTCCCTACAGACTACAAGTTAGATATATATGGGGAGTCACCTAGTAAATAGGATCAAAAGCTCCCCCTGGTGGCCTGGAGTGTAAATGTGTTGCATGTTTGTGGTACCTGGTTACAGTTATCCTTTCTTGCCTCCAAATGTAGCATCACTCTCCCCGTGAGGAAAGCGACATTACTGTGATGACCAGGACCCTGGGGTGCCACATTAACATAGCCATGAAACACGTTATGGATTGCTACATGTGTACAAGATCAGAACCACCATCAGCAAATGAGTGCAGCACCAAAACCACCATTACTACATGAATGCAGTGCGAGATCCATCATCAGTACATAAATACAGCATTTGAATCTCCGTCAGTACGTGAATTCAGTGCCAGAACCGCCGTCAGTACGTGAATGCAGCGCTAGAAACATCATCAGTACATGAATGCAGTGCCAGAACCATCGTCAGTACATGAATACAGGTCCAGAAACACCATCAGTACATGAATGTAGTGCCAGAACCACCGTCAATACATGCTCCCCCATAGTGGCGGACACTGACAGCTTTGGGCCCCTGTGCAAGAAATTTGTCTGGCCCCCCGCCCTGCCCAGCATGCTGCTTATGATGAGTGCAATCTGGCTCCGAGCAACAAACCAGATTGCCCTCATTATCAAAGGTTAAGATTTGGTTCTGCTGGTTCCAGTGCAGTCAGACTTGCAGTCAGGTGACAACTAGTGTTCGCTGTCAGTGAATAGAACACTGCAGACTCTCTAGTTGGCACAAGACAGCAAGTGTGCGAAGTGCATCCTCTTGGTTATGTGATTACTGTGGGAACCGGCAGAGCCTGACCATGTACCTATATATTGTATTACATTATATGTCTGGTATCTGATAGTATACTACAAATAAAAGTATGGAATCGTGTAGTAGACTGCATTATTCCATACAACAGTATCATGTAAAAGACGTACTACAGGGAGGGCCCCCACACAGCTCTCCCTATATACAATTTGTGCCCTCACAGAGTCCCCGATGAAATCTGGATGCAGGTCAGCTGTATATTGCGACCTGCGGACCAGTGTTTCCGGGTGTTTTGTTATCACAGATAGCCCGGTCCGATACTGTATAATGGCCCCACATGATGGTGCCTACTGTATAATGACCATATATGATGCTCCATACTGTATAATGGCCACACATGATGCTCCATACTGTATAATGGCCACACATGATGCTCCATACTGTATAATGGCCACACATGATGCTCCATACTGTATAATGGCCATATATGATGCTGCCTACTGTGCAATGGCCACACATGATGCTTCATACTGTATAATGGCCCCACATGATGCTGTGTACTGTATAATGGCCACATATGATGCTCCATACTGTATAATGGCCACACATGATGCTCCACACTGTATGTGATGGCCCTACATGATAATACATACTGTATAATGGCCACACATGATGCTCCATACTGTATAATGGCCACACATGATGATCCATACTGTATAATGGCCACATATGATGCTCCATACTGTATAATGGCCCACATGTTGATGCTCAATACTGTATAATGGCCCCACATGATGATGCATACTTTATAATGGCCCAACATGATGATGCATACCGTATAATGGCCCCACATGATGATGCATACTTTATAATGGCCCCACATGATACATACAGTATAATGGTCACATATGATGCTCCATACTGTATAATGGTCACATATGATGCTCCATACTGTATAATGACCCCACATGATGATGCTTAATACTGTATAATGGCCCCATATGATGGTACATAGAGTATGATGGCCCCACATGATGATGCATACAATATAATGGCCCCACATGATGATGCATACAATATAATAGCCCCACATGATGCTGCATACAGTATAATGGCCACATATGACGCTGCATACAGTATAATGGCCCCACATGATGCTACATACAGTATAATGGCCCCATATACTGCTCCATACTGTGTAATGGCCTTGCATTACAAAAAAAATACTCACCTCTGTCCGTTCCAACACTGATCTAGTCTCTTCATATCAGTCCTACCTGTGGACATGCGCACCATCTCGGCAATAGTGCCGCCGTCACTCTCCTCAGATCGCGCACCATCCCCGTCCTCAGCAAGAGCGCAGACTGATGGAACGGCGTGCGGCCTGATGGGAGAGTTGGGGTGCATGTCCACTGTCCAGATTACATCCGGATTAGCTGCGGATTGAATGCTGCGTACAACCGCAGCATTCAATCTGCAGCGTCCAGATATTACAATATAGTGGAGGTGATTTTATGAAATCCCGTCTCCACTATGCGTGTGAACACGCATCCGGCGGCCCTGCGTTTCCGGACATGCGGTGCGTCTTTTTAGAACGCAGCATGTCTGTTTACCTTGTGGCGACGCTCCGTCGCCGCAAGGTAAATCACAGGGTCTTATGAATGGGGTGCGGAGATTCCGGATATGTGCAATGAACACATCCGGAATCACTGGGCGTATAGAAGGGAGCGGCGCTTTGGGCGGAGTGAGTTTTCCGCTCCGTCCAAAGCGTCGGCAATCCTGAACGTGGAACCTTACCCTTAGGAGCAGAGTGGCTGTGGTGCTAGTGATGAGGGTCTGGGAGATTACACGCGGGCTGAGAAAAGTGATGGCGGAGCTAGTTTTGAGGAGATGGCACGCGTGCCCCCTCTAGCAGGTTTGCCACCACTGTACTGTAATATGTGCACATATATAGTGTTACATGCACTGAGCACTGACCAGGCTGCAGGAACTCACATTATAATATACTAGATGGTGGCCCGATTCTAACGCATCGGGTATTCTAGAATATGCATGTCCACGTAGTATATTGCCCAGCCACATAGTATATTGCCCAGCCACATAGTATATTGCCCAGCCACATAGTATATTGCCCAGCCACATAGTATATTGCCCAGCCACATAGTATATTGCCCAGCCACATAGTATATTGCCCAGCCACATAGTATATTGCCCAGCCACATAGTATATTGCCCAGCCACATAGTATATTGCCCAGCCACATAGTATATTGCCCAGCCACATAGTATACAGCAGAGCCACGTAGTATGTTGCCCAGCCATCGTATACAGCAGAGCCACGTAGTATATTGCCCAGCCACATAGTATATTGCCCAGCCACATAGTATATTGCCCAGCCACATAGTATATTGCCCAGCCACATAGTATATTGCCCAGCCACATAGTATATTGCCCAGCCACATAGTATATTGCCCAGCCACATAGTATATTGCCCAGCCACATAGTATATTGCCCAGCCACATAGTATACTGCAGAGCCACATAGTATATTGCCCAGCCACATAGTATACAGCAGAGCCACGTAGTATGTTGCCCAGCCATCGTATACAGCAGAGCCACGTAGTATATTGCCCAGCCACATAGTATATTGCCCAGCCACATAGTATATTGCCCAGCCACATAGTATATTGCCCAGCCACATAGTATATTGCCCAGCCACATAGTATATTGCCCAGCCACATAGTATATTGCCCAGCCACATAGTATATTGCCCAGCCACATAGTATATTGCCCAGCCACATAGTATATTGCCCAGCCACATAGTATATTGCCCAGCCACATAGTATATTGCCCAGCCACATAGTATATTGCCCAGCCACTTAGTATATTGCCCAGCCACATAGTATACAGCCCAGCCACATAGTATATTGCCCAGCCACATAGTATACAGCAGAGCCACGTAGTATATTGCCCAGACACGTAGTATATTGCCCAGACACGTAGTATATTGCCCAGCCACGTAGTATATTGCCCAGCGATGTAGTATATTGTCAAGTTACATAGTATATTGCCCAGCGACGTAGTATATTGCCCAGCCACATAGTATACAGCAGAGCCACGTAGTATATTGCCCAGACACATAGTATACAGCAGAGCCACGTAGTATATTGCCCAGCCATAGTATACAGCAGAGTCCCGTAGTATATTGCCCAGCCACGTAGTATATTGCCCAGTCACGTAGTATATTGCCCAGCCACGTAGTATATTGCCCAGTCACGTAGTATATTGCCCAGCCACGTAGTATATTGCCCAGTCACGTAGTATATTGCCCAGCCACGTAGTATATTGCCCAGTTATGTAGTATATTGCCCAGCCACGTAGTATATTGCCCAGTCACGTAGTATATTGCCCAGCCACGTAGTATATTGCCCAGTCACGTAGTATATTGCCCAGCCACGTAGTATATTGCCCAGTTACGTAGTATATTGCCCAGCGATGTAGTATATTATCAAGTTACATAGTATATTGCCCAGTGACGTAGTATATTGCCCAGCCACATAGTATATTGCCCAGCCACATAGTATACAGCAGAGCCACGTAGTATATTGCCCAGACACATAGTATACAGCAGAGCCACGTAGTATATTGCCCAGACACATAGTATACAGCAGAGTCCCGTAGTATATTGCCCAGCCACGTAGTATATTGCCCAGCCACATAGTATATTGCCCAGCCACGTAGTATATTGCCCAGTCACGTAGTATATTGCCCAGTCACGTAGTATATTGCCCAGTCACGTAGTATATTGCCCAGCCACGTAGTATATTGCCCAGACACATAGTATACAGCAGAGCCACGTAGTATATTGCCCAGACACATAGTATACAGCAGAGCCACGTAGTATATTGCCCAGACACATAGTATACAGCAGAGCCACGCAGTATATTGCCCAGCCACATAGTATACAGCAGAGTCCCGTAGTATATTGCCCAGCCACGTAGTATATTGCCCAGCCACGTAGTATATTGCCCAGCCACGTAGTATATTGCCCAGTCACGTAGTATATTGCCCAGTCACGTAGTATATTGCCCAGACACATAGTATACAGCAGAGCCATGTAGAATATTGCCCAGACACATAGTATACAGCAGAGCCATGTAGTATATTGCCCAGCCACATAGTATACAGCAGAGCCACGTAGTATATTGCCCAGACACGTAGTATATTGCCCAGACACGTAGTATATTGCCCAGCCACGTAGTATATTGCCCAGTTACGTAGTATATTGCCCAGCGATGTAGTATATTGCCCAGCCACATAGTATACAGCAGAGCCACGTAGTATATTGCCCAGCCATAGTATACAGCAGAGTCCCGTAGTATATTGCCCAGTCACGTAGTATATTGCCCAGCCACGTAGTATATTGCCCAGTCACGTAGTATATTGCCCAGTCACGTAGTATATTGCCCAGCCACGTAGTATATTGCCCAGTCACGTAGTATATTGCCCAGCCACGTAGTATATTACCCAGTTACGTAGTATATTGCCCAGCCACGTAGTATATTGCCCAGTCACGTAGTATATTGCCCAGCCACGTAGTATATTGCCCAGTCACGTAGTATATTGCCCAGTCACGTAGTATATTGCCCAGCCACGTAGTATATTGCCCAGTTACGTAGTATATTGCCCAGCGATGTAGTATATTATCAAGTTACATAGTATATTGCCCAGTGACGTAGTATATTGCCCAGCCACATAGTATATTGCCCAGCCACATAGTATACAGCAGAGCCACGTAGTATATTGCCCAGACACATAGTATACAGCAGAGCCACGTAGTATATTGCCCAGCCACATAGTATACAGCAGAGTCCCGTAGTATATTGCCCAGCCACGTAGTATATTGCCCAGCCACATAGTATATTGCCCAGCCACGTAGTATATTGCCCAGCCACGTAGTATATTGCCCAGTCACGTAGTATATTGCCCAGCCACGTAGTATATTGCCCAGACACATAGTATACAGCAGAGCCACGTAGTATATTGCCCAGACACATAGTATACAGCAGAGCCACGTAGTATATTGCCCAGACACATAGTATACAGCAGAGCCACGCAGTATATTGCCCAGCCACATAGTATACAGCAGAGTCCCGTAGTATATTGCCCAGCCACGTAGTATATTGCCCAGCCACGTAGTATATTGCCCAGCCACGTAGTATATTGCCCAGTCACGTAGTATATTGCCCAGTCACGTAGTATATTGCCCAGCCACGTAGTATATTGCCCAGACACATAGTATACAGCAGAGCCACGTAGTATATTGCCCAGCCACATAGTATATTGCCCAGCCACGTAGTATATTGCCCAGTCACGTAGTATATTGCCCAGTCACGTAGTATATTGCCCAGCCACGTAGTATATTGCCCAGACACATAGTATACAGCAGAGCCACGTAGTATATTGCCCAGACACATAGTATACAGCAGAGCCACGCAGTATATTGCCCAGCCACATAGTATATTGCCCAGCCACGTAGTATATTGCCCAGTCACGTAGTATATTGCCCAGTGACGTAGTATATTGCCCAGCCACGTAGTATATTGCCCAGACACATAGTATACAGCAGAGCCACGTAGTATATTGCCCAGACACATAGTATACAGCAGAGCCACGTAGTATTTTGCCCAGCCACATAGTATATTGCCCAGCCACGTAGTATATTGCCCAGTCACGTAGTATATTGCCCAGTCACATAGTATATTGCCCAGCCACATAGTATATTGCCCAGCCACGTAGTATATTGCCCAGCCACGTAGTATATTGCCCAGTCACGTAGTATATTGCCCAGTCACGTAGTATATTGCCCAGACACATAGTATACAGCAGAGCCACGTAGTATATTGCCCAGACACATGGTATACAGCAGAGCCACGTAGTATATTGCCCAGACACATAGTATACAGCAGAGCCACGTAGTATATTGCCCAGACACATGGTATACAGCAGAACCACGTAGTATATTGCCCAGACACATAGTATACAGCAGAGCCACGCAGTATATTGCCCAGCCACATAGTATATTGCCCAGCCACGTAGTATATTGCCCAGTCACGTAGTATATTGCCCAGTGACGTAGTATATTGCCCAGCCACGTAGTATATTGCCCAGACACATAGTATACAGCAGAGCCACGTAGTATATTGCCCAGACACATAGTATACAGCAGAGCCACGTAGTATTTTGCCCAGCCACATAGTATATTGCCCAGCCACGTAGTATATTGCTCAGTCACGTAGTATATTGCCCAGTCACATAGTATATTGCCCAGCCACATAGTATATTGCCCAGCCACGTAGTATATTGCCCAGCCACGTAGTATATTGCCCAGTCACGTAGTATATTGCCCAGTCACGTAGTATATTGCCCAGACACATAGTATACAGCAGAGCCACGTAGTATATTGCCCAGACACATGGTATACAGCAGAGCCACGTAGTATATTGCCCAGACACATGGTATACAGCAGAGCCACGTAGTATATTGCCCAGACACATAGTATACAGCAGAGCCACGTAGTATATTGCCCAGACACATAGTATACAGCAGAGCCACGTAGTATATTGCCCAGACACATGGTATACAGCAGAGCCACGTAGTATATTGCCCAGACACATAGTATACAGCAGAGCCACGTAGTATATTGCCCAGACACATAGTATACAGCAGAGCCACGTAGTATATTGCCCAGACACATAGTATACAGCAGAGCCACATAGTATATTGCTGTGACTTATTGCTGCAGCTTCAGCTTTCATACAGATCGGGTGACGCTGGAGCCGGGACCTTATCTGTATGTAAGTTTAAGATGGTGCAATAAATCTCAGTACAGTACAGATAGATCCTCTGCAGAAAGCAGATAAGAAAGCAGGAATTAGATGAAGCCGTCACATACCTCCTGCCCCGACCCCCTGGCTCGCTCTCTGCCAACTTCTTCTCTCCTCTCCAGGCCTCCGGCAGAGTGAAACAGGCGCGCAGGTGACGTCAGAGCAGCAGACACACAGCTTGCTGCTGTCTGCAATGGGGGATGCCGGCCGGCACTTGTACACTGCTAATACAGTGCGGGCCCGGGCCTGCATCGATCTACAGCGGCAGCAGAAAGCCGGGGGCCGGGCCCTGTCTGCAAGGGCCCCCCCCACACTGCACCTATATAAAATACCCCCCTCTCTGCCCCTCTGCATAATATCTCCCCACACTACCCCTGTATAATATCCCCTCACACTGCCCCTCTCCAAAATATCCTGCACATATTATTTAGAGATATATCCCCCCCACATAATATCCCCCACATAACCCCTCTCCATAATGTCCCCCCACATATTGCCCCTTTCCATATCACCCCCAAACTATCTCTTACAAAGTCCCTCCACCCCAATGTCCCTCGCTCGCTATATTATGCCCCATTTCACAATCACTCAAACTGCCCTACAATGTCCCACATTACCCCCTAATCGTCCCATGGGTAGTGTTGGCACTCTTTTATGGGGAAAAAATAAGTAGACAAATCTCAGTAAATAATTTATAAAACATTTCTGCATCTCAAACTAAACACTTTGATATGTCTAGTGTTACTCTTTTTGTGTAAACTTTTTTTTCCATTGTGTAAATTTTGAGAAATAGTTACAGTAACATTTGTTTTAATCTACTTCCTTGGGGGTTCAGTGTTAATTAAAATAATACAGAATTAATTATGCCATTATGAGCAAAAAAGATATTTTTAAAATAATATTTTCTTTATTTGGAAAGTACATTGTAATAAATAGATTGCAGAGGAATGCTTCATAATTTAAATATATTTTTATACTTCAGAACATTAAATAAACTAATTAAAATATGCCTCACATTTAAAAGACAGTCATTTGGAAAACAATTTCACTAATCTAGCACACATTTAGGGAACAGATACACCAATCGATGCTTTTGAAGGTAAAAACTGTTGCATTTCTGCACACAAAAAAAGGCATGGACATTAACAATCCCACAAAAGGGAGGTTTTTTTGGCCAGACAATCTGTGTTTCTACCAATACATTAAATTCCTTAAAGTATTAGAAAAATAAAATACATGTCGAATTACAATTATAATAATTGAACAATACTATCAATGTTTACATTCGATTCATTCACATCTTTAAAGGATTTTTCTCCTTTCAACTTCTTTATTTTTTTTAACTAATGGGATTCTTAAAAATAATAAAACCATCTGTTACCTCCCCTCTCCGGGTCCAGCGCCGTGTCTCCACCGTTGGTTGGGTGATTGTGTACAGGCTGCAGCGGTGATTCCACATCAACAGCGCTGCAGAGCACACTGATTGGCTGCAGCGCTGTAAATGTGATGTCTCTACTGTAGCATTCTGACAGTGGAGACAGAATTCTATACCCGGATAAGGTAAAGTTTTCAGATTATTTTATTATATTAGCTCAGACTCTATTTTCAAGTCCTGCAGAAGAGAAAGATATTCTCTGATTATTGCTTGATCCCAATACTATTTTTGCAGGTTACTTAGTGTAAATGTCCTATAAGTGCGCCTACTCCCAAGTCTCAGCTTCGTCGGCGTTCATGAAGGCAGGTGGGAGTATCACCCAGAGTTTAGGAATATTAGTCCATTTATGGTCTACTTTACTTCCAGAAGAACTTCTTGAAAACGCTCTTTTTTGGCTTCTCTTTACCGTCGTCTGTCTCAACCAGTCTTGGAGAGTAAAAGTCTGTCTTCTCTGAAGTGATATAGACTGTGGGAAGAAAAAAGAAAGATTAAAGGTCTGTTTTATGATTGTGTAAAGAGATTGAGCTCATGTCTGTATAAGGCCACATTCACACTTTTAGTATTTTACATCAGTATTTCTCAGCCAAAACCAGGAGTGGGTGATAAATACAGAACTGGTGCATATGTTTCTATTATACTTTTCCTCTGATTGTTCCACTCCTGGTTTTGGCTTACAAAGACTGATGGAAAATACTGACCAAATACTGAACGTGTGTGAACCTGGCCTAAGGCTTTGTATTTAGGACTTATTCAGACATCAATGATTTTTCTCGTAGTCAAAGTATCGTCTGTCCACATTTCATCAGAGTTTGGCAGTGTGTCAGTTTTTATTATCAGAGTTTAATCAGATGTACTTTGATGAAAAAAGGAACACAGCGATCATATGGATGGCATCTTAGCGATGTATGATTTTTTTTTACTGACCCGTAAATTTGCATCAATATGGCAAATAAACACAGTATACCCGCAGAAGTCAGCACTTCGTTTTCCTTAGTTTAATACTTTTTTGGAAATCCACGTGCATAAATGACATACAGTGCGGTTTTCAATACATTTTACGTGTTTCAGAATATCATTCATTAATCCTAGTTCCAATTAATTATACAGTTTATCACAAAAGTGAGTACGCTCCTCACATTTTTGTAAATTTTCATGGGACGACACTTTGATACAATGTAAAGTAGTCAGTGTACAGCTTATCTAACAGTCTAAATTTGGTGTGTCCTCTAAATAACTCAACACACAGCCATTAATGTCTATACCGCGGCGTGGTGCTGCGGACTTCTTTCCTTAAGCTCCGCCTACTTCCGCATGCGTCCTGCATACCTATCTTTAACATTGGGTACGCAGGGACATGAGTTGTATGCGGATGCGTCAATTGACATGCCCGCCGAATGCAAGAAATGCAACATGTTGCGTTCCATAGGCACGTCAAAACGACGCACGCGGACGCATCCGCATACAAAGCATGTCCCTGCGTAGCCAATGTTAAAGATAGGTACGCAGGGCGCATGCGGAAGTAGGCGGAGCTTAAGGAAAGAAGTCCGCAGCACCACGCTACAGACTCAAACGCTAATGTGATCCCGGCCTCAGACAGTAATAGCAAATTTACATTGTAAAGTAGTCAGTGTGCAGCTTGTATAACATTGTATCAAAGTGTCTTCCCATGAAAATATATAATAAAATATTTACAAAAATGTGAAGGGTGTACTCTCTCTTTTGTGATATACTGTATATTACATGAATGAGCACAGATTTAAAAGGGAATATGTCACCAAGCTTATTGCTACTATGAGAACAGTATAGTTCTCAGATGCAGTAGGATGTAGGGGCAGAGACTCCAATTCCAGCCATGTGTCACTTACTAGGCTTCTTGCTGTAGTTTTGATAAATAAAAAAAACAATAATAGATTGAAAAAATTCAATTTACTATTTTAGACAGATTGGGCACTTTTTATGACTGAACTATATTTGTTACGTGTAAAGTTTGCAATTTTAAGCACATTTAAGTTTGTTTTTGTTTGTTTTTTTGTTTTTTTAAAGTTGACTACTGACCCCTATAATGAGCTTACAGCTGCACATTTTTCCACATTCTTACCTCTGTTAGCAGGAACTGTATGGCCATTGCTCTCTGGTTCAAGGGATAGTGTCCTGTATGGATATAGCAGTGACATTCTATAGTTAATCATAATTTATGCAAACATTAAGGCCCCTTATGCATCAGAAAGTGGTCAGCTAACTCCCCAGCAAGAACGCTCGGCCGAGTGCTCCTGTGTCTTCTATGAGAGCACCACTGCCAGGAGCTTATCTGCACACTGAAAAACTGGAGCAAGTTCAGAGAAGAGCTGCCAGGATGGTGAGCAGAGTGCAAACTATGTCCTACGAGGAACTGTTAAAGGATCTGGGAATGTTTAGCTTGAAAAAAGAAGGCTAAGAGGAGACTTAATAGATGTCTACAAATATCTGAAGGGCTGTCACAGTGTAGAGGAATTATTATTCTCATCGTGGAAACACGAGAAGCAATGGAATGAAACTGGATGGGAGAGGATACAGATTAGATATTAGAAAAACCTTTTTGACAGTGAGGGTGATCAATGAGTGGAACAGGCTGCCACGAGAGGTGGTGAGTTCTCCTTCAATGGAAGTCTTCAAACAGAGGCTGGACAGACACCTGTGTGAGATGGTTTAGTGACTCCTGCATTGAGCGGGGGGTTGGACAAGATGACCCTGGAGGTCCCTTCTGACTCTAACATTCTATGATTCTATGAAAAGAATCAACCATTGAAGCTCCGCTGGCCAGGTGTCAGGGCAAGATCTGGGAGTCCCCCATACACAATAGTTTATCATCGGGATCAGATGACTGAAACTACTACTTAATTTGGCTATAGCAAATGTGTTGCAGTGATTGTGTGGACCGGAAACTCCTCATCATGTTACCTGGTGCGTTTATCATTATTTCTCAAAAAATAAAGTATTGGGCAGAATTTTATGAGACCATCCACATAATTTGTAGTGTCTGGCCATGTACTGTAAGGGTGGAGGCTGAGATCAGACTTCGATACAGCGAATCTGACAAGTGAGGGTCAGTGTGCTTGTCTGTCTGTGTGAACGAGTCTAATAACACTCCACTTATCACAGCAGGCATCATGTGTAGAGATGAGCAGAACTTCAGAGAGAGGAGAGAGAGAAAAAAAGAAAGAAAGAGAGAGTGAGCTCTGCTTTGTTTGGCTGAGCCCTTGCCTCCATGTTCAGTCCTTGATTTACACCGAGAGTAGAGCATAAGATATAAAATAATCTATGTGTATTTTCACAGTTTCTTACCTAGGAATGTCTCTGACTGGTGAGTAAGTAGACACCTCCCTTTTAATGACAGGCTCATCTAGGGAAAAAATAGACACATACATCATATCTTAATTCAGATGGTATATTTTGGGCAATTCTAATGCTGCTAAAAACTCACTTAATGGGCATAGTCAGTAAAAACCGTAAAGTATAATCACACGTGGCACATTTGTTACAGAAATTTCTAAGCTGATACATTCATATCATACAGTACATCTGAATAGTGTTTATGCAGCATGTCTAACGGATATTTCCTACTCAAAAGAGTGGAACGGCCACTGACATTTCTAAAGTAAGTCTGCTTTGTGTGAAGATACCCAAAGGGCCTTGTAGGATGATGTGGTTACTCCATCTTATACTATTCAAGGAGTACTCATACAGGCTATGAAGAGATAAATGATAGGATTCTGTTTGTTTTATTTTTACAACAAAGTAAAATAACAGATTGTTGTACCATATTAAAGGGAATATGTCAGAAGGTTTTTCCTACGGAATCTGAAAGCAGCATGCTGTAGGGGCAGAGATCCTGATTCCAGCGATGTATCACTTACTGGGATGCTTGTTGCAATTTTGACAGAATCCCTGTTTTCTCTTTTGTAGATGTAGCAGTGCTCAGAATACTGAGCTGTATATAAACCCACTCTTGATTGACGGCTTCCTGTGTACATTGTAAGTAAGCTGCCAATCAGTGGTGGGGGTGTATGTTTTCAGTGATAATCTCCTGCTGATAAAACACTCACTGCATTAAAACTACAACAAACTGCTGAGCGGGTGACATTAGAATAAACCAGAAAGAACAAAAAACCCTTTTAAAAATTAGCTTTTAATTAATACAATTTAAAAGTGTCTAATCAAAAAACGCAAAAAAAAATCTCATGTGCCTTTTTAGGGAGATGCAGTTTTGAGTGCTTCAAGTTTATATATCATCTTAACATTAACCAACTAGGTTTGAAATTCACATATAAAGTGGGGGGCGGGGAGAAAATAGCCTTTCTTGATGTCATGATATAAATTGAAAAAAATAGCACGAGGGCAGCCTCGACTGCACTACTTTTCGAGCTATAAAAGTGGTCACTCCATCTATCCGACAGAGGAACTGGGAAAATAAAATCATTTAAAGGGAAAGCAGGTGGATTTTCTGGTTGGCTAGTCTGAATTCTGGGGGTCTAAACGAACAGCTGAGCTTTGCTAGTTTCATATAGCTTTCTTGTAATATATTTATAGATAGGTTTCCCATTAAGCCAACAATCCACTATGTCCATAAATTATTATACTTATTATTTATACCATGGGTTGAACTGTACCTATGGTTGTCTTGAGCACCTTCACTACTGGAGTAATAGGTGGACTGTATCGACTGACCCACCCTTGTTTTTAACTGTTGCCAATAAATTAACTATATACACTGGGTCTGAAAATGATGTGGTTATATTACTAAACTTTGGTCTGCAATGAAGCTAAAATCCTGAGGGGGCACTGACTGACATTATGATAAATGATGGAACGCAGGCAGCGCTTCACCATACCGGTCACATGCCTGCGACACGCATATGCGCTCCACCAGCAGGAAGGAGAATCGGTCCGCGGAAATGACTCAGGTGAATGCTGGTACGCATTTGCATTCCACCCGTGTGCATCTTTAGTTCAAATAGTAGAGACTGCTAGTTATAGACTCATTGTAATCTACTGTTACCTCCACAGCCACAGCCAACTAGAATCATAGACAGTAAGATTTATGTTGTGTATATGTGGTTAAATACTGTAGCTCTATTTTAGGGGCATGCAGGGACTCTGAGGGACTGCCGACGTTGAGCGGCATATCGAATTTTAGGGTGTCAATCTCCACAGTCAGGTATGACAACAGATTAAAGGGGACCTACTAGGGTCATTTGAGGATCTCTACTCGGAATATCTCCTTCTCTGCGCTCAAAACTGTATAAAGGGTTGACGGTCCTACCCCTTTAAATCCCCATGCTGCTACTGTACATGTATATAAATATGTATATGTATACTGTGTTGAGCGTGTATATATCATGTATTACCTACAGTATGTATAATATGCTGTTTGTTGCTGCATCATGTACATAATAGGGACAGTGCAGTGTGTGCTATGGCCACTAGATGGGGGCGTAGAGTTCACTACTTTGTAGATAGTGCTATAGGAGATGTTAGGGTTAACTATAGAAGGAGTTAGCTGGAGAGAAAGTCAGGAAGGTCTTCCTGGGTGAGTTCAGTTGGGGCTAGGGAGGCCTTAGGTGCTCGGGTGGAGGGGGGGCGGGGGCTATAGGCCCGGGCTACCCAATACCCCCGCAACGTTCAAGCGTGTGCCCAGCCATCCATGGTGCACAGAGAAGGGCAAGGTAGAGCAAATCCCACAGTAGTGAGAGGAAGGCATAAAGGTCACCATAAAAGTGTACGGGCAGGTTGCTCCAAATGTGGCAGATTGCTTCGTGGGCTGAATCTCTTATGTCCGGGGCGAAACTGGCAGGAGAGTGCTTCACTGTAGTGACGCTATACAGGTAGGATGCTGAGGGGCTGTCTGGGATGCTACGACCCCTGGAAACACTTAGTGACGAAGGAAACAGTGAAGGGAGAGACGAAGTGATGTGCCATTTGCACTGTAATGGAAATTCTGGAAACTACTTGGATGTGCTGTGTCCTGAAGTGAATAAAATTATTGAGCTAAGAGTTTCCCTGGACTGTGTCTCCATTCACTGGGATCCAGAAGCAGCAGTATGCCAGCGCAGCAGAGTGGACACTGACAGCACAGTGAGTACCGACCGTATTATGCAGATTAAGAAGCACATTTTTCATGTAGAGGTAGGCCACGGTGTACAATGCCCGAACAGGTCAGCCACGACTACTGCCCAATTGGCGTAGTAGGCAGGATGCTGACACCTTGCACTGCGGAGGAACCGCAGAAGAAGAGAAAGGAGAAAGAGATGCCGGGGATGATTTGTTTGTGGCAGATATGACCCGAGGAGTGCAGGTTGAAGATTCTGAAAATGAGAGTAAATTACCAGACGAGACTAGACTGGATTTGACCAAAACTGTGAGTTGGACTGATGTTATGAGAACTAAAATGGCAGCCATAGAGATGGAGAATTATGGTGCCAGAAAGGAGAAAAACCATTATGAAGACACCCTTCGTGGGCGTGACTGTGCGGAAATGACACCAAAAGAATGTTGTCAACTATCCCTGGACCACCCATGGTGGGTGCGTCAGAGAAGAGAAGGACTCGCCCCCTGAAACAAGCTCAGAAATGGGTGGAGAGGCCAGAAACGACCCCACCCTAGAACTGGTGGGGCCCAGCAGAAAGTACCATGTGCAGCTGCCTGATGCCAGTATGGAACGTGACGTGGGCAGCGATACACCACTGCTGTGCCCTTCACTGTAAAGGCATCGGGCGAGTGGAATGGAGGTGGCAGCGGGAACAGGAAAAGACGCGGTCTGCCCGAAGTTGGGACGAAGTGACCGAACCAGGCCCGTTACCGGAGCAGGAGCTGCCATGGAAGGTGGAATCTTTTGTACCGCAGCCAGTTCCGCAGCGGCCGCGGGGACCAGAAGTTGAGACCCCGGAGGAACCTGACTTGGAAACATAGGCCGAGCTGGGACTTCGCTCACAGGAGCCGAAGTGTGCAGCCGCGCCCGTAGAGGGATCTGGTATCCGCGGGGAAACGGCTGAGCTGTCAAATTCTCTGGCATTGAACGTGAGGTGGCTGCTGAAGGAAATGAGATCCAGCCTGAGCGGAACGAATGTGGACGGAGCAACGTGTATCATGGTGGTGAATGAGCCATAACCCCTGAAATCGAAGGGCAGGTCCTTACCCCGGGCGTCTTCCCGTCAGACGGCACTAACCCTAAGCCCGTGTCAAATGCGGTTTCGGAAGCAAACGTGTCCCAGGCCTCTAAAGTGAACCAGGGTCCTATATTGTCCCCCGGTCCATCCGTCTGGATCACCGACATCATAGCTCAGAAGAAAGCAAGGGAGAGGGAAATTTGGGCTCAATTACACCAGCGGGGAGAGGCTGCCATGGCTGAACGCCGCTCGTATGGACAGTTGGTATATGCCATCATAGAGCGAGGTTATGGCTTTATACGGGAGGCTGGCACAGATGCCAAAGTCTATATTAATGCCGCCTCCGTTAAACACGGGAGACCCCTGTTGGAAGGGGTTTGGTTCTCCTTTTTCAGAGAGGACTGTCCCAGAGAATATTACGTGGTGGCCATGACTTTGTGTATGGAGGAAGATGTCACCGGGCTGTATGTGGGTCCAAGGTCAGGGAGGTGGGAACCCCCAGCTGCTACTGCCTTTCTGTGGCAATGGGACAGTCCAGGGAGTCTGCAGCTGCAGAGTCCTCGTTGGCCCGTACGCGGGCATGGAATCAGGAGGAGACGGAGGCATGGAAAGCATGCCGATCAGGAGATGTCTGCTTGTTTAATAAAAGTTGAGAGCAAAACGGCAGTTGCGGCCTACTAAGAATGTTTGTGTGGAAAAGTTGTTTTTTTTCCTTCTCTTTGTTTTGTTGCACCCGTTGCGCCCCTTCTGCTGACTAGCAGGACTTGACATATATGACACTTTGGGTCCATGAACTTTTGGACCAGGCAGTTTGTGCATAGAGCACTGGACCGTGCTATCCACAAAGGAAGGGGGACGACCACCTTAAGGACTCAGCTGAGTGTAAATACGTTAACTATGGACTGATGGTGCTTACAGACGGACTGTTTCCGCGCACCCGTTTGTGTATCCCGGCAGAAGTTGGTGCTAAACCTCAAAGGAAAGGGGATCACCCTCAAGGTTCGTAGGCCCAACAAGAGGGGTCACTTAAAAAGATATTTTGGTGGTGATTTAATGGACACCACTTGAGGACTACCTGTGCAGTCACTTGATTTAAAAACAAAAAAAACAAAAAACGAAGTGGACATTAACTTCAAATGGTCTTAGCTCACATTGAGCTGATGTTATATACATGCTCCCTGCATGGAGTATTCATTGTAAAATATTACAGCTTAATAGTTTTATAATGAGCGTAGCATTGTCGGGGACGACAATGGTAAAAGGAAGGGGGAATGTAAGGCGTTGAAGGTCCTGCCCCTTTAAGTCCCCATGCTGCTACTGTACATGTGTGTATATATATGTATATTTATTCTGTTTTGAGTGTTTATGTATTATGTTGCTGTACTACCTATGTATAGTATGCTGTTTGTTGCTGCATCATGTACATAATAGAGACAGTGCAGTATGTGCTATGGCCATTAGTTGGTGCGTAGAGTTCACTACATTGTAGATAGTGCTGTAGGAGATGTTAGGGTTAACTATAGAAGGAGTTAGCTGGGGAGTAAGTCAGGAAGGTCTTCCTGGGTGAGTTCAGTTGGGGCCAGGGAGGCCTTAGGTGCTCGGGGGTGCTATAGATCCGGGCTTCCCAATACCCCTGTAATGTTCAAGTGTGTGCCCAGCCATCCAGGGTGCACAGGCAAGAGCAAAGTACAGCAAATCAAACAGTAGAGAGCGAGAAGAAGTACTGTAAAAGTGTACGGGCACGTTGCTCCAAATGTGGCGGATTGCTTCGTGGGCTGAATCTCTTATGTCTGGTGCGAAACGTGCAGGAGAGTGCTTCACCGTGGTGACGATGTACAGGGAGGACGCTGAGGGGCTGTCTGGGATGCTCAGACCCACGGAAACACTTATTGACGAAGGAAACAGTGAAGGGAGAGACGAAGTGATGTGCCATTTGTACTGTAATGGAAATGCTGGAAACTACTTGGCTGTGCCGTGTACCAACAGAACATCAGTTATAGGTAACAGCCAAAAGTACTAATGGCGACTCAAATAACAATCATATAACAAAGGAGAACTATGAATCAAAAAAAGCCAAAAAGTAATCTTAAATAAATTTTATTGAAAAATATACCCAAAAGAAATAAAAACATGTACCATATATGTAAAATCATGTGACAAATCCGTGAGTGCATCAAATGAACCAGAGATCATGGAGCAGGACACTGCTAAGTGTGCCAAACGTAAGTATCATGCACAAATGTGCAACTAATATGCTATCATCAGATATATATAGCTGTGGACAGGCTGTGGCAGTTCAACTGTTTGAATGCTCAATACCGGTAATGTTATCACATGCCCGTCAACAACTAAGGTGCAAATATGCATACAGGATAAAGTTTATTTACCCATTTTAGTGCGGCAGGTCCTGTCCCGGTCTTGGTAAGCTACCCCAACGCGCGTTTCGCGTCTGGCGAATCCCGCTTCCTCAGGGGGCATGGCCTAATCAGAATCTCCATCCGGTTTATATACAGGTCGCCGCCAATAAAGCGACGACTGTGCAAGTGCCAGTGCGCATGCGTGAACCGCATCCCTGCGTCTCAGCCCTCAGACTCATTCGGCAGTCCGCCGTCACGTGAGCGGGTCAGTGCTACACCCACATCACGTGACTACAAGGGTTGAGCGACTTTTACTTTTTTAGGGTCGAGTCAGGTTTCGCGAAACCCGACTATCTCTAAAGTCGAGTCGAGTGAAATCGGCCGATTATGGCGTAAAGTCGGGGATTGACCGAAACACGAAACCCAATGCAAAGTCAATGGGATATTTTTTTTTTTTCTTCTCTCTCTCTCTCTCCCCTCCGTCCCTGAACAGAAAAGCTGGTGTTACACATTTCAAATCGCTACAGCGCACAAGCGACAAGATGACGATAGGCGTCCACGCCCCTAAGACCTATGTCATCACTCTGCCCACGCTCCTTCATTGGCTGAAAAAATGGCGCCAAGCGCGTCATACGAAACGCGACTTTGGCGCGAAAGTCGCGTACCGCATGGCCGACCCCACACAGGGGTCGGGTCGGGTTTCATGAAACCCGACTTTGCCAAAAGTCGGCGACTTTTGAAAATGAACGATCCGTTTCGCTCAACCCTAGTGACTACCGTCTGTCACTGAGTAAGGGGCTGAGAACCAGGAAGATTTAAAGTGACAAGTGCCAATGAAAGGTGACATAGTGCTGTAAACAAGTAAATGTGCAAAATTACAACTCGTCGCAACACTTCCAATTGCCAGCTGGTACTCCATATAAAAGCCAATACTCTACAGCGGGGTCCAGTCTACCCAAATCCCCAGGACTGAGAACCGCCGCCAAATAGAGCATGGGACCAATGAGCACGGTCCACATATTAACAAAACAGAATAAATATAATGGTGCCGAACCAAATAATGATAAAAAATATATATGAAATATAATAAAAGTGAAAAGCGTGAAAAATAATAATAGTGTGCTGATTACATAAATATGGTAATAAGATCATACATGTTTAAACACCCTAAAATATGTAATGTCCTAAACCACTGAATACCCAACAGCACAAAGACAGCATACGAAAAAAATATATAAATTGTGATGTACATACATAAAAGTATATGGGAGGAATACATAATAAATATATCCAGACACAGAATCTTAATAGTCTACATACATAAGAAAAATATACATTTGTTATCACATGATAATTTATAGTCCATGATATATTCTTGTATGTGACGGCTTCCATATTACGACTTCTTATAATTCCTCCATCGAAGATACACAGCTAAGTTCTTATCCCGCATTCATATAAGTGTTCCCAACATCGGAAAACAAGTGGATAGGACCAAATATCGACACTCTAAAAACAAATAATTATAGATAGAGAAACAAATTAAAACCGATGATGAATGGCAGAGACAAAGCACCAGAAGTCCTCGACAGTGTCTACAGAAAAGATGAGAAGTACTGGGTTTCATTAAGACCCATGGGAGCCATGGTGCCCAATAACGTAATCCAGCGGCATTCTCGCTGTGCCAATATGCGCTTTATGTCATCTCCTCTTATACCACAAAGGACATGGTCAATTCCTCGTGCCTGGAACGATTTGGGGCTACACCCATGATGCTGTCTGAAATGACGTGGTATCGTCTTCAGAAGCGTCACGTCTGTCACATTTTTAGCGACCATTATGTCGCGTACGTGTTACCGTATGCGGGTGCCCAAACGAGGAGATGTTCGTTTGGGCACCCGCATACGGGAACACGTACGTGACATAATGGCCGCTAAAAATGTGATGTTTCTCTATCTATAATTATTTGTTTTTAGAGTGTCGATATTTGGTCCTATCCACTTGTTTTCCGATGTTGGGGACACTTATATGAATACGGGATAAGAACTTAGCTGTGTATCTTCGATGGAGGAATTATAAGAAGTCGTAATATGGAAGCCGTCACATACAAGAATATATCATGGACTATAAATTATCATGTGATAACAAATGTATATTTTTCTTATGTATGTAGACTAGGGTTGAGCGAAACGGGTCGAACATTTTCAAAAGTCGCCGACTTTTGGCTAAGTCGGGGTTTCATGAAACCCGATCCGACCCCTGTGCGGGGTCGGCCATGCGGTACGCGACTTTCGCGCCAAAGTCGCGTTTCAATGACGCGAAAAGCGCCATTTCTCAGCCAATGAAGGTAAACGCAGAGTGTGGGCAGCGTGATGACATAGGTCCTGGTCCCCACCATCTTAGAGAAGGGCATTGCAGTGATTGGCTTGCTGTCTGCGACGTCACAGGGGCTATAAAGAGGCGTTCCCGCCGACCGCCATCTTACTGCTGCTGATCTGAGCTTAGGGAGAGGTTGCTGCCGCTTTGTCAGAAGCAGGGATAGCGTTAGGCAGGGTCCATTAACCACAAAACCGCTTGTGCTGCAGCGATTTGCACTGTCCAACACCACCCTCGGTGTGCAGGGACAGTGGAAGTTTTTTTTTTTTTTTTTTTCCCCTCAGCGCTGTAGCTCATTGGGCTGCCCTAGAAGGCTCCCTGATAGCTGCATTGCTGTGTGTACGCCGCTGTGCAAACCAACTGCTTTTTTCAAAGCACAAATCCTCTTGTTCCTTCCTTTCTGCACAGCTATCTTTTTTGTTTGTCCACACTTTTTATTTCATTTGTGCATCAGTCCACTCCTTATTGCTGCCTGCCATACCTGGCTGAGATTACTGCAGGCAGGGAGATAGTAGCTGCCTGCCATACCTGGCTGAGATTACTGCAGGCAGGGAGATAGTAATTGTAGGACATTCCCTGTTTTTTTTTTTTTTTTTTTTTTGGTGGGAGATTAAGATTGGCAATTTGGCATTTCTGCTAGAGTGCCATCCCTGTGTGTGCCATCTCTCTCACATAGTGGGCCATAGAAAGCCTTTTCATTTTTCTGTATTTTTTTTTGTGGGGTGTATAAATTCTCCCTGATAAAAATACAGTGGGAGATTAATATTGGCCTTTGGGCTTGTGTGCCAGTCCTGAGTGTGCCATCTCTCTCACAAATAGTGGGCCATAGAAAGCCTATTTATTTTTTTTTTTGGTTTTATAAATTCTCCCTGAAAAAAAGGGAGATTAATATTGGCCTCTGGGCTTGTGTGCCAGTCCTGAGCGTGCCATCTGTGCCAGCCCTGAGCGTGCCATCTCTCTCACAAATAGTGGGCCATAGAAAGCCTATTTAATTTTTTTTTTTGTTTTATAAATTTTCCCTGAAAAAAGGGAGATTAATATTGGCCTCTGGGCTTGTGTGCCAGTTGTGAGCGTGCCATCTGTGCCAGTCCTGAGCGTGCCATCTCTCTCACAAATAGTGGGCCATAGAAAGCCTATTTAAATATTTTTTTGGTTTTATAAATTCTCCCAGAAAAAAAGGGAGATTAATATTGGCCTCTGGGCTTGTGTGCCAGTCCTGAGCGTGCCATCTGTGCCAGCCAGCCCTGAGCGTGCCATCTCTCTCACAAATAGTGGGCCATAGAAAGCCTATTTAATTTTTTTTTTTGTTTTATCAATTTTCCCTGAAAAAAGGGAGATTAATATTGGCCTCTGGGCTTGTGTGCCAGTTGTGAGCGTGCCATCTGTGCCAGTCCTGAGCGTGCCATCTCTCTCACAAATAGTGGGCCATAGAAAGCCTATTTAAATATTTTTTTGGTTTTATAAATTCTCCCAGAAAAAAAGGGAGATTAATATTGGCCTCTGGGCTTGTGTGCCAGTCCTGAGCGTGCCATCTGTGCCAGCCAGCCCTGAGCGTGCCATCTCTCTCACAAATAGTGGGCCATAGAAAGCCTATTTAATTTTTTTTTTTGTTTTATCAATTTTCCCTGAAAAAAGGGAGATTAATATTGGCCTCTGGGCTTGTGTGCCAGTTGTGAGCGTGCCATCTGTGCCAGTCCTGAGCGTGCCATCTCTCTCACAAATAGTGGGCCATAGAAAGCCTATTTAAATATTTTTTTGGTTTTATAAATTCTCCCAGAAAAAAAGGGAGATTAATATTGGCCTCTGGGCTTCTGTGCCAGTCCTGAGCGTGCCATCTGTGCCAGTCCTGAGCGTCCCATCTCTCTCACAAATAGTGGGCCATAGAAAGCCTATTTTATTTTTTTTTTGGGTTTTAGAAATTCTCCCTGAAAAAAGGGAGATTAATATTGGCCTCTGGGCTTGTGTGCCAGTTGTGAGCGTGCCATCTGTGCCAGTCCTGAGCGTGCCATCTCTCTCACAAATAGTGGGCCATAGAAAGCCTATTTAAATATTTTTTTGGTTTTATAAATTCTCCCAGAAAAAAAGGGAGATTAATATTGGCCTCTGGGCTTCTGTGCCAGTCCTGAGCGTGCCATCTGTGCCAGTCCTGAGCGTCCCATCTCTCTCACAAATAGTGGGCCATAGAAAGCCTATTTTATTTTTTTTTTGGGTTTTAGAAATTCTCCCTGAAAAAAGGGAGATTAATATTGGCCTCTGGGCTTGTGTGCCAGTTGTGAGCGTGCCATCTGTGCCAGTCCTGAGCGTGCCATCTCTCTCACAAATAGTGGGCCATAGAAAGCCTATTTAAATATTTTTTTGGTTTTATAAATTCTCCCAGAAAAAAAGGGAGATTAATATTGGCCTCTGGGCTTCTGTGCCAGTCCTGAGCGTGCCATCTGTGCCAGTCCTGAGCGTCCCATCTCTCTCACAAATAGTGGGCCATAGAAAGCCTATTTTATTTTTTTTTTGGGTTTCAGAAATTCTCCCTGGAAAAAAAAAGGGAGATTAATATTGCCCTTTGGGCTTGTGTGCCAGTACTAAGCGTTCCATCTCTCTCTCTCTCTCAGTCAGTGGGCCATAGAACGCATATTTTTGGTTTTATTTGTTTTCTAAATTCTCCCTGAAAAAATCATTTTATTTTATTTGGTTTCTAAATTCTTCCTGATAAAATCATATTTTTTTTATTATTTTTTTTTCTAAAGTCTCCCTGAAAAAAAAAAAAAAAAAACAACCAAAAAAAACAGTGGGAGATTAATATTGGCCTTTCTGCTTGTGTGCCAGTCTTGACTCCTGGGTGCGTCATCTCTCAGTCAGTGGGCCATAGAACGCCTATTTTTGGTTTTATTTGTTTTATAAATTCTCCCTGAAAAAATCATTTTATTTTATTTGGTTTCTAAATTCTTCCTGATAAAATCATATTTTTTTTATTATTTTTTTTTCTAAAGTCTCCCTGAAAAAAAAAAAAAAAAAAACAACCAAAAAAAACAGTGGGAGATTAATATTGGCCTTTCTGCTTGTGTGCCAGTCTTGACTCCTGGGTGTGCCATCTCTCTCTCTCTCTCTCTCTCTCTCTCTCTCTCTCTCTCTCTCTCTCTCTCCAATTGTGGTCCATAGAAAGCCTATATTTTTTTTCCTTGATTTGGGTTCTAAAATCTACCAGAGAAAATAACTACATCAATCATTGGTAGAAAAATATTGGCCTCTGGGTTTGTGTGCCACTCCTGACTCCTGTGTGCGTCATCTCTCAGTCAGTGGGCCATAGAACGCCTATTTTTGTTTTTATTTGTTTTATAAATTCTCCCTGAAAAAATCATTTTATTTTATTTGGTTTCTAAATTCTTCCTGATAAAATCATATTTTTTTTATTATTTTTTTTTCTAAAGTCTCCCTGAAAAAAAAAAAAAAAAAAAAAAAAACAGTGGGAGATTAATATTGGCCTTTCTGCTTGTGTGCCAGTCTTGACTCCTGGGTGTGCCATCTCTCTCTCTCCAATTGTGGTCCATAGAAAGCCTACATTTTTTTTCCTTGATTTGGGTTCCAAAATCTACCAGAGAAAATAACTCCATCAATCATTGGTAGAAAAATATTGGCCTCTGGGCTTGTGTGCCACTCCTGATTCCTGTGTGCGTCATCTCTCACTCAGTGGCCCATAGAAAGCATATAGTTTGTTACATTTGTTTTCTAAATTCTCCCTGCAAAAATCTATTTTTTTTTTTTTGGGGGGTTTCTAAAGTGTTCCTGAAAAAAATAAAAATAAAAAAAAAATAATAGTGTGACATTAATATTAACATTTGTGCTTCAGTGACAGTCCTGCGTGTGGGGCATCTCTCTAATTTGCAGCCACCAAAAAAAGAGTGTGTAACATTGGGCCTGATTTTCGCTGTGGTCTCACCAACCTGTAAAGGGGTAGCTAAATCATACTGAAGTTATAGCTCACCGTGTAAGTTGTGTGACTGCAACAAATAACGTTAGTTTGGTTACGTTTTTAAAACAATGAGGAAGTCTAGTGGAAGAGGTCGTGGCCGGGGGCGTTCATTGTCAGCTGGTAATGAGGGTAGTGGTAGTGGTGGAGCATCAGGTGGTCGTGGGGGAAAAAATATTGCACCTAAGTCTGGAGCTGTGGAGCCAGGTTCGTCGTCCGGCTACACAAGGCCTCGAACGCTCCCTTTTCTGGGATTAGGAAAACCGCTTTTAAAGCCGGAGCAGCAAGAGCAAGTTTTGGCTTATCTTGCTGACTCAGCCTCTAGCTCTTTTGCCTCATCTCGTGAAACTGGTAAAAGTAAAAGCAGCGCGTCGTTAGTGGATGTTCACGGTCAGGGACAAGTCACTTCCTTGTCCTCTTCAGCAAAAACAACAACAGAGAAGAATGCAGCAGGCGACACAACGGGTTACTCCATGGAGCTCTTTACACATACCGTCCCTGGCTTAGAAAGTGAAGCAGTTAACAGTCCATGCCCATTACAAATTGAATCTGACATGGAGTGCACTGACGCACAGCCACAGCCAGACTACTATGCTGGTCCTTTGACTCAGACCACAACATTGCCCTCGCAGGGTGCTGATCAAGAATCAGACCCTGATGAGACTATGTTGCCCCATCACGAACGCTATACCACCGAACGACACGGTGACACAGACGAAGTTGCGCAGGAGGTACAAGAAGAGTTATTAGATGACCCAGTTCTTGACCCCGATTGGCAGCCATTGGGGGAACAGGGTGCAGGCGGCAGCAGTTCTGAAGCAGAGGAGGAGGAGGGGCCGCAGCAGGCATCAACATCGCCACAGGTTCCATCTGCCGGGCCCGTATCTTGCCCAAAACGCGTGGCAAAGCCAAAACCTGGTGGAGGACAGCGTGGCCATCCGGTTAAAGCTCAGTCTGCAATGCCTGAAAAGGTATCCGATGCTAGAAAGAGTGCAGTCTGGCATTTTTTTAAACAACATCCAATTGATCAGCGCAAAGTCATCTGTCAAAAATGTTCTACTTCCTTAAGCAGAGGTCAGAATCTGAAAAGTCTCAATACTAGTTGCATGCATAGACATTTAACCACCATGCATTTGAAAGCTTGGACTAACTACCAAACGTCCCTTAAGGTTGTTGCACCCTCGGCCAATGAAGCTAGTCATCAACGCAACATCCCTTCCGGCAGTGTAGGACCACCATTTAGCGCACCACCTGCTGTATCTGTGCAGGTATCTTTGCCAGGCCAAAGCAGTCAGGGTCAGGGAATCACCAGTTTCGTAGTAGGAAACACTGCATCTAGGGCACCGGCGGCAACAATACCATCTCCCACCGTCTCTCAGTCTGCCATGTCCACCGGCACCCCCGCTAGTTCCACGATCTCCAGCTCTCCAGTCCAGCTCACCCTACATGAGACTATGGTTAGAAAAAGGAAATACTTAGCCTCGCATCCGCGTACACAGGGTTTGAACGCCCACATAGCTAGACTAATCTCGTTAGAGATGATGCCCTACCGGTTAGTTGAAAGCGAAGCTTTCAAAGACCTGATGGACTACGCTGTACCACGCTACGAGCTACCCAGTCGACACTTTTTTTCCAGAAAAGCCATCCCAGCCCTCCACCAGCATGTTAAAGAGCGCATCGTCCATGCACTCAGGCAATCTGTGAGCACAAAGGTGCACCTGACAACAGATGCATGGACCAGTAGGCATGGCCAGGGACGTTACGTGTCCATCACGGCACACTGGGTAAATGTGGTGGATTCAGGGTCCACAGGGGACAGCAAGTTTGGGACAGTTCTGCCTAGCCCACGGTCTAGTAAACAGTTGTCTGTAGCCGTTCGCACCCCCTCCTCCTCCTCCTCCTCGTCCTCCTGCAGAAGCAAGAGCTCGTCCACAGACCGCAGTCGCACAAACACTCCATCCGCACCTGCCACTGTTGCACACCAGGTCTCCCATTATGGGGCAGCTACTGGCATACGTCAGCAGGCTGTATTGGCTATGAAGTGTTTGGGCGACAATAGACACACCGCGGAAGTTCTGTCCGAGTTCTTGCAGCAAGAAACGCAGTCGTGGCTGGGCACTGTAGATCTTGAGGCAGGCAAGGTAGTGAGTGATAACGGAAGGAATTTCATGGCTGCCATCTCCCTTTCCCAACTGAAACACATTCCTTGCCTGGCTCACACCTTAAACCTGGTGGTGCAGTGCTTCCTGAAAAGTTATCCGGGGTTATCCGACCTGCTCCTCAAAGTGCGTGGACTTTGCGCACATATCCGCCGTTCGCCTGTACACTCCAGCCGTATGCAGACCTATCAGCGTTCTTTGAACCTTCCCCAGCATCGCCTAATCATAGACGTTGCAACAAGGTGGAACTCAACACTGCACATGCTTCAGAGACTGTGCGAACAGAGGCGGGCTGTTATGTTTTTGTGGGAGGATACACATACACGGGCAGGCAGTAGGATGGCAGACATGGAGTTGTCAGGTGTGCAGTGGTCGAAGATTCAAGACATGTGTCAAGTCCTTCAGTGTTTTGAGGAATGCACACGGCTGGTTAGTGCAGACAACGCCATAATAAGCATGAGCATCCCCCTAATGCGTCTGCTGATGCAAAGTTTGACGCACATAAAGGATCAGGCGTCTGCACCAGAGGAAGAGGAAAGCCTTGATGACAGTCAGCGATTGTCTGGTCAGGGCAGTGTACATGACGAGGTACCGGGCGAAGAGGAGGTGGAGGATGAGGAGGATGATGGGGATGAGTATATTTTTAATGAGGAAGCTTTCCCGGGGGCACGGGAAATTGGTGGCGTGGCAAGGCCGGGTTCTGGTTTTTTGAGGGACACAAGTGACGTAGATTTGCCTGCAACTGCCCCTCAACCAAGCACAACCGCAGATTTGACAACGGGAACTTTGGCCCACATGGCGGATTATGCCTTGCGTATCCTCAAAAGGGACACACGCATTACAAAAATGATGAACGATGACGATTACTGGTTGGCCTGCCTCCTTGATCCTCGCTATAAAGGCAAATTGCAAAATATTATGCCACATGAGAACTTGGAACTAATATTAGCAACAAAACAATCAACTCTTGTTGACCGTTTGCTTCTGGCATTCCCTGCACACAGCGCCCGTGATCGTTCTCACACGAGCTCCAGGGGCCAGCAGACCAGAGGTGTTAGAGGGGCAGAAATCAGAAGTGGCGTTGGACAGAGGGGTTTTCTGACCAGGTTGTGGAGTGATTTTTCTATGACCGCAGACAGGACAGGTACTGCAGCATCAATTCAAAGTGACAGGAGACAACATTTGTCCAGTATGGTTACAAACTATTTTTCATCCCTTATCGACGTTCTCCCTCAACCGTCATTCCCATTTGATTACTGGGCATCCAAATTAGACACCTGGCCAGAATTGGCAGAATATGCATTGCAGGAGCTTGCTTGCCCGGCAGCTAGTGTCCTATCAGAAAGAGTATTCAGTGCTGCAGGTTCAATACTAACAGAAAAAAGGACTCGTCTGGCTACCCAAAATGTAGATGATCTAACCTTCATTAAAATGAACCACAACTGGATTTCAAAATCTTTTGCCCCACCCTGCCCGGCTGACACCTAGCTTTCCTATGAAAAGGTCTTGCCTGTGGACTATTCTGAATGACTTTTCCAATCTCGTAATTTTCTTCACCTGATTGTCCAGCATACGACATGTTTCCACCTCACGAAATGGCCAAACTCCCCACACGGGGCCGTGCTATCGCCACTTTGCGCTTGGACCCTTGAGAGTGCTGTTTGTCTGAAGAGGTGGGTGTGGCCGCTTTTGGTCGACGGCACTGCCACTGGGTCCCTCATAGTACAATAAAGTGTCTCTGGCGGTGGTGGTGCGCACCCAACGTCAGACACACCGTTGTAATATGAGGGGCCCTGTGCCTGTACCGCCGGCCACAAGACAGTTCCCCCCCCCAGCTCAAACAGTGCTCTACCACTAGCAAAATTATCTCTCACAGCTTCACCAATGTGTAGTCTAGCCGCTGACATCCTTCAATGCCTGGCACTGACAATACCATTGTTTTGACATTTTTGTTATGTTAGGCCTTCGAAGCCTGTCTGCGGTCCCTTCTTTCTACAACTACTACACTGACCAGGCCACTGCTGGCCGTGTTACCCTGGAACCAATTTAAAAGTGCCTACAGTCAGCCCAATTTTGTTATGTTAGGCCTTCGAAGACTGTCTGCCGTCACTCCTTCCACTAGACTTCCACTGACCATACACTGCTGCCCATGTACCCCTGGAACCAATTTAAAGTGCCTACAGCCAGCCCAATTTTGTTATGTTAGGCCTTCGAAGCCTGTCTGCGGTCACTCCTTCCACTAGACTTCCACTGACCAGACCACTGCTGCCCGTGTACCCCTGGAACCAATTTAAAAGTGCCTACAGCCAGCCCAAGTTTGTTATGTTAGGCCTTGGAAGCCTGTCTGCGGTCACTCCTTCCACTAGACTTCCACTGACCAAACCACTGCTGCCCGTGTACCCCTGGAACCAATTTAAAAGTGCCTACAGCCAGCCCAAGTTTGTTATGTTAGGCCTTGGAAGCCTGTCTGCGGTCACTCCTTCCACTAGACTTCCACTGACCAGACCACTGCTGCCCGTGTACCCCTGGAACCAATTTAAAAGTGCCTACAGCCAGCCCAAGTTTGTTATGTTAGGCCTTCTAAGCCTGTCTGCGGTCCATTCTTTCAACTACTACTACACTGACCAGGTCACTGCTGCCCGTGTACCCCTGGAACCAATTTAAAATTGCCTACAGCCAGCCCAATTTTTTTATTTTAGGCCTTCGATGCCTGTCTGCGGTCCATTCTTTCAACTACTACTACACTGACCAGGTCACTGCTGTCCGTGTACCCCTGGAACCAATTTAAAATTGCCTACAGCCATGTGTTATTATTTTAGGCCTTCGATGCCTGTCTGCGGTCACTCCTTCCACTAGGCCTCCACTGACCACACCACTGCTGTCCGTGTACCCCTGGAACCAATTTAAAATTGCCTACAGCCATGTGTTATTATTTTAGGCCTTCGATGCCTGTCTGCGGTCACTCCTTCCACTAGGCCTCCACTGACCACACCACTGCTGCCCGTGTACCCCTGGAACCAATTTAAAATTGCCTACAGCCAGCCCAATTTTTTTATTTTAGGCCTTCGATGCCTGTCTGCGGTCCATTCTTTCAACTACTACTACACTGACCAGGTCACTGCTGTCCGTGTACCCCTGGAACCAATTTAAAATTGCCTACAGCCATGTGTTATTATTTTAGGCCTTCGATGCCTGTCTGCGGTCACTCCTTCCACTAGGCCTCCACTGACCACACCACTGCTGTCCGTGTACCCCTGGAACCAATTTAAAATTGCCTACAGCCATGTGTTATTATTTTAGGCCTTCGATGCCTGTCTGCGGTCACTCCTTCCACTAGGCCTCCACTGACCACACCACTGCTGTCCGTGTACCCCTGGAACCAATTTAAAATTGCCTACAGCCAGCCCAATTTTTTTATTTTAGGCCTTCGATGCCTGTCTGCGGTCCATTCTTTCAACTACTACTACACTGACCAGGTCACTGCTGTCCGTGTACCCCTGTAACCAATTTAAAATTGCCTACAGCCATGTGTTATTATTTTAGGCATTCGATGCCTGTCTGCGGTCCATTTTTTCAACTACTACTACACTGACCAGGTCACTGCTGCCCGTGTACCCCTGGAACCAATTTAAAATTGCCTACAGCCATGTGTTATTATTTTAGGCCTTCGATGCCTGTCTGCGGTCACTCCTTCCACTAGGCCTCCACTGACCACACCACTGCTGCCCGTGTACCCCTGGAACCAATTTAAAATTGCCTACAGCCAGCCCAATTTTTTTATTTTAGGCCTTCGATGCCTGTCTGCGGTCCATTCTTTCAACTACTACTACACTGACCAGGTCACTGCTGCCCGTGTACCCCTGGAACCAATTTAAAATTGCCTACAGCCATGTGTTATTATTTTAGGCCTTCGATGCCTGTCTGCGGTCACTCCTTCCACTAGGCCTCCACTGACCACACCACTGCTGTCCGTGTACCCCTGGAACCAATTTAAAATTGCCTACAGCCATGTGTTATTATTTTAGGCCTTCGATGCCTGTCTGCGGTCCATTCTTTCAACTACTACTACACTGACCAGGGCACTGCTGGCCGTGTACCCCTGGAACCAACATCAGAAAATATAAAAATAAGTATTTTGCTTATAAAAAAGAAAATACTGGTGAGATATCAAATGCAGACATTTTAACATTAAAAACAAACACACAACTCTAATCTGGTACAGTACTAAAAATGGCCACCAGCTACAATTACTTTCTCCTGCAAGTAGTTAACTGAAAGTTTTTTTAAATTGAAAACACACATATGGCATCCACCGAGTGTTGTCCTGTCGCGTCTTCTTTATATTATTGCCGAGAAGATGCAAAATAATGAAAATAATAAAATCATTAATTACCAAAATAATAGAGAAAGTCAACACCACATTGCAAATAAACATTCATTCCAAATAAAGAAGCAGGGCGCGTCCGAGGGTGAGTATATACCTAATAAGAATATAATCACCCTCGGACGCGCAATGCTTATTTCCAACAGCCTTCCTTCCTAAGAATCAGCCCTTCGGGTCGTGTAGAGAGACGTTGTGTTACACTCCAAGGTGTTCCCCAGGTTGCCTTTCCTGAGCTTCGATCTTCCGGCTCTCGTTTAGTAGTTCTTGGAAACTACTCTGCATTAGGCCTTCAAATTGGGTATGGGGTGTAGAGAGATGGTGTGTTCCACTCCAAGGTGTTCCCCAGGTTGCCTTTCCTGAGCTTCGATCTTCCGGCTCTCGTTTAGTAGTTGTTGGAAACTACGCTGCATTAGGCCTTCAAATTGGGTATGGGGTGTAGCGAGAGGGTGTGTTACACTCCAAGGTGTTCCCCAGGTTGCCTTTCCTGAGCTTCGATCTTCCGGCTCTCGTTTAGTAGTTCTTGGAAACTACACTGCATTAGGCCTTCAAATTGGGTATGGGGTGTAGAGAGAGGGTGTGTTACACTCTAAGGTGTTCCCCAGGTTTCCTTGCCATTGCTTCGGTCTTCCGACTCTCGTTTAGTAGTTGTAGAAAAGTACACTGCATTAGGCCATACAAAATGGGTATGGGGTGGAGAGAGATGGTGTGTTACACTCCAAGGTGTTCCCCAGGTTGCCTTTCCTGAGCTTCTATCTTCAGGCTCTCATTAAATTGTGGTTAAATGGAACAACTGCATTTGGCGTACTAGTTGGTTTGGGGCCTACTATCGGTGTCTGCCACTCCTTGCTGTTCTCCTCCACTGAACAAAGCTGTGCCGCCTGTTTACTACGGTTGCCAATTTTGAACTGCATTTCGACTACTTACTGATTTGGCCCTACTCTCTGTGTCAGCCTCTCATTCCAGTTGTCCTCCACTGCAATGCCCCCTGGTTATTCCTGTGTTACCAATTTTGAACTGCATTTAGCCCACTTTCTTCTTTGGGCCTATATCTGTGTTTCCACTTCATCGTGCCCATTGCCCAGCCAGTGATAGATGAGTCTGCTGGTACATTGACCCATAACGCAACATTCCCCGTGCACGCTACACAACAACATTGTGACCCTGCTGAAAGTCAGGTTGCTCTTCCCGCATACCATACCACCTTACACGGGGACAAAGAGGAAGGTGCAGATGAAAGTGCAGGTTCCTTCATCAGGTGGGGGGAGGAATACTAGTTGGCGACGTCACTGGCACAGGGCCTCTCATAGTACGCAAAAGTGTTGCTGCCGGTGGGAGGCGCCCCCGCCGTGCAAACACACCGCTGTACTTTGAGGGGCCCTGTGCCAGTGCCAATGCCAACGAGTGGGCCCCCCCTGCTTGCTCAGGTTCACAGCACTTGCAAAGTTGAAATACTTACCTCTCCCTGCTCCACTGCCGTGACGTGGTCCAGATTTCCTGGGCCCACTAATTACTTGAACCAGCCCTACCCCCCACAACTTTAGCCAAATGACCCCCAATTTCAAATGCCTTCCAATTATTATAAGGTAAATTACGCTTGACAAGCTTCATTAAGAAGAATGGATGGTTTTGACATTAAAATGGCCACTCTAGGTGTTTTCCTGGCCCCCACTCACTGCCGACTATGCTGCCCCATTGACTTGCATTGGGTTTCGTGTTTCGGTCGATCCCGACTTTACGTCATAATCGGCCGATTTCACTCGACCCGACTTTGGACATAGTCGGGTTTCGCAAAACCCGGCTCGACTCTAAAAAGGTCAAGGTCGCTCAACTCTAATGTAGACTATTAAGATTCTGTGTCTGGATATATTTATTATGTATTCCTCCCATATACTTATATGTATGTACATCACAATTTATATATTTTTTTCGTATGCTGTCTTTGTGCTGTCGGGTATTCAGTGGTTTAGGACATTACATATTTTAGGGTGTTTAAACATTTATGATCTAATTACCATATTTATGTAATCAGCACACTATTATTATTTTTCACGCTTTTCACTTTTATTATATTTCATATATATTTTTTATCATTATTTGGTTCGGCACCATTATATTTATTCTGTTTTGTTAATATGTGGACCGTGCTCATTGGTCCCATGCTCTATTTGGCGGCGGTTCTCAGTCCTGAGGATTTGGGTAGACTGGACCCCGCTGTAGAGTATTGGATTTTATATGGAGCACCAGCTGGCAATTGGAAGTGTTGCGGCGAGTTGTAATTTTGCACATTTACTTGTTTACAGCACTATGTCACCTTTCACTGGCACTTGTCACTTTAAGTCTTCCTGGTTCTCAGCCCCTTACTCAGCGACGGACGGTAGCCACGTGATGTGGGTGTAGCACTGACCCGCTCACGTGACGGCAGACTGCCGAATGAGTCTGAGGGCTAAGACGCAGGGATGCGGTTCACGCATGCGCACTGGCACTTGCACAGTCGTCGCTTTATTGGCGGCGACCTGTATATAAACCGGATGGAGATTCTGATTAGGCCACGCCCCCTGAGGAAGCGGGATTCACCAGACGCGAAACGCGTGTTGGGGTAGCTTACCAAGACCGGGACAGCACCTGCCACACTAAAATGGGTAAATAAACTTTATCCTGTATGCATATTTGCACCTTAGTTGTTGACGGGCATGTGATAACATTACCGGTATTGAGCATTCAAACAGTTGGACTGCCACAGCCTGTCCACAGCTATATATATCTGATGATAGCATATTAGTTGCACATTTGTGCATGATACTTACGTTTGGCACACTTAGCAGTGTCCTGCTCCGTGATCTCTGGTTCATTTGATGCACTCACGGATTTGTCACATGATTTTACATATATGGTACATGTTTTTATTTGTTTTGGGTATATTTTTCAATAAAATTTATTTAAGATTACTTTTTGGCTTTTTTTGATTCATAGTTCTCCTTTGTTATATGATTTGGATGTGCTGTGTCCTGAAGTAAATAAAATTGTTGAGTTAAGAGTTGCCCTGGACTGTTTCTCCATTCACTGGGATCCAGAAGCAGCAGTATGCCAGCGCAGCAGAGTGGACACTGACAGCACAGTGAGTACCGACCGTATTATGCGGATTAAGATGCGCCTTTTTCATGTAGAGGAAGGCAAGGATATACAATGCCCAAAAAACAGGATTTTTGGTTGCTTACCGTAAAATCTGTTTCTCGGAGCCTTCATTGGGGGACACAGGAACCATGGGGTGCATGCTGCTGCCACTAGGAGGCTGACACTATGCAAATAAAAAAGTTAGCTCCTCCTCTGCAGTGTACACCCCACCAACAGGAAGTAGGATATTTAGTTAGTGAGAAAGCAGTAGGAGAAGCAACGTGTAAAAGAGAAAGAATAATAATATAATAATAATAATCTTTATTTATATAGCGCCAACAAGTTCCGCAGCGCTCCACAGATTAACAGTTTCAAACACTCAAAGAGTGTTCAAAGAACTCAAATGTTAACAGTATACCACAATAAACAGAGCTGTTCAACTTGGGAGGGTGCTGTGTCCCCCAATGAAGGCTCCGAGAAACAGATTTTACGGTAAGCAACCAAAAATCCTGTTTTCTCTATCGGCTCTCATTAGGGGACACAGGAACCATGGGACGTACTAAAGCAGTCCATGGGGTGGGAAAAACAGACTTCCATCAGGTCAGAGGACCCACCACTGCCGCTTGCAGGATCCTTCTAACCAGGCTGGCGTGCGCCAAAGCATAGAGATGGACCTCGAAAATTTGGCGAACAAGTGGATGGAAAACCAGGTTGCCGCTTTGCAAAACAAAGACCTGTGGCGTACCGCACAGGAAGCGCCGACTGCCCGGGTAGAGTGAGCCTTTATCCCAGGAGGGAGCACTCTGTTCTTGACCCGGTAAGCCTCCAAAATTGCTGTTCTGATCCAGCGAGCAATAGTCGCCTTAAAATCCAGCAGACCTCTACGCGTGCCATCAGGAATGACGAAAAGAGAATCGGTCTTCCGGAAAGCGGCCGTTCTAGCCAGGTAGATCCTCACTGCCCTGACGATGTCCAGCTTATTCACCGATCACTCCAGGGGATGAGTCGGAGCTGGACAAAAGGAAGGCAGAACAATGTCCTCGTTGAGGTGGAAACCACCGTAGGAAGGAAGGAAGGCGGAGGCCTGAGGACCACTTTGTCCTGGTGGATAACCAAGAAAGGAGGTCGGCAAGAAAGTGCCGTCAACTCGGAAAACGCGGTGGATAGGAGTGATGGCCACAAGAAAAAGACCACCTTCCAGGATAGATCTGACCGGAACCTCCCTGAGGTGCAAAAGGGGAAAAACCTTCAGAACGTCCAGCACAAAATTTAAATCCCAAGAGTCCACAGGGGCCCTGTACGGAGGAACAACATGGGCCACTCATTGAAGGAAGGTCTTAACCTGTGGCCGAGAAGATAATGTCTTCTGAAAAAGGATAGAGAGCGCAGAAACCTGGCCCTTTAGGGAACTAAGAGCAAGGCCCGAACCCAGTTTTGCCTGAAGGAAGGCCAAGTTGGAAGGCAGGGAAAAGGACATAGGTGAAACACGGTTGGACTCATACCAACGTAAGTAAGCCTTCCAGGTACGATAGTAGATCCTGGAAGACGAAGGCTTCCAAGCCTGGATCATGGTGTGAATCACTCGATCTTGACACAGCAGACCGGATCTGTCTGGAAGCCTCCAGGGAGCGTCCGCGAGAAGGTTGATGATCTCAGCGAACCAAGACCTCATGGGCCAATCCGGAACGATAAGGATGACCGTTACCCCCTCCGCTTTGATCTTCAATAGTTTGGAACCAGAGGAAGAGGGGGAACAGATAGGGAAGCACAAACTGCGACCAAACAATGGCCAGAGCGTCGGCACCCACCGCGAGAGGATTGCGGGATCTGGAGACGAAAACAAGGGACCTTCCTATACAGGCAGGACGCCATGAGGTCCACATCCGGCATCCCCATAGAAGGCAAATTTGCTGGAAGACCACCTGACGCAGGGACCATTTCCCTGCCGCAAGGCCCTCGCGGCTGAGGAAGTCAGCGGCCCAATTGTCTACATCGGGGATATGCACCGCGGATGTCGCTGGAAAACCGTCACCTCACCCAAGGAGGATCTTGGAGACCTCGAAAAACGCTGAGGATCTTCGAACCCCTCCTTGGTGTTTGACATATGCCAGAGCCGTGGCATTGTCCGTCTGAATTCGGGCTGGTAGACCCATGACAAGTCTCTCCCAGTGAAGTAGGGACAGGTTAAAAGGCCTGTATTCCGAGGACGTTGACCGGCAACGAAGACTCCAGCGCCGACCAACGTCCCCGGACAGTCCGGGGATGAAAACCCGCCCCCCAGCCGAGAAGGCTGGAATCCGTCGTCACAACCTGCCAGGAACGGAAGGAAGGACCGACCTAGGAAGATGAGAGGAGACGTCAGACACCAATTGAGGGACCGTTTGACTCAGGGCGAAAGACGAGTTGGACGATCCAGAGAAAGGACAGACTTGTCCCACTGCCAAAAGATCGCTTGCTGAAGAGGTCGTGAGTGCAATTGAGCAAAGGAGATCACTTGTGATGTTGCCACCATTCTTCCCAGGGCCTTCATGACCGTTCTGAAGGATGTAAGCTGGGTACCCTGAAACAAGCGAATTTTCTGGTGGAGCGAAGCTCTCTTCTCCACGGAAAGAAAAATCCTGGTTCGACAGGTGTCGGACTGCATGCCTAGGAACACGAGGCGCTGAGTCGGAATAAGGCAAGACGACTTCTTGTTGACAAGCCGTCCGAAACGGGACAGGTTGTCGGGAACGTTGAACAAGCTTTCCAGGACCTGAGAAAAGGATGGAGTCTTGAAGAGAAGATCATCGAGGTACGGAACGTGTACCAGACCTCTGACCCTCCAGATGGCCAGCAAGGCTGCCCTGATCTTTGTAAAGACCCTGGGAGCGATTGCGAGACCAAAAGGCAGGGCGACAAACTGGGGATGCTCCTGATGTACCGCAAAATGCAGGAATCTGTGATGTCCTGGAAATATAGGGACATGAAAATAGGCGTCCAGAATGTCTATGGAGTACAGAAATTCCTATGTCTCCATGGAAGTAATTACCAAACGAAGGGATACCATTCTGAAAGTCGCAGACGAACCCTTTTATTCAGGAACTTAAGATCCGGAATTGGTCCGAGTAGAAGCCTGTGAATCCTTCTCTTTCTGGAACGGGAACAATTACCCCCGCGCTGAGGAGAGAGACGATGGCTGCAAGGAAACCCGGAACCAAAGCCAGTTCTTTTGGAGGGCGAGATTCGAAGAAAGTGATCCCAGGGCTAAGAAACTAAATCGATTTTGTATTCCGAGGATACCACTTCCCTGACCCATGCATCCTCCATCTCCATAAGCCAAACGCCTTTGAAGAAAGGAAGACGACTGCCCAGCTTGGGAGATGCGCCGGGATCCCAGTGAGAATCATGCTGAGGTACCTCTTCCAGGTCTAGACCTGGTGGGTCTTCCTTGGGAATAGCGGGAGAGCCAGGAAGAAGTGGGCCTAAAGGAAAACTTCTTCCTATCTTGGCGCGCTTGCGACCTCTGCTGTAGAGGAAGAGGTCGGCGAGGTTTGGATTGGGGGAAAAGGGAACTTGTCCCCCCGGTTGCGTCCTTAATAATTTGGTCCGGTCTGGAACCAAAGGACGCGATCCCTGAAAGGGCAAGGTGGTAAGGGACTTCTTAGAAACAGGTCCGCTTGCCAGGCCTTAAGCCAAAACTGTCCGGCGGATGGCAACGACATTGCTGGATGCCTGAGCTGCACGAGACGCGGCATCCAGGGAGGCAGAGACCAAATACTCACTCACGTGAGAAATCTGGTTGGCAAGCTCAGCTAGCTGTTCTGGTTGGGCCCAGCCAGAATGCCTTGATGGAGTTGCTTTGCCCATTTGGCCACAGACTTTGAAACCCATGAGGAGGCAAAAGCCGGGCAAAAAGTGGACTCAGCCGCTCCGAAGGCTGACTTCGCAAAGGATTCTAAAGTCTACCATAAGATTCCTTCAAAGATGCCGCACCAGGAAGAGGGCCGGACTGTGTAGGTAGATAGTCTTGAGACTGGCGTGTCCACGGAGGGAGCTGTCCAGTTGGCGGTGCTCCAGGGAAAAAAGTTATAACATGCCGAGGCGCTGTCCTCTTTGAAAGCGTCTGGTCGGATTCTCTCTTTCTCTGGCCATCAGCTCCTTATATTCAGAATGAGGGGCGGAAACTTTGGAAGGTGGCTTGGACCGTCTAAACGAAACCGCCTGATCTGCGGGTTCCGTAGCGGAGTCTTTGATGCCACAGGTCTGGTTAACTGCAGCAATGAGGTTCTGAACCATATCCCTCATGCTAGCAATTTGGTTAGAATCCAGCTTCAAAACATCTTCCGAAGGCGCATCAGAGAACGCTTCGCCTGACTCGGGGGAGGAAAACTGGAAAAAACAACTCAGACCGGCGTTCCTGTCTAGATTCTTTGCGGCTAATATTGGTAGGCTCGGACGGAGCTTCCTGTGACCCGCTGGTCACAGCGGAAGTCGTCAGGGGCAACCTATCAAGCACAGACACTAGGGTCTGAGACACTCGGGTGAGATCGCAGGGATTGGGACAGAGAGGAGACCCAGCCTGGGATAGGGAACTCACTACCTCAGACAGCAGGGGTGTCGAGGGCGGTGGGCACCGTGGCGCTGTTGCAGTCCTGACAGAGGGAGGGAAGTCTGCTATGTAGGGCGAACGTACAAAGTGACGGACCAAGATAGCAGAAGAAGCAGGAGGACGGGAGCGTTCTCCCTTAGAATTAGACATGGTGCCAGAGGGTTAGGGGACGGAAGCAGAGGGGAGTGTCAGTCTGCTGTGCAGATATACTCACAGCAGATGTCCTGTAGCTTCCAGGCTGTAGAGGAGCAGGTCCTGCAGACAGATGCACCGCTGGATGCGACGACCCATGGCGACGCCAGAGGAAACAGAAAAGGCGTGCTGCAGGGAAAAGGGCGGGAGGGCAAAAGGCCTGCTCATTAAAGCCGGAAGAGGAGCGGGGCCGACAGCGCAAGCCTTGGGCAGGAAGATGGCGCCGGCTGTAGAGAGAGCGGTGGCTGGGAAGAAGTGGGCGGAGACAAGCGCGCACACCAGGGGAACCAATATGGCGCCAGATGTGGGCACTGCTATGGGGGCGGAGCTAGGCGTCGCTGCAGGAAGAAGGTATGGGCGGGAGAAAACCCGCCCGAAGGAGCAAATGGGGGGCGGAGTTACAGCGCCAGAGTAGGCCCGAGAACCCGGGGCCTAAATTAGAAACCGGCGACCACAGCGCCGAAGTAGGCCCGAGAAGGATGGGGCCTAGATAGGAACCCAGCGGCCGTCACGCCGGAGTAGGCCTGAAAAGCCGGGGCCTAAATTAGAAACTGGTGCCCGCTGCGCCGAAGTAGGCCCGAGAAACCGGGGCCTAGATTGGAACCCGGCGGCCGTCGCGCCAGAGTAGGCCCGAGAAGTCGGGGCCTAAATTAGAAGCCGGCGACCACCTGAATGAGAGGAGGGGGCGAATAAGCCTTCCCGCAGTGAATGTTACGCCTGTGCCTCTGAAAAGGTAGCCCCTCAAGCGCCGGTGCCCGCGTCCAGACTGGGAGGGGGGGATCGAGAGAGGGGGCCTGAGCAGGGCTAAAAGTACTGCAGAAAGCCCTTGTATTTCCCCTAGGAAAAGGCCCCCCACCTCCCTAAAGGGAAACCCTAACCTTAAGGTCCTGAGGGAAATAGATGGGGCACCTTCTAAATACTCACCTTCTTCATCTGTATATCTTCTTCCGGAAAGACCTGAGGAAAAGGAGAAATATACCTCATTATTTTGGAATGCAAAAAAAGACGTCCAGAACTTGCTGGTGGACATCCTCGTCTCCTCCAACTGACAGGCTCTGGTGGGCGAGTGGGTGGGGGACAGAGCTAGGACCGGACTTCTGAGAACGCTTGTGTGCTAGGATCATGGTCCTGCTGTCGGATCTATGAGGATACGGGGTGGCAGTACACGCCATACTCATAGTCCATAATGTGGGATTACAGGTGTGACTGTTCACCCTGTATCCCTCCGGAAAACCTGAAAGAAAACGACGCACATTGAGGTAGATAAGGGTCTAATGAAAGACTCGTATCCACCTCCTACTGACACTAAGCTAAACTGAATATCCTACTTCCTGTCGGTGGAGTGTACACTGCAGAGGAGGAGCTAACTTTTTTATTTGCATAGTGTCAGCCTCCTAGTGGCAGCAGCATACACCCCATGGTTCCTGTGTCCCCCAATGAGAGGCGATAGAGAAAGCTCAGCCACAACTACTGCTCTGGCCGACCTTTACAACTGCATCTCCCTAAAAAGGATATAGAAGGTGTTTTTTAAGTGTCTTTTGATAGACACTCTTAATTGTATTAATTAAAAGTTAATTTTTAAAAGGTTTTTTGTTCTTTCTGGTTTATTCTCTAAACATACACCAAATTAAATGTTGGTTGTTTTTTTCGGAGCAAGTGACATCACCAGAATCTGCCCTAGGCCGGAGTCACACTTGCGAGTTCAATGCGAGAAACTTCTCTCGCATCAAGTGGTGATGGCGAACTCAGTCGAGGAGTTCAAGAGAGGCCTGGATGTCTTCCTGGAGCGTAACAATATTGTATCTTACAGTTATTAGGTTCTTTAGAAGGACGTAGATCTGGGGATTTATTCTGAAGGAATATGGGCTGAACTGGATGGACAAATATCATTTTTCGGCCTTGCTAACTATGTTACTATGTTACTAACTCCCGGCACTGCCACCGGAACTCAGGCCCGGAATGTGCGGCTGCATGTATTTCTATGCAGCTGAACGCTCCGTCCCGAATGCTGGCGGCAGATCCGGGTGTTGTGAATTCTGCTTTTGGGCTCCCTCCGGTGGTTGTAGGTGGTAATGCAGTTGTCCCAGGGCTGCAGTCATGGTCAGGTGTTTCTGCTGATTGCAATTCTGACTGGGGTATTTAGGTTTGCAGGATTCAATAGTCCTTTCCAGTTGTCAATGGTTCTTGGGAGGTGTTGGACCTCTGTCTGGTTTCTCCTGCTTAGCTGCCAATTCAGCAAAGATAAGTGTCTGGTTTTTTTTCTATGGCACACATGCTGTGTGCTGGATTTTTGATTGTATTTCTGCTCTGTGTGTAGGATTCTCTGGAGTTGCAGATATATGTTCCACGTCTTTAGTTAGATGGAGGAATTTTTTGTATAATCTGCTGTGGATATTTTTGGAAGGGTTTTAATACTGACCGCACAGAACTCTGTCCTTTCCTTTCCTATTTTAGCTAGAGTGGCCTCTTTTGCTAAATCCTGTTTTCTGCCTACGTGTGTCTTTCCTCTCCTACTCACAGTCAATATTCGTGGGGGGCTGCGTATCCTTTGGGGTTCTGCTCTGAGGCAAGATAGTATTCCTATTTCCATCTATAGGGGTATTTAGTTCTCCGGCTGTAACGAGGTGTGTAGGGTTTGTTAGGCACACCCCACGGCTACTTCTAGTTGCGGTGTCAGATCAGGATTTGCGGTCAGTACAGTTACCACCTACTCCAGTGAAAGTTATTCATGCGGCTCCAAGGTCATCGGATCATAACAGCCGGGACTTGATGTGAGAGACTCGCCTGAGTTTCTCGCATTGAACTCGCAAGTGTGACCCCGGCCCTAGTTGAAATCTCCATACATAAAATGTTACATAAAACTAAATATAGATTAAATGGGCAGTGATTATTATTATTTATTTTTAGAGAACCATTGATTCCATGGTGCTGTACATGTAAGAAGGGGTTACATCCAAAATACATAAATAAATTACAATGTACAGACTAGCAATAACAGACTGGTACAGAAAGGAGAAGGCCCTGCCCCTGGGGGCTTAAAGTCATCAGGATAATTGGGGATGGAGACAGTAGTTTGGGGGGTTGTGGTAGCTCCAGTGGTTATGAGGTGGCAGCGGGGTCAATACAAGCGGAAAGCATTCTTAACCTTCGTCCGGCTGAGTAGGTACAATTGTAACTATTCCGTTTTAAAATTGCAATAACTTTTTTTTTCAAAAAGCCGTAGAGGGCTGATATTTTGTGACATCTCTGCAGTTTTGGTCCAGAATATATTGGCCAAATTTCAATAAAATATATATGAAGGTACAATTGTACCTCTGCAGCCTGTTAACGTTGTAAAATTATGCAGCCTGACAAAGGTTAAAGAGATGAATTTTCAAGTTTTGTATGCAAGCTCCAAATATGGTGGATAATCGAACATGTTGGGGCACAGAATTCCAGAGGATGGGGGACACTGGGGAGAAGTATTGGAGGCGATTGCGTGAGGATGATCATACAAGTATGGAAGAGAGAAGGAGGTCTTGTGAGGAACGGAGTGTACGTGTGGAAAGATATCAGGAGAATATTCCTGAGACATACGGTTGAGACAGGTTATGGATGGCTTTGTAGGTCAATGTCAATAGTTTGAACAGGATTCGTTGGGGAATTGGGAGCCAGGGAAGGAATCTGCAGGCGAAAGGTAGATTAGTTGGGCAGCAGAGTTAGGACTGACTGGAGAGGTGTACCAAGATAGACATACCAAGATAGGTGAACATTTTCCTCATTCATCTGGTGATTGGCAACCCGTTTAGACTGCAAGATTACCGAGAAATGTCCAATCTCAATAATCTTCTGATGTAAACGGACCTTTACGTTGAGACAGAATCTTGCTTGATGTGCCCTATATCAGGTGATAGCTGAGAAATTGGTGTTAATCCAACCGCTGGCCAGGAGAAGTTGAATGGAAGTCTTTAAATCTGAACACATGAGATGACAAATGAGCTCCATGCTGCACTTGGCCATCTTTGAAAGTGTTAGACATATATTGAACAGTAGTACATAGTCAAAAGCTGCTGCTGTACTCAACGTCTCCTGGCCACAATCTAGAGAATGGAGGACACAAGCTTCACATTCTGGGTGAGTGATGGGGGTCTCAGCAATGTGACTCTCGCCATGCTAACAGTTTTCACCGATCAAGTGAATAGGTATTATATTGTTTGGGCTGGAATATCACCTTAACAAGGGGTTGTTTAAGCAGAAAAAGAAGATGTTACATTTGAATATGTCTAGGGGGAAAATGTCCGCCTTTTCTAGGGAGGGGGGGGGGGGGGCATCGTAGCCTTTCTGTCTTTAAATGTTTCACAAACTTGTAGGATACATCAACTCTGCCTCTATGGATACATTTTCTGGGTTGTCATACCTATCAGTTACAATACCCAGAAATTAAAGGGCTTGTACCAAGCTTTCAATGTTATTCCCTATTCATAGGATAGTGAAAAACTAATGATCATTGTGGGGCCGATACTGAGATCGAGACCACTAGGCTATCTTCAGTGATCAGTAAGGTTTTCTATAGATAGATAATAACTTACGAACTCAACACAGACCCTTTAAAGTTCAGATTCAATAGTATTATCACAAAGAAATTCATACCAGCGTTTCCATCAATTGCTTGGATCCAGATTTCCATCTTTTTAACAGTGGGAACTGAAAGTAAGTATTCAGATCCATCAGTTGCCCTAGAAATAGAGAAATGTTATAGTTGTAGGGGCCATACTATGAAGAGTTCATACTATAAAAGCTGCTACTGCTGCCCCTTATTTCTCATCCTAACCAAACAGTATATATGCAAGTTAAAGTAAAAAACATAGAAACTGGAGGTTATATTGGTAGACCTTTAGCTAATTGCACCATAGTTTATGAAGAAAAAAAGACTTATGACTTGCGCCTTATCATGTGCTTTAGATACTTTCTGCACTTTGTCTGAGCAGTGTATGAGATCTTGCTGAAAAGAGATGTGGTTTAGGATTAGTGCAGACGGGGCAAGACCTAAAAGTACCTTCACACATAACGATATCGTTAACGATATCGTTGCTTTTTGTGACGTAGCAACGATATTGTTAAGGAAATCGTTCTGTGTGACAGCGACCAACGATCAGGCCCCTGCTGAGAGATCGTTGGTCGCTGAGGAAAGTCCAAAACTTTATTTCGTCGCTGGACTCCCTGCAGACATCGCTGGATCGGCGTGTGTGACACCGATCCAGCGATGTCTTCACTGGTAACCAGGGTAAACATCGGGTTACTAAGCGCAGGGCCACGCTTAGTAACCCGATGTTTACCCTGGTTACCAGCGTAAAAGTAAAAAAAACAAACACTACATACTTACCTACCGCTGTCTGTCCCCGGCGCTCAGCTTCTCTGCACTCCTCCTGCACTGGCTGTGAGCGTCGGTCAGCCGGAAAGCAGAGCGGTCACGTCACCACTCTGCTTTCCGGCCCCTGTGCTCACAGTCAGTGCAGGAGGAGTGCAGAGAAGCAGAGCGCCGGGGACAGACAGCGGTAGGTAAGTATGTAGTGTTTTTTTTTTTTTACTTTTATGCTGGTAACCAGGGTAAACATCGGGTTACTAAGCGCGGCCCTGCGCTTAGTAACCCGATGTTTACCCTGGTTACCCGGGGACCTCGGGATCGTTGGTCACTGGAGAGCTGTCTGTGTGACAGCTCTCCAGCAACCAAACAGCGACGCTGCAGCGATCGACATCGTTGTCGGTATCGCTGCAGCGTCGCTGAGTGTGAAGGTACCTTTATATTTAAAACTATTTGCCAAAATTCTTGCACAAGGTAAATCAACTAATTGAAATTCTAAACTTTGAGCAATGTGCTTTTTTAGATGGTCTAGTCTAACAGCATAAACCACTTTGATAAAACTGGTGCACTTTAAGACTCTCTTGTCTAAGGATACGTTTACTGAAAGATTTGTAATACATCGTTCAGTGCACAAAAGTCGCCATTGTCCTTGGCAGCACAAGCCTTGCTTATCCAGGACAATGTACTGCCAAGAATGATGATTTTTAAGTAAACCAAAAAAATTATTTCACCCTACGAACAATTGTTTTGCTCACTCACTGCATGATTAGTGTGAAACAATCATTACTAAGGATAGTCGTTCAAGAAATACTTTCAGTGGAAACGCAGTTGAAAGGATAGCTGTCACCAGGTTTTTCCCAAACAGAAAAAATAAAATGATTCAGCTCACGCTTGTGATGGTATTCTCACAGCCCATGAGAAATTTGATCCGAGCACGGAAATGTCTCTGCTTGACGCCAGGTACTTGTGCATGAAAATGAAGGTATCCAGCTCAGGAAATAAAATCAAAAGTCTTTATTTTACATTTAAAAAGTAAGCTGCTTGACAAACCAGTGCATACTGGAGGAAGGAATGTCTTGAATAACGACGCGTTTCGAACACGTATAGTTCTCTTAGTCCTCAGTTTCAAAATGAGCAGTCTTGCCAAAAGTTAAAATACGCCCCAAACAGGTGGGGAACAGAGTGAAAATGATTGCTCCACAGAATGAAATTAACGCTTGAATAGCATGACATGCAATGCAAAGTGCACAAAAAGAAAAAAAAAAAACAAAAAAAAACACACACACCACATTCAATTACAAATGTGCATAACACATACAAATAATGTTAACTATAATCAAACAATAATGCAACATAATTTCCTTCTTCAAGTTCAAACCCAGAGGTACTCGAGTGTTTAATAGGTAAATCCAAAAAGCTTCCCTATCCCGCAATTTCTTTTTTCTATCTCCACCACGTATATTTCTATGCACTTGTTCTATTGCAAATACACTTAAGTGGGCAATTTGTCTGTTGTGCGATTTTATGAGATGGTTGGATGCATTAGATACATGACGAGTTGTGGGCTGGGTAATATCATAAAGATGCTCCCTGATCCTGTCTTTAATCTTCTGATTGTAGAACCCACATATAATAGTTCACATGCTGAACATTCTATTATGTATACTACGTGATCTGAGTTACAATTGAGAACATTTTTTATTTTAAACTTCTTTTGACTTTTTGAGCAGGAAAAAACAGATGTTTTCTTGGAGCGTAAACATGTTTTGCAGGGAAATTGCCCGCATCTGAAAAACCCTGTGGTGGACAACCAAGTAGAGGAGTTTTTTGTTTTTGTTTGTAGCATCATAAAGGCTGGGGGATAATGAATTAGCCAAAGTTGGAGCACGTCTGCATACAATCCTAATACCATCTTTTAATATAGTGTCCATAATGTCATCGTCTCTTAAAATGTTCAAATTTCGGTGAACTATATCAGAAATTGACCTGAAATGAGTACTATACGTGAGAACCAAAACTGGTTGTTCTGAATGGGAATTAATGTTGTGCCTTTTAATTTGATTCTGACAATTGGAATGTGACTCAGAAATCGGTGTAATAAGTTCAGCTCTCGATTTTTTTATCAACTATATTATAGGCACGGTTCACAGTCGAATTTCCTATTTTTAAGGCGTTCTCTGATATTCCTTTTTTCACTGTCAAAAGTCACATTGTCACTACAATTTTTTTTTAAATCAGATCCCTCAGTAGAAGTTTCCAAAATGTGTAAATGTATAATTGATGAGGGACTCAGCCAGGGTTTTCTCACTGAAATACAAGCTGAATATTTGCACATACAAAATCCAGTCATTCTGATTTTACATGCATTACCAAAAACGCATAAAAATATCTTTCCACCTCCTATGCGCCCCATAGTGTCGGGGATAGGATCTTTCAGTGAACACATAGGGGAATGGTTAGATACAATTTTACAGCCATTAGTTCAGAGAACACCTGGCTACCTGAAGGATTCAAAGGTTTAACATTTAACTTTTTTTCACAAAAAATTTACTTCAGCTCCAATTTGTTTTATTTTCCCAGGGGTAAGAGAAGATATTGGACCCCAAAATTTGTTGTGCCATTTGTTCTGAGTACGCCGATACCCCACATGTGGGGGTAAACCACTGTTTGGGCGCATGGCAGAGCTCAGAAGGGAAGGAGCGCCGTTTGATTTTTCAATGCAAAATTGGCTGGAATTGAGATAGGACGCTATGTTGCGTTTGGAGAGCCCCTGATGGGCCTAAACATTGAAACCCCCACAAGTGACAATATTTTGGAAAGTAGACCCCCTAAGGAACTTATCTAGATGTGTGGTGAGCACTTTAACCCACCAAGTGCTTCACAGAAGTTTATAATGCAGAGCCGTAAAAATAAAAAATCATTTTGTTTTCACAAATATGATCTTTTCACCCCTAATTTTTTATTTTCCCAAGGGTAAGAGAAGAAATTAGACCCCAAAAGTTGTTGTGCCATTTGTTCTGAGTATGCCGATACCCCACATGTGGGGATAAATCACTGTTTGGGCGCATGGCAGAGCTCGGAAGGGAAGGAGCGCCGTTTGACTTTTCAATGCAAAATTGACTGGAATTGAGATGGGACGCCATGTTGCGTTTGGAGGGCCCCTGATGTGCCTAAACATTGAAACCCCCCACAAGTGACACCATTTTGGAAAGTAGACCCCCCAAGGAACTTATGTAGCTTGTTTTGACAGATTTGAACCCCCAAGTGTTTCACCACAGTTTATAACGCAGAGTCGTGAAAATAAAAATTATTTTTTTCCCCACAAAAATGTTTTTTAGCCCCCCAAATTTTTATTTTCCCAAGGGTAACAAGAGAAATTGGACCCCAAAAGTTGTTGTCCAATTTGTCCTGACTCTGAGTACGCTGATACCCCATATGTGGGGGGGAAACACCGTTTGGGCGCATGGCAGAGCTTGGAAGGGAAAGAGCGCCATTTGGAATGCAGACTTAGATGGATTGGTCTGCAGGGGTCACGATGCATTTGCAGAGCCCCTGATGCACCTAAACAGTAGAAACCCCCCACAAGTGACACCATTTTGGAAACTAGACCCCCTAACGAACTTATCTAGATGTGTTTTGAGAGCTTTGAACCCCCAAGTGTTTCACTACAGTTTATAACGCAGTCGTGAAAATAAAAATTGATTTTTTTCCCACAAAAATGTTTTTTTAGCCCCCAAAATATTTATTTTTCCAAGGGTAACAAGAGAAATTGGACACCAATAGTTGTTGTCCAATTTGTCCTGAGTATGCTGATACCCCATATGTTGGGGTAAACCCCTGTTTGGGCACACGGGAGAGCTCAGAAGGGAAGGAGCACTGTTTTACTTTTTCAACGCAGAATTGGCTGGAATTGAGATCAGACACCATGTCGCGTTTGGAGAGCCCTGATGTGCCTAAACAGTGGAAACCCCCAATTCTAACTGAAACCCTATCCCAAACACACCCCTAACCCTAATCCCAACCATAGCCCTAACCACACCCCTAACTCTGACACACCCCTAACCCTAATCCCAACCGTAAATGTAATCGAAACCCTAACCCTAACTTTAGCCCCAACCCTAACTTTAGCCCCAACCCTAACTCTAACTTTAGCGCCAACCCTAACTCTAACTTTAGCCCCAACCCTAACTTTAGCCCCAGCCCTAACCCTAACTTTAGCCCCAACCCTAACTGTAGCCCTAACCCTAGCCCCAACCCTAACCCTAGCCCCACCCCTAGCCCCAACCCTAAGCCCAACCCTAGCCCCAACCCTAGCCTTAACCCTAGCCCTAACCCTAACCCTAGCCCCAACCCTAGCCCCAACCCTATCCCCAACCCTAGCCCTAACCCTAGCCCTAACCCTAATAGGAAAATGGAAATAAATACATTGTTTTAATTTTTTTATGTTTCCCTAACTAAAGGGGTGATGAAGGGGGGTTTGATTTACTTTTCTAGCGGATTTTTATGATTGGCAGCCGTCACACACTAAAAGACGCTTTTTATTGCAAAAAATATTTTTTGCGTTACCACATTTTGAGAGCTATAACTTTTCCATATTTTGGTCCACAGTGTCATGTGAGGTCTTGTTTTTTGCGGGACGATTTGACGTTTTTATTGGTAACATTTTCGGGCACGTGACATTTTTTGATCGCTATTAATTCCGATTTTTGTGAGGCAGAATGACAAAAAAACAACTATTTATGAATCATTTTCACTCTGTTCCCCACCTGTTTGGGGCGTAGTTTAACTTTTGGCAAGACTGCTCATTGTGAAACTGAGGACTAAGAGCACTATACGTGTTCGAAACACGTCCAGTTATTCAAGACATTCCTTCCTCCAGTATGCACTGGTTTGTCAAGCAGCTTACTTTTTAAATTTGTCCAAATAAATACTTTTGATTTTATTTCCTGAGCTGGATACCTTCATTTTCATGCACCAGGTTTTTCCGACCTAATCTCAGCATCTCCAGTACATATAACACTGGCTTCACTGCCCCTCAAAACTTTGGTAATAAGAGTGACCTAAAACCAGTGCTGATAATAAAGCCATATGAGCCCCCTCATTAAGGCTGGATGCCAGTCTGTACCGTACCTCACACAGAAGGTGTTTACTTTTTCTGCAGTATCCGATAATCTTTCACAGACAGCGCCCACCACGTTAACTGAAGGAATTGCAGTTTCATTCTAAAAGACATATTACATGCATTATTTATCATCTATAGCATTGGCTTCTGATAAACCTTTCACATAGTAAAGGCTACTCCAGAAATAATTTCATCATTTACCTCTATCCAGTTCTGTGCTGACTCGACTCAGATGCCACATTGACAGTTTCTTGTCACATCACTGACTTTTCACATGCCACTTTCCATGAGGACCGTGAAAAGACAGCGATAATAATAATCTTTTATTTTTATATAGCGCTAACATATTCCGCATTGCTTTACAGTTTGCACACATTATCATCACTGTCCCCGATGGGGGTCACAATCTAAATTCCCTATCAGTATGTCTTTGGAATGTGGGAGGAAACCGGAGTACCCGGAGGAAGCCCACGCAAACACAGGGAGAACATACAAACTCCTTGCAGATATTGTCCAAGGTGGGATTAGAACCCAGGACTCCAGCGCTGCAAGGCTGCAGTGCTAACCACTGAGCCACCGTGCTCCCCTAACGATTATTATTCACCATGGTATTGTGGTTTCGGGGCCTCCTGCAGTCTAATAGCGTTCAGAGGAGATTGAAGGCAGTCAGTTTTTGCAGCAGCTCAATTAACCCCTTAGATACCACAGGCAACATAAACCGCGGCATCTCGGGAGAGTGACAGAGGGAGATTGCTCCCTCTGTCATTACATTGGCTCCACGCAGCACAATCTCTATGGAATCTGGTGGCCTAACAATGACCTCTGGTGATAGATCAAAATCAAATATATTGTGACAGTAAGTATTTAATTGTTCTATATACTTAATTTGGTATGTTTTTTTCAGCTCATTAGTGCAACATTAGAAATGTGTGCCTGATGTTACGTAGCATTTTTTAGCTTATGATATGTGTTCAGTGAATACACTGTACAAGCCAAATTGACCATAACCTAAAGTGTAGCTTTTGGTATACATCTATCTAGTACGGCAGGGGCGCACCTATAATGAGGCCAGTTGAATACTTTGCCTCAGATGGCAGTAAGTCCATGAAGATGGGGCGGCAGTGCGGCGCCTCCCCCTGCTGTCAGATAACTTGGTGCCCTGCTGCTGCGTGCATTCCTCTGTGTTGTCAGTGAGTCAGAAGAACAAGCTGCGGTCGGGAATTGAGAGGGAGGAGTCTGCCTGGTTGCACTTTCACTTTCAATATATGTATGTGGGGGTGCTGTGCTGTATATGAGGGGTGCTGTGCTGTATATGGGGGTCCTGTGCTGTATATGAGGGGTCCCGTGCTGTATATGGGGTCCTGTGCTGTATTGTATATAGGGGTGCTGTATATGGGGGTGCTCTGCTGTATATGGGGAGTGCTGTGCTGTATATGGGGGTGCTGTATATGGGAGGTGCTGTGCTGTAAATGGGGGTGCTGTGCTGCATTTGGGGGTGCTGCATATGGAGGTGCTGTATTGTATATAGGTGTGCTGTGCTGTATTGTATATGGGGATGCTGTGCTGTATATGGGGTGCTGTGCTGTATATGGTGGGTGCTGTGCTGTATATGGGGGGTGCTGTGCTGTATATGGGGGGTGCTGTGCTGCATACGAGGAGTGCTGTGTATGATGAGCACTCTGCTGTATATGGGATTCTGTGCTGTATATAGGGATTCTGTGCTGTATATGGGGGTGCTGTATAAGGGGGTGCCGTATATGGTGGTGTTGTATTGTATATAGGGGTACTGTGCTGTATAAGGGGGTGCTGTGCTGTATATGGGCGGTGCTGTATATGGGGGGTGCTGTATATGGGGGTGCTGTATATGGGGGTGCTGTATATGGCGGTGCTGTGCTGTAGTGTATATGGGGGTGCTGTGCTATATATGGGGGTGCTGTGCTGTATATGGGGGTACTGTGCTGTATATGAGGGGTGCTGTATATGGGGGATGCTGTGCTGTATATGGTGGTGCTGTGCTGTATATGGGGGGTGCTGTATATGGCGGTGCTGTGCTGCATATGGGGGTGCTGGGCTGTTTGTAGAGGGTACTGTGCTGGGCTGTATATAGAGGGTACTCTTGTGCTGTTTATGGCGGTGCTGTATATTGGGGTGCTGTATATGGAGGTACTGTGCTGTATTGTATATGGGGGTGCTGTGTTGTATATGGGGATGCTGTATGTGGGGGTGCTGTGCTGAATATGGAGATGCTGTGCTGTACATGTGGGGTGCTGTATTGCATACAGGGGTGCTGTATTGTATATAGGGGTGCTGTATATGGGGATGCTGTGCTGTATATGGGGGTGCTGTGCTGTATGCGGGGTGCTGTATATGGGGGTACTGTATATGGGGAGTGCTGTGCTGTATATAGGGGGTGCTGTCATTTTGTATATGGCGGTGCTGTGCTGTATATGGGGGTCCTGTGCTGTATATCGGGGGTGCTGTGCTGTATATGGGAGTGCTGTGCTGTATGTGGGGATACTGTGCTGTATAGGGGGGTGCTGTATTGTATACAGGGGTGCTGTATTGTATATAGAGGTGCTGTATATGGGGATGCTGTGCTGTTTATGGGGGTGCTGTGCTGCATTGTATATAGGGGTGCTGTGCTGTATATGAGGGTGGTTCTGTATTGTATATGGGGTGCTGTATAGTATATGGAGGGCTATGGGGGATGCATTATAGTATATGGAGGGCTATGGGGGATGCATTATAGTATTTGGAGGGCTATGGATGGTGCATTATAATATATGGAGGACTCTGGGGTTGCCTTATAATATATGGAGGACTATGTCTGACTGGCCAGTGCCAGGCAGCCGCCACATTGGAGCTGCCCAGAGTTTTGTAGGCGTATGCTAAAGATAATAGGTTGGCAATCAGTGCTGCCTCCTGTGCTCTAAGGATGCAGGACTGTGTCTGCCTACAGGACCACCGCTCTGCAGCCATCACTGTGTATCTGTATGTTTGTGCCAGGCCTGCCATTACCATTAATGATCCTTGTTCTGGATTCTTCTGTGTGGTTCTTGTATGTGTGTGTGATGGCGCTGACATACTTGTGTTTGGGGGGAAGGCACCGTTTTGATGTTCGCCTCAGGCAGCAGAGAGGCTAGGTTCACCCTTGAGTACATGACAACACTTTCAATACAGGAGAATATGTCTGGGGCACAAGTATGATGCCACACTTCTATAACCACAACCATTAGGGCACAATACCTTAGTTTCATCCTTCTTGCCCTTATAGAAGCTCATGATCTTTCCTCGCATTGTGACAAAGTATGAGTTCCAGTAGTTGGCTGGATTTTCCTACAGTAATACAAGCAGTGCATGGATTACATACAGAATGTACATTAAAAGCGAGAAGGTGATGTTTAGAAGCAATATATCATCTCCTTTCCTGCCATGTCACAAATAATTTTTTTTTATATTTTGAAATAAGATTTAACTGGAACTACTGTAAATCTGTAGTCTGGATTTAGGTAAATAAAAAGTCATTGTTTGCAACTTTCTGGGCTACCATAGACTTCATTTTTCTTAGTTTTCAAGATCTTTGCTTTCTTTCATTGAATGGAGATAAGTTGGGAGCAATATGGTCATGGTGCGTTGTCCTTGATGAAAAAAAGATGATGTTCATTCCAAAATTAATTTAGTAGTAGTTCAATATAAATATGGTACATGCAAAAAACGGCTTCATTTCGAGGTCAGGATGGCTTAAAGGGCATCGCAAAGCAAAGTGACAGACAAATGTATAAACTGATACACAGATTGAAAAAACTGTCACCCTTATATGAAAGTGCTGCAATGGCTGCAGATATTGTCATTATTATTATTATTATACATTTTTATAGCGCCATTTATTCCATGGCGCTTTACATGTGAATACATGTGAATAATGGCATGTCATAGTAACCAAGAAGAAATAAATTAAGAATATATAAGAACTTCTGTTATTAAATTTATAAAATAACAGGACAAATCACTCATTGAGCAGCATGTCCATGCTGAACTTTCCCCTCACCTTGCATCTAACTCTTCGACAACCTACAATCTGGCTTCCGTCCCCCCATTCCACTGTGACTGCCATGACCAAACTTACGAACGACTTGCTTACAGCCAAAGCTAACAGATAATTCTCTATACTCCTCCTTCTAGACCTGTCCTCTGCCTTCGAGACAGTTGACCACTGCCTCCTACTACAGATCCTCTCTTCCTTTGGTGTCAAAGACCTCACCCTATCCTGGATCTCCTCATACCTTACCAACCACACATTTAGCGTTTCCTACTCCCATACTACCTCTTCATCTTGCCCCCTCTCTGTTGGTGTCCCTCATGGCTCTGTCCTAGGACCCCATCTCAATCAATACCCTCATAAAGTCCTATGGCTTCCAGCACCATCTATATGCTGATGACACTCAGATCTAACTCTCTGGCCCATATGTCACCTCTCTGCGCTCCAGAATCCCAGAGTGTCTATCAGCCATATCCTCCTTCTTCTCCTCTCGCTTCCTCAAACTCAATGTGGACAAATCTGAACTAATTATCTTTCCTCCATCTCACATATCCTCCCTACCTGATCTATCTATCACAATAAATGAAATCACACTTTCCCCAAAATCCGCTGCCTCTGAGTAATCATTGACTCTGCCCTGTCCTTCAAACCGCACATCCAAGCTCTTGTTACCTCCTGTCGCCTCCGGCTCAAAAATATTTCCAGAATCTGTCCTTTCCTCAACCCTCACTCTAACAAAATGCTTGTGCATGCCCTAATCATCTCCCGCCTCGACTACTGCAACATCCTCCTCTGTGGCCTTCCTAACACTCTCGCACCTCTCCAGTCCATACTTAAAGGGTCTCTGTCACCCCCTCCAACCGTTTGAAACTAAAAGAGCCACCTTGTGCAGCAGTAATGCTGCATTCTGACAAGGTGGCTCTTTTAGTTATTGGTGCAGTCAAAGCAGAAATAAAGCGTTTTATAATTTCGCAAAAATACCTGTCTTTAGTCGTGGAGGCAGGTCTTAACCCCCCTGCTGCACACACCACACTACCGTCACTCAGGACTTCTTCGGCGCCGGGCGCCGCCCCTTCCGCACTGTTTTCAAATCAAATCCGGCGCCTGCGCTGCTTTGTTCTGCCTGGGGCAGGCGCAGTGAGCGCTGCCCGTCTGACCTCAGATGCAGTCTCGCAGACTGCGCCTGTGCGGCCACCCAGCTTGTGAATCCCAGCCCCGCACTGTGCATAATGCATAACACACTGCGGGGCTGGGATTCACAAGCTGAGTGGCCGCACAGGCGCAGTCTGCAAGACTGCATCTGAGGTCAGACGGGCAGCGCTCACTGCGCCTGCCCCTGGCAGAACAAAACAGCGCAGGCGCCGGATTTGATTTGAAAACAGCGTGGAGGGGGCGGCGCCAAAGAAGCCTTGAGTGACGGCAGTGTGGCGCGTGCAGCAGGGGGGTTAAGACCTGCCTCCACGACTAAAGACAGGTATTTTTGTGAAATTATAAAACGCTTTATTTCTGCTTTGACTGCACCAATAACTAAAAGAGCCACCTTGTCAGAATGCAGCATTACTGCTGCACAAGGTGGCTCTTTTAGTTTCTAACGGCTGGAGGGGGTGACAGAGTCCCTTTAACTCTGCTGCCCGACTAATTAATCTCTCTCCTTGCTACACTCCTGCTTACCCTCTTTGTAAATCCCTTTACTGGCTCCCATTTTCCCAGCGTATCTAGTTTAAACTACTAATACTGACCTACAAAGCCATCCATAACCTTTCTCCTCTGTACATTTCCGAACTAATCTCTCAATATTTTCCTTCACGTAATCTCCGGTTTTCCCAAGACCTCCTTCTCTCCTCCACATTTATTCGCTCCTCACCCAATCACCTCCTAGACTTCTCCTGAATATCCCCCATCCCCTGGAATTCTGTGCCCCAACACGTCTGGTTATCCACCACATTTGGATCCTTCAAATAGAACCTGAAAACCCATCTACTCAAAGAAGCTTACAGCCTGTAATGACCACACAACCACCTCAAAACCATCGGAGCTACTGCAACCCCTGACCTACTGTCTCCTTCCCCATAATCCTGTAGAATGTAAGCCCGCAAGGGCAGGGTCCTCTCCCCTCTGTACCAGTCTGCCATTGTTAGTTTGTTTACTGTAAGTGATACTTGTATTTTGATGTAACCCCGTGTCATTTACATCACCATAGAATTAATGGTGGTATATAAATAAATAATAATAAAATTATAAATTACTACAATGCTAATGAAGCCTTTACACAGATGTCGCCTGCGAGCACTTGGTACGCTAACTATCCATTATAAGCCCTCATTTAGATGTCACTGATTTTTCATCAGTATTTGTATGCCAAAACCAGGAGTGTCTCCAAAACCCAGAGCTGGTGTCAATCTTTGAATTATAGTTTTTATCCATTTGTTCCACTCCTGGTTTTGGCATACTATCACCGATGAAAAATCACTGAGGTCTGAATGAGCCCAAAGAGTGTCATTAGCTGCAGTGATTACTCCTTGTGGCTGGGGATGGAATATGTGGTACACCAAGGTCTTGGGGTACACAATGCACAGGTTGCGGTACACATAACAGTGATCATGGCTTATACCTTTCCCCCGGGCAGAAGGGTCTGCTTTGTCTCCATGAATCCATTAATAATTCTATCAAAGGAAGGACTCTGTCAGGAAAGAAAAGAGAACAAACCAAAACTTCAGTTGTGGTACAAAGGGGACATGTTGAGTTTTGCAGAATCTGTGTGTTTTGTTTTTGCTTTCTATTTGCTGTAAAAAGCTTTACTCAATACATCTCTAAGAGTGAGCACGATGTCATGTGCATCTTAGATTGCAGTGTGTAGTATAATTACAATGTCATAATTACTGGTCATTATGTGAAATTTTTGCACTTACTGGAGAAGGTGGTGTGGGTAGATCTGGTAGTTTTGATGGTCCACTTGGAAAGTCCAAATTAAGTTCTAGCAAAGATTGCGGCTTCACCTCCGGCAGAGAATATTGTTTCACCTCTATCAGGTTATATCGTGGCTTCACCTCTGGCAGGGTATTTGGCGGATTCACCTCTGGCACGGTAAATAGCGGCTTCACGTCCGATGGCGTAGTTGGCAGATTCACCTCCAGCAGAGAATATTGCGGTTTAATCTCTGGCAGTTTATATTGAGTGTTCACCTCTTGCACTGTATATTGTGGCTTCACATCTGACAGAGAATATTGCGGCTTCACCTCCGGTATTGTATATTGTGGTTTCACCTCCGGCAGAGAATATTGCGACTTCATCTCTGGTATTGTATATTGTGGCTTCACCTCCGGCAGAGAATATTGCGGCTTCACCTCCGGTATTGTATATTGCGGCTTCACCTCCGGCAGAGAATATTGCGGCTTCGTCTCTGGCATTGTATTTTGCGGCTTCACCTCCGGCAGAGAATATTGCGGCTTCACCTCCGGCATTGTGTATTGTGGCTTCACCTCCGGCAGAGAATATTGTGGCTTCACCTCCGGTATTGTATATTGCGGTTTCACCTCCGGTATTGTATCCTGCGGCTTCACCTCCGGGAAAGAATATTGCGGCTTCACCTCCTGCATTGTATATTGTGGCTTTGCCTCTGATACAGTATATTGCGGCTTCACCTCTGGTATTGTATATTGTGGCTTCACCTCCGATGCAGTATATTGTGGCTTCATGTCCGGCTGAGAATATTGCAGCTTCACCTCCGGTATTGTATATTGTGTCTTGACCGCCGGTATTGTAAATTGCGGCTTCACCTCCGGTATTGTATATTGTGGCTTCAGCTCCGGTATTGTATATTGCGGCTTCACCTCCGGCTGAGAATATTGCAGCTTCACCTCCTGCACTGTATATTGTGGCTTCACCTCCGGTATTGTATATTGCGGCTTCACCTCTGGTATTGAATATTGTGGCTTCACCTCTGGTATTGTATATTGCGGCTTCACCTCCGGTATTGTATATTGCGGCTTCACCTCCTGCACTGCATATTGTGGCTTCACCTCCGGCAGAGAATATTGTGCCTTCACCTCCTGCATAGTAAGGACTTAATTTATCATCGACATTTAGGTACAAGTTATAGCTGGGATACATAATAAAAGTGTATTTCTATTTCAAGCATTTGTGGCATTTCTACTGAAGGTAACAAGTAGAGTAAAATCGTTTCCGTAACTCCCATGGTTGCCACTCTTCCACTGAACCTAGTAGAGAAAGGTGAAGCCACTAGTGATGAGCAAGTGTGCTCGTTACACGGGTTTTCCTAGCATGCTCGGGTGTTCTCCGAGTATCTTGGGCGTGCTCGTAGATTATGTTTTCCTGCTGCTGCATGATCTGTGGCTGCTAGACAGCCTGAGTACATGTGGGTATTCCCTAACAAACAGGCAATCCCTGCATGTGTTCAGGTTGTCTAACAGCCGAAAATCATGCAGGGACACAAACATAATCTTCGTTTACGCCCAAGATACTCAGAGAACACCCGAGCATGCTCGGAAAACCCGTGTAACGAGCACACTCGCTCATCACTAGAAGCCACAAATTTGCCAATGGGCTCTGAAAGTGCATCTGCATCTATTGGGAATATTCTGTAGAAATGCCATGAATACTTAACATAGGAACATGGATTGCTAACAAATTATATCTAATATTGGTCTACAATTATTAAGAAGCCAAGTGTTCATTTGTCACAAGTTCTGAGGTCGCTATTACAATGGAAAATACCGGTAATTGGGATGACGACTGATGAAGTAAATCTAGATTTGGTCTATATGTATACAGTGAATTCTGGAGATTATGAATCAGCAATGATTGACAACGCATGGCTTTTATTGTCTAGTAACAGATGGTCATGAATATACCACTCTGACTATTAGTTATGGATGTATGGGCCTTAAATATGAAATAATGGAGGAGTTGCCCAGTTGACACGGAGCCAAGTGGCTGTCTACATTAATTGCATAGCAAGTCAGGGTTGTAATGTTGAAAGCGCTAAAGAGTGATTGTGCTTTGTGAATGGATGTCCATTTTTTACAGTGTCTCATGCCGGATTCACCTACTTCAGTTGCATCATGCAGAATTTTTTGAGCCTGATGCAAATCATCGGATGACAATTGATTAAAAAAAGCATCAGTTGTCATCAGGGTTTTTTATTTTATTTTTTTTCCATTTTATCTGGGGCCGGATCATAATATTGCATTAGGTCCTTTGGACCTGTACGGCAAAACAACAGATTCACCAGACAGATGGGAATCCTCCTATTGCAAACAATAGGATGAGTTTCTCCTTCGGTTTCGGTTTATGTGATCACCAAATGATCACCAACAGCGGATAAATCTGCAGGAAAGATACTAAAATCTAAATCAAATGTGCTCAAAACTAAGTGTCCTATATTTCCAGATCAAAAATTACATTACCAAAGCGGTGATGGTTGTTGTCTCAGGAATTAAGTCAAAGAGAACTGGAACTTTTGGAAGTTTATCACCGAGTCCAACCGTTGGCTTCTCCTCCTGCAGAGCACATGCAATATATACATTAGCACAAAGGATGTTGAAAATGTTAATTACAAGGTGAAAAGATTTTTTTTTTAATACTAACACACACCACATACCACAACACCACTTTGTGTTTTCTCGGAGGATAGGGCAAAATTATGTGATGTAAAGGCATCTGTTGGATTTAAAAGGGATTTTTCCTTGGGTTGGTACTTGGTGTCTTCTAAAGTAATTAATGGACTATGGCTTAGGATTTCCTCTGTAATTGGCACTTTGTAGCTTTGGTATGATTGCACTGGAGACAGTGGCTGCTGATAGGATGACCCGATTGGTTGGGATACGGGGAATGTAATGGGGTTTTCCAAAGGAGGGATGTGGAGATCTAGAAGATTTGGAACACTCGATGTCTTTGGCTCGGTCTTGGTTGTGTTGCTCTTGCCATCTACGTTGTCTGAGGTATTCTGCTGTGTGGCGCTTACTGATTCCGCGGCAGGACGACTAGACAGACCCCTTGTGCTTCCCAATTTTTGGGGAAATCCTCTTCTGTCTGCTGACGGCTTCCTCTTTAGAGAAGGTACTCTAATAAAGGATTCGGGTTTCTTTGGTTCTTTTTCATTAAACTCAGGTTGCTTAGACAAGTTCTGTTCTCTCTAGGAAAGATACAAGATGTAACGTGAGTTTGATATTCAATAAATGGACCCTCACCCCAAATTATTCCACTCTATAAACCACTTTAAGGGGTTCTCTCATCTAACTAATCATACACTCATCTCCAGGGAAATAAGTTAGAGAGGGGATAGAAGGGCAAATTATCTTTTGCATATGAGTGGTAGGATAATTTTAATCAAGTCCTTTTGGAAAAATGCCAAAAAATGTTAAATAATTTAAACGTAATGGAGCTCAAACAAATGTTTTTGAAGCTCTAATACTTTACTTGATAAAGATTATTGCAGAATACGGCAATGGCCCAGGCCATAAATATCTATTCTACGCAACTTCTTTACATTACTTTAGAGATGTAAACAATATATTCAATAATATTCATATGTGTTTAATTTTATATATGACAGCATTTTCCTCTTCCTTTAGGTCACATCCATTTGCATCACAGTTTTCTTTATGTGGTTTGCTATATATCATCCCAAAAAATGTTCAGACCAAAGCATACTACAGACCATAGTGAATACCGATGCCAACTCCTGTGTGTCGCTCCTCTCTATGCTGAGAAAAACGTTCTGCACACGCCACCGGCATTGTCAAATGCCGGTGGCGCGTACAGAACATTTTTCTCAGCACTATTCAGGTGACAGCAGCTTCCAGATATTCGCCATATAGGTATAGTCTACATAAAGCCAATACTGACCTTTGTTTTCCTCTTTAGCATCTCAAACTTCTCTCCTTGGGCTGCCATCATCTTTTCAAATTCCTCTTGTTTCTTTATTAGGTCCTCTACATGCGGTATTGAGTCCTAGCAAGACCAATATCAAATGTTATCCAAAAATTATCACCTTCTAGACTCTTATCCTTTTCAGAGTAAATACATTTGAAGGTTTCGGGATCACACAAAATGTGTCCATTTTTCATTTTAGATTCTGATACTACATAGATGTTAAAAACATGGGGCTTTCTTTTTTTTGCAGGATAAATGGTAGTTTGCATGTGTATATACCATTTTGGTGTACCTATAGGTTACTTTAAAATAGAGTAAAGTTCAGAGATGAATTATTGTGTAACTTTGCTATGATTATGGGAATATCAAGTACTTCTTTGAATAGCTTCTGATAAATACAATCATTTATAAAGTATTATGTTATATTGTTTTGTTTCTTTTGTGTTTGTTTTTTGTAAGGTGCTTGCAATCTACTTAGATGGAAAAAAAATCTACACATTTTGAGCTAAACGCTCTTAATCTTCTCCCCCCTCTTTGTCCCCTGTTATTATTGACAGGTTTCATTCTTATATATTTTAATTACTATAGCTAAAAGTCATGTTTTAATATTTCATAATGCGGATACTAGCTGCAATTGTGCAGTCAGGCTTGGACTCACGATGGCTGCGGGTTGGGCAGCATGAATAAGCTGACAGGTTATGTATTTGCTAAAATATTACATCAAGGTGAAACAAGAGGCCAAACTTCTTGTTGGTTCCCAATGGTGAAATAGAAGCACAATATTCTTTATTTCTGTATTTTAGATAAAGCTCTAGAATGGTTGTCACTTTCATAACAGACCGTGAATGGAACTTCTTACCCCATAGTTGGAATCCAAAACATAGGGTTCTCTAGTGTTCAGCCATCCGTCTGCTTGTTCTAGGTCCCTCCACAACAACTGTATCTCCAGGTTTTCGTCATAGATCTCCTTCCTCCTCTTCCAGGTGTCAGACACCAGCCCCATTAGCTCTGACAGCTCATGGATTTTCTCTTCGATCTGAAATGTATGTTTGTATCAAGTCATTGTTCGAGCTTCAGTTTCGTAAAGAAATTAGCCATTTCACAGAGCAATGACTCAGTGCTAGGATATGCCTCCACATTCTGATTGTGGGGGGTTTCAAGGTCGAATACCCTACTGATGAAGGGAATAGCATGCATAGTCAATGGACAAGGCAAAAAGCTTTTTTCTTTCCTTATTACGGTAATATATATTTTTTTAATCCTGGACACGTGTCTTTGTGTTCAGAATAATTTTGATTAAAACTGCTTATGGGTAAATGTAGATGTTGTATTTATTAATTTAAAATTAATTTGTCAGCAGCTTTATGCTATGTAAATTTAAGACAACATGAGATTGGGGCTGAGACACAGATTTCAAGAATGTCACTTAATAGGTAATGTGATATTGTTTCATTACAATAAACATTATATCACGAGGAGATTATCATTACTTGGACTACAGCTCATGTGAGCCCTAGTCCAACCATGCCCCCTCCTCTGATAGGCAGCTGTCAACAGACAATGTACACATAGAGCTTTGGTGTGGGCGGGGTTAGCTTTATCAGCTCTGCTGCATGCTACATCTAAAAACTATAACTTTCACAACTACTGCACCCAGTAAATGAAATGATGCATTGTTGGAATCAGGGTCTCTCTTCTTACGTTATGCTGCTCTCAGATGAAGTAGCAAAAACATTGTGACAGATTCCCTTTAAGACAGGAAATATTCAGGTTTGCCAACAAACAAATCCAAATTTCTATTTAATGTATCCACTGCACCAAACCCTATGCCCTGGAGTTTTATACTGTTTACATGATTCTTTTTGTTCTTAAAGAGTAACTGTTTCATTTTTATTTTTTTCACGATTCCACTGATGTGTCATTTAGTTTACAGGGTGCAGCAGCTGTGTTAGAATCATAGATTTCTCTGTTGTAGATGTAGCAGTGCTCACAAAGCTAATCCCCCATACCCTGATTACCAATTTTCTGTGTACATTGTATATTGACAGTAAGTTGCTAATCAGTGCTGCGGATGTGGTGGGACTGGGATGTATGTGGGCAGCTTGTCCAATATCCTGCTGATAAAGAATTCATTGTATTGAAACAAAAGCCCACAGCCTAATAAGTGACACATTCCTGAAATCAGTGTCTCAGCCCCTACCCCATGCTGCCCTCAGATTGCATATCAAAAACCTGCTGACCAATTCCCTTTAATCCCTTCACGACATCTGATGAAAGCTTACGTCATGGTCAAGAAGGGGTTCCCTCAAAATGACATAAATTATGTCATGGGGATCATGCAGGAACAGGAGTTGTTGCCCGCACGCTCGCCACCAAGAGCTCAGAGTAAGTTATAGCCGTACACTCTGGGCCATTTAACCTCCTAAATACCATGATTGATAGTGATCCCAGCGTTTAGAAGGAAATTGTACTGTTCATTTTCTCCTATTATACCCTTTTGAAAATTACAAAACTTGGGGTCAAAGTAACATTCTAGGGGAAAAAATGGTAATATGTTCCATTTACTCAGCCTAATGTTATACAATTCTGTGAATCGCCTGAAGATTAAAAATGCTCAACACACACTTAGATGAATTTCTCAAGAGGTGCAGTTTCCAAAGTGGAATCAGTGTGTTCCGTTGAAGCGTTCCAGAGTTATTAACACAAAGTGACTTTGGTCAGAATTGTAAAGTTTGGCCTGGTGAAAACGGGCTCGGGGATGAAGGAGTTAAAGAGGCCAAATCTCCTTTTATTTGACTAGTGGAGAATAACTTGAAGACTTTCATAGAGTCATTGGGGCATCAAGATCTATTTCATATTCGATAATGGGATTAACCTCAAAAGACATGAAGTGCTTCTTCTCCAGGAGAGACTGCCCCATTCTTTGAAGCTCTTCATACTTTCCCCAGTGCCGATCAATCTCTCTCTTGTATTCTTCATGCCGTTTAATCAGCTGTTCTGCACCGGCCAGATCACTTGTCAGCTCCTCAGAGATCATTAGAGCATGAATCTCTCTTGCCCAGACTCTAATAATGTGGAAGAGAGCAACATTAGAAATATATCAAGTAATAAAAATAAAATTGCCTTTTCATTGGTAAATTAGAACAGCAGTTTCTCCCAAAAATCATCTTTGACCACCGGGTTCTCCTACATGAGAGGTACCTTGCTTCCCTTCATTGACTGCGTCAGCCAACACATGTGTGCTCTAAAGGGCATCTGTCACCAGGTTTTTGCTACCTAATCTGACAGCAGCATGATGTGGAGAGGCAGACCCTGATTCCAGCAATGTCTTACTTACTGCACTGCTTGCTGTAGTCTTGATGGAATCATTGTTCTCATCAGTAGATTATTACTAGAGAACTAGTAAACCTGCTGCCATGTAGTCCTCCTTATTCACGAGCTCGGTATAACTCCACCACTGATTGGCAGCGTTCTGCCTATGCAAAGCGTCCACGGAAAGCTACCAATCAGTGATGTGGGCGGGGGTTGTGCAGAGCTCAGCATTCAGGGAACTGCTAGATCTGCAGCAGAAAAAAATGGGGATTTTATCCAAACTACAGCAAGCAGCCCAGAAAGTGACACATCACTGGAATCAGGGTCTCTGTCCCCATATGATGCTGCTCTCATATTGCATAGGAAAACCTCGGTGGTAAGTACCCTTTAATCGTTAGGTTCACTATACCCCAGTGTTGGAGGGGCCGTATTTAGTACCCTTGCACCCTACGCTTTAATGGTGCATGCTGACTCTTTCCTTATTAAAGTAATCAATCCCTTCTTCCTGCCTGAGCACTTACATGAGCTCGCCACATTCGCTGAAATACATCTGCACTTGTTCAGCTTGGGTCAGTTTTTCCTTCCTTTCTTGGGATTTGGTTATTAGACTTCCCCAGCTCTTGGCCACATCTTCCATTCTCTCTGCCACTTTCTTCTGCACCGGAGGGTGTAGTTGACTTACAGATTGTCCCTGTTTAATGACTTGTTCCATTTCTTTTTTAATGGCCGCCAGATCCCTCTGTAATAAAAGATTGCTACTACATTAAATATAATTGGTATAGTGAAACTTAAGACTGAGACAAGCAAATATTGTAAGGTGCGTGCTTGAGTACATTATCGTGCCAACACATTACGGTAACGTCTGCCTCCATTGCAGCAACTGATGGGCACCGAGATGTAGCGGAAACTTCACATTCTTGAGTAGCTTAATGGCTTATTGCCCATTTAATGTTTGTCCCAATTGTGTGTTTACATTTTAAAATCATCCATTAATGATTTATTCTTTTATATTTATCTCCTACTCGATTTTCTATTGCACGTTTTTTTCTAGATGATCCTTGAACTATCTGTAGGATATGACCTGTACAACCGTCCTACACTCTCAAGTACAAATTTACTATAATGATTTTTTCATGTGCTTGTAAAAAGTGTTCATCTTTGATCATTTAACAAATATATGAAGACTTGTTTTTCTTGTTTTTTTTTGTTTTTTTTTATTGTGGGACACGTTACTCCCCCCCCCCCAAAAAAAAAAAAGCTTTATAATTCTGCCTGACTGCAATTTTGAAGCATCTTAACTCCCACTAATTTCTATGGGAGGCTTTTTTTAAGTTTAAAAAGCAAACTTATATAACAATCCTAAGCCGGCATCACAGTATGGTAGAATACGAGCGAGTGCTATGTGGGAAACCATGGCATACACTCAGACCAGTGTTAATTTATGGGGCGGCTCACATCACCGTTCATTTTCTCAGGCGTATTCGACGTGCGTGTAATATCACAGAATGCTGCGATTGTCACCGAGACTCGCCAATGCAAGCCCATGGGTGCGAGAAAAAAAATCGCACAGCATTCGAGTGCTTCGACAGCGAGTGCTGTCTGATTTTTAGAAAACAGTCTCCTTGTGAAAGCCGGCAATTCATCTGCTGCGTACAGTGAAATCACACTGACAGGTTAGAATAGAATAGATATATACACATTGGATACGTAGATATATTCAATGGGTACGGAGAGTATTCAGACCCCTTTACATTTTTCACACTGTTTCATTGCAGCTATTTGGTAAATTCAAAAAAGTTCATTTTTTTTCACATTAATGCATACTGCACCTCATCTTGACTGAAAAAAACGGAAATGTAGAAATTTTTGCAAATTTAATAAAACAGAGAAAACTGAAATATCACATGGTCATAAGTATTCAGACCCTTTGCTCAGACACTCATATTTAAGTCACATGCTGTTGAAACGCCTGCCAGGGCCATGGGGTACCCGGTACCGGGTCCGGTCTTCACAGGGGGATGTCACGGTGGAGACTCGGTCCGTGGCCCTGGGCGCCCATGTTAAAAGGAATGTCCTTAAAGGGGTTTTGAATAAAGTTTGTGTTCGTGACGCCACCTGTGGTATTCGGTCAGGGGGACCGACGCTGCTTAAAGGGGTCTTCTGGGGTGATGTTATGGCAGCTAGATGGTATAACTTCGCACAGGTGAAGTAGGTCCCCAGGGCTCCCGGTGTGTAGATAGAAGATGGTGAATGGTGCAGTAAAGAACGGAAGACACAGGTTTGCAGTCTCTTTACCCGGTTTACTGAAGACTTCAGGTTTACTGAAGACTTCAGGCAGCCACAGTTCAGGGCACCACATCACAGGGCAGGCAGAGTCTGGCCAGCTTGGAAGCGAATTCAGAGTCCCCTTTACCAGGTGGAGTTAAAAGCCTTCCTCATAGCGCGGTGGTATTGTAGTCCCTTACTTCCTATGGCTTCTGATAAGGTCCTCACAGTTCTCTCTGTCCTCCATAAAGGTGGGACACAAACCCGTGTGGCAGGTGACTTGAGCCTTTTTAAAGGGTCTCTATCACGACCCGGGCTCTATGTGCCACTGTGCCTCCTGGGTATTAAGGCAGACAGGTGATGTGTAATCCAGCTGTCCTGCCGGTTTCTGCTGTCAGTCTTAGAGTCCCACACAACCTCGGTGTTCCGGCTACTGGTAATCAGCGCCAGCCAGGGAGGTAGCTAATTCACTGCTCTGGTCCATTGGTATCACTCTCCTGTGCTTCGCTCTCCTGCAGGCTTCCCACAAGCTGTCCTTTCCTTCTTAATTCTCTTTCTTTAGGAGCTGTAACAACTCTGGCTACATGGCTCCTTCAGTCCTTCCGACACTCAATGTCTAAATGCTCTCTTCTCTGTCCTCTCAAGGCCGGTGTTAGGGGCAGACAGAACAGGCATCTGCCTGGGACCCCCACTCCCCCAGGGACCCCCAGCTAGTGGCACATCACGCAGCCTCTATGGGGCCCCTGTGAGGCAAGGGGGCCCGCCTGCTGCCAGCACCGACTCCCCCGCCACCGCCGCATTGAACTATACCGGCATCTGCCGTTACAGTTCAAAGCAATGATGGAGGAGAGAGAATCACCTGACGCTCCCCCTCCCATCATTCCCCCCTCTGCCTCTGACACTGCGGGTGCGCGATGATGTCATCGTGCACTCACTGTGTGCCAGGCAGTGCAGCGGCAGCTACCGAGACAGGAGCAGGGAGCAGCGCAGGCACGAGGAGAGGTGAGGAGTGTGTTGTTTTTTTACTGGACTGTGGGGCCATTCTCGGAGGGGGGGGAGAGATGCAGGCTGTGCTATATACTACTATGTGGGCTGTGCTATATACTACTATGTGGGCTGTGCTATATACTACTATGTGGGCTGTGCTATATACTACTATGTGGGCTGTGCTGTATACTACTATGTGGGCTGTGCTGTATACTACTACATAGGCTGTGCTGTATACTACTATGTGGGCTGTGCTGTATACTACTACATGGGCTGTGTTGTATACTACTACGTGGCTGTGTGTTGTGAATTCTGTGGCAGAGCTCCCTCCTGTGGTCACAAGTGGTACTTCGGCTGATTCTCTCTGTGAGCTTCCGTTGGTGGAGGAGAGTGGTACTGCGGCTTCTGAGTTTCCTTCCTCAGGTGATGTGGTGAAGTCGTTAGGTGCTGCTCTATTTAACTCCACCTAGTGCTTTGATCCTGGCCTCCAGTCAATGTTCTAGTGTTGGACCTGTTTCCTCCTGGATCGTTCCTGTGGCCTGCTGCTCTGCATAGCTAAGTTCTGCTTTGCTATTTTGTTTGCTGTTTTTTCTGTCCAGCTTGTCTATTTGTTTTTTTCCTGCTTGCTGGAAGCTCTGGGACACAGAGGGTGTACCTCCGTGCCGTTAGTTCGGTACGGAGGGTCTTTTTGCCCCCTTTGCGTGGTTTTTGTAGGGTTTTGTGTTGACCGCAAAGTTACCTTTCCTATCCTCGCTCTGTTCAGAAAGTCGGGCCTCACTTTGCTAAATCTATTTCATCTCTACGTTTGTCTTTTCATCTTAACTCACAGTCATTATATGTGGGGGCTGCCTTTTCCTTTGGGGTATTTCTCTGAGGCAAGGTAGGCTTATTTTCTATCTTCAGGCTAGCTAGTTTCTCAGGCTGTGCCGAGTTGCATAGGGAGCGTTAGGCGCAATCCACGGCTGCCTCTAGTGTTGTTGGAGAGGATTAGGGATTGCGGTCAGCAGAGTTCCCACGTCTCAGAGCTCGTTCTATGTTTTTGGGTTATTGTCAGGTCACTGTATGTGCTCTGACCTCTATGTCCATTGTGGTACTGAATTATCTTATCATAACAGCTGTGCTATATACTACGTGTCTGTGCTATATACTATGTGGGCTGTGTTATATACTACGTGGGCTGTGTTACATACCACGTGGGCTGTTTTATATACTACTATGTGGGCTGTGTTATATACTACTATGTGGGCTGTGCTATATACTACATGGCTGCGCTATATACTACGTGTGCTATGTTATATACTATGTGGCTGTGCTATATACTACGTGGGCTGTGTTACATAGTGCGTGAGCTGTGTTATCTAGTACGTGGGCTGTGTTATCTACTACGCGGGCTGTGCTATATACTATGCGGACTGTGTTATAATATGCAGGCTGTGCTATATACTATGCGGGCTGTGCTATATACTATGGGGGGTATATTATATTCTATGGGGGAGGCTGTGTTATATACTATGTGGCTCTGTTATATACTATTGTGAGGGTATGTTATATTCTATGGGGGAGGCTGTGTTATATACTATGGGGGGGTATATTATATTCTATGGGGGAGGCTGTGTTATATATTATGTGGCTGTGTTTTATACTTGGGGGTACATTATATTCTATGGGGGAAGCTGTGTTATATACTATGGGGGGTACATTATATTCTATGGGGAGGCTGTGTTATATACTATGGGGGGCTGCATTATTTTCTATGAGGGGCTACATTATATATTATGGGGAGGCGGGCTGTATTTTATTCTATGGGGGCTGTATTAGATTTCATGAGGGATGATTGCATCATTGTTGTGAATTCCGTTCTTGGGCTCCCTCTTGTGGTTTCAAGTGGTATGGCTGCTCCTTGGATTTAGCTGTCTTCAGCTGCTTCCACTGATTGTCTTTTCTGTTCGGCTATTTATGCCTGGCTCTTTCTTCAGCCAGTGCCACTTGTAAATGGTTCCTGGTTGGATTCACATCTCTTTGGATTTCCCTGTTATCCTGACCAGTTCAGCAAAGCTAAGTCCTTGCTTGCTCTTTTCTGTCCACAGGTTGTGGACTTATCCGTTCTGTGCTTGCTATGTTTGTCCAGCTTGTCAGTATGATTTAATTCTGTTGCTGGAAGCTCTGGGAAGCAGATTTACCCTCCACACCTTTAGTCAGGTGTGGAGATTTTTGTAATCTCTGCGTGGATTTTTGTAGTGTTTTATACTGACCGCACAGTATTCCATCCTGTCCTCTCTATCTAGCTAGACTGGCCTCCTGTGCTCATCCTGGTTTCATTCTGTGTATGTCTTTTTCCCTCTCCTCTCACAGTCATTATTTGTGGGGGGCTAATCTATCCTTTGGGGATTTTCTGAGGCAAGATAGCTTTCCTGTTTCTATCTTTAGGGGTAGTTAGCTCTTAGGCTGTGACGAGGTGCCTAGGGAGAGTTAGGAGCATCCCACGGCTACTTCTAGTGTTGTGTTGAGCTTAGGGACTGCGGTCAGTACAGATACCACTTCCCTTAGAGCTCATTCCATGTTGCTCCTAAACCACCAGATCTTAACACATCATACTCTTTGATGGGGCTACATTCTATGGGGGGCTGTATTATATTTATATTCTATGAGGGGTGATTGCATCATACTCTGTGAGGGGGCTACATTATACTATGAGGGGTGCTGCATTATATTCTAAGGGGGGTTACATTATACTATGTGGGGTGGTTGCATTATACTCTGTGGGGTGGCTGCATTATACTCTGAGGTGGCTGAATTATACTCTGTAGGGTGGTCGCTGCATTATGCTGTATCGAGGACTATGGGGAATACATTATACTATATGAAGAACTATGGGAAGTGAATTGTACTACATGGATGACTATGGCAGTGCATTATACTATATGGAGCACTATGAGGAGTGTGTTATGCTATATCGAGGACTGAGCAGTGTATTTTAATATATGGAGGACTATAGGGAGTGTATTATACTCTATGGAGAACTGTGGTGCACATTATAATATATGGAGGACTATGGGGTGTATTATACTAAACAAGTAAAATGCTGCTTATTCAGATTGTTTTTGCCGGAACAAAAATCATTGTTCTCAGCAGCACATCGCCGGCGTAAACTGTAGATGTGCTGCTGATAACATGATACTGTATGGGGAGCTGTTAGTGATCTATTAGTGATCGTTCTGTCCCCATCGTTCTTTCTCAGATGGTGGAAAGAGGCTGGGAAACAAGCGTTGAACGACTTCAGTATTGTTGATCAAACTCATTTAGCGGCCTGAACTCAGCGCATGTAAATACAACCGAAATGCTTCTGTGTGATGTGCAATATGTTAGCATTTGCGGCCCCATTTTAAACTTTGCCTAGGGCCCCACTTTGCCTAAAACTGGCCCTGTGTCCTCTGACAGACTGTTTAATCTCCCTTTTCCTCCAGACCAGAATGTATTTATAGGGGAGTTCACCCTAAACTAGGTTTAGAGCTCTCCCTTCTGGCCTGGAGTGTGAACATGTTGTGTGTATTGTGGTTACCTGATAAAAGATCCTTCAACGCTTCCAAGTGTGACATCACTCTCCCCGTGAGGAAAGCAATGCCACTGTAACGACCAGGACCCTGGGGTGTCAGTGTCCATTTCCATGTGATCCTCCTTGAGATTGTTCTACTTCTTCAATGGAGGCCAACTGTGTTTAATTAAACTGATAGGCCTTGATTTGGAAAGGCACACACCTGTCTATATAAGACCTCACAGCCCACAGTGCACGTCAGACCAAATGAGAATCATGAGGTCAAAGGAACTGGCCAAGAAGCTCAGAGACAGAATTGTGGCAAGGCACAGATCTGGCCAAGGTTACAACAGAATTTCTGCAGCACTCAAGGTTCCTAAGAGCACAGTAGCCTCCATAATCCTTAAATGGAAGAAGTTTGGGAGCACCAGAAGTCTTCCTAGACCTGGCCGTCCAGCCAAACAGAGCAATCGTGGGAGAAGAGCCTTAGTGAGAGAGGTAAAGAAGAACCCCAAGCTCCAGAGATGCAGTAGGGAGATGGGAGAAAGTTCCACAAAGTCAACTATCACTGCAGCCCTCCACCAGTCGGGCCTTTATGGCAGAGTGGCCCGAAAGAAGCCTCTCCTCAGTGCAACACATATGAAAGCCCACATAGAGTTTGCTAAAAAACACATGAAGGACTCCCAAACTATGAGAAATAAGATTCTCTGGTCTAATGAGACGAAGATAGACTTTTTTGGTGATAATTCTAAGCGGTATGTGTGGAGAAAATCAGGCACTGCTCATCACCTGCCCAATACAATCCGAACAGTGAAACATGGTGGTGGCAGCATCATGCTGTGGGGGTGTTTTACAGCTGCAGGGACAGGATGACTGGTTGTCATTGAAGGAAACATGAATATGGCTAAGTACAGAAATATCCTGGATGAAAACCTCTTCCAGAGTGCTCTGGACCTCAGACTTGGCCGAAGGTTCACCTTCCAACAAGGCAATGACCCTAAGCACACAGCTAAAATAACAAAGCACTGGCTTCAGAACAACTCTGTGACCATTCTTGACTGGCCCAGTCAGGGCCCTGACCTAAACCCAATTGAGCATTTCTGGAGAGACCGGAAAATGGCTGTCCACCAACGTTCGCCATCCAACCTGATGGAACTGGAGAGAATCTGCAAGGAAGATTGGCAGAGAATCCCCAAATCCAGGTGTGAAAAACTTGTTGCATCATTCCCAAGAAGACTCATGGCTGTACTAGCTCAAAAGGGTGCTTCTACTCAATACTGAGCAAAGGGTCTGAACACTTATGACTAGGGTTGAGCGACCTTGACCTTTTTAGAGTCGAGCCGTGTTTCGCGAAACCCGACTATCTTAGAAGTGGAGTCGAGTGGAATCGGCTGATTATCGCGAAAAGTCGGGTATCGACCGAAACACGAAACCCAATGCAAGTCAATGGGGGAGCATAGTCGGCAGTGAGTGGAGGCCAGGAAAACACCTACACTGCCCATTTTAATGTTAAAAACATCCATTCTTGTTACAGAAGCTTGTCAATCGTAATTTACCTTATAATAATTGGAAGGCATTTGAAATTGGGGGTCATTTGGCTAAAGTTGTGGGGGGTAGGGCTGGTTCAAGTAATTAGTGGGCCCAGGAAATCTGGACCACGTCACGGCAGTGGAGCAGGGAGAGGTAAGTATTTCAACTTTGCAAGTGCTGTGATCCTGAGCAACCATGGGGGGCCCACTCGTTGGCATTGGCACTGGCACAGGGCCCCTCAAAGTACAGCGGTGTGTTTGCACGGCGGGGGTGCCTCCCACCGGCAGCAACACTTTTGCGTACTATGAGAGGCCCTGTGCCAGTGACGTCGCCAACTAGTATTCCTCCCCCCACCTGATGAAGGAACCTGCACTTTCATCTGCACCTTCCTCTTTGTCCCCGTGTAAGGTGGTATGGTATGCGGGAAGAGGAACCTGACTTTCAGCAGGGTCACAATCTTGCTGTGTAGCGTGCACGGGGAATGTTGCGTTATGGGTCAATGTACCAGCAGACTCATCTATCACTGGCTGGGCAATGGGCAGGATGAGGAGGAAACACAGATATAGGCCCAAAGAATAAAGTGGGCTAAATGCAGTTCAAAATTGTTAACACAGGACTAACCAGGGGGCATTGCAGTGGAGGACAACTGGAATGAGAGGCTGACACAGAGAGTAGGCCCAAATCAGTAAGTAGTCGAAATGCAGTTCAAAATTGGCAACCGTAGTAAACAGGCGGCACAGCTTTGTTCAGTGGAGGAGAACAGCAAGGAGTGGCAGACACCGATAGTAGGCCCCAACCCAACTAGTAGGCCAAATGCAGTCTAACATTAACAACTACTTAACGAGAGCCTGAAAATGGAATTTCAGGACAGGAAACCAGGAGAACAGCAAGGAGCGGCAGACACTGTTAGTAGGCCCCAAACCAACTAGTACGCCAAATGCAGTTGTTCCATTTAACCACTATTTAACAAGAGCCTGAAGATAGAAGCTCAGGAAAGGCAACCTGGAGAACACCTTGGAGTGGAAGACACCGTCTCTACACCCCATACCCAATTTGTAGGCCTAATGCAGTGTAGTTTCCAACAACTACTAAACGAGAGTAGGAAGATCGAAGCAATGTGGACGAAACCTGGGGAACACCTTGGAGTGTAACACACCGTCTCTCTACACCCCATACCAAATTTGTAGGCCTAATGCAGTGTAGTTTGCAACAACTACTAAACGAGAGTAGGAAGATCGAAGCAATGTGGACGAAACCTGGGGCACACCTTGGGGCGGCAGACACCGTTAGTAGGCCCTACCAAAGTTGTAGCCCCAATGCAGTTTTAAAATTCCTAGAGGCTGAAAACAAGACTATTGACGCTCAGCTTTTTTCAAAGGAACACAGCTGTATTGAGTGGCGCAGACAGACACAGGTAGTAGGCCTTAAACCAAAAATGTGGCTCACTGCAGCTTAAAAAAGGTTACAGGGGTACACGGGCAGCAGTGGTCTGGTCAGTGTAGGAGTAGTAGAAAGAACGGGCTGCAGACAGGCTTCGAAGGCCTAACATAAAAAAATATTGGGCTGTAGGCACTTTAACATTGGTTCAAGGGGTACACGGGCAGCAGTAGACTGGTCAGTGTAGGAGTAGTAGAAAGAACGGGCCGCAGACAGGCTTCGAAGGCCTAACATAAAAAAATATTGGGCTGTAGGCACTTTTAAATAGGTTCCAGGGGTACACGGGCAGCAGTGGTCTGGTCAGTGTAGGAGTAGTAGAAAGAACAGGCCGCAGACAGGCTTCGAAGGCCTAACATAAAAAAATATTGGGCTGTAGGCACTTTTAAATAGGTTCCAGGGGTACACGGGCAGCAGTGGTCTGGTCAGTGTAGGAGTAGTAGAAAGAACGGGCCGCAGACAGGCTTCGAAGGCCTAACATAGAAAAATATTGGGCTGTAGGCACTTTTAAATAGGTTCCAGGGGTACACGGGCAGCAGTAGACTGGTCAGTGTAGTAGTAGTAGAAAGAACGGGCCGCAGACAGGCTTCGAAGGCCTAACATAAAAAAATATTGGGCTGTAGGCACTTTTAAATAGGTTCCAGGGGTACACGGGCAGCAGTGGTCTGGTCAGTGTAGGAGTAGTAGAAAGAACGGGCCGCAGACAGGCTTCGAAGGCCTAACATAAAAAAATATTGGGCTGTAGGCACTTTTAAATAGGTTCCAGGGGTACACGGGCAGCAGTAGACTGGTCAGTGTAGTAGTAGTAGAAAGAACGGGCCGCAGACAGGCTTCGAAGGCCTAACATAAAAAAATATTGGGCTGTAGGCACTTTTAAATAGGTTCCAGGGGTACACGGGCAGCAGTAGACTGGTCAGTGTAGTAGTAGTACAAAGAACGGGCCGCAGACAGGCTTCGAAGGCCTAACATAAAAAAATATTGGGCTGTAGGCACTTTTAAATAGGTTCCAGGGGTACACGGGCAGCAGTAGACTGGTCAGTGTAGTAGTAGTAGAAAGAACGGGCCGCAGACAGGCTTCGAAGGCCTAAGATAAAAAAATATTGGGCTGTAGGCACTTTTAAATAGGTTCCAGGGGTACACGGGCAGCAGTGGTCTGGTCAGTGTAGGAGTAGTAGAAAGAACGGGCCGCAGACAGGCTTCGAAGGCCTAACATAAAAAAATATTGGGCTGTAGGCACTTTAACATTGGTTCAAGGGGTACACGGGCAGCAGTAGACTGGTCAGCGTAGGAGTAGTAGAAAGAACGGGCCGCAGACAGGCTTCAAAGGCCTAACATAAAAAAATATTGGGCTGTAGGCACTTTTAAATAGGTTCCAGGGGAACACAGGCAGCAGTGGTCTGGTCAGTGTAGGAGTAGTAGAAAGAACGGGCCGCAGACAGGCTTCGAAGGCCTAACATAATAAAATTGGACAGGCTGTAGGCACTTTATAATTCGTTCCAGGGGTACACGGGCAGCAGTAGACAGGTCAGTGGAGGCCTAGTGGAAGGAGGGACCGCAGACAGGCTTCGAAGGCCTAACATAACAACAATTGGGCTGTAGGCACTTTTAAATTCGTTCCAGGGGTACACGGGCAGCAGTAGACAGGTCAGTGGAGGCCTAGTGGAAGGAGGGACCGCAGACAGGCTTCGAAGGCCTAACATAATAAAATATTGGGCTGTAGGCACTTTTAAATAGGTTCCAGGGGAACACAGGCAGCAGTGGTCTGGTCAGTGTAGGAGTAGTAGAAAGAACGGGCCGCAGACAGGCTTCGAAGGCCTAACATAATAAAATTGGACAGGCTGTAGGCACTTTATAATTCGTTCCAGGGGTACACGGGCAGCAGTAGACAGGTCAGTGGAGGCCTAGTGGAAGGAGGGACCGCAGACAGGCTTCGAAGGCCTAACATAATAAAATTGGGCTGGCTGTAGGCAATTTAAAATTGGTTCCAAGGGGTACACGGGCAGCAGTGGTCTGGTCAGGGGAGGCCGATTGTAATGAGTGTCTGCCAGTTAGTAGTCCAAAACAATAAATAAATGTGAATGTCTCACATTAAAACAAAAAGAAAACACTAAAGGGTGCAATCATTAGGTACAGGGGTGGGATCCTCTGCGTAGTTTCAGACCTACTAATTTGGCGCAAAGTATTTACTTTGGTAAATAGAGGACACTGCCCCTGACTATGTTAAGTACCATCATACATGTCAACACAATGGTATTGTCAGTGGCAGGAATGGAAGGATGTCAGCGCATAGACTAAACATTGGTGGAAGTGTGAGAGATAACTGTGGAAGTGGTAGAGCAATGTTTGACCTGGAGGTGGGTGAACTCTCTTGTGGCCAGCGGTACAGGCCCAGGGCCCCTCATGTTACAACAGTGTGTCTGACGTTGGGTGCGCACCACCACCGCCAGAGACACTTTATTGTACTATGAGGGACCCAGTGGCAGTGCTGTCGACCAAAAGCGGGCACACCCACCTCTTCAGACAAACAGCACTCTCACGGGTACTTGCGCCAAGTCGCGATACCACGGCCCCGTGTGGGGAGTTTGGCCATTTAGGGAGGTGTAAACATGTCGTATGCTGGACAATCAGCTGCAGCAAATTAAGACATTAGAAAAGTAATTCACAGTAGTCCACAGGCAAGAGCTTTTCATAGGAAAGCTAGGTGTCGGCCGGGCAAGGTGGGGCAAAAGAATTCGAAATCCAGTTGTGGTTCATTTTAATGAATGTTACATCATCAACATTTTGGGTAGCCAGACGAGTCCTTTTTTCGGTTAATATTGAACCTGCAGCACTGAATACTAATAATAATAATAATAATGATAGGACACTAGCTGCCGGGCAAGCAAGCTCCTGCAATGCATATTCTGCCAATTCTGGCCAGGTGTCTAATTTGGATGCCCAGTAATCAAATGGGAATGACGGTTGAGGGAGAACATCGATAAGGGATGAAAAATAGTTTGTAACCATACTGGACAAATATTGTCTCCTGTCACTTTCAATTGATGCAGCAGTACCTGTCCTGTCTGCGGTCATAGCAAAATCACTCCACAACCTGGTCAGAAAACCCCTCTGTCCAACGCCACTTCTGATGTGTGCACCCCTAACACTCCTGGTCTGCTGCCCCCTGGAGCTCGTGTGAGAACGATCACGGGCGCTGTGTGCTGGGAATGCCTGAAGCAAACGGTCAACAAGAGTTGATTGTTTGGTTGCTAATATTAGTTCCAAGTTCTCATGTGGCATAATATTTTGCAATTTGCCTTTATAGCGAGGATCAAGGAGGCAGGCCAACCAGTAAGCGTCATCGTTCATCATTTTAGTAATGCGTGTGTCCCTTTTGAGGATACGTAAGGCATAATCCGCCATGTGGGCCAAAGTTCCAGTTGTCAAATCTGCGGTTGTGATTGGTTGAGGGGCAGTTTCAGGCAAATCTACGTCACTTGTGTCCCTCAAAAAATCAGAACCCGGCCTTGCCACGCACCAATTTCCAGTGCCCCCGGGAAAGCTTCCTCATTAAAAATATACTCATCCCCATCATCCTCCTCGTCCTCCACCTCCTCTTCGCCCGCTACCTCGTCCTGTACACTGCCCTGACCAGACAATGGCTGACTGTCATCAAGGCTTTCCTCTTCCTCTGGTGCAGACGCCTGATCCCTTATGTGCTTCAAACTTTGCATCAGCAGACACATTAGGGGGATGCTCATGCTTATTATGGCGTTGTCTGCACTAACCAGCCGTGTGCATTCCTCAAAACACTGAAGGACTTGACACATGTCTTGTATCTTCGACCACTGCACACCTGACAACTCCATGTCTGCCATCCTACTGCCTGCACGTGTATGTGTATCCTCCCACAAAAACATAACAGCCCGCCTCTGTTCGCACAGTCTCTGAAGCATGTGCAGTGTTGAGTTCCACCTTGTTGCAACGTCTATGATTAGGCGATGCTGGGGAAGGTTCAAAGACCGCTGATAGGTCTGCATACGGCTGGAGTGTACAGGCGAACGGCGGATATGTGAGCAAAGTCCACGCACTTTGAGGAGCAGGTCGGAGAACCCAGGATAAGTTTTCAATAAGCACTGCACCACCAGGTTTAAGGTGTGAGCCAGGCAAGGAATGTGTTTCAGTTGGGACAACTGGTGTGCAACAGTGTCAGCTGCCGATGGAGTGGTTGGGCGACTGCGGTCTGTGGAAGAGCTCTCGCTTCTGCAGGAGGACGAGGAGGAGGGGGTGCGAACGCCTACAGCCAACTGTTTCCTAGACCGTGGGCTAGGCACAACTGTCCCGAAATTGATGTCCCCTGTGGACCCTGCATCCACCACATTCACCCAGTGTGCCGTGATGGACACGTAACGTCCCTGGCCATGCCTACTGGTCCATGCATCTGTAGTCAGGTGCACCTTTGTACTCACAGATTGCCTGAGTGCATGGACGATGCGCTGTTTAACATGCTGGTGCAGGGCTGGGATGGCTTTTCTGGAAAAAAAGTGTCGACTGGGTAGCTCGTAGCGTGGTTCAGCGTACTCCATCAGGGCTTTGAAAGCTTCGCTTTCAACTAACCGGTAGGGCATCATCTCTAAAAAGATAAGTCTAGCTATGTGGGCGTTAAAACCCTGTGTACGCGGATGCGAGGATAAGTACTTCCTTTTTCTAACCAGAGTCTCATGTAGGGTGAGCTGGACTGGAGAGCTGGAGATCGTGGAACTAGCGGGTGTGCCGGTGGACATGGCAGACTGAGAGACGGTATTGTTTCCGCCGGTGCCCTAGATGCAGTATTTCCTCCTACAAAACTGGTGATTCCCTGACCCTGACTGCTTTGGGCTGGCAAAGAAACCTGCACAGATACTGCCGGTGGTGCGGAAAATGGTGGCCTTACAGTGACGGAAGGGATGTTGCGTTGCTGACTAGCTTCATTGGCCGAGGGTGCTACAACCTTAAGGGACGTTTGGTAGTTAGTCCAGGCTTGCAAATGCATGGTGGTTAAATGTCTATGCATGCAACTTGTATTGAGACTTTTCAGATTCTGACCTCTGCTTAAGCTAGTTGAACATTTTTGACAGATGACTTTGCGCTGATCAATTGGATGTTGTTTAAAAAAATGCCAGACTGCACTCTTCCTAGCATCGGATCCCTTTTCAGGAATTGCAGACTGAGCTTTAACCGGATGGCCACGCTGTCCTCCAACAGGTTTTGGCTTTGCCACGCATTTTGGGCCAGATACGGGCCCGGCAGATGGAACCTGTTGCGATGTTGATGCCTGCTGCGGCCCCTCCTCCACCTCCGCTTCAGAACTACTGCCGCCTGCACCCTGTTCCCCCAATGGCTGCCAATCGGGGTCAACAACTGGGTCATCTATAACCTCCTCTTCTAGCTCGTGTGCAACTTCGTCTGTGTCACCGTGTAGGTCGGTGGTATAGCGTTCGTGACGGGGCAACATAGTCTCATCAGGGTCTGATTGTGGATCAGTACCCTGAGAGGGCAATGTTGTGGTCTGAGTCAAAGGACCAGCATAGTAGTCTGGCTGTGGCTGTGCATCAGTGCACTCCATGTCAGAATCTACTTGTAATGGGCATGGCCTGTTAACTGTTTCACTTTCTAAGCCAAGGACGGTATGTGTAAAGAGCTCCATGGAGTAACCCGTTGTGTCGCCTGCTGCATCCTTCTCTCTTGTTGTTGTTTTTGCTGAAGAGGACAAGGAAGCGAGTTGTCCCTGACCGTGAACATCCACAAACGACGCGCTGCTTTTACATTTACCAGTTTCAGAAGAGGAGGCAAAAGAGCTAGAGGCTGAGTCTGCAAGGTAAGCCAAAACTTGCTGTTGCTGCTCCGGCTTTAAAAGCGGTTTTCCTACTCCCAGAAAAGAGAGCGCTCAAGGCCTTGTGTAGCCAGACGACGAACCTGGCTCCACAGCTCCAGACTTAGGTGCAATATTTTTTTTCCCACGACCACCTGATGCTCCACTACCACTACCATCATTACCAGCTGACAATGAACGCCCACGGCCACGACCTCTTGCACCAGACTTCCTCATTGTTTTAAAAACTTAACCAAAGTAACTTTATTTGTTGCTGTCAAACAACTTACACGGTGAGCTATAACTTCAGTATGATTTCGATATCCCTTTACAGGTTGGTGAGACCGCAAGGAAAATCAGGCACAATGTTACACACTCTGTTTTCTGTGGCACCAAATCACAGAGATGCCACACACGCAGGACTGTCACTCAAGCACAAATGTCAATATTAATCTCCCATTTTTTTTTTTTTCAGGGAGACATTAGAAACAAAATAAAATAAAATGATTTTTTCAGGAAGAATTTAGAAACCAAATAAAATAAAATGATTTTTTTCAGGGAGAATTTAGAAACCAAATCAACCAAAAAAATAAATAGGCTTTCTATGGCCCACTGAGTGAGAGATGGCACACACAGGAGTCAGAAGTGGCACACAAGCCCAGAGGCCAATATTTATCTCCCACTGATTGATTGATTTATTGATTTTTTCAGGTAGAATTTAGAACCCAAATCAACCCAAAAAATAAATAGGCTTTCTATGGCCCACTATTTGAGAGAGAGAGATGGCACACCCAGGAGTCAAGACTGGCACACAAGCAGAAAGGGCAATATTAATCTCCCACTGATTTTTTTTTTTTTTTCAGGGAGACTTTAGAAACAAAATAAAATAAAATGATTTTTTCAGGAAGAATTTAGAAACCAAATAAAATAAAATGATTTTTTCAGGTAGAATTTAGAACCCAAATCAACCAAAAAAATAAATAGGCTTTCTATGGCCCACTGAGTGAGAGATGGCACACACAGGAGTCAGGAGTGGCACACAAGCCCAGAGGCCAATATTTATCTCCCACTGATTGATTTAGTGATTTTTTCAGGTAGAATTTAGAACCCAAATCAACCAAAAAAATAAATAGGCTTTCTATGGCCCACTGAGTGAGAGATGGCACACACAGGAGTCAGGAGTGGCACACAAGCCCAGAGGCCAATATTTATCTCCCACTGATTGATTTAGTGATTTTTTCAGGTAGAATTTAGAACCCAAATCAACCAAAAAAATAAATAGGCTTTCTATGGCCCACTGAGTGAGAGATGACACACACAGGAGTCAGGAGTGGCACACAAGCCCAGAGGCCAATATTTATCTCCCACTGATTGATTTATTGATTTTTTCAGGTAGAATTTAGAACCCAAATCAACCAAAAAACTAAATAGGCTTTCTATGGCCCACTGAGTGAGAGATGGCACACAAAGGGATGGCACTCTAGCAGAAATGCCAATCTTAATCTCCCACAAAAAAAAAAAAAACAGGGACTGTCCTACAATTACTATCTCCCTGCAGTAATCTCAGCCAGGTATGGCAGGCAGCAATAAGGAGTGGACTGATGCACAAATGAAATAAAAAGTGTGTACAAACCAAAAAGATAGCTGTGCAGAAAGGAAGGAACAAGAGGATTTGTGCTTTGAAAAAAGCAGTTGGTTTGCACAGCGGCGTACACAAAGCAATGCAGCTATCAGGGAGCCTTCTAGGGCAGCCCAATGAGCTACAGCGCTGAGGAAAAAAAAAAAAAAATGTAGCTTCCACTGTCCCTGCACACCGAAGGTGGTGTTGGACAGTGGAAATCGCTACAGCACAAGCGGTTTGGGGTTAATGTACCCTGCCTAACGCTATCCCTGCTTCTGACGAAGCGGCAGCAACCTCTCCCTAAGCTCAGATCAGCAGCAGTAAGATGGCGGTCGGCGGGAACGCCCCTTTATAGCCCCTGTGACGCCGCAGACAGCAACCCAATCACTGCAATGCCCTTCTCTAAGATGGTGGGGACCAGGACCTATGTCATCACGCTGCCCACACTCTGCGTTCACCTTCATTGGCTGAGAAATGGCGCTTTTCGCGTCATTGAAACGCGACTTTGGCGCGAAAGTCGCGTACCGCATGGCCGACCCCGCACAGGGGTCGGGTCGGGTTTCATGAAACTCGACTTTCCCAAAAGTCGGCGACTTTTGAAAATGAACGACCCGTTTCGCTCAACCCTACTTATGACCATGTGATATTTCAGTTTTTCTTTTTTATAAATTTGCAAAAATTACTACATTTCTGCTTTTTTCAGTCAAGATGGGGTGCAGAGTGAACATTAATGAGAAAAAAATATTTACTTTTTTGAATTTACCAAATGGCTGCAATGAAACACAGAGTGAAAAATTTAAAGAGGTATGAATATTTTCTGTAGCCACTGTATATATCTATGTATTCTATGTGTATATATATATATTCTATCTATTCTATTCTAACCTGTCACTCTGTGATTTTACTGTATGCGGCATATTAATTGCAAGCTTTAATTCTATCATTTATATATGTGTGTGTTTTAACGAATATTTCCTTTGAAAACAATGTGTAAATGACAGAGGATTGCTGTATGTAAAAGCTCATGTTAAAATCGCATTGCAATCGGATATAAATCGGATGCTAGGTGTGAAAAATCGGATTGCACTAGCATGACCCTCGTGCGACTCTCGGCAGGGAGATTCGGACCGATTTTTCATACGTTTAGTGTGACTTCGGCCTAAGCGTGAATCACAAGCAGATAATCACAGTATAGCCCAATCCTTGGCAATGCAAAGAGGATCTGGTGAGGGAGGAGGTTTGTAAACGTTTCACCGATGTCATTCCAATGTGAACAGCCCATATAGGACAGTATAAAATTCCTAACAACCTCCTCTCGGGAGATAGGTGGACATGGCAGTAGCGAGTACCAGACAACAGTGCTGATGCTGCAGTAAGAATCTAACAGGAGCAAAATTTGCCCTGAGTGTTAGTGATGTATCAGGACACAGAGAAAATAATAAAGACTCAAAGTTACACAGGTATAACTTTCCTTCTGACCTCGTCCATCTTCTGCCAAACAGTTGATGGGGAAGGCTTAACATTTTTTGCCTTCTGTTGCAGCCCGTTGTCTGAGGGTATGTGCACACGTTGTGGATTTTGCTGCGGATCGGCCGTTGCGGATTTGCAGCAGTTTTCCATGAGTTTACAGTACCATGTAAACCTATGGAAAACAAAATCCGCAGTGCACATACTGTGGAAAAAACCGTGCGGAAATGTAGCATTGTTTATTCCGCAGCATGTCAATTCTTTGTGCGGATTCCGCAGCGGTTTACACCTGCTCCTCAATAGGAATCCGCAGGTGTAAAACCACAGGTGGAATCCGCACAAAATCCTCAAAAAAATTGTGGAAAATCCACTGTAAATCCCCAGTGCGGTTTGCCTGCGGATTTACCAAAATCAGTCCGGAAAAATCCGCACCACTTTCCGCAATGTGTGCACGTGGCCTTATAGTCAAGCACAGAAGTGTGAGTGTAGGTAAGGGAGATGGATGATCTCACATATTTCAGTCAAAACTTACAAATATATCTAGAATTCTGTTATTTCCTTTACAAAATAAAAATGTTTCATTTCAATTCTACACCAAATTACTGAGATCTGTTGCCAAATTTCACCATACAAACTGTATACATTGTAAAATTCATCTCCTATACTGGATGATGCAGTTGTATTTGCTTTGAAAATTTATGTCAAGATGGTTAAATAGTTCTGATAATAAGATGAGCATTCTGCGAGTCCAGAGCGACAGCCAGCTAATCAGTCAAAAGTGTATTCAGTCTCCACGTACCCAGCATGAATGAAAGCTGCAGCTTGTACCGAACAGTGTAAGATCCAAACAGGGAGGAGGAACACTTAGGAGCTGTCAGTCAGGCTAGGTGGATGGAGATGCAGTAGTACTTTTATGAAGTATACAGTTGGTTTTACATTGATTTTCATAGTAAGTACAACATACTTATGTCACAGAACTGTTTAATAATGCATGTAGTTAATATTGTGAAATCTGGTGACAGATTTGCCTAACAAAGCGCTGCGGAATATGTTGGCGCTGTATAAATAAAATTATTATTATTATAACAACTGTGGAATTGGAAATAATGTCATGAATGACCATCATAGAACAGCCTGTATGGCCAATAAAACATAGTTATCAAAAGGGTTGTCCAGATTTGGGGAAAAAGTTCTGCACTCACTCTGTGTGACCGCAGACTGCCCTATTATGACAGCATGCAGTATGCACTTGGTCACGATTTCCTGGTGTAAGTGAGTGGCCACGTGGCTGCATGTGTGTGACTTGAATATTCCCAGTCTTGTGCCAAATAAACTTTGGGAATGCCGGGAAATCGTGACAGCATGCAGAATGACTACAGACTTTTGGACTAAGTCTGGACAACCCCTTTACATGATCTGCACCAATGCAAAATTATTTACAGTATTATGAAGGCAAGGTAACTATTATAAAAGTACGGTAAGTAGATATGTCAAGATGAACTAAAGATGGGATTTGTCAGTAAAAGTGACTCACTTCAAAACCCTCATGATGGCTTAGCAAAGTCTGCACCCCCATCAGGTCATAACCATAGTCATCGTTGTTCACCGTAACTTCCTTCTCTTGTATCCAGCAAAGTAATTCATCAACCTCATGATCAAATTGATGGACCTGCTGAGCTTTGGTCAAAATCTAATAATAATATAAAAGAATGGGAAACACTTGTAAGTTGTAACATCAGTGCTCATAGCTAAAAAAAACACATTTCTCCAAAATATAAAACACCATAATACTTATGCAATAAAAAGGGGTCTTATCTCCATCCAGACCATTCAAGCTCAAGAAGAAAAGTAAATTTACCCATGACCTGAAAAGGAGAATTCTCCAAATAGTTTTCACCAAAACTGAAGTGTAAAATATTGGCATTTTTATATCAGTTCAGCTATGTATAAGGATTGTTAACCCAAAATGCATAAGCTTATGGATCCTTAATCTTTTTGCTTTTTCTCAGCATGCTTTTAATGTCACAGAAAAAACTATGCTTTAACATTTTCCCATTGGTCCTGGACCTCAGTCCTCATGGACCCTTCTTACATTTGTGACCTGGATACCAGCCTGGCGAGTTCCTACACTCCCTGCACCACACCCTGACCAAACAAGGTCTACCATGGTTCCAATGTGACTACAAGTGGTTTTCACACTAAACTGTCCTCCCTTGAAGGTGAGCAGATTACCTTTTTTTTCCTTCCCTACATATGGAAGCTAAGTTTATAATAAAGCTGAACCTCTTTAAAGAGGCACATACCTTAGCACGGTTTTCGATTGACTGACAGAGGGCATCCCAAGTGCGGTTCACCTCCTCTGCTTTCTTTTTTATTCCTTCAGCCTGGCCGTGAGACTCTTTCAGCAGTCCTGATGCCAACTCATTTAGAGACCACACTTTGCTTTTACCCAAAGTCTCTACTTCCTTGACAAAGTTCTCAAACTGTTTGCCTAAAACCTGTAAAGAGAAAAGACAACATATAACCGGAAATCTTAAGGTGTGCTTCCACTAACACATAACCATTTAGCTCCAAGAACTTTCCTCTCTATTCTGCAGTCCCTCCCCAATACTTGCGCAGACCCTGAGATAAGTATGGCAGGCAGTCCATACAATATATTAATATACCACCCGAACAAGCACTAGTGAGTTATCATAAATCCTGGAGTTCTCTTCTGAAAAAAAATCTAGATGCAAATAGCCTCTTCAGTGAGAAAGAGAACAGAAACTCTTTCTAAAACTCTTGTCACTGCTATACAATGAATGGGATCCCCAACAATCAGGGGGTATCAGCCTATTCTAAGATCTCATCACTTATAAGGCTTTAAGCTTACAACATAAATTGCACATAAATAGCCTGGACCCAATGCGATGCCTAAATAAATATACATGGTGAGCAGGTAAAATATATCCGAAATACGTCAGCTATGCACTCCTGCAGTGTTACAGCCAGCAAGTGTCAGAGTAGTTCTAGAGGACAGGCCATTGGCAAAAGGTGCCACAATTAGAATACAGAAAAACGACAACTACACAAGAGTGGAAATACAATCTCCTACATTATATTATACAGTAGATAATAGAGATGAATGGATCGCATTATGCAACCTTGATCCACCGGCCAGGTCGGTGCTCTCTGGCCATGGACAGGAGGATTTCCTTAATCTCCAGAATTCAAGTCTTGGCTTATGGTTATGGCCGGGCTGGTGAGACACCACCTGTACACCTGGCCAGAGAATAAAATGAGACATCATGCTAGACCGGCAAATCAAATGTTGTGCCGGGGAAAGCTTAGGAAATTCATGCAGCTCCTGTCCACAATCAGAGAGCACTGGCTTGTACCGTGGACAGGGATTGCATGAAGCGATCTACTCATCTCTAGTAGATATTAATGATAGATGCCTTAGCTGTCAGACATTAAAGGGTTTGTCTCGTCTTCTGGCTTTAGGAACACACTGCTCTCCAGCCACCCGGCTCCCTGTTTGCTAAGGACACCGCACTCTTGATGACTGACAGTTCGAACCAAAGGCACGAGTGCGCCACCGGCCCGAACTGTGCGCTTTCCCATTCTGCAAGCACAGGTAACTTTGCCCCTGCATGATCGGAGGAGTGCATAGGCACTGAAGCTTCAGAGCAGCACTTGTAAACTGTATAGCAAAGATCTTACCTAGGAAACCGACCACCGCTGATAAGCTGCAGAGGTGGACAGTAACCTGGGCAATTAAGCAGGAAACTATAGCATTAAAATCCCTCCAGAATGGGAACTTTAATAAGAAGTAAATTGCAAAGTGGCTAGTTTTTACAAGCACTTCTCAATTTTACCCATCTAAGAAGGTAACGCAAACCCCTTTAAGCAAATTCTGTGTATTCTTAGTCCAGCACAATGATTCCTGCAGGTGATTAACACATGCTCCTTTACCTTGAAGCCTTCCAGATCTTGTCCAAAGTCATCAGATTCAGCCGTGGTCTTCTTGCTAAGCAGCCAGGCCTCTACGGTATCAGCTTCTTTTAGATACTGGAACAGCTGATATTGCTGCTGTAACTGACCTCTGCGCAGCTCGGCTTTCTCCAGCAGGGAGTGATATTCCCTCAGAACTGACTGCAGTTTTGGGATCACTGCTGAACTACAAGAGACATACGTAATATACTTTACTCTGTAGGTGTTTTTATTAAAAAAAAAATAATAATAATATTTTGAAAATTACATTAGGACAAATTTAGATCTAGTTGAATAGCGCAGCACTGCTGTGCAGGGAAAAAAGCAAGTGGCGGTAGAACTTTACCAGAGCTGTTGTCCCTCCATTCTTAAGATTAATAAGAGTCTCAGAGATAGGACCCTACAAATAATTAAGTGATTCCTCATTTAGACATAATTGTGATACCTCTCTGGGTTTTCGTTATCACTATCCAAACTTTTTCCGGTTTCTTTCAGCTTGTTGATTCTTGGGGAGAAGCCTTCCAGGTCCCGTATAGTGGTATCTAATTTCCGCACTAGCGCTTGGGTGGATTCTTCATTTTTTCCACTGTCTGAAGATTTAATTATAATACCTCTCTCTGCCATCCATACTTCTGCTTCTAAGAGCTGAAAATAAGCACAGGCGTTTCAAGGGGGTCAGACCAAGAATGACTACAGCGAAGTATGCAAATACATGGGTGTCAAGAAGCTGTAGTGTGGTCAGGCGGTACTGTCTCAAAGGGCATATCATAGCCATTAGAGAGTAGCAGTCATTGAAAATTTTTATGAGATAAATCAGTGGGAAGCATGAAAATATAAGACATCTTGTAATATATCTTATCAGAAAAATATGCTTCTTTCTTCTCCTGGACTGATTCATTTTCAAAATTCTCAATTCTCGGGTAAAATCAGTATTGAGTGAAGAGAGATTATTACATTACTGAGACAAGAGATGGCAGTTGGTGCTCATAAAGTTCTATGGAAAACTGTCATTGTTGTTTCAGGAGAACTTGCAGCAGAAGGTCTATCTGTCTTTAGCTCCTCCCTCCACCTGCATAGAATGTCACGAGCTCCAACTGTTATCTATTTCAGTAATGGGAAAATATGTCTTCAGCAATGACAGATTTTTTACATCACTGAGACAGAAGATGGCAGTCACTGCTGATATGATTCCTTGTAGACAGAAGGAGGAAGATGGAGAAGCTCTGCTACTAGCAGCTCCCTCCTCCTCCAATCTACATTGTATCTTTTTAGTAGCACCAGCCATCTCCTATCTCAATAATGCAAAAATCTGCTTTTGATGAAAACCAGTTTTCTCATTCCTGAGATAGGAGATGACAGTTGGTGCTCATAACATTCTGTGGAGAAGAGAGGAGCTAGAGGCCGACAGATATTCTGTTGTACGGTCTCCTGAAATGACACTTAGTTCTCCACAGAACTTTTATAAGCACCAACTGTCATCTCCTATCGCAGTAATGGGAAAGTCTACAGTATATAATAATAATAATCTTTATTTATATAGTGCCAACATATTCCGCAGCGCTTTAGGCTATGTGCACACGTTGCGGATTTTGCTGCAGATCCACAGCGGATCAGCCGCTGCGGGTCCGCAGCAGCTTTCCATGCGTTTACTGTACAATGTAAACCTATGGAAAACGCATTCCTCAGTGCCCATGCTGCGGAAAAAAACGCGCGGAAACGCAGCAGTTTACATTCCGCAGCATGTCAATTCTTTGTGCAGATTCCGCAGCAGTTTACACCTGCTCCATAATAGGAATCCGCAGGTGTAAAACTGCAGGTGGAATCCGCATAAAATCCGCAGTGCCTTTTACCTGCGGATTTATGAAACCCGCTGCGGAAAAATCCACAGAGCTCAAAAATAAGTGTGCACATACCCTTACAGTTTAACAATTTCAAACACAACAGTCATAAGTAACAATGTTAACAATACAATAATTAAAGCAAAATAAGATGACCCTGCTCGTGAGAGCTTACAATCTACAATGAGGTGGGGGAGATACAAAGTACAGGTGTGTATTTACAATGATGTATTTACAATGAAGGTCCAGCCATCTTCAGGGGGTGGGGGGTAGATGGGGATAGTGAATGGGCTACACACAAACATAAAATGACTGATTAGGGATAGGCTGCTCTGAACAAAGGAGATTTTTGTGTACTCACCGTAAAATCTCTTTCTCTTAGCCTCTAATTGGGGGACACAGTATTATGGGTGTTATGCTGCTGTCCACTAGGAGGTGACACTATGCATAATCTGAAAAAGATTAACCATGGCTCCTCCTCTGCAGTATACACCCCTGGACGGTGTCAGCCTTCTCCAGTTTTGTGCAAAAGCAGTAGGAGGAATGTAACATGAATAACATAACCATGCCTATAAGAAGGCAACTATGTATGAGCTCAAGAAAACAATATGAGAACTCAACAGTAACAACGGCCCGGAAAGGGCAACAGGGTGGGAGTTGTGTCTCCCAATTAGAGGCTAAGAGAAAGAGATTTTACGGTGAGTACACAAAAATCTCCTTTACTCTGTCGCTTCATTGGGGGACACAGGACCATGGGACGTCCCAAAGCAGTCCCTGGGTGGGAAGCAATGGACGAATATTGTGCAGACAGGCCCCTACACTTGGGGCACCGCTGCCTGCAGAACACATCTACCCAGGCTCGCGTCCGCTGAGGACTGGGTATGAACCCTGTAGTGTTTAGTAAACGTGTATATGCTAGTCCAAGTGGCCGCCTTACACACTTGTTGTGCCGAAGCCTGGTGTCGAATGGCCCAGGAGGCCCCTACCACCCATGTAGAGTGTGCCGTAATACCGGCTGGAAGAGGAGAAGTCTTAAGGCGATAGGCCTCTTGTATGGTGGATTTGATCCACCTGGCAAGGGTAGCTTTGGAAGCTGGCAGACACTTGCGGCCGCCTTCCGGAAGAAGGAAAAGAGAATCAGACCTCCGGAAGGACGCAGTCCTAGACACATATATACGCAATGAGCTGACAAGGTCAAGAGTATGCAGAGCGTTCTCCACTCTATGAACCGGGATCAGACAAAGGGATGGCAGTGAAATTTCCTCATTGAGGTGGAAGTTGGACACAACCTTCGGAAGAAAGGATGGGACCATACGGAGAACTACCTTGTCCTGGTGAAAAGCCAGGAAGGGCCGTCTGCAAGAGAGTGCTGTCAGTTCAGACACCCTGCGTAGCGAGGTGATTGCCACCAGGAAAACCACCTTCTGGGAAAGAAGGCGGAGCGGGACCTCCTTAAGGGGTTCGAAGGGTGGTTCCTGCAATGCTGTCAGGACCAGGTTGAGGTCCCACGTTTCTAGTGGTTGTCTGTAGGGGGGAACCAATTGGGAAACCCCCTGAAGAAAAGTCCTTACTTGCGGCTTGGTAGCAATGCGCCTTTGAAAAAGCACTGAGAGGGCTGACACCTGGCTCTTAAGCAAGCCCAGGGACAGCCTGGCCTCCAGATCCGATTGTAGAAAACCAAGTAGTTTGGGGAGGGAATAAAGGAATGGGGTCTGGCCACGAGATTCGCACCAGGTAAAGAAAGCTTTCCAGGTACGGTAATAAATCTTGGCAGAGGCTGGCTTCCATGCCCTGATCATGGTCCTAATGACATCCGGCGAGAGCCCTGCCTGGGTTAGAACCCAGGTTTCAATGGCCAGGCCGTCAAATTGAGGGCCCCTGAGTTCTGTTGGTAGAACGGACCTTGTGATAGAAGATCCAGGCGGTCGGGGAGGCGCCAGGGGGTCGTCTGCTGTAAGTTGTACGATGTCGGTGTACTATGTACGTCTGGGCCAGTCCGGTGCAATTAGGATGGTTGGAACTCCCTCTTGCTTGATCTTCCTCACCACTCTGGATATCAGGGGGAGAGGTGGAAAAATGTACAGAAGCTGGAACTGGGTCCAGTCCTGAAGCAGAGCATATGCTCCAAGTGACCGCAGATCGTGAGCTCTGGCCATGAAGTTGGAGACCTTGGCATTGAAGTGGGATGCCATTAGGTCCACATCTGGGGACCCCCAGTGATGGCAGATCTGGCAAAAAATTTCGGGATGGAAAGACCACTCTCCCGAGTCTGGTCCTTGTCGGCTGAGGAAGTCTGCTTCCCAGTTGTCCACACCCGGAATGTGGACCGTCGAGAGAATCGACCCTGTGTCCTCCGCCCAGTGGAGGATGTGTGACACTTCTTGCATCGCCTGGGTACTGCGGGTCCCCCCTTGGTGATTCACATATGCCACAGCCGTGGCATTGTCAGACTGTATTCTGATGTGAGAAGCTGCCAGTAAGTGATGGAAGGCCCTCAATGCCAGGAGGATGGCACGAATTTCCAGGATGTTGATGGGCATGGTCGCTTCCACTGGGGACCACTTGCCCTGTGGTGTAGGTGCACTGCACCCCAACCCATCAGGCTCGTATCGGTGGTCAGAACCTTTCATTGACCTGTGAGAAAGGATTTCCCCTTTGCTAGTGAGGGTGGCTTGAGCCACCAGTGCAGGGACCTCCTGGTTGACGACGTTAGCTGGAACTCCCTGTCGAGAGAGAAAGGGTTCTTGTCCCAGGACTTGAGGATGGCTAGTTGGAGAGGCCTGAGGTGAAACTGGGCAAATGGGACCGCTTCTATTGCTGCCCCCAACCTGCCGAGGACTCTCATGGCAAACCGGAGAGATCAAGGGGGTTTTCGGAGGAGGGTGCAAACTCCTAGGCGGAGAGCCAGTGTCCTTGGGAAGGAGCACTAGACCTCTGGAGGTGTTGAATAGCATTCCCAGGAAGTTCAGAGACTGACTCGGGGTTGGTGATGACTTTTGTAGGTTGACTAACCAGCCCATGCAACTCAGAGTGTCGATTGTGATTGAGACGCTGAGCTCGCAGTCCTTGAAGGTGGGAGCCTTGATGAGTAGATCGTCCAGGTATGGAACGACTACTATGCAGGACATCCATGGTGGCTGCCATGACTTTGGTGAACACTCTGGGAGCCGTGGCGAGTCTGAACGGGAGAGCCACGAACTGGTAGTGGTCCTGGTCGATTGCGAACCTGAGAAATCTCTGATGGGCAGGTGCAATCGGTATATGCAGGTATGCGTCTTGTATGTCTATGAAGGCGAGATATTCTCCTTTCTCTATGGACGCAATGATGGACCGAAGGGACTCCATGCGGAAGTGATGGACCCGTACATATTTGTTGTTGTTTTAGGTCCAGTAAGGGCCGCACGCTGCCTCCCTTCTTGGGGACTACAAATAGATTGGAGTAGAACCCTCGGAGGCACTCGGCCGTGGGGACCGGTACTATGACTCCTGCTTGAAAAAGCGAGGAGACCGCTTGTAGGAAGGCACAAATCTTGGCTGGTGGTTTTGGGGGGACGGAGAGGAACAATTGGTCCGGTGGATTGGAGGTGAACTATCTTGTATCCGGAAGACACTAGTTCCCTAACTCACCTGTCTTCTGTAATAGGCAGCCAGACTTGACGAAAGAGCAAAAGTCAGCCGCCTACGGGTGTGGTGTCTTCCGGAGTCCGTGAGTCATGATGAGGAGAAAGTCTGAGATTTTCCTCCTCTGGGCTTAGACTGGCCTGCTTTTGACTGCCAGGTCTTGTCCGACCTTTGCGTCGATCGTGAGTTGTCCCTGCGTGGGGAACGGTTACGATTTTGTGCTGGACGCAAGATGGATCAGCCCGAGGAGTTCCAAAAGGATCGGAATCGAGTTTGGTTATGCTTCTTGTAAGTGCATTTAGGTTTCAGTTGGGGAAGAGAGGTGCTCTTACCCCCAGTGGCATTGGATATCATCATGTCCAACTGTTCACCGAAAAGTCACCCACTGAGGTAGGGGAGGTGTGTGAGGGACTTCTTTGAGGCGGCGTCCGCTTTCTATTCCCGCAGCCAGAGGATACACCAAATTGTTATGGCGTTTGATGCTATCCCCGCTACACCCCTTGCTGAATCCAGAGCTGTATGAAGCATGTAATCTGCTACAACTGCTATTTGAACCGCTTGGTCCGACAGCTCAGGAGCGGGTGCTTGGAGGCCAGCTTGTAAATTTTTGGCCCAGGCCAGAATGGCCTTGGCAGCCCAAACTGAAGCGAATGCGGGAGTCAGGGATGCCCCTGCAGCCTCGAAAATTGAACGAGCCATGCGTTCTACCTGCCGGTCTGCTGTGTCCCTGAGGGTTGAGCTATCTGGCAGTGAAAGGAGAGTCTGTGCTGCTAGTCTAGAGACTGGGGGGTCCACTTCGGGTGGGTATGTCCATTCCTTGATATCCTTCTGCTGGAAGGGGTTCCTCGCCTCCAGATATTTGCGATTAGCGAATTCTTTGGTATTATTATCTTCATTTAATTTGTCTTAAATGAAAAAACACAAAAGAGAATAAAGCAAAAAGCAAAACATTGATCATTTCACACAAAACTCCCAAAATGGGCCAGACAAAAGTATTGGCACCCTCAGCCTAATACTTGGTTGCACAACCTTTAGCCAAAATAACTGCGACCAACCGCTTCCGGTAACCATCAATGAGTTTCTTACAATGCTCTGCTGGAATTTTAGACCATTCTTCTTTGGCAAACTGCTCCAGGAGCCTGATATTTGAAGGGTGCCTTCTCCAAACTGCCATTTTTAGATCTCTCCACAGGTGTTCTATGGGATTCAGGTCTGGACTCATTGCTGGCCACCTTAGAAGTCTCCACTCTCCAGTGCTTTCTCTGAAACCATTTTCTAGTGCTTTTTGAAGTGTGTTTTGTGTCATTGTCCTGCTGGAAGACACGTGACCTCTGAGGGAGACCCAGCTTTCTCACACTGGGCCCTACATTATGCTGCAAAATTTGTTGGTAGTCTTCAGACTTCATAATGCCATGCGCACGGTCAAGCAGTCCAGTGCCAGAGGCAGCAAAGCAACCCCAAAACATCAGGGAACCTCCACCATGTTTGACTGTAGGGACCGTGTTCTTTTCTTTGAATGCCTCTTTTTTCCTCCTGTAAACTCCTTTGCCCCAAAAGCTCTACTTTTGTCTCATCTGACCAGAGAACATTTTTCCAAAACATTTTAGGCTTTTTCAGGTTAGTTTGGCAAACTCCAGCCTGGCTTTTTTGTGTCTTGGGGTAAGAAGTGGGGTCTTCCTGGGTCTCCTACCCTACAGTCCCTTTTCATTCAGACACCGACGGATAGTACGGGTTGACACTGTTGTACCCTCGGACTGCAGGGCAGCTTGAACTTGTTTGGATGTTAGTCAAGGTTCTTTATCCAACATCCGCACAATCTTGCGTTGAAATCTCTTGTCAATTTTTCTTTTCCGTCCACATCTAGGGAGGTTAGCCACAGTGCCATGGGCTTTAAACTTCTTGATGACACTGCGCACGGTAGACAGAGGAACATTCAGGTCTTTGGAGATGGACTTGTAGCCTTGAGATTGCTCATGCTTCCTCACAATTTGGTTTCTCAAGTCCTCAGACAGTTCTTTGGTCTTCTTTCTTTTCTCCATTCTCAATGTGGTGCACACAAGGACACAGGACAGAGGTTGAGTCAACTTTAATCCATGTCAACTGGCTGCAAAGTGTGATTCAGTTATTGCCAACACCTGTTAGGTGCCACAGGTAAGTTACAGGTGCTGTTAATTACACAAATTAGGGAAGCATCACATGATTTTTCGATCGGTGCCAATACTTTTGTCCACCCCCTTTTTTATGTTTGGTGTGGAATTATATCCAATTTGGCTTTAGGACAATTATTTTTGTGTTTTTTTCATTTAAGACAAATTAAATGAAGATAATAATACCAAAGAATTTGTGATTGCAATCATTTTCAGGAAGAAACTGAGTATTATCTGACAGAATTGCAGGGGTGTTAATACTTTTGGCCATGACTGTATATATATATATATATATATATATATATATATATATGTATATATATATATATATATATATATATATATATATACACACACCATATCAATTACATAGTCGGGATAGTGAGAAAAATAAATAATGATAAATATAAACAAAGTATATATATGAAAATATACAAAAGATCTCTGCACATATTTTCAAAGCATTCCCTTACCAATGCAGACCTGCAAACCGACCAAATCAATCTATGTGTAGAATTACTTACGGTCGTTCTGTATAATAATTTCTTTCTTTTTCAGGATACCTTTTACCTGCAGACACGGGGGACTGCAATGGGCTCCAATGTAGCACCCCCCGTACGCTAATACCTACATGGCAGAGTTTGAGACCTCCATCATCTATAAGCATCCCTTATACATTAACAATGTTTCCCTGTGGAAACAGTAAATAGATGATATTTTTTGCGTCTGGGGGTGGGGTCTCATTGGAGTCCCTGCCTGGCCTGGCATTAAATTTACCATGAATTATGACCAGCATGCTGTCAATTTTCTGGACACCATGGTTCTCAAGGACTCAGAGGGGGCATTAACCACGGACCCTTTCTCTAAACCCACGGATAGAAACATCTTGCTACATTATCAGAGCTTCCATCCCCCTTCCATTAAACGCTCGATCCCTATATCCCAATTCCAACAGGTCAAACATATAGTCCCTGACAAATCGTTATGTAATGTACGGCTCCAGAGCATGACTACTAAATTCCTTGAGAGGGGCTACCCCCCACTATTATAGCACAACCCAAGGATCCCCCATCCAGAATATCTAAAAGGGATCCGGGTAAACGCATTCCCACTGTACACTCCTATCATCCCTTCTCCTTCATCCTACATAAAGCAATTAGGAAACATTGGCACCTACTATCCACAGCACACCCCGATATACTTGAATTAAAGCAACCTTTTTTTACCGTGTTTCTAAAGACCACCCAATCTGAGAGATAATTTAGTGAAAGCTGATATTGGATCCAGGGATCCACAAAAACACTTTTTTCTATCCAAACCCAAAACAGGCACATTCCCGTGCCTCCACTGTGCACAATGTAACAATGTACAGAAGGGAAGTACCTTTCAACATCCCAGATCTGGCAAAACATTCCACATCAAAAAAAAATTTCACTTGTGAATCATCTTACATTGTGTACCTAATCAAATGCCCATACGGGTTACTTTATGTAGGGGAAACTATACAGTCAGTTAGAGATAGAATCTCTAAACATAAGTCCACCATCCATTGCAGGAATCTACTTCTGCCCATTCCACACCATTTCCACTCCCGGGGACATTCAGTATCCCAATTAAAATACCAGATCATAGATTTTGTACCGCCACCAAGGAGAGGCGGTGATAGGATTGCCCTACTGAAAAAGAGAGAGGCCTTCTGGATCCACACTTTGGAGACTCTTACACCCAAAGGTCTAAATCGAGACTATGAACTCATGGTGTTTATATGAAGAATGTATGCATTGCTTTATATCGTTACTAATTTGTTCTTCTCTGTTCTTCTAGAGTCGCCTTTATTGATTCATGGACACAGCTGATGAGGAGCACCATCTAATCTTCATAATAAGCATGCTATCACCTCGCTCTGGATAGTCACGTCACTGTGTTGTGAATGTCTGATTTTCATTCTTACTTTATATTTTTTCCAATCCACCTCTGACACACATAGTGATGTAAGGAAACACGTTTAAATTCACCTGTTCATAACGTTTAAACTTCTCCTCTACAAAAAATGGGTATGCGCAGCTCTAAGGGGCGGTACATAAGGTAATACTAGACTCCCGCCCCCTTCATTGTGGCGGTGGAACGCCTGGACTCCGGTGGAACGCACACCCATAGCTGGTACGCCACTTCCGCCTCTAGTCACCGGCGGTGAGACACCAGCACATTGTAATACACACTGCTTTAGCAGCGCAGCTCAACACAGCTGACGATACTTACTTCTCACTATACCTGCCCCTTCTGGCCATAAATACGGGCATCACCCAATACTGCTGCATTACAGCGGTGGACGCCGCGACGGCAGCTTGACACAAGGTAATTATGCACTCCCATTCCCTGCAACCATGCGTCTGCAGAGACCACTACACCTGGGTCCATAATCCTCATTGTTATATACTCCCCCCAGGCTGCATCCACTCTGACGACAATTATCATAATACTGGAGGCACCTTCGGTAGGTTACAACCAATCTCTCTTATTTTTACTCACCATCTACTCTGGCCCATTGCTTTATAAGCTTTTACATTCCACCCTTAGGCATATTTTACAGCCACCTGAATCTATTTCCTATCCCGGTTAACGATATGTTGTCATTACTTACCCACTGTGACTGTGCCACTATAGGTATTTCTCTTCAGCACCAGCACTACTTTTACACCTTTATTGCTGCTTTGAAAATATGTGCAGAGATTTTTTGTATATTTTCATGTATATACTTTGTTTATATTCATTATTATTTATTTTTCTCACTATACCGACTATGTAATTGATATGGTATATATATTTGTACTTTTGCAGTTACTGATGAAGGTCTCCCGTTGAGACCAAAACGTTTACTACCTTGGGATACAATAAACAATCCACTCCTTCTCATTGCAAAGTTGAGTGCCGGGTTTTTTGTATTATATGTGATTACGGTTTGGGAACCTACCCGTGCACCATCTTTGGCTGTGCACACGCCTATTCATTACAAGGAGGAGAAAGAAACAGATTTCTCTAATTAGATATATTACAAAGTTGGTTATGTTCATGTGTATTATTGATTTATGAAATAAAAATGTATGAATCATAAAGTATTTCCCCAACCTCACCTCTGTCAAAAACTGTTGGGCTTCGCAGGCCTGGGTCAGCCGCTTTCGTCTCCTCTCTGCTTCAGCTTTTAACATTTCTGCAGCCACTTCCAGCTGGCGTAATCGATTGTCAATCTCATGGCTGGCAAAATGGTTTCCTCTCACCAATTTCCGTCCGGTGCCCATCACCGCTTTAGTCAATGCTTCTCGACTGCTGATTTCGTTTTCTAAGTTCTGACGACCAGAAAGTGTAAACGTTATAGGCTCGTTCTTACAATGCAAATTTCTAATTGCAAGATTTATTTAGCACTATTTGAGCGATGGTACCTGGTGCTTCTCTAGTAATGCCTGATCAGTGGTCAGTGACTGGCCGCACTCTTTAGATGAGGCAAGTGGCATCTTTTCTTCGATCCATGCCAATTCATCATCAATATCGCGGAAGAACTGATCTAATAATTTCATGCCTTCTATAGCGGCTCTGCACTCCTGCAATGGCTCATTAAGACTCTTGTATCTGATGAAAATAAACCAGAATTTTTTTTTCAAGCCGAATACGGGAGGGAAGATATTGAGAGATTCGTTTGGAAATATACGGAGGAAAAAGGTTATGGATGGCTTTGTAGGTCAGTGTTAGTAGTTTAAACTGGATACGCTGGGAAATTGGGAGCCAGTGAAGGGATTTGCAAAGAGGGGAAGCAGGAGTGTAGCGAGGAGAGAGATTAATTAGTCGGGCAGCAGAGTTAAGGACGGACTGGAGAGGTGCAAGGGTGTTAGAAGGTAGGCAATAAAGGAGGATGTTGCAGTAGTCGAGGCGGGAGATGATTAGGGCATGCACAAGCATTTTGGTAGAGTGTGGGTTGAGGAAAGGACGGATTCTGGAAATATTTTTGAGCTGGAGGCGACAGGAGGTGGCGAGAGCTTGGATGTGTGGTTTGAAGTACAGGGTAGAATCGAGAGTTACCCCGAGGCAGCGGATTTTGGGGACAGGGGAAAGTGTGATTTCATTTATTTTGATAGATCAGGTAGGGAAGATATGCGAGATGGAGGAAAGATAATTAGTTCAGAATTGTCCACATTGAGCTTGAGGAAGCGAGAGGAGAAGAAGGAGGATATGGCTGATAGACACTCTGGGATTCTGGACAGCAGAGAGGTGACATCTGGGCCAGAGAGGTAGATCTGAGTGTCATCAGCATACAGATGGTACTGGAAGCCATAGGACTTTATGAGTTGTCCCAGGCCGAGTGTATAGATTGAGAAGAGTAAGAGGCCAAGGACAGAGCCTTGAGGGACTACAACAGAGAGGGGTTGAGATGAAGAGGTGGTATTGGAGTAGGAAAAGCTAAATGTGCGGTTGGTAAAGTATGAGAAGATCCAAGATAAGGCAAGGTCTCGGTTTATACAGTTTGGGCTAATAAAATCCCTTTAAAGGGAATCTGTCCCCATCTGAGAGAAGCATAATGTAGAAAAAGAGGCCTAGAATACAACGATGTATCACTTATTTTACTGAGTGCAGCAGTTGTAATACAAGCAGAGGTTTTAGATGCAGCATGTAGCAGAACTAAGAAAGCTAACCCCACCCACATCACAGATTTTTGTGTACATCGTCTATTGACAGTAAGCTGCTAATCAGTGGTGGTGGCGTGGTTGGACCAGGAAGCACATGGCAGCTAGTCCGGCAGTGATAATCTCCAGCTGATGAAACACTTATTATATTTAAACAATAGCTCACAGCCTAATAAGTGACATATTGCTCAAATCAGTATCTCAACCCCTACCTCATGCTGCCCTCAGGTTATTTAGCAAAAAAATTTTGACACATTACCTTTAAAGTAAAATTAAAGGGTATCTGTTTGGAACTTTGCAGACAGAATTTTTGCATTGTTATCCCAAGATCGTTTATTCCAGCACCCAAAAAGAATCTATGGTGCTGGAATCAACTCTTTGTACGATATTGTCTTCACTTGGACATCCACCAATTAGCCCGCTGGGTTTCAGTATTAGCAAAATTTGCCCCAACTATAGAAATATTATAAAAAAAATGTGAATGCTGGTATAATCAAGCCTAAAAATAAAAGCAAACAGTATAAAGTCATAACAAATAGCTAACCTGTGAACTAGAATCCGAACTCGGTCTTCTATTTCATCTGCCAGGAAGTGACCCTCCTGTCGGAATTCACGAGTTTTATCTGCCAGACCTTGGAGTCTCTCTCCGTGGCTAGTGATGTTTTCTTCAAGCTCTCCAAGATTCTCAAGTGTCATGAGCTCTTTACCTTTATTAGCAGCGTCCAGCCTGGCTTCCACTTGGTCCAACCACTTTTCAATGTCCTCTAAACTTCGCTGAAATTGCAGTGCCTGGAAGATACAAGATAGAGGAGCGTCCAGTTTAGAATTCATGGCATTAGAATAAAAGACAAGAGCTCCACAACTGGAAAATGTTCTGGTGATGTAGACAACGTTTTTGTTACCTTATAGGCAGCCTGAAGTTTGTTTGCCTTTTCTGTACATTTTTCCAACACCTCAACCCAGAGTTCTTCCATTTCATCGAGTCTTGTTTGGATGATATCAGAAGCATAATGATTAGATTGCAGCATCTTCTCCCCATCCTGAAAAATTCAAGATCACTGAGTAAAGTGTGTGACAATAGGACTTAAAAAGTGCCTTCATGAATGTCTTATTCCTACAGCAATCTTTCAGGATGTTATAAATTTCCCTTTAAAATCTTAACCCTATTTAACCACTCGATGCAGAGACATTGTATCTCCTTCTGTAAAGTAGGTCATAAGGGTATATTCACATTAATTCCAGAAATGTTTCCAAACAAAAGATCTATTACATACGGAACATCTGAATAGGGTTGTTTTCTGAGTATGTGCCTGGATTTCATTCAAATGAACAGAACTTTTGATGACATTTCTACAATATGTCAGCCTAGTGTGAACTTCTCCTGTAGAGAAGATTTTTTTATGTCTGATGTTCCACGGACCAAAGCTTATGATTCCACAATTACCATAATCACTCAATACAGTTTTTTTTAACATGTTGACTTTTTTTGTTTTATTGAACTCGGACAGCTTTGGCTAACACCAAATGTTCTGGTTTCAACCACCATAAGTGTTGACAAGATATCTCCTTGTGCTTGAACCCCAAAAATCATTAGACTAACCCTGGATTCAATAATCCACATAATAAACACTAGCTGACCATATCCAGACTCTTGGGGCTCAGAATAGTACAATTTGTGTCTTTTCCTTGTTCCCTAAAAGTGGATCATACGGTGGAGATCATGCATTACACGTGAAGAGGGAAGATTGCTGCTTCCTTGGACTGAGCCTGCATGACAGCCTAGGCCAGGCAGTATTATGTGGATTGATACAAACGCCTAGGGTCAATCTAGAAATATCAGTTTTAGGTATTGTAATGTACTTTTATGTGCCCGATTTATTCACTGTTGGTGCATTTTAGTCTTGCAGCCTGTGTAGTGGAGATCTGAGGATTTTTTAATTGCATGCCCACCACACTGAAGTATCGCCAGACTGTTTTTCTGAAAGTTATATTCTGCAAGTGCTGAACTGATATTTTGTGACGCATGAGTTAAGTGTGGTGCTAGTGTTTTCTGCATATTGAAACTAAAAGGAGATCATCCCCTGCAATAAACAATGGTAAGCATGGAAATGCTGTATAGTCTACGGCACAATGATTTGGAGCAAGAGGAGCTGAGCAGATTGGCCATAGAGTCTGTAGATTTCATAAAGTGCACAGGTATCACTAAAGCTAGCTAAAATCAACACATAGCCACAACAAGAAGTTTCGCCTAGGCAGGCTACATCAGGGGGCTGGGGCTATATGTGTTGATTTTAGCTTTAGTATTATCTGTGCACTTTATGAAAGACAGCTATGCAGATGGACTGCAGCCATTTTATAGTTAGGACAGTATAGGTCTCGTAATGAAAATAGGTAATTAGCAAAGTGGGCCGGACTCTATAAAACGTATGGGTCTAGTTTAATAGGAAAAATATAGGTTCACTACTGTAATTTTAAAACGCTACCACTTTTTAAAGAGAATATGATAAGAGTAATTTTTTAATACATCACTTTAATTGGGTCTATTTACCCTCTGGGTAATTTGGTAGTATGAAATTTCTTCCGTAAAGGTGTGTGCACACTCACAAGGTAATTTGAGTTGGAGGTTGGGCTCACCGATATTGCAGCCCTGCTGCTTTATAGCATTCTGCTGGCAGATCAGACTGCATGTTCAGTGTGACTGGTTCCCTTTAATATCTACTTCTTTAATAAGTGTGAAGAATTCATCATCTGTCTTGTACTAGAGTTTAAGGTTATCTAGACTGCCTAAGAGTCCTTACACATATTAGACCAAAGTCAGCGCAGTCGGCTGAGAGTCTAATGTGAACAGAGGCCTCATGACTCTCCCCCAACAGATGATGTTGGGCGATAGAAAGATCGGCACGTTGAAATTCCAATTGCCGATACTTTTGTTCGACACCGAGATAAACTGCTGCCAGAGGAGATTCTCATAGGGAGCACAAGAGCAAACGGCCATGCTGACTGTGTTCTGTTGGACAAACGATATACCAACATACAGCTTTGTAATGTGTACGGGAGCTTTTAGTCTTCGATACTTTTCTTAGTAGTATAGACTTTGTTTTTGGCACCCAACACGTAACAAGCCATTTTTTTTTCTTTTGAAGTGGCATAAAGATGCTTTATATTTTGTCAAGACATTTGATATATTTACTAAACCACATAGGCAATCATCACTTCTGTAAATTCTTATGTTTTATGTACAAACCAGGAAAAGTTTAAAATTGTCTCTTATTAAAATATCCATTTTCTAAAGAATGCCGCATCTATTTATCTATTTTTTACCAAAACCATTTTGTTTCCTCATAGGACTCCAGATCCAATATCAATGCAGTTAAACAGGTGACATTTTAGAAGCGCAGATTTCTTGACATCACTTTTTTCTCTACATACACAAAGCATTGCTATCATTTCCTTACGGCTCTTATGCTGTCCAGTCGATTGCGATTTGCTTTAATCTCTGCCTCAAATGTTTGATGTTTCTGTAGCTTGGTCTGAAGGTTGCTGGGGTCTCTCCAGCTATCATCCATGGCAATGCTGTTCTTCTCAAGCATCCAGGCACCCACCTAGCATAAATGATAGACATATGATTTGCTTGGTAATGAAGTTATATTTAAAAACGTACATTTGGCTAAAAAAAAGCATTTCTGCACCAAGATTTGGACAGTTTAGCTTCTACATCCTTTATTTATCAGTGAACATAGTTTATTTAGCAGCCAGGTAAGTGCAGTCTTGAATGTAGTAGAGATGCTCATGGCCTTGGCTCCATTCATAGTTTTAGGGGCTACAGAAAAAATCCAAGTACAATGCTTGGCTATTTCCAGCAGTCTCTTAGAGTGATGGTGATCAATGAGTGGAACAGGCAGCCACAAGAGGTGGTGAGTTCTCCTTCAATGGAAGTCTTCAAACAGAGGCTGGACAGACATCTGTGTGAAATGGTTTAGTGAGTCCTATATTGAGCAGGGGATTGGACACGATGACCCTAAGAACTAAAGCATTAGACAGTTGTGTTTTTACCTGGACAGCCAATTGTTTTCACTTAGATGTTGTCTTATCGAACAAGAGGAATTCTTCACATGCACCTTCAGCTTTGGCTAACAGTTGAGAGTCTGAATTAATTAAAAATGTATTTTCTACACCAGATGACACATATACCTTAGCTAGGACACCATTTACACTCAGCTGAAGTGGTCAGCAGAAAGATAAATGACCCTTCTGACCATGCTATACTACTTTATTCTTCTGCTGAGAGGCACCGGACCCCTGAATCCCTGAGATGATTGTTGTTATTGAGTATCCTAAAGACTACACTAGCTTTCGACATTTTGGCATGACCAGACCTCGTACGAGCTCTTGAGAAATTTCTGCAGCTGTCTGGACTCCTCAAGTTTCTTCTTACGAGCCTCGGACAGGTTCAGAAGTTTCTTTTTTCTGGAGAGGAAACAGATAATATGCTAAAATCTTTGAAGCAATTGATTAAAAAAAAAAACCATAGCTAAAACATTAATGAGATACCGGCATCTTAATATATTAATGGAATATATATCAGATAAATGCATTTATTATTCTGAATTTCCAGATGTAGAATTCTAAAATATTGCACTGAATGGGCATGCATCTGTGGGCCATATGCCCGGCACTAAGTAGTGTTACCGATTAAACTGAATTATTACAGCAATACGTTCCAATCAACTAAAAAAAAAAAAGTTAGCTTGTCAATTTACTTGGGACGTTATTCTTACCGCTCCAATACGGCCTGGCATTTATAGGCCATGTTCTCAGAGTCATAATGTTGATTGTCTATTAGCTGTTTGGCAAATGCTTCCATTTCATCAATTTTGCCCATCTGGGCATCAACAGCCTTTTGAAACTTCTCATGCTTGTTCTGAAGGCTTTCTACACTGGTGACCGAGTCCTGCAATAAAAACAATTTCTATTTAAACATTTACAATGACAAGCTTTCCAGAGGAGAACTCACCCATGGTCAGATGTGGCCAGATTTGCAGTGTACTACAGTGTATTTGTACTGTATATAGTTTGTGATTGAACTGTTTAGGATAGGTGCAAATGGTGCAGCCATGTGATCACCAGCTACCCCAAACTATCGGTGATCATATAACATTGTCTAATCGACTAACTAAAATGGGAATATGTCACTGGACTTTTTGCTATGACATCTGAAAGCAGCATGATGTAGGAAAAGAGATCCCAATGCCAGAGATGTGTCACTTACCGTGCTGCTTGCTGTCATTCTGATAAAATCTCTGCTTGCTGCTGCAGATCTAGCAGTTCTCTGAATGCTGAGCTGTGTATAACCCCGCCCACACCACTGATTGGTGGCTTCCTGTGAACACTGTACACAGGTGGAAATCTGCCAATCAGTGATGGGGGTGGGGTTATACACAGCTCAAGAATATGAAGGACTACATGGCAGCCGTTTTACTAGTCCTCTAGTGATAATCACATACTGTAGAACAGTGATTTTTATCAAAGCTGCAGCAAGCAGACCAGTCAGTGGACACATCAATGGAATCAGGGTCTCTGTCTTTACATTATGCTGCTCTCAGATCAGTTGCCAAAAACCTAGTGACTGAATCCACACTGCCTGTGTCTAGTCGTGATTCGTCTGACCAACACCTGAGCCGCTAACGTCACCTCTCCAGTCTGTACCTGCACCTATAAACCTGCATCTGTGATCCTGTACCTGTGGCTGTCCTGTGTCTCTGCACCAGTCCTGCTTGTACCTGATCCAACACCGGTCTTCCAGCTGTACTATCCCGCTAACCAGTTCCTGGCCAGTCCTGCATCTCTTGGGGGGTCAGTGGCCACAGCTATGTGGGTCCATCCTGGAGTAGCACCTAGCATTCACCTGGAGCCAAGTCTAACCCCACCATCAGGAGCTCTAGCGAAGAGTCAAGTGTCGCTCTTCCAATAGGGGACGACACTGAGCTATTTCTTAGAGTTCCAATGTATCTAAATGAAACATGACATTGTTTTTCCGATATGCCTGGTAAAAACAGCTACTATGCAGACCTACAGTGGGGGAAATAAGTATTTGATCCCTTGCTGATTTTGTAAGTTTGCCCACTGACAAAGACATGAACAGTCTATAATTTTAAGGGTAGGTTAATTTTAACATTGAGAGATAGAATAACAAAAATAAAGTCACATTGTATAAATTATGTAAATGTATTTGCATTTTCCAGTGAGAAATAAGTATTTGATCCCTCTGGCAAACAATACTTAATGTTTGGTGGCAAAACCCATGTTGGCAATCACAGCAGTCAGACTTTTTTTCTAGTTGATGATGGGGTTTGCGCACATGTCAGGAGGAATTTTGGTCCACTCCTCTTTGGAGATGATTTCTAAATCATTAAGATTTTGAGGCTGTCGCTTGGCAACTCGGACCTTCAACTCCCTCCATAGCTTTTCTATGGGATTAAGGTCTGGAGACAGGCTAGGCCACTCCATGACCTTAATGTGCTTCTTTTTGAGCCACTCCTTTGTTGCCTTGGCTGTATGTTTTGGGTCATTGTCTTGCTGAAAGACCCAGCCACGACCCATTTTTAATGTCCTGGTGGAGGGAAGGAGGTAGTCACTAAGGATTTTACGGTACATAGCTCCATCCATTCTCCCATTGATGCGGTGAAGTAGTCCTGTGCCCTTAGCAGAGAAACACCCCCAAAACATAATGTTTTCACCTCCATGCTTGACAGAGGGGATGGTGTTCTTTGGGTTATATTCAGCATTTTTCTTCCTCCAAACACAGCGAGTTGAGTTAATGCCAAAGATCTTAATCTTTGTCTCATCTGACCACAGCACCTTCTCCCAATAATACCTTCTCACAGAATCATCCAGGTTTTCATTGGCAAATTTCAGACGGGCCTGCACATGTGCCTTCTTGAGCTGGGGGATCTTGCGGGCACTACAGGATTTCAAATCTTTACGTGGGAATGTATTACCAATAGTTTTCTTTGTGACTGTGGTCCCAGCTGCCTTGAGATCATTAATAAGTCCCCCCCCTCCCCCCCGCATAGTTTTAGGCTGATCTCTCACCTTCCTCATGATGAAAGATACCCCAAAAGATAAGATTTTGCATGGTGCCCCAGATCAATGTCGATTGACAGTCATTTTGTATTTCTTCCATTTTCTTACTATTGCACCAACAGTTGTCTCCTTGCCCAGCGTCTTAATTATGGTTTTGTAGCCCATTCCAGCTTTGTGCAAGTCTATGATCTTTTCCCTATAAACATAAGGATGAATGACCTCGGGGAGATCAAAACATCCAACACTGCGGAGACACCATCACGTGTTTCTCAATGCAGTGATCCAGAACACAGCTCCCATCCCTTATGGGAAATATGCAAATGCATGTAGAAAAGCCGCGGAGACACCATCACGTGTTCCTCATCGCAAGCAATAAATAGCCAGGTCTTTCACCGGGAAGGAACAACCACGGGAAGGGTAGCATCCAAAAGGGAAAACCACCTATGCCAACCATGGTATCCATCCACAGACAGCTGTTTCGGGGTATTTGCCCCTCATCAGTGTGGAGTAGGAAACTGGCTATTAGGAGCAGTGCCTAGTAAAAGGACAATAACCATAAGGATGATTGACCTTGGGGAGATCAAAACATTCAACACCGCGGAGACACCATCACGTGTTTCTCAACGTAGTGATCCATAGCATAGGTGGTTTTCCTTTTAGGATGCTACCCTTCCCGTGGTTGTTCCTTCCCGGTGAAAGACCTGGCTATTTATTGCTTGCATGGAGAAACACGTGATGGTGTCTCCGCAGCTTCTTTACATGCATCTGCATATTTCCCATAAGGGATGGGAGCAGTGTTCTGGATCACTGCTTTGAGAAACACGTGATGGTGTTTCCGCGGTGTTGGATGTTTTGATCTCCCCGAGGTCATTCATCCTTATGTTTATAGTCCTTTTACTAGGCACTGCTCCTAATAGCCAGTTTCCTACTCCACACTGATGAGGGGCAAATACCTCGAAACAGCTGTCTGTGGATGGATACTATGATTTGGCATAGGTGGTTTTCCTTTTTGGATGCTACCCTTCCCGTGGTTGTTCCTTCCCGGTGAAAGACCTGGCTATTTATTGCTTGCGTTGAGAAACACGTGATGGTGTCTCCGCGGCTTTTCTATATGATCTTTTCCCTGACATCCTTATAAAGCTCTTTGGTCTTACCCATGTTGTAGAGGTTAGAGTCTGACTGATTAATTGAGTCTGTGGACAGGAGTCTTTTATAAAAGTCACTATGTAAGGCTGGTTTCACATTTGCGGACGAGGGCTTTGCAGAGGGCTGCATAGTTCCTCTGTTAAGCCCCGCTCACTGCCGCACCTCCTTCAGCTCCGCCTATGTCTGCATGCATCCCGCGTACCCTATCTTTAATATTGGGTACGCAGGCCATGCGGATGTATGTGGATGCCTCCACATGCGTCGTTTTCACGCTGCGCCGACCTGCATCGAATGCAACATGTTGCATTTTGTTGCGGTATCTTGCTGTATCTTCTATTGACATCTCTCTATTATAGTGTACCCTATAATGCACGAAACATTCAAACCTGTACAAATAACTTTAGCATACAGACAATCATCTCAATATTACTACCCAATTAATAAACTTCAGAAGCAAACTGCATCCTCTAGAGTTGTGGGATGCAAATTCCTGGTGCTTGTGCCATCAGGGCCAGTGATACCCCCAATTTATTTTTCATACTTTAAATGAGCAGAAAATTAAACATTTCATAATTAAGAAACTCTGGGAATACTTTTGTCATCATTGGGCAGAAAAGTATTCACATAATTAAGAAAAAAAACAACATCACAAAGCCCAAGCCTGTAAGTTGAGAAGAATAGAAAGATAGATGGTAACGAGCAGTCTGTTATCATACAGGCATTCTGTGTACACAAAATTTTTAGTAGTTTTTTTTTTTTCAAGACTTTTTACCACATTACTTCATTCTTTATTTTGGATACCATAAAAATGGTAGCAAATGCCTACATCCATTTTATAAAATATTTTTACTTAAAATCTAAAAATTTCCTCACTTTTCATGCTGATTTCACACTGCACTTAGCTTTAATGTTTAAGACTTTATCGGGTTCTATCAGAATCGCCGAAAAATAGGATTGTCACGGGAGCCATGATGGAGCCATTGAAGAAACGCAGTCTAAAGTATACAACTTCGGACTCCATTCGACCTTTTTTCTGACCATGTCTGGACACAGTAGTGTAGTTTACTGCGCTGTTGAGTCAGGCTTGAAAAATGGACACCGATGGAAAAGGGGACAAACAGGATTCAAAGATAGGGTCAATTGAATAGGGGTAGGGGAGGGGAAGAACATGACTGCGACCACTATTGTTTTTAACAGAGCTGCTTTGTTCCAAGAACTTCCGGACGGCACTGGCAACAGCTGACAGGCGGGTATGACGAATGTTACAACCCCACCAATCAGAATTTAATGCTTATGGGACAGATAGGCAATTAATATTTTAATACCTCTTTGATAGCTCCTTTAAGAGTTCAATCTAAAACTAATTTTGGGGGGTGATTCAGATGGAAAGCCTGAGAAAGTTTGGAATGTGGAGGTCAATTGCAATGTGAAATTAGTCTAAATTAGCTTGCCATTGACTTCTACTATAGTACTCTGTATATGAATGCTTTATCCATAGCAGTTTGTCATCAGTTTTGGATGCTAATTAGAGTCAATGATAATTCTGTAAAATTAATATACTTCCAAAAGCCCTCCATACACACTAACTAATGTCGGCTGAACGGAACAATAATGATGGATTCAGCCTACAGACTAATATGTATGGGGGCCTCCTGACTGTCCATGATAGATGATGTTGGAGGTCAGAAGGATTCATCGTGCGTTTGGTGGTCCAAGAGATAAGCTGCCGCCAGAGAGCACATGAGCACTCGATAAAGAGACCAAGTGCGCTCCTAGAGAGATGGGGGGGGGGGGGGGGGGGGAAGAACGCGGTTGGCCAACATCTTTCTAAAGTCATTGGGACTTTAAACCTTGTGATTGTTCAATCTGCTTTACGAATATACAGTATAGCCATTCTCTATAACTTTCTGAACTTGTTTTAACAATGCAATGAAAGATATGGGTAGCAGACTGGGCTCTCCTTCAATACATACTATAAATGCTTCTAAACCTCAAGGTCATCAGCCAAAGCAAACAATCAGACACTTTTCTTTTTTTGTTTGTGATCTATCCTTTAAATGGAAAACCACTTTTATTTCAAAAGCAATAGTTGTCCCAGTCCAGATGATGAGGGAGCGCAGGCAAACGCTTTGCTGTTCCTGCTCTGCTAATTACATAACCAGTCATAGGAATATTGCATTTTAATCACCAAAGTGAGACCACCCACTATTCAGACAGAATAAAAGCCACAACATTTTCTCTAGTGGCCTGTATTGGTTCACTGCGTTAGAAATTAAAGAACTTGACTGGCATAAAAAAGCAATAAACTTGGTTAAAAGCTATAATTCATAGGTGCGGAAATTACGTAATATCTGTTGCTGTCTTGATTGTAATGAAAAAGCTTGGATGGTGCCATAATATGGTTATATATATGAGATCCAATCTGCATTGTATAAAAAAAAAGATATGATAAAATGATGGACATTGGGAAGAATACATGTGCCAAATAGTAGAATTACTTCCCACTCGCTGTAATGCATGGATTACCCGAATCTGCCAGAGTAACACCTTGTCTATAGTGTCGTTAGGGTCCCACTAGCTAAAAAGTCCATTCACCCCAATAGGGCACACGGACAAGACATGACAATCTCTGGTGGCGTGTGCTATATAGAGTTGTTGGACCACATAAGCTCGGTTTAGAGCCATCTTGTAGTCCATTATATTAAATGAATTAAGGATTCTGGTGAGGCATCTGCATGCTTGGGCGCAGTCACACAGTCTAAATACAAAAAAAGGGGGTATTCTGAGGTGATAGGATATCTCTTATTGATATGACAGGGAATAACTTACTGATCGCTGGAAGTCCAACCACTAATCCTCAGAACAGGCTTTTGAAGAGCGCTTTCTGAATGGAGAGAAGGTGAAACATGTGCTCACTCACTTTCATTCATTCACTATTGGTCTGCCAGAGCATGCTAAATGTTGTACACTGCTATCTCTGGCAGTCCCATAGAAAATGAGGTGGAATGGAAGTGCATATGCTCGACTTCCGCTCCACTCAGACTGGTCATTGCAGATCCCAGTTCTTGGTATTGGTGAAGCCCCTCAGCAATCAATAAATTGCCCCCTATTCTGTTGATAGTTGTACATAGTAATACTTTATTCTGAAATTTTTGAGAGGAAGTCTGTATTCAGCTTTGCCATTTGTATGCTCCAGTTGACCCTGGTTTGTAGCAAGTTGATAATTATGTATATTGGATGCCACAAATCATTGGCAGTCCCAAACGTACTCTTATATTGTGTATATTGTAAGCCAGACATTATTGGATGTCCAGATTTGGACTGGCCCACAGGGGTATAGGTGCTGGAGAGAGCCACTTAACTCCCAACATCGGCAATAGTTGGCCCAAAACATTTGATTCTCTATGTACAGAAAATACAGCTTCTCGTCATTCATCCAACAAACAACTCTATATGAATCGCCCGCCAGGGCAGTGGGGTGCTCGGTACCGGGTCCGGTCGCTCTTAAAGGGGATGTCACAGTGGCTGCGACCTGGTCCGTGGCCCTGGGCGCTCACGCAAAAGGGAAAGGTCTTTAAAGGGATATTTAGTAATAAAGTCTATTTGTGACGCCACCTGTTGTTTTCGGTCAGTAGGGACCGACACCGCTTAAAGAGGTCCTCTGGGGTGATGGTATGGCAGCCAGATGGTGATGCTTCCCACAGGTGAAGCGAGGTCCCCAGGGCTCCCGAGGCGTAGGCATCAATGGTGGTGTATGCCGATAAATAACAAAGGACATCGTATGATAGTCTTTACCTGGTTGTTGGTAGCAGTCCATCTTAGTCCAGGGTACCAGGTACAGGTGTCGCGGTGGCCTGGCTGACCTGGTTGCAATAGATGAATCTCCTTTTCCAGATGAGATCCGTGAGCCTTTACTGCTAACACTGGTGTGCGAGGTCCCTGCTGCCTGAAGCTTGCTGGCAAAGTACCTCTCCTTTCCCCTGTCCTGGGACAGGTAACTGTATGGCGGGCAGCTTGACGCGATTTACAGGGTCTCTATCATGACCTGGGCTCTTCAGATGCTGCTTCACCTCCAGGCGTGGCGTGGGCAAATAACATACAGTCCTATGCCCTCCGGTTCTGCTATGTGTCCTAGAGTACCACAAAAGCCTCGGGCTCCCGGTGCCCGGTTTCTGCGCTTTGGCTCTGAGGGTGCCCAGTCACAGTTCCCCTCTGAGCCCTTTTCCACTCCTTTGCTCCTTCCCTTGTGAAGGAACAAATTATAAAAGATTCTCCATTTTGTGCTAGATTCTCCGTTTTGTGCTTTGACTCCATTTTCTTGTTGGTTAAAGATAAATTCTGTTATTTAATTAGGTAGAAGGTTACAGCTATCATGAAGTAATTTTATCTTGTTTTTCACAAGCCTGTTATTCAACTAGGCTATGGTTCATAATTGGTATAAAGACCTTGAGTGTTCAAACTCGAGCCGAGCCAGATAAGAGACTCGGGGGTGTATCGCTATACAAGACTGAAGCATCTGTTAATATGTTTTTTATGCCAATAAGACATGACCATATCTGTAGTTTCCATTTTTCCTGTATCCTCATGGGTTAAGTTTTTCCTGCATTCTTATAGGTTAAGAACTGTGAGCGTGTTCTTATGCTGATTGGTTGAAGTATAATTTCTATGACTATGAAAAGTCTTACACAGTAAACAGGGGGCCAGAGATCTGCTTGATCCCCCATACAGAGACGTGCGTCTCCGTCTAGTCATTTTCAGTTGCCGGCAACGCCCTGTAGATTAATTTGGAAATCACTGAGTCAACCGTGAAGGATCAATTTAGATCCTCCCTCAACACCCTCAATGGCTCCACTATATACAACAACCTCTCGGGTTCTCGTTCTTCCCTGGAGCTGCAGCTCAGTCCTGGCTGCACAGCTCCGTAGTCTGCACTCTGCTCCAGACTTCCTTTCTAATCCATGTCTTTCTCCAACTGAACTAACTCCTCCTCCAGATCAGAACACTTAAAGCTGGGGAAGCTCCCCTGAATCCAGGTCCTGAGCTCCCCCTTCTGGCCTGGATTTGGAATGTGTTGTCTGTGGGTGCATTACCTGGTGAAGGGAACTCCCCTTGCCTCCAAGCATGATATTACTCTCCCCGAAAGGAAGGCAATATCACTGTAACAACCGGTCACCTGGGGTGTTACAAATATATTATTACATGGGAGCAGAGGTAACTCAGTAAATAACAGTAATGTTATATTTGCATGAAGCTGGACAGAGGGCCCCAGAGTTTATGCTACTATTGCCACCCAAGTCCCACACTGGAAGTCCCACATGTTGTATTATAAAGAGCATAGTGTATAATAGTCGTTATTAGAGGTCCTACATGTAATATTATACTGTGTACAGTGCATTGCACTCATTATTAGAGGTCCTACACATAATATTATACTGTGTACAGTGCATTGCACTCGTTATTAGAGGTCCAACATGTAATATTATACTGTTATAAGTGTATGGAACTCGTTATTAGAGGTCCTATATGTAATATTATACTGTGTACAGTGCATTGCACTTGTTACTAGAGGTCCTACACGTAATATTATACTGTGTACAGTGCATTGCACTCGTTATTAGAGATCCAACATGTAATATTATACTGTGATAAGTGTATGGAACTCGTTATTAGAGGTCTTACATGTAATATTATACTGTGTACAGTGCATTGCACTTGTTACTAGAGGTGCTACACGTAATATTATACTGTTTACAGTGCATTGCACTCGTTATTAGAGGTCCTACATGTAATATTATACTGTGTATACTGTATGACACTCGCTATTAGGTCTTATATATGTTATACTGTGTACAGTGCATTGCACTAGTTATTGGAGGTCCCACATGTATCATTATACTGTGTATAGTGTATGGCATTCGTTATTAGAGGTCACACATGTAATATTATACTGTGTATACTGTATGACACTCGCTATTAGGTCATATATATATTATACTGTGTACAGTGCATTGCACTTGTTATTAGAGGTCCTACATGTAATATTATACTGTCTATACTGTATGACACTTGGTATTAGAGGTCTTACATGTAATATTATACTGTGTACAGTGTATGGCACTCATTATTAGAGGTCCTACATGTAATATTATACTGTGTATAGTGTATGACACTCATGATTGGCGGTCCTACATATATTACACTATGTATAGTATATGGCACTCATTATCGGAGGTCCTACGTATTTTTACTGTATATAGTGTATGACACTCGTTATTAGAGGTCTTACATGTAATATTATACTGTGCATAGTGTATGACACTCATGATTGGCGGTCCTACATATATTACACTGTGTATAGTATATGGCACTCATTATTGGAGGTCCTACGTATTTTTACTGTATATAGTGTATGACACTCGTTATTAGAGGCCCTAGATATACTATTATACTGTGTATAGTGTATGACAGTCATTATTGGAGGTCCTACATATATTATACTGTGTATAGTGTATGGCACTCTTTATTGGAAGTCCTACATGTATTATACTGTGTATACTGTATGGCAGTCATTCTTAGAGGTCCTACATATATTACACTGTGTATACTGTATGGCACTCATTGGAAGTCCTACATATATTATTATACAGTATATAGGTTATGACACTCGTTATTGGAGGTCCTACATATATTATACTATGTATGTACTATGTATGCTGTATCGAACACGTTATTGGAGGTCTTATATACATTATTATACTATGTATACTGTATTACAGTTTTTATCGGAGGTGCCACGTGTACTGTGTATACCATGTGACAGTTGTTATCGGAGGTCCCACATGTACTGTGTATACTGTATGGCAGTCGTTATTGGTGATGTCACATGTACTGTGTATGCTGTATGGCAGTCGTTATTGGAGGTCCCACATGTACTGTGTATACTGTATGGCAGTCGTTATTGGAGGTGCCACAAGTACTCTGTATACTGCATTGCAGTCGTTATCGGAGGTCCCACATGTACTGTGTATATTGTATGGCAGTTGTTATCGGAGGTCCTATGTGTACTGTTTATACTGTATGGCAGTCATTATCTGAGGTCCCACATGTACTGTGTATACTGTATGGCAGTCGTTATTGCAGGTGCCATATGTACTGTGTATACTGTATGGCAGTAGTTATCGGAGGTCCCACATGTACTGTGTATACTGTATTGCAGCCACATGTTTATTATTATGGATTATATAAGTGAAGAACCAGAAGACTGTGGCCTGGCTGGGCAGGTTTCTGTTCACAGTATAATATATGAATATGTATATGTACGCCTATTGTACAATCACATACCCCAAGATCTTCATTGGCCAGAAAAGCCTCTTTACTGTTCAGCCAGCTTTCGTTTTGATCAACAATGCTGATAAATGTCTGTAAAACAAAAAAAATTCTTATTAAAATAAAAGCCTGTGTACAACCAGTTCTGACCATATGGACATGAGAATGGATTAAGTCTTTAGGTTCTTTTTAGATCTGATGCCCATCGGTAACGTACAATTTCTATTGTGTATATTGGAATTATTACAATAAAACACTATAAAAATAAGATTGTAATGGTAGTGCCCACATGAAAATATGGACATGTAGAATGAATTATCAGTTGTGAAAGATAGTTAACAAACAGCATTAGGATTCATGCACTAAAGTTGAATCCAGTTCTATACAACCTTGGCTGCACACATCCATAATGTAGCAGCCACTGATCACTAGTGAGGTCCATTATATTTGTAAATGCCGATTATTTGATGTAAACGGAGTGCTCATTTATCTGTGGTATGTAGGTAGAAGAGACCTTGTGGTCATTGTTGTGAGTAGGATTTTCAATAGCTATATCTGCCATGCTCCAACCAGCTCTCGGACAAGCGAGCTGACCATCTTCTCTTTTGCATGTTTCCATCCAGATTTTAAAAAATTAATAATTCTGCAAGTAAGTTTTACCTGTAGATCCCGAGCCTGACGCAGTTTGATATTCTGCTCTCGCCAGGATTGAATTAACAAATCCCAGGCCTCTTCTGCATGCGAAAGAACATGTCGTATTTCATCAGCTGCATAATGTCCGAGGTTACACAGCTTCTGTCCGGATGACTTCACAGAATTGAACCTTTCTGTCCGTGCTTCTATTTCTGACTACAATAAGCAGATACATAAAAAAAAATTGTTATTAAATCATATTTCCATTAGGGGTTTGGACACGATGACCCTTGAGGTCTCTTCCAACTCTAACATTCTATGATAATGTGTTGAAAGCTTTCGGATTACAGGTGCAGTGTCAGCAGGACCTGGTGTGGATTAGTTAACAAACACCAGCCTACATCCATTCGATCAATTGTATATACAGGATGTAAGGGGAAACATTAATGCTGTGATCATACTGACAATGTGGCATATTTATCAATACTGTCTAATTCTTCAACCATGCAAACTTAGACTAGACAAAAATGCTCCAAATGTATTACAGTGGTTCATGCAGTTTGATGAATCTGTGTCATTTTAAAGTCTGTCTAGTCTAAGTTTATACCACATATTAGTTTGCTTGCTTTATGCCATAAACGTGCGCCACCATTTTGGCACAATGTCCCTCCCGCTAAGCCACAGTAAGAAATGGTAAAAAAAAATATATTATATACAGAACATCATTGGCAGGTTTTAGGTGGTCACGACAAAAGTGCCTACATGGTCATTTTAAGTGAAGCCCATTGCTACTCCAAATGTTGGCCCCAGATTACTCCAAAATGAGAGGTAGAGACAGAAAAAAGCAAAATGAGTGCAGAAAGAAAGCAACAAAAAAGGAGAAAGGAAAGTAGAAGAAGACACAAGACATTAAGCACCGACAGTATGTGTTCACAGAGCATTGTACTATCAATCGTGTATCACTGGGTCTACCAGATCCACTGGGGAAAGCTTAAAGGAGAATATGGTAAAACAACCAAGCCTCCTTTCCAAATCTGGTCCACCGCCGAAATCAATACATTTCTTCCAACTATTGTAGAATTTATCAGAAAGGCCCTCATCATCAGAGACTGTTTACTCGTTTAACATAAAGTAATTAATCTAAAGAGACGCAATGCTCAACAGCGGGGACCAAAGAGGACTTCCAGTTCCAGGGTACATCCTGTTGGGCTGCAGAGAGGGATCGTCTAAGCCTTAAGGAGACCCTTATGAGTAACGGGTAATGGTCCTGGGATTGCTGAGATTATGGCTGTTTGACATGAGGGGCATTATGTTAATAGCTAAAAATATACTATTGATACTTTAAAAAAAAATAATTCTTGCATTGAGGCATTTATTCCAACAACTGCCTAAAATTTGCGCAAATATTTTTGTGGATGTGTGTGTGTACGTGTGTTTGCGTACATATACAGTCATGGCCAAAAGTGATGACACCCTAGAAAGTATTTTTTCCCAGAAAATTATTGCAATTACAAGTTTGGTTATACACATATTCATTTCGTTTGTGTGTATTGGAACAACACAAAAAAACAGAAAAAAGGCAAATTGGACATCATTTCACACAAAACCAAAAAAATGGGCCAGACAAAATTGTCGACACGCAACTTTGTTTCTAGCATGTGATGCTAGTTCAAACTCACATGTGGCAAGTAACAGGTGTGGGCAATATGAAAACCACAAGTGAAGCCAGATAAAAAGGGAGACACTGACTCAGTCTGTGCATTGTGTGTCTTTGTGTGCTGCACTAAGCATGGAGAACAGAAAGAGGAAAAGAACACTATCTGTGGACTTCAGAACCAAAATTATTGAACAATATCAACAATCTCAAGGATACAAGTCCATCTGCAGAGATCTTGATGCTCCTTTGTCCACGGTGTGCAACATAATCAAGATGTTTACAACTCATGGCACTGTAGCTAATCTCCGTGTACGTGGGCGAGAGAAAAAAATTGATGAAAGGTTGCAACACAGGATTGTTCAGATGGTAGATAAGCAGCCCCAATTAAGTTCCAAAGAAATTCAAGCTGTCCTGCAGGCTCAGGGTGCATCAGTGTCAGTGCAAACTATCCATCAACATTTAAATAAAATGAAATGTTGACAGATGCATTAAAAAACTAGACTGCAGTTTGCCAAAATGTACGTGAGTAAGCCAAAAACCTTCTTGGAAAACGTCTTGTAAACAGATAAGACCAAGATGCAGCATTTTTTGTAAAGCACATCATTCTACAGTTTAAAACAAATGGAATGGAGACTACAAAGAAAAGATCACAGTACCTACAGTCAAATATGGTTGATGTTCAAAGATGTTTTGGGGTTGTCTTGCTGCCTCTGGCACTGGGTGCCTTGACTGTGTGCAAGGCACCATGAAATCTCAAGACTATCAAAGGATTTTAGGTCACAATATAGTGCCCAGTGTCAGAAAGCTGGATTTGCGTCCTAGGTCATGGGTCTTCCAGAAGGACAATGACTCCAAACATACTTCAAGAAGCACCCAGAAATCGATGGAAACAAAAAGCTGGAGATTTCTGAAGTGGCCAGAAATGAGTCCAGATCTAAATTCTATTGAACACCTGTGGAGAGATCTTAAAATTGCTGATAGGAGAAGGCGCCTTCAAATATGAGAGACCTGGAGCAGTTTGCAAAAGAAGAGTGGTCTGAAATTCCAGTTGAGAGGTGTAAGAAGCTTGTTGATGGTTATAGGAAGCGACTGATTGCAGTTCCAAAAGATGTACAACCAAATATTAGGTTGAAGGTACCAACAATTTTGTCCAGCCCATTTTTAGGGTTTTGTGTGAAATTATGTCCAATTTGACTTTTTTTTCCTTAGTTTTTTGTGTTGTTCCCATAGACCCAAAGGATATAAACATACATATAACAAAACATGTGTAATTGCAATAATTTTCTAGGGGAAATACTTCATTTTTTTTAAAACAATTTCAAGGCTGTCAACACTTTCGGCCATGACTGTATATATATTTATATACATACAGTGGGTATGGAAAATATTCATACCCCTTAAATATTTTACTCTTTGTTTCATTGCAGCCATATGGTAAATTTAAAAAAGTTCATTTTTTTCTCATTAATGTATACGCTGCACCCCATCTTGACTGAAAAAAAACACAGAAATTTAGTAATTTTTAGAAATTTATTAAAAAAGAAAAACTGAAATATCACATGGTCATCAGTATTCAGACTCTTTGCTCAGTATTAGTAGAAGCACCCTTTTGAGCTAGTACAGCCATGAGTCTTCTTGGGAATGGTGCAACAAGTTTTTCACACCTGGATTTGGGGATCCTCAGCCATTCTTCCTTGCAGATCCTCTCCAGTTCCGTCAGGTTGGATGGTGAACGTTGCTGGACAGCCATTTTCAGGTCTCTCCAGAGATGCTCAATTGGGTTTAGGTCAGGGCTCTGGCTGGGCCAGTCAAGAATGGTCACAGAGTTGTTCTGAAGCCACTCCTTTGTTATTTTAGCTGTGTGCTTAGGGTCATTGTCTTGCTGGAAGGTGAACCTTCAGCCAAGTCTGAGGTTCAGAGATTTTCATCCAGGACATCTCTGTACTTGGCCACATTCATGTTTCCTTCAATAACAACCATTCGTCCTGTCCCTGCAGCTGAAATTGGGCAGGTGATAAGCAGTGCCTAGTTTTCTCCACACATACTGCTTAGAATTATCACCAAAGAGGTCTATCTTCATCTAAGGTCTAAGGGGTAAGGTTTCTCCTTGTGGAGAGTGACATACCAGCTCTGGCTTGTCAAGGTAAGGAGGCTTATTCGCAGTGCAATGCTCTTCTGGGAAATTTAATATGCAAATTGCCTCTTCAGAGAAAAAAAGGACTTGAACTCTAGGTGGCGCTATAGCGTTGAAGTCCTCTTTTTCTCTGAAGAGGCAATTTGCATATCTTCTTTTCTCATCAGACCAGAGAATCTTATTTCTCATAGTCTGGGAGTCCTTCATGTTTTTAGCAAACTATGCAGGCTTTCATATGTCTTGCACCGAGGAGAACTTTTTTGAATTTACCAAATTGCTGCAATGAAACAAAGAGTGAAAAATTTAGAGGGGTCTGAATACTTTCCGTATATACACACACACACACACACACACACACACACACACACACACACACACACACACACACACACTAAGGCATCTTCTTTAGTTGTATTTTTACTTATCCCACTTTTTATCTTTGGAGCCTCAGTGCAATAATGCAGAAGAATGCTAACAAGGAATTTGTCTCTTCTTGCCAACACAATAATATTGGCCTGTTCTGGCTATTTTGAGTACGATATATTTTGCATTGTTTTGCGTCATGATAAGATATGTACAAGGTGATCAAAGATAAGAAATAGGGGGCAGTGACAATTTTGTCTGTAAACCAAAACCAGCGAAAAGATGTTTATTAAAAAAATACAATCACTTAAAAGTACCTGCTAGTACTGCAACCCTACTTTTGCCTTGGATTTTTACAATGAGCATGCTGATCTGCATATTTTTGGTGCAAAATATTTTTAAAAATTGAGCATGAGATGATAAAATCCTAGTCATTATTCTACACAGGAGTGATTGAGGCATATTGTTCCCTATACACATGCATTGATGGCAGAATAGTTATGGATCTTGACTGGATATACTGGATGGAATCTGCCCCTAAATCCAATTCAGGATGCACAGCAATGAACAGCACATCATTATCTACGCACCTTCCTCTCTTGGTGTTCCTCAATTCTGGCTTCAACATCTCCCATGATTTTTGGCAAGCCTGCTCCATCTATCAAGGCCTGAAGTTTCTGCATCCAGTTCATTATCTCGCGGATATCAGCATTGAACCTTTGCAGATGGTAAGAGGCGTCTAATTTCTCCTTTCTGCCAAGACAGGAGACAAAACAGAATACTCAGTGCACAATATTACTGTCGGCAAGAATACGGCAATAAACAATGGCTCAACTTTTTTATCCATGAAACTATGAGGGAAAAATCAGTATTTGAGCCAACTATGGTGAGATTTAGATAAAATGATTTCTAGTTTAAAAAAAAAAAGGGATAAATTGTACTTCATTTAAACTCATGTACATTTTAGACATACTAGTTCAGTAGGCAAGAGATCAAAGAAATCTATAACTGTCTAGAATCAATTAATTGTTACCACTGCATCAAGACCAGCCAAAGGCTGTGAGCCAAAGGATTGGCTGAACCATTGTTGACCATCTGCATATGATACTGAAATCAGAAATGGCGGATCCTTAAAGGGGTTGTTCCCTTCCTGGTAAATGAATATCCCTGGCTGCGGGTTATTATAAAAAAAAAAGCAAACCGCGCAATACTCACCTTCCCTAGGTCCACCAGGCAGCCTCAACTGATGCCCCTGCTGTCTGGCATTGACTGTGCTGCTGGCGACACATAGCACAGCCGCCAATTAGTGCGCTCAGCGGCTCTAAAGGAGGTGTTCTGTCTACACAGGCAGAGATGCTGAGCACACATATTGGTCGCCATACTGTTAATGTCACATTAGTGCCACAGCCAATGACAGACAATGGGAGCATCGGCGGAGACTCTCTGGAGAGTACAGTGCAGTTTGTTATAATAACCTGCAGCCAGGAACAACCCCTTTAACGGCCTCGACACTCTATTCTCAAAAGCTCCCATTAACAATATACTGTTGGTGGGTTCAGAGGATATTTGTCTAGTGTGCACGGGGCTGGTTTTTGTGAATACACTGGACATCCAGTTACAGTAGTCACAGAGATGATCAACCACCTTTGCTAAAGCCTATCCTTGATCGTCATCATGGTGCTATATAACTAGATCAGTACCTCTGATTAGCCTGGAGTTGGAGCTTCTGCCAATTGTCAGTCATCTCCTTCTCTTTTGAGGTCAGACGTTCGCTCATTGATGAATTTCTTCGGGATAGGCGGTTGGCTTCTTGGTGCAAGGACTGGAAGGGAATATTTATGTAAAACAAAAAATATGAGTTCCTGCAGTTATTGGCAAGTGTCACCATTTTCCGAGAAGAATATGGATGAGATCCCAACAAGTGTAAGAAATGATTTGTAAACAGACGCTTATAACTGTGGTTCTGTGCTCTCCAAACTTAACTCTTTGGTACAGCATTAACCTATATTCACTAGCATACAGTAAGAGCACAGGACGGTCAAACTAAATAGAATAAATTGCAAAATAAATAGAATATAAAAAGAGAAGATTCTATATAAAAATCCTTTGCACTACAACAATCAGTCACCTGGTGCTGATCTCTCAGTATCCCATGCACTTCTTACCTCTTTCTGTGACTGAATGACATTGATGTCACGAATAGTTTCCTTGTGTCTTCTGATTAAGTTGGCAACACTTTCTACATCTTTCCCATAGTCAAGTGCTTGCATGAGTGAGCTCTGTGAGGTGTCAAAAATACTAATTTTAATACTTCTATCTGACTGGAAACACAAATATATATATATATATATTTATTACACACATACATACACATTACTTTGGGATGCATAGGGTGAAATCTGCAGTAAGTTCGCACTTGAATCTTTGCTGCTGAAAAAACGACAGTAGATTTTTCCCATCCCTGTATAAATGCCCTAACATAGTTTTGCAAATATTGCACAATAGAGGAGTTTTTTTAAATGCATCACTCCATTTTTGTAGAAGTCCAAGTCTAAAAAAAAATCCTGATATTAAAACCTACATAAGTCAGAACAGATACCATTCCCTTACTTTTGTTGTAACTACATATCAGGATGATATTCCCACATCTGTGCTGTGTGTTAGAAAATAGCAGGTTATATTCAATGCAGAATAATCCTGCCACAAATGCTTTTTCCATTGTATTATTACATCTGCAATAGATAATGAAGAAAAAAAGTGGTTTGTTCTGCCAGCAAAGACCTATGATCAAAGATTTCACACAGGTATTTATACACGGCTGGTGAAGAAACTCAACCACACGCTCATGTCCCTTTTGAAGAATTATGCAAGAATGTTGGATCTTGGCATTGGGAAATGAATAAATGTGGTCATCCACCCTTATTGCTTGCGGTTTTTCTTGTAAAGGTTTATTTCTAACTTTTAACTATTCTCCATCTTCATGGATGCATGGAATTCAACCAAATTGGGGTCCTATACTTCAGATACCAACATCTTTAATAAGCTTAAGGCACCAGAACAAAAGTAAGTATTGACTACAATATGACTTTTAGTGCACACTCTTTTTCGTCATGCTTTCTAATAAGAACATGTCTGGCTCAGTTTTTCTTTTATTGCAATATTTCAAGGGGCAAATTCGAAATACATATTAAGCAAATTGGGTCCGTAAGTTGCAAATGTGACTGGATCTGTACACAGCTCCATGCGTCTATACACATCGAGAATGGTTGCAGGAGCTGCCGGCCATTGCATGTACAATTCTGTTCCTTACGAGAGACCAGAATATTCCATGTGGGAAATTGCTCATGTGTACTAGCACATACAGCTAGGTCTATATATATTTGGACAGAGACAACATTTTTCTAATTTTGGTTATAGACATTACCACAATAAATGTTAAACAAAACATTTCAGATGCAGTTAAAGTTCAGACTTTCAGCTTTTATTTGAGGGTATCCAAATTAAAAATAGATGAAGGGTTTAGGAGTTTCAACTCCTTAACATATGCCACCCTGCTTTTAAAGGGACCAAAAGTAATTGGACAGATTCAATAATTTTAAATAAAATGTTCATTTTTAGTACTTGGTTGAAAACCCTTTGTTGGCAATGACTGCCTGAAGTCTTGAACTCATGGACATCACCAGACGCTGTGTTTCCTCCTTTTTAATGCTTTTCCAGGCCTTCACTGCGGTGGTTTTCAGTTGCTGTTTGTTTGTGGGCATTCCTGTCTGAAGTTTAGTCTTTAACAAGTGAAATGCATGCTCAATTGGGTTGAGATCAGGTGACTGACTTGGCCATTCAAGAATATTCCACTTCTTTGCTTTAATAAACTCTTAGGTTGCTTTGGCTTTATGTTTTGGGTCATTGCCCATCTGTAGTATGAAACGACGATGAATCAGTTTGGCTGCATTTGGCTTGATCTGAGCGCACAGTATGTCTCTGAATACCTCAGAATTCATTCGTCTGCTTCTGTCCTGTGTCCCATCATCAATAAATACTAGTGACCCAGTGCCACTGGCAGCCATGCATGCCCAAGCCATCACACTGCCTCCGCCGTGTTTTACAGATGATGTGGTATGCTTCGGATCATGAGCTGTACCACGCCTTCGCCATACTTTTCTCTTTCCATCATTCTGGTAGAGGTTGATCTTGGTTTCATCTGTCCAAAGAATGTTCTTCCAGAACTGTGCTGGCTTTTTTAGATTTTTTTTAGCAAAGTCCAGTCTAGCCTTTTTATTCTTGATGCTTATGAGTGGCTTGCACCGTGCAGTGAACCCTCTGTATTTACTTTCATGCAGTCTTCTCTTTATGGTAGATTTGGAAATTGATATGCCTACCTCTTGGAGAGTGTTGTTCACTTGGTTGGCTGTTGTGAAGGGGTTTCTCTTCACTATGGAGATTATTCTGCCACCATCCACCACTGTTGTCTTCCGTGGGCGCCCAGGTCTTTTTGCATTGATGAGTTCACCAGTGCTTTCTTTCCTTCTCAGGATGTACCAAACTGTAGATTTTGCCACTCCTAATATTGTAGCAAATTCTCGGATGGGTTTTTTCTGTTTTCGCAGCTTAAGGATGGCTTGTTTCACCTGCATGGAGAGCTCCTTTGACCGCATGTTTACTTCACAGAAAAACCTTCCAAATGCAAGCACCACTCCTGAAATCAACTCCAGGCCTTTTATCTGCTTAATTGAGAATGACATAACAAAGGGATTGCACACACCTGTCCGTGAAATAGCCTTGGAGTCAATTGTCCAATTACTTTTGGTCCCTTTAAAAACACGGTGGCACATGTTAAGGAGCTGAAACTCCCAAACCCTTCATCCAATTTTAATGTGGATATCTTCAAATGAAAGCTGAAAGTCTGAACTTCAACTGCATCTGAATTGTTTTGTTTAAAATTCATTGTGGTAATGTCTATAACCAAAATTAAAATTTTTTTGTCTATGTCCAAATATATATGGACCTAACTGTAGGTTCAAATTGGTTAGTGTACTGTCAATTGCATACACAGCACACGGACTGAAAATAGGCATAATGCAAGCGATTTTACACTATACCAGAACTAGGGTATATGTAGAAGCCCATGTTAGCAAATAGGCAGCAAACTGTACACTTCAAGACTTAGTGCCAGTCAACAAAAGAAGGAAAAGGGTGAAACTCAGTCAAAGGAGCGCCGAAAGGAAACTCTGACAACTATATTGCACCTAGTAATACTGTAAAAGGCCCGGTTCACCCAGGCCCCCAGATACCCTTGAACTCTGGCTGCTTCGCATGTGGAAATGCCAAGCGTCTTTGTTGTACCTCTATTGTGAACGGGGCACGGGAATTTAAATCTAACACAGCAGGCACCATTTTTAGAATTAATTCACATGTTAACTGCCAATCCACCTATGTGATATACTTGATTGAATGTGGTTGCGGTCTACAATATGTGGGCCGCGCCATACAAACCATGCACGCCAGGTTGAATAAACATCGCCAGAACATTAGAAACGGCTTTCTTTTGCATAGACTCTCTAAGCTTTTTTTAATGATGCACCAAAAAAATTTTAAAATCTCTGGAACTAACAATCATTGAACACATACCCGACACTGTGTCAGACCATTTTAGTATCCTAATAAACAAAGAAAGCTTTTGGATATTTAAGCTCGGCACTTTGGCCCCCCAGGGACTAAATCTTATGATAGAAAAAGTGACCAGATAAACATGTTTTTATTTCTTCTATTTATTTTGCATTTTCCTTCATTATTCTTATTTTTTATTATTTATTTATTCATTTTTATTATTTTTTATATTGCTTTGTTTATATTGCTTTTTTTATTGGGATTCCGTTGCATTTACCTTGCAGGTTTCCAAATATGTTCAATACAAGTTCATGGCCATATTTTGTGACAGTGACAGGCTGTGTTATATGTGACTGTTGATATAAATAATTTGCATATGTAATTTCAATAGTGTTGTGACTGGTTGTTTTGTATTTATATACTGCATCCTTATTGTTACCAATAAATGTTCACCTGATGAAGACGGTACTTCCGTTGAAACGCATTGTGGCTTAAACCCCATTCTGGTGTCAGAGTTTCCTTTCGGCGCTCCTTTGACCGAGTTTCACCCTTTTCCTGTTTCTGTCCTCCTTCGGAGGTTTTCGGCTGGAGCCTCGGTGGGACTGTGCGCCCTCCCCTCAATAGGGCTACCTATCCAGCACTCCTAAAGAATCCGCCTTTTACTGGCTTAGTCAACAAAAGAAATCACGCTATAAAGAAATCACACCATTGACAAATGAAATCACACTATAAAGAAACCACACCATCAACTAAAGAAATCACACTATAATAAACCACAAAAGAAACAAATCACACTAACACCTCAAGAAATCACACTATAAAGACATTACACTATCACCGAAAGAAATTACACTACAAAAGAAACCACACTATAAAGAAATCACACTATCAACCAAACAAATCACATTATAAAAAAACACACTATAAAGAAACCATTATAAAGAAACCACACCATCAATGAAAGAAATCACACTATAAAAGAAATCACACTATAAAGAAATCACACGATCAACGAAAGAAATAACACTATAAAGAAATCACACTATCAATGAAAGAAACCACACTAAGAAGAAATCACACTATAAAGAAATCACACTATCATCGAAAGAAATCACACTATAAAGAAGTCACACTATCATCGAAAGAAATAACACTATAAAGAAGTCACACTATCAACAAAAGAAATCCCACTTTAAATAAATCAGTGAAAAAAACACACTATAAAGACACAATGAAAAAAATCACACTATCAATAAAAGAAATCACACTATTCACTACTCTGGTCAATTTTACAGACAAGAATAATGGATGCAATAGCAGGTAGCTTCTATAATCATCCATGGAGCTGCAGATGTCACTGGCCTGATAGTTCCTAATACCATCTGAACAAGGCCTTACTCTTAGAGCGCATTCAGACGTCAATGATTTTCTCATACGATAAAATTGGTCCACGTTTCATCAATGTTTTTTGTTTTATCAGTTTCATCAGAGCTTGGTCAGTGTGACACTTTTTACCATCAGAATTTTGTCTGAGTTTTACAAATTTTTCTTGGATGATAAAGAAAAAAAAAGTTGATCTATTTCTATATAGCAGTCTGTGAAAAACAAACAGCACACAAATGGCATCTGAGAACCATCTAATTTGTTTAGTGACCCATATACTTGACTTTCATTCCAGAGTTTAATCCGACACTTGGATCAATATCGGACACGTCTTCGCGATTTTGCACGGACCACTCAGTTCATGAAAAATCAAACAAGTCAAAAGCTCCTTAGACTGTCATGGGTAAGAGTGCTATCCATGAAAAGCAGAAATTGCACTCATACCCAAAAAATGGCGTCTGAATGAGCCTTTACTGTGGGTTTACACTACTTGACCTGCAGTGCTAAACGACCACTGACCAAATACTTGCTTGCCGATGGGTGATCTACTATATACCCGTATTTTTCGGCCTATAAGACGCACCATACCATAAGATGCACCCAAAATTTGGGGTGAAAATTGCAGATAAAAAGATTTTTTTATAAGATGGGGGTCCGTCTTATTGTCCGAATTTAAGATCTCTTACCTGAGGGCAGGCAGTGGCAGAGCAGGGTCACAGGAGGCATGGTGGTGGCAGAGGTGAGGTGATGCTGAGGTGCGGTGGGCGGAACGGTGTGCACCTGAGCAGGGTCCCATCCTGCTTAGGTGGGCGACGCCATGGCCTGGTGTCCATGGGGAGGTTGCGGCAGTGCTGTGGCGGCGGCAGATGTGCTGTCACATCCTCAGGTGGCGGCAGCCAGGGTCCCTTCCACATTTGAGGTGACGCCACGGCAGTATTGAAGGAGAGCAGCAGAGCTGGGTGAGTCACGGTTTTCCCGCTGGCGGCGGGCATACCGGCATTGTGGCGGCGACAGAGGTGCAGGTATGATGTGGCGCGGTGACCGGTATGGCGTGAGCAGCGTCCCATCCACATTTGAGTTGAATCCGCGGCCCGGTATTGAAGGAGATCAGCAGAGCTGGGTGAGTTACGGATTTCCCGGTGGTGGCGGGCATGCCGGCATTGTGGCGGCGACAGAGGTGCAGGGATGATGTGGCGCGGTGACCGGTATGGCGTGAGCAGGGTCCCGTCCACATTGGTGAGGTGAATCCACAGCCCGGTATTGAAGGAGAGCAGCAGAGCTGGGTGAGTATAGGTTTTCCCGGTGGCGGCGGCCATCTTTCTGAGGCCGCGCGTGCGCAGATTCAGTACTTTGCTTCCCAGGGCTTCAGGAAAATGGCCGCGGGAGGCCACGCGTGCGCAGATGGAGATCGCGGCGGCCATTTTCCTGAAGCCGAGATCTCAATCTGCGAACTCAGCTTCAGGAAAATGGCCGCCGCGATCTCCATCTGCGCACGCGCGGCCTCCCGCGGCCATTTTCCTGAAGTGCGAGGAAGCAGAAAACTCAATCTGCGCCTCAGGAAGATGGCCGCCACCACCGGGAAAACCGTAACTCACCCAGCTCTGCTTCTCTCCTTCAATACCGGGCCACGGATTCACCTCAAATGTGGACAGGACCCTGCTCACGCCATACCGGTCACCGCGCCACATCATCCCCGCACCTCTATCGCCGCCGCAATGCCGGTAAGCCTACGTTCCAACTATAAGACGCACCCCCCATTTTCCTCACAATTTTTTTTGGGGAAAAGTGCGTCTTATAGTCGGAAAAATACGGCAATTGTCTAAGGGTCACTTCCGTCTTTCTGTCTGTATGTCCTTCTGTCACGGATATTCATTGGTCACGGCCTCTGTCTGTCATTGGATCCAAGTCGCTGATTGGTCTCGCCAGCTGCCTGTAATGGCTGCCGCGACCAATCAGCAACGGCCACAGTCCGATTAGTCCCTCCCTACTCCCCTGCAGTCAGTGCCCAGCGCCCGCTCCATACTCCCCGCAGTCACCGCTCACACAGGGTTAATGCCAGCGGTAACGGACCGCGTTATGCCGCAGGTAACTCACTCCGTTACCGCCACTATTAACCCCGTGTGACCAAGTTTTTACTATTGATGCTGCCTATGCAGCGTCAATAGTAAAAGGATCTAATGTTAAAAATAATAATAATAATAATTAAAAATAATAATTAAAAATTATTATTATTATTATTAAATTATTATTATTATTAATTAAAAAAACTAATAATTAAAAAGATAAAAAATCATTATAAACTCACCTTCCGCCGTCTTTCCCGCTCCTCGCGACGCTCCGGTAACCGCTCCATGCAAGCGGCAGGTTCCGGTGGCAAGGATGGTATGCGACAAGGACCTGCCATGACGTCACGGTCATGTGACCGCGACTTCATCACAGGTCCTGCGCGCCTGCGCGAGAAGGACCTGCCATGACGTCATGGTCATGTGACCGCGACATCATCACGGGTCCTGCGCTACCAACTCTGGGACCGGAAGCTGCCGAGTGCACCGCACACAGGCGACATGACTATAAGGGCTCCCTTGGAAGGTGAGTATATGTTTATTTTTTTTAACCTGTGACATACGTGGCTGGGCAATATACTACGTAGCTAGGCAATATACTAAGTGACTGGCCAATATACTACGTGGCTGGGCAATATACTACGTGACTCTGTGGTGACTGTGGTGACTCTACATCGCTGTGCAATATACTATGTCACTGGGCAATATAGTACGTGGCTGAGCAATATACTACATGGCTGGGCAATATACTACGTGGCTGGGCAATATACTACGTCACTGGGCAATATACTACGTCACTGGGCAATATACTACGTGGCTGGGCAATATACTACGTGGCTGGGCAATATTCTACGTGGCTGGGCAATATACTACGTGGTTGGGCAATATACAACGTGGCTGGGCTATATACTACGTGGTTGGGCAATATACTACGTGGCTAGGCAATATACTACGTTGGCTGTGCAATATACTACGTTGGCTGTGCAATATACTACGTGGACATGCATATTCTAGAATACCCGATGCGTTAGAATCGGGCCACCATCTAGTAGTGTAATAACCAGCTTACAGGTAGACCATATTTTCTATCCTATCAGTAATAGATCGTTCAGTGCATACAGGCTGCCATTGTTCTTGGCAGTACATATCTTATTTACAATATACTATGTGGCTGGGCAATATACTACGTCACTGGGCAATATACTACATGGCAGGGCAATATACTACGTCACTGGGCAATATACTACGTCACTGGGCAATATACTACGTGGCTGGCAATAGGCAATATACTACATGGCTGGGCAATATACTACGTGGCTGGGCAATATACTACGTGGCTGGGCAATATACTACGTGGCTGGGCAGTATACTACGTGGCTGGGCAATATACTACGTGGCTGGGCAATATACTACGTGGTTGGGCAATATACTACGTGGCTGGGCTATATACTACGTGGTTGGGCAATATACTACGTGGCTGGGCAATATACTACGTTGGCTGTGCAATATACTACGTGGATACGTTAGAATCAGGCCACCATCTAGTAGTGTAATAACCAGCGTACAGGTAGACCACATTTTCTATCCTATCAGTAATAGATCGTTCAGTGCATACAGGCTGCCATTGTTCTTGGCAGTACATATCTTATTTACACATGACGATGTATTTCCAAGTACAATGATTTTTTTTCAAGCCTGGTTAAAAATCATCTCACCTGATGAAATAGTGTTTTGATCTTTCTTTGGGCGCTGTTAGCGAATTATCAGGAAGCAAGCGTTCCTAGTTACACTCTTTCACGTCAATCGTTCAGTATAAATCTTGACACATCTGGTTGATGGTATGCTCATGAAAACCAGACAGCAGGTACTAAAGACACCAAGGTTGCCTACAAATCATCTGCTTTTAGAGCCAAAATAAATGTCTGGTGCTTATTATTTTGGGCACAGGGTTATGACCATGTAAGAGGAAGAATTGGGGCCATATCATAACTGTTGTGCTCAAGGGTCCTATAACTTTTGCTTATCCTAACAAGTAATTTGGGAAACTAACACATCTCCAGTGTTAGACAGGAGCTATTGAGGTCTGGAGCAGATGGCTTTTTTTGGAGCAGAAAGCCTGTTCTGCGTGATTAACATTACAAGAACATAAAATGGAAACTGAGCTTCATCATTGCTTCCTAAGTTGCCTATCTAGCTGAATAGCATGTTTATTCACCGAACTAGCTGTGTTCAGACACCATGATACACATCTCTAAGACTAATACAAAAAATGACATTCATTACAGAACATTTTTCCACTACAACTACTAGATCAATAAACATTTCTAATCTAGAAAAAATCCAGCTCCAGGAATCCCATGCAATGACTAAAGACCTTGGGGTTTGAAACGCATCTGCCAGTGTGAACTTCCCCTTTTATGACTGTGACTATTATGCTGTTCTTTGTGTATTTTAAGATTTTTCAATAAATTTAATTTTGGGTGAGCTGACGTATGTTCCCCCCCCTTTTTCAATAAACATTTCTGGTGGTGAAATGTCATTATACCAATTATCAGCAAAATAGGGAGAAAAAAAAAAGATCTTTCTGTTATACAGCAGATCATACAACTGCTCTGAAGAATTAATGGATGTGTTCACACATCCATTAGTTAGAAGATGTCATTTTTTTCTGCTCATTATTAGGCTACGGTCATCCAAGAAAATTGGCCTGATTATACTGGCCACACACCTGTCTCACCCCGGCCTCACCCCGACCACACTCCCACCACACCCCGACCTGATTTTCTTGAATGAGGAAAAAAAAGTCTCCATCTTCTCCATTCTTTGAAAATCGGACCCCACTCGATGTTAATTGCCTGCATGGCCAAGAGCGATATGATTTACGGATGTAAGCTGTGCATGCTGTGAGTTTTTCCTTGGACAGATTCAGTTCGAGGAAAAAATTAGATCTGGGCACAGCCCCATAGAATAACATTGGTCCAAGTGAGATCCGATGTTTTGGTCGGATCGTACTTGGTTCGAAAATACAGTTGTCTGCATTACCCCTTAGCCTCACTCTTCAGCTTTTCCTCTACCTTTTCACTCATTCTCTCATTGATGTTGTCAATTTCACGAATGAAGGCATGAATCTCCAGTGCTGCCTCCAAAGCCATACGATATTTCTTTAGATCACCATGGAAGCTATTCCACCTATGGGGGAAAAAAAATCACAGTAACCAAGTTAATATATCATATACATGTTTGAAAGGAACTTTAGTCCTTGCAAAGTTGAACATTGACTTAATGGGTGTCCACATCTTATAGTATGGAATATAGCTAGGATATATCATATTAGTCTGAGTGGTGAGAATCCAACCTTGTGGACTCATGAAAACCCCCAAAAATTAAGTAGACCAAGTTTACAGCAGTGCTTCTGGACCCCCGCTGTGCAAGGAAGTGCCCCCTTTAATGAACACAACTGTGATGTAATGGGTGGCCAAGAGCATGCCCACAGAAAATGTGCTATACTCCATGTATGCTCTAATTACTTTATTCTGGGCATCATTGAGGGTACAGTAGTATTTGAAAGTTTGTGAACCTGTTCAAAATTTTTTATATTTCCGTATAAATTTGATCTAAATATTTCAAATTTTCACTCAATTCCTAAAAGTAGATAAAGTGAATAAAATCAAACAAGTGCATCAAAAATATTAGACTTTGCAATTTTTAAATTAGGATAACGATTCAATATCACAAGACAAAGTTTCATTTTTTTTTTTAATATTTAGAATTGAGAGTCCTCAGTGGTTGATACCTTTTAATGGCTAACTGAAAAGATGGTAACAAATTGCAAGTTTCGAGACTACACAGGTCTCTTCATCAGGCAAATTTTTTTTTACTCATTTGTTTTATTTGGTTCCCTTTATCTACTTTAAGAACATTTGTGTAAAGCTGATACAATTTTAGGTCAAATTTAGGCAAAAATACGGAAAATTGTTAATGGGTCACAAACTTTTAAACCTCACTGTAGCAGCATTACCTGTATGTAAACCAGGTCTCATATCATGTCGGGTTTAAAGGCCCCTTCACATTAAGCGACGCTGCAGCGATACCGACAACAATCCGGATCACTGCAGCGTCGCTGTTTGGTCGCTGGAGAGCTGTCACACAGACCGCTCTCCAGCGACCAACGATGCCGGTAACCAGGGTAAACATCGGGTAACTAAGCACAGGGCCGCGCTTAGTAACCCAATGTTTACCCTGGTTACCATCCTAAAAGTAAAAAAAACAAACAGTACATACTTACCTACCGCTTTCTGTCCTCCAGCGCTGTGCTCTGCACTCCTCCTGTACTGTCTGTGTGAGCACAGCGGCCGGAAAGCAGAGCGGTGACGTCACCGCTCTGCTTTCCGGCTGACCGACGCTCACAGCCAGTACAGGAGGAGTGCAGAGCACAGCGCTGGAGGACAGACGGCTGTAGGTAAGTATGTAGTGTTTGTTTTTTTTACTTTTAGGATGGTAACCAGGGTAAACATCGGGTTACTAAGCGCGGCCCTGCGCTTAGTTACCCGATGTTTACCCTGGTTACCAGTGAAGACATCGCTGGATCGGTGTCACACACGCCGATCCAGCGATGTCCACGGGAGATCCAGCGACGAAATAAAGTTCTGGACTTTGTTCAGCGACCAACGATCTCCCAGCAGGGGCCTGATCGTTGGTCGCTGTCACACATAACGATTTTATTAACGATATCGTTGCTACGTCACAAAAAGCAACGATATCGTTAACAATATCGTTATGTGTGAAGGTACCTTTAGGAAGGAGAAAGCAAAAGCCGGTAATTGAATTACCGGCTTCAAAGCTGTCTAGCGCTGGAAGAAATATTAATATATATACATATATGTGTCTCACTGACATATATATATATATATATATATATATATATACCTATTCCATGTGTACACATTTATTCTACCTATTCTATTGTAAGCTGTCAGTGTGATTTTACTGTACACCGCAATTAATTACCGGCTTTTCTCGCTAACACCGCTGCGTATTTCTCGCAAGTCACACTGCTGGTCCGTGTGTGATCCGTATTTTTGGGGCTTCCATAGACTTTCATTGACGTTTTATTTGCGCAATACGGTGACAAACGCAGCATGCTGCGATTTTCTACGGCCATAGAAAGCCGTATAATACTGATCAGTTTAATACGGCAGATAGGAGCAGGGGCATAGAGAATAATTGTGCCGTATTTTTTGCGAGTTTTACGGACGTAGTTTCTGCGCTCTTACATCCGTAAAACTCGCAAGTGTGAAGCCGGCCTTAGGCTTCTGCAAGGACTGTTCCAACATAACTTCCGCTTTACAAATTGCAGCCTCACATTCACTTACCAATTTTTTTATTGACTCATATTGCTTTTAGACTGTAAGTTCATATATGACCGCTCTTGTTCATATCTGGCGTTATTGGATTTGTCATGGCACTCAATATCTGCACACTGTAGGGTTTGTGTATGGGGTAACTACAATGTCTGGCAAAGCTAAAATATACATTCCTGCAATGGAACCTACTTGTCATTCAGTTGCTTCTTCCGCTGATCAACGGTCTTTATCTCTTCTACGTTCTGTCTCTCCAGCTTGGAGGCAAGTGCATTGATCGCTTTTATATGGGCATCATCCACGGTTACTTCCTACAACATTCCCAGTAACAATGATAATTATTGCAAAGGAACATGTGTGCCACATGGGTCTTTTCATTTTAAAACAACAAGACTAAATTTATAGATCAAGAGAAAGCAATGCTGTGATCGGCAGGTGCATAACAACGATCGCGGTCGCAGAGGGTGCAACCGCCAACAGGCCCATATAGGAGAGGGGTATAACGACTCCAACTCCTTATTCGCCTACAATGGGCCCAGGATGGTACACATATTAAGAGGAGGTCCAGGATGAAGGACTTTATATCAAGAATGGATTGGGGACATCATACCAGGAAAGGGCCCAAGACGGAGGGCATTAATTCAGGAAGGGGCAATAATTACTGGTAAAGACCAAGACGGGGTTCATCATTAGAGGGGGACAAGTCAGTGATGACAATACAAACAAGACGGTCGTGATATTAAAAAAGCTTCAAAATGGAAAACTTACCCCAGATCCTGCTCCACGGAACTCATTCAACTTCTTTGTAAGCTGCAGACAGTGTTCGTAATCTTTTCCTACATCTCCAACATTAATCATCACTTCCTGGAAAGGAAGTTATACATATTAATAAGACAAGTGTAAAGTTAGGAATCATCAGTGATCAACTAGCTAGTGATCAGTTACTTACCTTATCTCTGATCCAAGCCTCCACTTGATCGACCTTCTGCAAAAATTCTAGCAAGTCTCGCTTATCCTCCAGCATTTTGCCCCGTGCAGCTACGGCTTTCTTCAGTTTTTCCCACTCTTCTAGCAGTGTCTGATTTTTCTGACGTATGTCAGCGGATTTGGGATGTTGCTGAGACACCAGAGACATCCCCATCTGTGAATGAAATATAATAGTATGTCCTTACTACAGCCATAAGATGACATTTCTACACCCAGTGTTTAAGTGTTTCACTTACCTCTGTAGCATCTTGGATTGTCTTCTCATGGGCAAGAATCTCAGCCTCAAAAACTTGATGTTTCTGTAAAAGTTTCAGTTTGCTTTGTATATCGGTGGAACCCTGTTGAGTGTCATCATCCAACATCTGCATGCGCTCATTAATCCAGTATTGTGCCTGGGGATGGAATGAATAATTATATTTGCATTATATTAAAATAAAAAAGTACTTAAAGGGGTTGTCAGTTATTTTAATATTGAGGTTCTACCCTTACAATAGGTGGCAATGTGATACCTGGCTCCCCCAATCAGCCGCTCCCAATGTTGCGGGTGATCGGATGTACTTAGTAAAGCCGTCAACTACATAGTGGCTGCAGAGGGGTGCTGCATTTCCACCCCTATTGATCTGAATTAAGGTGGATGTGCAGTACCTATCCGTGGCCACTATGCAATTAACGGAGATGTATTCAGCACATCCGGTCACTCATGGTATTGGGAATAACTGGTCAGGGGTGCCGGATGTTGAACTCCCGTTGATATGGTATTAATGACCTATCCTAAAGGTAGACCATCAATATTAAAGTACCAGACAATCCCATAAACATTTTCTGGTCATTATTCCCATCCTAAAAAGAAAAGAGGCCTCATTTCATTGAAGTAAACTGACTAAGGCTTTGGAAACAGACAGGGAAACGATTAAAGGGGTTGTTCACTACTGTGTTGATAAGATAGGTCATCAATATCAGTAATGTACAACCCATTTAAGAGTTGCTTTTTTAACTTGTAAAAACAACCAAAAATTTCACTCTCTTGTTAACCTGCAATTAAACATCTTAATTTTTTTATGTATATATACTGTACATTTATATATACTGTACATTTATATATATATACTAGCTATTGAACCCGTTCTACACCCGGGTGGCGAGCATTTATATAGGTATATGGTCTCCATCCTGGTATGTGGTGCTTCCATCCTGCGCCCTAATCTTGTCATGTGCGGCTACGATCTTGCGCTCACATCCTGTCATGTGCTACTCTCTTCCTGAGCCCTCATCCTGTCATGTGCTCCCATCCTGCACCCCAATCCTGTCATGTGGTGCTCCTCATCCTGCACCCCCAAGCTATCATGTGCTGCTCCCATCCTGCATCCTCATCCTGTCATGTGATGCTCCTCATCCTGCGCCCCAATCTTGTCATCCTGCCATGTGCTACTCTCTTCCTGAGCCCTCATCCTGTCATGTGCTCCCATCCTGTGCCCCCATCCTGTCATGTGGTGCTCCCATCCTGCACTCCCATGCTGTCATGTGCTGCTCCCATCCTGCACCCCCATCCTTTCATGTGCTGCTCTCATCCTGCACCCCCATCCTGTCATGGCTGCTCTCATCCTGCCATGTGCTACTCTCTTCCTGAGCTCTCATCCTGTCATGTGCCCCCATCCTGTCATGTGGTGCTCCCATCCTTCTCCCCCATCCTGTCATGTGGTGCTCCCATCCTGCACCCCCATGCTGTCATATGCTGCTCCCATCCTGTGCCCCCATTCTGCCATGTGGTGCTCCCATCCTGCACCCCCATGCTGTCATGTGTTGCTCTCATCCTGCGTCCCTATTCTGTCATGTGAAAAAAAGAAGAGAGAAAAAAGGACTACCGTAACGCCTGCACACTACACCACACAATTAAGAAAAAATACAAATTTTATTTGGTACACAGACAAGAATAAAACATAATTAAAATACATAGGCACCCTAACACAGCACCCCCAACATATAAACTCTAATAAAGATAAAGTGCTAGTGGAAGTAAATACAAAATGTCAAGCCTTATAATGGTATATAGGCACATACAGATATATACATATAATGACCTCCAGATGCACCAAAAACCCAAGAATTATAAACCACTGAGTGGGTGCACAAATAGACCTGCAATGCAGAAATATCGCCAAACAGTCACCACATAGGTTCAGCATATGTACATACTAACATCTCAGCCATACCCCAAAAAGTATATAAACCATGAAAAAAGCCACAACCTGTGTGGAAAAAACACACACAGGTCAGGATATACAGGGTAAGAAAATGCGCTGAGCCGACCACCATGAATGGGTGGGGAAAAAAGCAAGATGGAAATGCCGGGACTGACAGGCCAAAGTGCAATGCAAAAACCACCCGGGGGGGGGTAAAAAACAAAGAAAAGGGGGGAGGGTAATGATGGAATACCGGGAAGGGTGCCGCTAGACCGACCCCACGCGTATCACCGTAACTCGTGCGGCTTCGTCAGGGGAAGTGTATGTCTAGGCTACCAAATGAGTAATATATACCTGAAGGGGTGATTAGCAAAGCGATGCAGGAGCGGTGGGCTGGGAACCGGAAGGACGGCCAGCAGATCCGGAACTGGAGTGAAGTCCCACGTAATGGTAGTGCGCATGGGCACACAGACTACAAAGCACACGGCGCCTGCGCAGATGGACGCAACCGACGAGCAGTCCACCATATAAGTAACAGGATAGAGCGTGGGTAAAGTAACCCGCAGCAAGAGAGCGCATGCGCAAAATAGAGCGCAGATGTCCGGCCCTGCTAGTAAGTGCAGGGAAACCGGCGCCTGCGCCAAGCACAAACCAGCAACACAGGCGATCAGCTGTACACAAAACAGCATAATAAGTGAGAAGCCTACCCCATAAAATGAGACCGTAGACAAAAAAATGCGCAATAACAAGGCCTTCTTGGATAGAAAGGGTAAAAGGTATACCAGCGCAGACAAAGCTCCCGGGAGACAAAACATATGAACATAAAGACAATAAGAAAGACGAGACAGATACAATAAAAACATATAACACCCAGAGCCACCAATGTGCCACCCACAAATACAAGACAAGCCATAGCACCTAATAGCAGAAAAAATAATGAATGTATTATAAAGATAATAAAGAGAAAGAATGTATATACAATTGTATATTTTTTATGGGCACTAACAGGGACTTTTTTGTCAATCTTAGGGATGGGACTAAACACAGACTGAGGAATTACATCAATTGCAAATCGAACTGTGTCATCTACGCCCTCATATGTCCATGTCGTCTGGTGTATGTAGGGCAGACGTCCCAGGAGCTTCGACGACGAATACAAAAACATTTCTCGACTATCAATCTAGCCTCAGTGGATCAGTCAAAGGGTAAATTGCTTACCTCAGTGGCATCTCATTACCTCACTCACCACTCATGCAGAATCAATGGTACATGGGTGATGGGGTTGGAAAAAGTTTTTCTGTCCAATAGAGGGGGGTGCCCTAAGAAATTACTTTTACGCTCTGAGTCCCGTTGATATTCAATCTTAATACTATCACTCCCATGGGCCTGAATGAGGAGTTACTATTTACTGGTTTTTTAGGTTAGGGTGGTTTCCTCCATATATTCTTCTTCTTTTTTATATTGAGCTTTTGTGTTTATTTGGACTTATTCTCCTCTTTTGTCCACTTTTTCCTGAATTTTAGGCTCTATTTCTTGTTCAAGATGGATGTTCCTACAGTGTTTTCCACTGGACTCTTTGTACTACCTGTGGAGTGGACCTTGGATTTACCATGTGGCTCTTCAGAACGGACCTCATGCTGGGACTTGGATGTTCCTTGTTCTCTCTTTTTTTAAGTTTGTGGTGTCAATAATTATTTTGTTCTGTACTGTTCTCTCAATATGGCCCAATTTTGTCAGCAATTGTTAGGATCTATATATGTATGCTTCTTCTTTATTTGGATCTAGAGGACTGTTCCTACATGCGCTTTAGACCTTTTCATTCCTTTGGATGTTCAGTGCAATATATGGTGTCATTTGTTTGTCACTAAATTGTAAGCTTCTTTTATATTTGGTTCTATATGGCCGTCTGTGTATGGTTTATAGACCTCCTATTCCGTGGACGTAAGGTGCAATACTTTTCTATATTTGGCACTACCAATGCACCTTAGATCTCTATTAGACGCCTATGGCTTCGGCATTCAATATGTATATAGGTTTTTCCTATGTTGAATTTCTCCTCCCCTCTTTTCATACAGTCTAAGGGTTGGTGTGGACAAAATGTATATATTATCCTTCTGGTTGACATATGAAATATGTATTATACTATATGTGAATAAATAAATTTTGAACTGTACTTTATTATTATTTTTTTGCATGTTCATAATTACAGTTACTGCTCATAATTATGGACCATTGGGTTCAATCAATGCAAAAATATACAATTGTATATACATTCTTTCTCTTTATTATCTTTATAATACATTCATTATTTTTTCTGCTATTAGGTGCTATGGCTTGTCTTGTATTTGTGGGTGGCACATTGGTGGCTCTGGGTGTTATATGTTTTTATTGTATCTGTCTCGTCTTTCTTATTGTCTTTATGTTCATATGTTTTGTCTCCCGGGAGCTTTGTCTGCGCTGGTATACCTTTTACCCTTTCTATCCAAGAAGGCCTTGTTATTGCGCATTTGTTTGTCTACGGTCTCATTTTATGGGGTAGGCTTCTCACTTATTATGCTGTTTTGTGTACAGCTGATCGCCTGTGTTGCTGGTTTGTGCTTGGCGCAGGCGCCGGTTTCCCTGCACTTACTAGCAGGGCCGGACATCTGCGCTCTATTTTGCGCATGCGCTCTCTTGCTGCGGGTTACTTTACCCACGCTCTATCCTGTTACTTATATGGTGGACTGCTCGTCGGTTGCGTCCATCTGCGCAGGCGCCGTGTGCTTTGTAGTCTGTGTGCCCATGCGCACTACCATTACGTGGGACTTCACTCCAGTTCCGGATCTGCTGGCCGTCCTTCCGGTTCCCAGCCCACCGCTCCTGCATCGCTTTGCTAATCACCCCTTCAGGTATATATTACTCATTTGGTGGCCTAGACATACACTTCCCCTAACGAAGCCGCACGAGTTACGGTGATACGCGTGGGGTCGGTCTAGCGGCACCCTTCCCGGTATTCCATCATTACCCTCCCCCCTTTTCTTTGTTTTTTACCCCCCCCCCCCCTGGGTGGTTTTTGCATTGCACTTTGGCCTGTCAGTCCCGGCATTTCCATCTTGCTTTTTTCCCCACCCATTCATGGTGGTCGGCTCAGCGCATTTTCTTACCCTGTATATCCTGACCTGTGTGTGTTTTTTCCACACAGGTTGTGGCTTTTTTCATGGTTTATATACTTTTTGGGGTATGGCTGAGATGTTAGTATGTACATATGCTGAACCTATGTGGTGACTGTTTGGTGATATTTCTGCATTGCAGGTCTATTTGTGCAACCACTCAGAGGTTTATAATTCTTGGGTTTTTGGTGCATCTGGAGGTCATTATATGTATATATCTGTATGTGCCTATATACCATTATAAGGCTTGACATTTTGTATTTACTTCCACTAGCACTTTATCTTTATTAGAGTTTATATGTTGGGGGTGCTGTGTTAGGGTGCCTATGTATTTTAATTATGTTTTATTCTTGTCTGTGTACCAAATAAAATTTGTATTTTTTCTTAATTGTGTGGTGTAGTGTGCAGGCGTTACGGTATTCCTTTTTTCTCTCTTCTTTTTTTCATATTGTTGTTTACTACCGGCCTTTTTGCACCTCCCTGCTATCATATATTCTCTATGGTTGTGCGCCTTATTTCTATGATATACCTATTCTGTCATGTGGTGCTCCCATCCTGCACCCTCATGCTGTCATGTGCTGCTCTCATCCTGCGCCCCACTGTGTCACGTGGTGCTCCCATCCTGCACCCCCATTCTGCATGTGCTGCTCCCATCCTGTGCCCCCATGCTGTCATTTGCTGCTCCCATCCTGCACCCCCATTCTAGTATGTTCTGCTCCTATCCTGCGCCCCATCCTGTCATGTGCTACTCTCATCCTGCACCCCCATCCTGTCATGTGCTGCTCCCATCCTGCACCCCAATCGTGTCATGTGCTGCTCCAATCCTGGGCTTCCATCCTGTCATGTGCTGCTCTCATCCTGCCATGTGCTACTCTCTTCCAGAGCCCTCATCATGTCATGTGCTCCCATCCTGCGCCCTCATCCTGTCATGTGGTGCTCTCATCCTGCGCCCCTCTTCTGTCATGTGGTGCTCCTATCCTGCACCCCCATGCTGTCATGTGCTGCTCTCATCCTGCGCCCCCATTGTGTCACGTGGTGCTCCCATCCTGCACCCCCATCCTGTCATGTGCTGCTCTCATCCTGCCATGCGCTACTCTCTTCCAGAGCCCTCATCATGTCATGTGCTCCCATCCTGCGAACTCATCCTGTCATGTGGTGCTCTCATCCTGCGCCCCTCTTCTGTCATGTGGTGCTCCTATCCTGCACCCCCATGCTGTCATGTGCTGCTCGCATCCTGCACCCCCATCCTGTCATGTGCTGCTCCCATCCTGCATCCCAATCGTGTCATGTGCTGCTCCAATCCTGCACCCCCATCTTGTCATGTGCTGCTCTCATCCTGCCATGTGCTACTCTGTTCCAGAGCCCTCATCATGTCATGTGCTCCCATCCTGCACCCCCATGCTGTCATGTGCTGCTCTCATCCTGCGCCCCCATTGTGTCACGTGGTGCTCCCATCCTGCACCCCCATCCTGTCATGTGCTGCTCCCATCCTGTGCCCCATTCTATCATGTGCTGCTCCCATCCTGTGCCCACATCCTGTCATGTGGCGTTCCCATCCTGCGCCCCTATTCTGTCATGTGGCGCTCCCATCCTGCACCCCCATGCTATCATGTGCTGCTCTCATCCTGCGCCCGTTCTGTCATGTGATGCTCCCATCATGCACCCCCATGCTGTCATGTGCTGCTCCCATCCTGTGCCCCCATCCTTTCATATGCTGCTCTCATCCTGCCATGTGCTACTCTCTTCCTGAGCTCTCATCCTGTCATGTGCTCTCATCCTGCGCCCCCATCCTGTCATGTGGTGCTCCCATCCTGCGCCCCCATCCTGTCATGTAGTGCTCCCATCCTGCACCCCATGCTGTCATGTGCTGCTCCCATCCTCTGCCCCCGTTCTGTCATGTGATGCTCCCATCCTGCGCCCCCATCCTGTCATGTGGTGTTCCCATCCCGCGCCCCCATCCTGTCATGTAGTGCTCCCATCCTGCACCCCATGCTATCATGTGCTGCTCTCATCCTGCGTCCCCATTGTGTCACGTGGTGCTTCCATCCTGCACCCCCGTTCTGTCATGTGATGCTCCCATCCTGCGCCCCCATTCTGTCATGTGCTGCTCCCATCCTGCGCCCCATCCTGTCATGTAGTGCTCCTATCCTGCACCCCCATGCTGTCATTTGCTGCTCCCATCCTGCACCCCCATTCTAGTATGTGCTGATCCTATCCTGCACCCCCATCCTTTCATGTGCTGCTCCCATCCTGCGCCCCATCCTGTCAAGTGGTGCTCCCATCCTGCACCCCCATTCTAGTATGTGCTGCTCCTATCCTGCACCCCATCCTTTAATGTGCTACTCCCATCCTGCGCCCCATCCTGTCAAGTGGTGCTCCTCATCCTGCACACCCATGCTGTCATGTGCTGCTGCCATCCTGCACCCCAATCGTGTCATGTGCTGCTCCAATCCTGCGCCTCCATCCTATCATGTACTGCTCTCATTCTGCGCCCCCATCCTGTCATGTGGTGCTCCAATCCTGCGCCTCCATCCTGTTATGTGCTGCTCTCATCCTGCGCCCCAATTCTGTCATGTGGTGCTCCTATACTGCACCCCCATGCTGTCATGTGCTGCTCTCATCCTGCGCCCCCATTGTGTCACGTGGTGCTCCCAACCTGCACCCCATCCTGTCATGTGCTGCTCCCATCCTGTGCCCCCATTCTATCATGTGCTGCTCCCATCCTGCGCCCCCATCCTGTCATGTGGCGCTCTCATCCTGCACCCCCATCCTGTCATGTGGCGCTCCCATCCTGCACCCCCATGCTATCATGTGCTGCTCTCATCTTGCGCCCCTGTTCTGTCATGTGGTGCTCCCATCATGCACCCCATGCTGTCATGTGCTGCTCCCATCCTGTGCCCCCTTCCTGTCATGTGCTGCTCACATCCTGCCATGTGCTACTCTCTTCCTGAGCTCTCATCCTGTCATGTGCTCCCATCCTGCGCCCCCATCCTGTCATGTAGTGCTCCCATCCTGCACCCCATGCTGTCATGTGCTGCTCCCATCCTCTTCCCCCGTTCTGTCATGTGATGCTCCCATCCTGCGCCCCCATCCTGTCATGTGGTGCTCCCATCCTGCGCCCCCATCCTGTCATGTAGTGCTCCCATCCTGCACCCCATGCTGTCATGTGCTGCTCTCATCCTGCGTCCCCATTGTGTCACGTGGTGCTCCCATCCTGCACCCCCATTCTGTCATGTGATGCTCCCATCCTGGGCCTCCATTCTGTCATGTGCTGCTCCAATCCTGCGCCCCCATCCTGTCATGTAGTGCTCCTATCCTGCACCCCCATGCTGTCATTTGCTGCTCCCATCCTGCACCCCCATTCTAGTATGTGCTGCTCCTATCCTGCACCCCCATCCTTTCATGTGATGCTCCCATCCTGCGCCCCATCCTGTCAAGTGGTGCTCCTCATCCTGCACCCCCATGCTGTCATGTGCTGCTGCCATCCTGCACCCCAATCGTGTCATGTGCTGCTCCAATCCTGCGCCTCCATCCTGTCATGTACTGCTCTCATCCTGCGCCCCCATCCTGTCATGTGGTGCTCCCATCCTGCACCCCCATGCTGTCATGTGCTGCTATCATCCTGCGTCCCCATTGTGTCACGTGGTGCTCCCATCCTGCACCCCCGTTCTGTCATGTGATGCTCCCATCCTGCGCCCCATTCTGTCATGTGCTGCTCCCATCCTGCGCCCCCATCCTGTCATGTAATGCTCCTATCCTGCACCCCCATGCTGTCATTTGCTGCTCCCATCCTGCACCCCCAATCTAGTATGTGCTGCTCCTATCCTGCACCCCCATCCTTTCATGTGCTGCTCCCATCCTGCGCCCCCATCCTGTCAAGTGGTGCTCCTCATCCTGCACCCCCATGCTGTCATGTGCTGCTCCCATCCTGCACCCCAATCGTGTCATGTGCTGCTCCAATCCTGCGCCTCCATCCTGTCATGTGGTGCTCCCATCCTGCACCCCCATGCTGTCATGAGCTGCTCCCATCCTGCGCCCCCATTCTGTCATGTGGTGCTCCCATCCTGGACCCCCATCCTGTCATGTGCTGCTCCCATCCTGTCATGTGCTGCTCTCATCCTGCGCCCCCATTCTGTCATGTGCTGCTCCCATCCTGCGTCCCCATTCTGTCATGTGTTGCTCCCATCCTGCGCCCCCATTCTGTCATGTGCTACTCCCATCCTGCGCTCCAATCCTGTCATGTGGTGCTCCCATCCTGCGCCCCCGTTCTGTCATGTGCTGCTCCCATCCTGCGCCCCAGTTCTGTCATGTGCTGCTCCCATCCTGCACCCCTGTTTTCATGTGCTGCTCCCATCCTGCACCCCAGTTCTGTCATGTGCTGCTCCCATCCTGCGTCCCCATTCTGTCATGTACTCCTCCCATCCTGTGCCCCCATTCTGTCATGTGCAGCTCCCATCCTGCGCCCCATTCTGTCATGTGCTACTCCCATCCTGCGCCCCAATCCTGCCATGCGGTGCTCCCATGCTGCGCCCCCATTCTGTCATGTGCTGCTCCCATCCTGCGCCCCAGTTCTGTCATGTGCTGCACCCATCCTGCGCCCGTTTTCATGTGCTGCTCCCATCCTGCACCCCAGTTCCGTCATGTGCTGCTCCCATCCTGCGCCCCTGTTTTCATGTGCTGCTCGTATTCTGCACCCAAGTTTTGTCATGTGCTGCTCCCATCCTGCACCCCCTTTTTCGTATGCTGTTCCCATCCTGCGCCCCTGTTCTGTCATGTGCTGTTCCCATCCTGCACCCCCATGCTGTCATGTGCTGCTCCCATCCTGTGCCCCCATTCTGTCATGTGCTGCTTCCATCCTGCGCCCCCATCCTGTCATGTGCTGCTCCCATCCTGCCCCTCCGTTCTGTCATGTGCTGCTCCCATCCGGCGCCCCCATTCTACCATGTGCTGCTCCCATCCTGCACCCCCATTCTGTCATGTGCTGCTCCCATCCTGCGTCCCCATTGTGTAATGTGCTGCTCCCATGCATATGTCCTGTACGCTGCTCCATAAAGGTTGATGGCCCCCACAAGATGCTCCATAGTATATGCCCAGTATGCTGCTCCATAAAGGTTGATGGCCCCCATAAGATGCTCCATAGTATTATATGCCCCATATGCTGCTGCGATATAAAAAAAAAACATACTCACCTATCGTCGGTGGGCGCCAAGTGCCGGGGGCCTAAGCAGGCGGGGACATCGGCGTGCTATGGGGGTCAGGTGTCGATACCGCCGCTGGCTCAGGCCCCCGACACTTGCTATATTCATCTGTCCCCCGTTCCACCGCAGCGCACCGCGCCGCTCCTTCTTCCGGGTGCTCTGGCTGTGACTGTTCAGTCAGAGGGTGGCGCCGGCGTGTACTAATCACGTCATCGCGCCCTCTGACCTGAACGTCACAGGCAGAGAACGGGAAAGACGGCGGTGCACAGCAGTGGAACGGGGGACAGGTGAATATAGCATACTCACCCTCCAGGCACGTCCCTGCTTCTTCGTCGGAGATCGCGGTATGCGTTCAGTGCTTACGCATACCGCAATCTCCTCTGGGCTGCATCACTCTGTGGGGTCCAGACTGCACAGGCATTTCCGCTTGCGCAGTCTATAAATTGGTGGGACAGAGTGACGCTCCCAGTGTTATATTATATTATATTAAATGTTTCAGCCGAAATACCAAACAAATGAAAATATTAGGCAAAGATAACGCAAGTAAACACAAAATGCAGTTTGTAAATGAAGGTCTTTACTATTAAGGGGAAAAGAAATCCAAACCTACAGGGCCATGTTAAAAAGTGATTGCCCCTAAACCTAATAACTGGTTGGGCCACCGTTAGCAGGAACAACTGCAATCAAGCATTTGTGATAAGTGGCAATGACTCTTTTAAACGCTATGTAGGAATTTTGACCCACTTGTCTTTGCAGAATTGTTGTAATTCAGCCACATTGAAGGGTTTCAGAGCATGAACCACCTTTTTAAGGTAACGCCACAGCATCTCAATCTGATAAGATCAGTACTGTGACAAGGCCACTCCAAAGTCTTCATTTTGTTTTTCTTAAGCCTTTCAGTGATGGACTTGCTGGTGTGTTTTGGATCATTGTCCTGCTGCATAACCCAAGTGCACTTCAACTTGAGGTCACAAACAGATGGCAGGACATTCTCCCTCAGGATTTTTTGGTAGACAGAAGAATTCATGGTTCTATTAACCACAGCAAGACTTCCAGGTCCTGAAGCAGCAAAACAGCCCCAGACCATCACACTACCACCACCATATTTTACTGTTGGTATGGTATTCCTTTTCTGAAATGCTGTATTACTTCTACATCAGATGTAATGGGAAATAAACCTTTCAAAAAGTTCAATTTTTGTCTCATCAGTCCACAGAGTATTCTCCCAAAAGTCTTAGGGATCATCAAGATATTTTCTGGCAAAACTGAGAAGAGTCATTTGTTCTTATTGCTTTCTTATGGTAGGGTCATGAACAATGACCTTAATTGAGGCAAGTGAGACCTGCGGTTCTTTGGATGTTGGGTCTTTTGTGACCTCTTGGATGAGTTGTCGCTGCGCTCTTGGGGTAATTTTGGTCAGCTGGCCAGGAAGATTCACCACTGTTTCATGTTTTGGCCATTTGTGGATAATGGTTTTCACTATGGTTTGCTGGAATCCCAAAGCTTTAGAAATGGCTCTATAACCTTTTCAAGACTGATAGATATCAATTACTCTGTTTCTCATTTGTTCCAGAATTTCTTTGGATCGCGGCATGATGTCTAGCTTTTGAGGATTTTTGGGGCTATTTCACTTTGTCAGGCAGGTCCTATTCAATGTGATTTCTTGATTGAGAACAGGTGTGGCAGTAATCAGGCATGAGTGTGGATAGGGAATTTGAACTCAGCTTCCCAAAGAAGTGATAAACGACAGTTAATTTATGTTTTGGGTGTGTGAGGGACAATTGCTTTTTCACACAGAGCCCTGTGGGTCTGGATTTATTTTTCCCTTAATAATAAAGACCTTCATTTATAAACTGCATTTTGTGCTTACTTGTGTTATCTTTGTCAAATATTAAAAATTGTTTGGTGATCTGAAACATTTAAGTGTGACATGGAAATGAGCATGAAAAAGAATAGGGTGTGGTTTGGCAGATAAAATGGAGACGGAGTGTCTCATTTAGTGCCTGGACCTGGAGATGTGCGGCTTTCCTGTGTGTTGGTCTGTGCTAAGGCTAAAAGAACCAGACACATTCCTGAGCGGGTGGACACACTATATGTGGTATGGACTTTTTACTTTGTGTTTTCACTCTGTGCCAGAAAAGGCTGTTCTTTTGTTTGCTTGCCTGAGGGGTATATGTAGTTTTAAATAAACTTGCCTGGACATTTCAGCAATACCGCTGACACACAAACCTGAGTGAATACAAAAGTCATCTACATGAAATCATCCTAGCAAAATAAAAAAAAAAATCACAATAATGAGTACTACTGGATAAAATACCTGGTACCCTCCTTTTTATTTTTTGGCATGATTCCTCTAATTCCCAGTCCTCTCTTTATGCACGCTGTGCTCTGGAAGTCTGAGACACTCCCCATGCACTGGGTCGATCCATTTCGGTGTAGGGGGGAGTGTTTCAGACTTCTAGAGCACATAAGGGTTAGTTAGACAAGGAATCAGAAACACAGTGCCAGAAGGAATGAAAAAGGAGGGCACCAGGTATTTTAACTATGCCTTTATTGTGAAGTGATGGGTCGCTTTAAGGGGCTGTCTAAAGAAAATCCTATTAGGACATATGGATGTCAACTCATTGGATTTTAGTTAATGTGAGTCACTGAACATAGAGGAAACGGTATCCTACAACAGAAGAAAATAGTTATACATAAAGGAATTTCTCAACCAAAACAGATGAAGAAAAGTCATGCCATGAAAATAGAGACATATGGAAGGAAAACAAATCCCAAAAATGCAGGGTATTACCTCTGTTAGGTTCTGGTTGAATAGAGCCAGTAGGAGGGCTGTAGTTAACGCTTGCTGTCTGGCCTGACTGAGAGCCTTCACCTTATTCCTCCGGTCTATGACCGCGTTCAGTTTGTATTGGACCTGTCTAGTCTCCAATCTTTTGTTGTCTTCTAGAAGTTTGCTGGCTTGATCTTGTAAAGACGTCACCTGAAAAATGCAACATTAGTCAGATTCACATAGAACACCACATTATACATTGTATACCGGATTTCTCGTGTGTCAGAAGTATCAGTTTCCTGATACCACTGAATAAAATAATTACCAGGCTGGACTTTTTTTCATAAATTAAAAAGTTTAGAATTTTTTTTAACATATCATATTTTAGTGAAAATTCTATATTTCCTAAAGTGGTGATGCAGGGAAAGCAAAACATGGCAGGGACTCGCTAAACGGGAACCTGTCATGTGCACAAGTACTATTAACCTGCAGATTTAGCATTAAGCTGCAAGTTAACAGCGTGTTTGGCCACCACACTGAAAGTGCGACTACCAAGAGGAAATTAATTTTACCGGCTTTCAGTCATAGAGGCGTTCCAGAAGGTTTTCAGTAACTGCTCAATACACCGTGGGCAGCGGCTGTAAGCATACCCTGGAACCTTGCTCTGCACAGATGCACTGCACTGAAAGTTGTCAATCAAATTCCCGGGGGTGTGCTTACAGCGGCTGCTTACCATGTACTGAGCACGGTGTCCTCTACTGGGCTGTGTTTTGCTGTTTCGATAAAACCAGTGCTTTATCTGCAGGAGATTATCATTACAGGACTAGGTGTCTCCACCCTCTTAGTCAACTGCTGTGTAACCCCGCCCCCACCACCGATTGGCAGCTTTCTGTCAATGCACAGTGTACACAGAAAGCTGTCAATCAGTGGTGTGGGCGGGGTTATACACAGCTCAGCATTCTGAGCTCTGTTAGATCTGCAGCAGTGAAAACTGATTGTAACAAAATGACAGCATGCAAACAAGCAAGTCACGCATTCCTGGAATCAGGGTCTTAAGGTACCTTCACACATAACGATATCGTTAACGATATCGTTGCTTTTTGTGACGTAGCAACGATATCGTTAAGGAAATCGTTATGTGTGACAGCGACCAACGATCAGGCCCCTGCTGGGAGATCGTTGGTCGCTGAGTAAAGTCCAGAACTTTATTTCGTCGCTGGACTTCCCACTGACATCGCTGGATCGGCGTGTGTGACACCGATCCAGCGATGTCTTCACTGGTAACCAGGGTAAACATCGGGTTACTAAGCGCAGGGCCGCGCTTAGTAACCCGATGTTTACCCTGGTTACCAGCATAAACGTTAAAAAAAACAAACACTACATACTTACCTTTTGCTGTCTGTCCCCGGCGCTCTGCTTCCTGCACTGGCTGTGAGCACAGTGGAGGAGACAGATTGTGGTTGGCCTTGGAGGTCAATGTCAGTAGTTTGAACTGAATACCTTTGGGAACCAATGAAGGGATTTGAAGAGGGGAGAGGCATAGGAGAAGCAAGGAGAGATGTTGATTAGTCAGGCTGCAGAGTTAAGGACAGACTGGAGAGCTGCAAGAGTGTTAGCAGGTAGGCCACAGAGGAGGATGTTGCAGTAGACGAGGCGGAAGATGATGAAGGCATGCATTAATATGTTAGTAGATTCAGGGTTGAGGAAAGGACAAATTCTGGAAATATTTTTGAGTTGGAGGTGGCAGTAGGGGACAAGAGCTTGGATGTGTGGTTTGAAGGACAGAGCAGAGACGAGGATTACTCTGAAGTAGTTTCTGGTACAGAGGAAAGCGTGATGTCATGTATTGGGATAGACAGATCAAGTTGGCGAGATGGGTGAGATGGAGGAAAGATGATGAGTTCAGTTTTGTCTACACTGAGCTTTAGGAAGTGTGATGAGAAGAAGGAGGTATGGCTGTTAGACACATTGGGATTCTGGACAGCAGAGAGGTGACATCTGGGCCAGAGAGGTAGATTTGAGTGTCATCAGCATAGAAGTGGTATAGGAAGCCATGGGACTTTATAAGTTGTGCTAAGCCAAAAGTATAGATGGAGAAGAGTAAAGGTCCCAAGATGGAGCCTTGAGGGATACTGAAAGCGAGGGCAGGATGAGGAGGGAATATGGGAATGGGAGACGCTAAGAGGAAATTTATGATTAAGATCCATTTATGATGTGCGGCAAACAGCTCCATATTGTGATTGGTTGCAACTGTTGAATTTGTTATCTCAGATAAAAGACATAGATACAATGAACAGACCCATGGCTTTTAGATAAGGGACCACATAAACAGTAGTAGCATGAAATATGCAAAATATGTTCAATCTCATGGGCACTAAAACAATGGTAGAATTCTATATAGAGGTAAAATTACCTTTTCATCTTGGGATGATAGAAGCTTCTCAAAGGCTTCATGCTTTTTGATCAGTTGTTCAGTTTCTCCAGCAGAAGCTCCAAGGTCACTTGACTTTAGTGTCACCTGCAAACACAGATGGAAACCAACCTTTCAAGCTTTGTTGTTTTTTTAATAACACGTTGAGAATATTGTTTATAAAGGTGCAACCTATAACATTTATAATGAATGTTAGTTGAAGTTAAAAATAAAAAGTAAAAACTGTTGCAGTCAGCCTAGTTTTGACAATGGAGATATAATAGTTATTCCCAGCTTTATGCATGGAGTATATAATTTTAAGAATAGTTTCTTTCTTTTAGGCAAATGTAGTCTAGCTAATCCAGAGAATAAAGATGAAATGAAGTGGCACTCACCCGATCTTGCTGAATGAAAAGTGTCCTTTATTCAGAGTGCATACTCACAGACATCTAAAGGAGAGGCGGCTTGGTAGAAGGAAAGGTGCGAGGGGAGGCAAGAGGACGACGGCCGTTTCGCGTCCTGGACCCGTTGAAGCGCGCAGGCGCGAAACGGCCGTCGTCCTCTTGCCTCCCCTCGCACCTTTCCTTCTACCAAGCCGCCTCTCCTTTAGATGTCTGTGAGTATGCACTCTGAATAAAGGACACTTTTCATTCAGCAAGATCGGGTGAGTGCCACTTCATTTCATCTTTATTCTCTGGATCTTCATTGCTTTTTTGTTGAGCACCACCCGCCTGCTATTGATTACTGCGCGCCGCAGTGGTTCTGAATTGAGTCTCTATTTTTTCAGCGCTGTTTAAAGTTCATTTAGGCGAACTCCACGTTACATCATAGTTGTGGAGGAAAACACTTGGTGCCATTCTATCTTCATTTTTACAGTAGTCTAGCTAATACTTTACAGTCACAACATGTGCATTGAATTGAGCATTTCTTATGGGGCAGATATTGAGAACAGACTTGCTTTTCATCTTGTAAACATAGTGTATAATGATCAAAACCTTGAGAAGTTCATCAGCTTGGAGCTGGTCTTCTAAATTCACACCATATGGATAAAGTTCATAGATTGGAGAATGTTTACTTTGGTCGAAGAAACTGTTTTGTCTTCTAACAGTAGGAGATGTCTAAACACCCCCATTGTATGGTTTGTTATTAGTGATGGAAAATAAATGTGTTCTTGAAGTGAATTGATGCCAGAGATGGTCTTTGTTGAAGATATACTTTAAGTCTTAAGAACAGATGATCTACCAATTACAGGAATATATTATACCCAGTGTTTATAGAATTCAGTCTTGCGCGCAGTAGGAGTTGGTGAGCTTTTTCGAGAAACGACTGTCCAAAAAAGGTATTTTTTCCCTCAACTAAATTAGCTACTGTAAGATAAATGAGAACAGTTGTAGCAAAGCATGCAAGATAGTTGTTCCCAAACACACTGCCACAAGAAAGGCGAATATTGCGAAATAGGTTGCCGTAAACGTCTGTCTTTGGTAACATGGACGTAGGATAGGTGCCCATTACCCGCAGAGATGTCTTCAGCACCACTTCCTCCCAATTCTAATTGGAGGGGCGAAAGACAACCCGCTTAAATAAATGGACCATTATTTTACAAACATGATCCCATGGGAACTTACCGTAATGGACCTAATCTTGTACTTAATAGCTGAAAACTGCACTTTATCTATTTGCATTTATGAATTTGCCTTATGCATGTATAAGTGAAGATTAGATTTGGTTTTAAGCATCACTTACAGATCAGTGTACTCTATTGCAAAACGGGTTTGTGTTAGCTGAGAGTACACCATATATTTGCAGATACGCTTGACAAGGTGCAAAATAGGATAGTCGTAGTCGTGAAATATTGGCATGTACAGACATGGCAGAGCTATAGAGGTGCTATATTTCACAGTGATTCTTGAACCTGTAGTTGGATACGTTTTGGTAAGAAGACCTTCTCTGGTCATGTGGTGTTTGTAACATAGTGCCGCTGCTCAGGTCATGTCCTATCAAAGGTCATAAAAAGCTGCTCCGGGGTGTATGCAAGCAGATTAGACTTTGGACGCTATTCGTAGCAGGGATTCCCAGCAGGGGGCAGATGTACTGGCACGGGAAGGAGTAACCAACAGCTGGAAAACTGAACTGGAAATCTAATCCTAAACCTAGCGTCTGTGTCTGGATACTTGGCTGTCACTGGATAGGGCTACACAAAACCACACAGAGCCATTAACTTGATAATGTATTTACTCTGCTCAGCGCTAGACTGGCTAGAGTTAACTCTATGACTGCTAAACATATGACGCCAATTAGTCGTAGTCACACTTACCAGGCTAAATTAATTACTCTCTGTTCACAAGGTCAACACGCCAAAAAAAGGGGTAGAAGACATTTAGTCTGCAATTTACCATGGTGCATGGGATTTGCTAATCAGATCAGAAGCATAGGCATAGACTTTGCGCCGTGCTACCAATCCGGTACATTTCAGTTCATTCATTGAAATGATAGATAAGGGTTGGATTCCTTTTTTTTTTTTTCTTTAGGTGCAGGTGATGATAGCGATGGTGTGTGTGTGTGTGTGTGGGGGGGGGGTCATGTGATTAATGTAATATAGGAACTTTCTGTGTTTTCGATATATACTATCCTCATTGTAGCAGCATAGTAGCAGACACAATAAAAATATGAAGGATGTCACTTATTTTACAGGTGCATTTGGTTTCACGTCATTCTCTACTGCAGGCCATGTGTTAAAATCCAAAGAAGGATTCAATTATACATCAGTTATCCATAAATAGCACTCATACCTATGACAGTCTATGGGCAGGGGTGTTAGGATCGTGGTCGTAGAGGGTGCGACCACGAGCAAGCGCATGCCGGAGGAGGGCCTGCCAGGAACAGCGTCTAATTCAGCTGGATGTGTGTCCGAAGGCATACATTCAGCTCATGTATATTGAGGCCCAAAGACCCGCCGGCTCTATGCACTGCAATACAGGCTGTCGGCCAGTCAGAGGCCAGCAGCTGACGTAATGTGCCATGCAGGTCAAGCCGAAGTCAGCTCTTGCGTCTCCTACAGGAGAGAACGCCACGTGTTGTTAGAGCGAAGGAAGGTAAGAAGAATCTTTTTACATTTGTTTTTTTACATTTTTTTTTTACTCTGTTGGAATGTCAAGGATAACACAATTACTGGAAAGGGCCCAGGATAGTGGATATTATTACGGCAAGGACCCACGACAGAGGACATTATTACTGCAAAGGGACAGGATGGGGGACATTATATCAGGAAGGGGGACATTATACCAGAAGGGGCCCAGGATGGGGGAAATTGTACTACGAAGAGGCCTTGGTTGGGGCACAATATACCAGAAGTGGGCCGAAGATGAGGCACATTATACCAGGAAGAAGACCTGGATGGGCTTATTAGTACCGGTAATCACTCTAAATTGGGGACATTATTATATGGGGTGGAAGGGCGAACATATTTATCTTTATAGGATCTATAACACTACCAGAGCCCAGACATCTGACCAACATGAAGGATCCATCAGACTCTAGTTACATCAGGAAATTAGAAGACTCGATAAAAACTTGATGTGGTTTTATTATCTACGCATTTCAAAATCATCCAATTTCTTCATAAGGAGTACCAATTACCTGCCTCTCCTCACTATGAATGGAATAGAATAGAACAACATGTCTAAGGAGGACTACCTGGCGGACATATGCAACCTATGCAGCCACACCGGGGCCCAAGGTGTAAGGGGGCTGCCACCACCACCTTCAAATAAGGTGGAATTGTGCATTATGGTGACATGTTGGACTGTAAAGGGCCCATATACTGTTGTTCCCTCACCATCAGTGCCAGCGTTAAAACATTTCTGTGGATAGGTGATACTTTTTGGGGGGATAAGAAGGGTAAAAGCTAGTGATGAGAGAATATACTCGTTACTCGAGATTTCCCGAGCACGCTTGGGTGTCATCCGAGTATTTGTAAGCGCTCGGAGATTTAGTTTTCCTCACCTCAGCTGAATGATTTACATCTGTTAGCCAGCTTGATTACATGTGGGGATTCCCTAGCATCCAGGCAACCCCCACATGTACTTATGTTGGCTATCAGATGTAAATCATTCAGCTGTGGCAAGAAAAACTAAATCTCCGAGCGCTTACAAATACTCGGATGACACACGAGCGTGCTCGGGAAATCTCGAGTAACGGGTATATTCGCTCATCACTAGTAAAAGCCCTTTAAACACTTGAATCCACCCTAAAGAGCCCTGATAAAACAACCCTAAAGAAAAAATAATAATTCTATTACCTCTCAGATACCTCTCTGATACTCCCTTAAAACCCCTAACTTACACATGTTCTTAGCATCATTTACATTATTATTTTCCTTTTGTCACTTGTCATAGCACATCTCTTTCCAATAGTGCTGGAAATGAAAAATCCCTGAAAAGTTAAAATCAGTAAAGTTTTCTGTTGGTTTGTAGTTGTAGAAATGTGCAGTCTAAAGACCAAACGTGATGTTTGGGGTTTGGCCAGAGTGAACTGTGATATTTGGCAAAACTTTCAGTAGTGACTTTAATTTATGTTTTTAGCCAATTCTCAGATCCCGTTTTATAAGACGACATTTATTTTCTTAGGCATGTGGAACGGCTGCTTTGTGCGCTGGCTCTATGTCTGCTGACAATATAACACACCAATTAGTCGGTAAAATTACACTCAATGAAAATCCCTCAGGACTTTACAGCGAGGGGCGATTTCACAAGAATGTTAAAGACGCAGCAGGATAAAAGCAAGGGCAAAAGAGTATTATATAAGGGCAGGACTTTATTTCAATTAGAATTTGGTGGAGAAGAATTATGAGTGCTGAGTCCTGTGTAAGAATTGATCTCAGAACTGCAGACTGGCAAAACATTGAGGTTTGCCATGAGACAAAACAGAGTTTGTAATCTGCAAGCCATTGTCTTAAAATGAAATGGGTATTCCCATGTTCAAGATCTTATCCCAATATGAAGTAGGTGTAATAATAATAAAATTAGTAAATTAGCAAATACCTCCAATTACAAATGTAGCATAGTTCTTCTGATTAGCTATGTTGCTAACCACATGTGCAGGGCATTGCAGAAGCTTAGGTATCTGTGGTTATGACCCCTAACATAGTGACAACTAGTTAGTTGTTAATGGTTGTAACCATGGATATTAAAACTACTGCAATGCTCTGCACATAGGATGTGACATAGGTTACCAGAAGAATCATACTACATTTCTAATTGGAGGCATTTGCCAACAATGGCATAACTAGAGCCTGATGAGTCTCGTTGCAAGATATGGACCGCCCCCCCATATATATATATAATGTGTGTGTTCTTCATACTGGTATATATGTCCCCTCATCCTGGTATATACAGTGGGGCAAAAAAGTATTTAGTCAGTCAGCAATAGTGCAAGTTCCACCACTTAAAAAGATGAGAGGCGTCTGTAATTTACATCATAGGTAGACCTCAACTATGGGAGACAAACTGAGAAAAAAAAATCCAGAAAATCACATTGTCTGTTTTTTTAACATTTTATTTGCATATTATGGTGGAAAATAAGTATTTGGTCAGAAACAAACAATCAAGATTTCTGGCTCTCACAGACCTGTAACTTCTTCTTTAAGAGTCTCCTCTTTCCTCCACTCATTACCTGTAGTAATGGCACCTGTTTAAACTTGTTATCAGTATAAAAAGACACCTGTGCACACCCTCAAACAGTCTGACTCCAAACTCCACTATGGTGAAGACCAAAGAGCTGTCAAAGGACACCAGAAACAAAATTGTAGCCCTGCACCAGGCTGGGAAGACTGAATCTGCAATAGCCAACCAGCTTGGAGTGAAGAAATCAACAGTGGGAGCAATAATTAGAAAATGGAAGACATACAAGACCACTGATAATCTCCCTCGATCTGGGGCTCCACGCAAAATCCCACCCCGTGGGGTCAGAATGATCACAAGAACGGTGAGCAAAAATCCCAGAACCACGCGGGGGGACCTAGTGAATGAACTGCAGAGAGCTGGGACCAATGTAACAAGGCCTACCATAAGTAACACACTACGCCACCATGGACTCAGATCCTGCAGTGCCAGACGTGTCCCACTGCTTAAGCCAGTACATGTCCGGGCCCGTCTGAAGTTTGCTAGAGAGCATTTGGATGATCCAGAGGAGTTTTGGGAGAATGTCCTATGGTCTGATAAAACCAAACTGGAACTGTTTGGTAGAAACACAACTTGTCGTGTTTGGAGGAAAAAGAATACTGAGTTGCATCCATCAAACACCATACCTACTGTAAAGCATGGTGGTGGAAACATCATGCTTTGGGGCTGTTTCTCTGCAAAGGGGCCAGGACGACTGATCCGGGTACATGAAAGAATGAATGGGGCCATGTATCGTGAGATTTTGAGTGCAAACCTCCTTCAATCAGCAAGGGCATTGAAGATGAAACATGGCTGGGTCTTTCAACATGACAATGATCCAAAGCACACCGCCAGGGCAACGAAGGAGTGGCTTCGTAAGAAGCACTTCAAGGACCTGGAGTGGCCTAGCCAGTCTCCAGATCTCAACCCTATAGAAAACCTTTGGAGGGAGTTGAAAGTCCGTGTTGTCAAGCGAAAAGCCAAAAACATCACTGCTCTAGAGGAGATCTGCATGGAGGAATGGGCCAACATACCAACAATAGTGTGTGGCAACCTTGTGAAGACTTACAGAAAACGTTTGACCTCTGTCATTGCCAACAAAAGATAGATTACAAAGTATTGAGATGAAATTTTGTTTCTGACCAAATACTTATTTTCCACCATAATATGCAAATAAAATGTTAAAAAAACAGACAATGTGATTTTCTGGATTTTTTTTTCTCAGTTTGTCTCCCATAGTTGAGGTCTACCTATGATGTAAATTACAGACACCTCTCATCTTTTTAAGTGGTGGAACTTGCACTATTGCTGACTGACTAAATACTTTTTTGCCCCACTGTACATAAATTATAATAATAAAGAAATAATAATGAATAAAAATGTATAAATGCCCTTCATCCTGGTATTTATGTCCCTCAACCTTCCCCATTCTGGTATTTATATCCACCGTCCTGATATATGTCTCTGTTCTGCCGGTGTTCTTTAATATATAGAAAAAATTAACCATTATACTCATCAGGGCGAACATAAAAGTCATGAGACCCTATAGCAGAAGTATAATGCAGTCCCCTTACTCCTTCATATGGTATAAAACATAGCCCATATTCATCCCTATAGTATAATGCACCCCACAAAGGCCTCCATGTAGTATAATTCACCCCATAGTCCTTCACACATTATAATGCATCCACCTTAGTCCTTCTTATAGTATAATGCGCACCCATAGTTCTTAATGTAGTATAATTCAACCACCATAGTCATCCATATAGTTTAATGAACCCCATAGTCCTCCATATAGTATAATGCATCTTATAGTCCTCCATATAGTATAATTCAGTCCATAATCCTCCTTATGATAAAATGCAACCTGAAATAGTTCTCCATATATAATGCAACCCATAGTCCTCCATATAGTATAATACACAGCCCATATTCTTCCATATAGTATAATGCACAGCGCAGAGTCATCCATGAAGTATAATGCACAGCCCATAGTCATCCATGTAGTATAATGCACAGCCCATAGTCATCCATGTAGTCTAATGCACAGCCCAAACTCATCCATGTAGTCTAATGCACAGCTCATAGTCATCTGTGTAGTCTAATGCACAGGCTATAGTTATCCATTTAGTGCAATGCACAGCACACAGTCATCCATTTAGTGCAATGCACAGCCCTTAGTCATCCATGTAGTATAATGCAGAGCACAGTCATCCATACAGTATAATGCACAGCCCATATTCGTACATGTAGTATAATGCACAGCCAGTGTAGGACTGGGGTGCCAAGGGCCCACCAGTAACATTGACTTTGTGGGGCCCACTTTTCACCTGCATGCAAATATTACATTTCCCTCATTCACAAATTTACCTATGCTTCTATATAATACTAAACTGGGTAGTTTGGTTAATGAGTGATGATATGCTGATTTTTCTGTACATAGGAAATCAAGTGAATTTGGCCACGTACTGCCCATACAGTGGAGATGGGGGCCCATATCTAGACAAGGGCCCACCGAGGTATTCCCCTGTTCCCTTATGGGCCAGTTTGAGCCTGTGCACAGCCCATAATATCCATATAGTAGAATGCACAGCCCATAGTCATACATGTAGTATAATGCACAACCTATAGTCACCCATACAGTATAATGCACAGCTTATAGTCATCCGACAGATGTAATGCACAGCCTACAGTCATCCATATTTTACAATGCACAGACCATAGTCATCCATGTAGCATAATGTACCTCAATATATAATGTACAGCCGATAGCCATCCATGTAGTATAATGCACAGCCCATAGTCATACATGTAGTACTGTATAATGCACAGTCAATAGTCATCCATACAGTATAATACACAGCTTATAGTCATCCATGTAGTACAATGCACAGCCCATAGTCTTACATGCAGTATAATGCACAGTCTATAGTCATCCACACAGTATAATACACAGCTTATAGTCATTCATTTAGTATAATGCAAAGCCCATAGTCATACATGTAGTATAATGCACAGTCTATAGTCATCCATACAGTATAAGGCTACTTTCACACTAGCGTCGGAATCTCCCCGTCGCAATGCGTCGGGGAGAGATTCCGACGCTAGCGTTTAATGTATTGCACAATGGAGGCAGCGGATGCATTTCTCCGGTGCATCCGCTGCCCCATTGTAAGGTGCGGGGAGGTGGGGGCGGAGTTCCGGCCGCGCATGCGCGGTCGGAAAAAGCGGTCCGTCAGGAGCAAAAAACGTTACATGTAGCGTTTTTTGCTCCCAACGGTCCGCAGAAGCACGACGGATGCGACGTGTGGCAATCCGTCGCAAATGCGTCGTCAATAGAAGTTTATGGGGAAAAAACGCATCCTGCAAGCACTTTTGCAGGATGCGTTTTTTCTGCAAAACGACGCATTGTGACGGATTACAGAAAACGCTAGTGTGAAAGTAGCCTAATACACACCTTATAGTCATCCATGTAGCATAATCCACAGCCCATAGTCATACATGTAGTATAATGCAGTCTATAGTCATCCATGCAGTATAATACACAGCTTATAGTCATCGATGTAATATAATACACAGCCCATAGTCATACATGTAGTATAATGCACAGCCTATAGTTATCCATACAGTGTACTGCACAGCTTATAGTCATCCATACAGTATATTGCACAGGCCATAGTCATCCATTTAGTATATTACAGAGCTCATTATCATCCATATGGTATAATGCACAGCCCATTGTCATGCATGTAGTATAATGCATAGCCTAGTCATCCATATAGTATAATGCATAGCATATAGTCGTACATGTAGTATAATATGCAGCCCACAGTCATCCATATAGTACAATGCACAGCCTATAGCCATACATGTATTATTCACAGTAAACAAATACTTGGAGTACACTTCAACAGCTAGCTCACAGAAAAAAAACAGTTGCTCTATAAAATTATGTAAACTTTAATAATTAATATATAAAATACTGGTGCACACAAAACTCAGTACCATCACCAAGAAATCAAAAAATTACTAAAATAGAAAAGGCCAAGGATGGTGCCTGGCCCTACTCTAAGCCTCAACACCACCAAAAATGTAGTATAATGCAGAGCCTATACACACAGGACATAGTCGTCCATACAGTATGATGCACAGCCCATAGTCATCCATATAGTACAATGTACAGCCCATAGTCATCCATGTAATATAATGCACAGCCCATAGTAATCCATGTAGTATAATGCAGTCTATAGTCATCCATGCAGTATAATACACAGCTTATAGTCATCGATGTAATATAATACACAGCCCATAGTCATACATGTAGTATAATGCACAGCCTATAGTTATCCATACAGTGTACTGCACAGCTTATAGTCATCCATACAGTATAATGCACAGCCCATAGTCATCCATGTGGCATAATGCACAGCCCATAGTGATCCATGTAGTATAATGCGCAGCTCATAATCATACATGTAGTATAATGCACAGACCATAATCATCCATTTAGTATAATGCACAGCCCATAGTCATTCATGTAGTTTATTGCACAGGCCATAGTCATCCATTTAGTATAATACAGAGCTCATTATCATCCATATGGTATAATGCACAGCCCATTGTCATGCATGTAGTATAATGCATAGTCTAGTCATCCATATAGTATAATGCATAGCATATAGTCGTACATGTAGTATAATATGCAGCCCATAGTCATCCATATAGTACAATGCACAGCCTATAGCCATACATGTATTATTCACAGTAAACAAATACTTGGAGTACACTTCAACAGCTAGCTCACAGAAAAAAAACAGTTGCTATATAAAATTATGTAAACTTTAATAATTAATATATAAAATACTGGTGCACACAAAACTCAGTACCATCACCAAGAAATCAAAAAATTACTAAAATAGAAAAGGCCAAGGATGGTGAATGGCCCTACTCTAAGCCTCAACACCACCAAACATGTAGTATAATGCAGAGCCTATACACACAGGACATAGTCGTCCATACAGTATGATGCACAGCCCATAGTCATCCATATAGTACAATGTACAGCCCATAGTCATCCATGTAGTATAATGCACAGCCCATAGTAATCCATGTAGTATAATGCGCAGCTCATACTCATTCATGTAGTAAAATGCACAGCCCACAATCTTTTATGTAGTTTAATGCACAGGTCATAATCATCCATACGGTATAATGCACAGCCTGCTCATGCATGTAGTAGAATACACAGCCAAGTCATCCATATAGTACAATGCACAGCCCATTGTCACCCATGTAGTATAATTTACACCCCATAGTAATCCATTTACTATAATGCGCAGACCGTCATACATGTAGTATAACGCACCTTCATATATAATGCACAGCCCATCCCACAATCATCTATGTAGCATAATGAACAGCCCAAAGTCATTCATGCAGTATAATGCACAGCACATAGTCTTTCATGTAGCTTAATGCAAAGGCCATAGTCATCCATATATTTTGATGCAAAGGCCATAGTCATCCATATATTTTGATGCAAAGGCCATAGTCATCCATATATTTTGATGCACAGGCCATAGTCATCCATGTAGTATAATTCAGAGCTCATAGTCATCCATACGGTATAATGCACAGCACATAGTTATGCAAGTAGTATAATACACAGCTCAGTCATCCATATAGTACAATGCACAGCCCATAGTCATACATGTAGTATAATGCAAAACCCATATTCATCCATGTAGTATAATGCACCTCCATATACAATACACAGCCCATAGTCATACATGTAGTATAGTGCACAGCCCATAGTCATCCATGTAGTATAATTCTCAGCCCATAGTCATTCATGTAGTATAATGCACAGCCTATTTTCATTCACGTAGTATAATGCACAGGCCATAGTCATCCATATAGTACAATGCATGCACAGCTCATAGTCATCCATGCAGTAAAATGCACAGCCCATAGTAATCCATGTTGTATAATGCGCAGCCCATAGTCATTTATGTAGTAAAATGCACAGCCCATAGTCTTTCATGTAGTTTAATGCACAGGCCATAATCATCCATGTAGTACAATGCACAGCCCATAGTGATTCAAGCAGTATAATGCACAGCCTATAGTATTCCATTTAATATAATGCACAGCCCATAGTCATAGATGTATTTAATGCACCTTCATATATCATGCACAGCCCATAATCATCTATGCAGTATAATGCACAGCCCATAGTCATTGATGTAGAATAATGCACAGCACATAGTCTTTCATGTAGCTTAATGCAAAGGCCATAGCCATCCATATATTATGATGTACAGACCATAGTCATCCATATAGTACAATGCACAGCCCAAAATCATCCATGTAGTATAATTCAGAGCTCATAGTCATCCATACGGAATAATACACAGCACATAGTTATGCATGTAGTATAATGCACAGCTCAGTCATCCATATAGTACAATGCACAGCCCATAGTCATACATGTAGTACAATGCACAGCCTATAGACATCCATACAGTATAATGCACAACCCATAGTCATACATGTAGTATAATGCAAAGCCCATATTCATCCATGTAGTATAATGCACCTCCATATACAATACACAGCCCATAGTCATCCATGTAGTATGGTGCACAGCCCATAGTCATCCATGTAGTATAATGCACAGGCCAGAGTCACCCATACAGTATGATGCACAGCCCATAGTCATCCATATAGTACAATATACAGCCCATAATCATCCATGTAGTATAATGCACAGGCCATAGTCATCCATACAGTATGATGCACAGCCGATGGTCATCCATATAGTGCAATGCACAGCCCATAATCATCCATGTAGTATAATGCACAGGCCAGAGTCACCCATACAGTATGATGCACAGCCCATAGTCATCCATATAGTACAATATACAGCCCATAATCATCCATGTAGTATAATGCACAGGCCATAGTCATCCATACAGTATGATGCACAGCCGATGGTCATCCATATAGTGCAATGCACAGCCCATAATTATCCATGTAGTATAATGCACAGGCCATAGTCATCCATACAGTATGATGCACAGCCCATAGTCATCCATGTAGTATGGTGCACAGCCCATAGTCATCCATGTAGTATAATGCACAGCCTATATTCATCCATGTAGTATAATGCACAGGCCATAGTCACCCGTACAGTATGATGCACAGCCCATAGACATCCATATAGTACAATGCACAGCCTATAGTCATCCATAACATCAGAATGCCAGAAAACCACATACTGACTAAATCCCGTATATATTAAACAGGAAAATAACTCTCCAGCGAGAGCCACATATTAACCCACTCCATGAATACAAGAAAATAGGAGAAAAACCGAGTGTGCTGGGTTAAAAGCACAATACTTTATTGTAACAAATCTAATATAACAAACAGTACAAAATATATCTAAAACCAAAAAAGGCAAGGATGTATGGCTGATCCCCGGAACTAATAAATCCACCACGGCTGTAGAAAAAAACTCAGTGGTACAGCGCTAGTATACCATCTAACAAACAGGTCCAACAACCAAGTGGTTAATTATGAACAAGGTGAATTAACACAGCGCTTACCAAAAAGAGGGTTTTGTAAATGATAGATACACAAAGCCGGGTGGCTGATAGAACCGGGTCAGGATCTTGTAGGCGCCCCAACGTACGTTTCGCTTCTTTAGTACGCAGCTTTTTCAAGGGGATGCCGCCATAGATCAGGAAGGACCTTTTATGCACCATATTCCATCACCTGGGGCCAGTCACATGTCATGGAATGGCCAATCATCTTGGCGTGAGTGGCGCATGCGTCCGGCAGCCCGTGGGTCCCGTCCCGGCCGGCGGCGTCAAGCACACACGCGCACGCGCGGCGACAGAACGTCACCGCGCACACGCGAGAGGCAAAGGAGACGCCGCCGCCGAAAGAGGAAACCGCGGCAGCCGAGCGCATGCGCACAGCCAGATGACCATAGGAAGAGAGGGAGAGAGGGGGTACGAGACATACATTAATACGCCAATGTGCAAAGTCCACCACAGACAACAGAAAGTCCACTGGTACGTTAATATTCCATATGTCCAATTAGATTCCATGATAGTATTCACAGTGGATAATCCTTCAACGGCTGTGGTGTCTCTGCGTAGCTTGTATTCTTGGCATGATATAAACTTCCATCCACCTCTCAAGATTGCCACCAAATCAATATGGGTACGAATAGGCGCATTAAAGTCCATATCCTGAGCATCACTGAAGATATAAAGAGAATAAAGCAAAAATTAATTCTTTCCTCTTTTGGCGGCGGCGTCTCCTTTGCCTCTCGCGCGTGCGCGGTGACGTTCTGTCGCCGCGCGTGCGCATGTGTGCTTGACGCCGCCGGCCGGGACGGGACCCACGGGCTGCCGGACGCATGCGCCACTCACGCCAAGATGATTGGCCATTCCATGACATGTGACTGGCCCCAGGTGATGGAATATGGCGCATAAAAGGTCCTTCCTGATCTATGGCGGCATCCCCTTGAAAAAGCTGCGTACTAAAGAAGCGAAACGTACGTTGGGGCACCTACAAGATCCTGACCCGGTTCTATCAGCCACCCGGCTTTGTGTATCTATCATTTACAAAACCCTCTTTTTGGTAAGCGCTGTGTTAATTCACCTTGTTCATAATTAACCACTTGGTTGTTGGACCTGTTTGTTAGATGGTATACTAGCGCTGTACCACTGAGTTTTTTTCTACAGCCGTGGTGGATTTATTAGTTCCGGGGATCAGCCATACATCCTTGCCTTTTTTGGTTTTAGATATATTTTGTACTGTTTGTTATATTAGATTTGTTACAATAAAGTATTGTGCTTTTAACCCAGCACACTCGGTTTTTCTCCTATTTTCCTATAGTCATCCATGTAGTATAATTCAGAGCTCATAGTCATCCATACGGTATAATACACAGCACATAGTAATGCATGTAGTATAATGCACAGCTCAGTCATCCATATAGTACAATGCACAGCCCATAGTCATACATGTAGTACAATGCACAGCCCATAGTCATACATGTAGTATAATGCACATCCTATAGTCATCCATGTAGTATAATGCACAGCCCATAGTAATCCATTTAATATAAAGCCTAGCCTATAGCCATACATGTAGTATGATGCACCTCCATATATAATGCACAGCCCATAACCATCCACGTAGTATAATGCACAGCCCATAGTCATACATGTAGTATAATGCACAGCACATAGTCTTTCATGTAGCTTAATGCAAAGGCCATAGCCATCCATATATTCTGATATAGTCATCCATATAGTACAATGCACAGCCCATAGTCATCCATGTAGTATAATTCAGAGCTCATAGTCATCCATATGGTATAATGCACAGCACAGTTATGCATGTAGTATAATGCACAGCTCAGTCATCCATATAGTACAGCTCAGTCATCCATACAGTATAATGCACAGCCCATAGTCATCCACATAGTACAATGCACAGCCCATAGTCATACATGTAGTATAATGCAGAGCCCATAGTCATCCATGCAGTATAATGCACCTCCATATATAATGCACTGCCCATAGTCATCCATGTAGTATAGTGCACAGCCCATAGTCATCCATGTAGTATAATTCAGAGCTCATAGTCATCCACACAGTATAATGCAAAGCACATAGTTATGCATGTAGTATAATGCACAGCTCAGTCATCCATATAGTACAATGCACAGCCCATAGTCATACATGTAGTATAATGCAGAGCCCATAGTCACCCATGCAGTATAATGCACCTCCATATATAATGCACTGCCCATAGTCATCCATGTAGTATAGTGCACAGCCCATAGTCATCCATGTAGTATAATTCAGAGCTCATAGTCATCCACACAGTATAATGCAAAGCACATAGTTATGCATGTAGTATAATGCACAGCTCAGTCATCCATATAGTACAGCTCAGTCATCCATACAGTATAATGCACAGCCCATAGTCATCCACATAGTACAATGCACAGCCCATAGTCATACATGTAGTATAATGCAGAGCCCATAGTCATACATGTAGTATAATGCAGAGCCCATAGTCATCCATGCAGTATAATGCACCTCCATATATAATGCACTGCCCATAGTCATCCATGTAGTATAGTGCACAGCCCATAGTCATCCATGTAGTATAATCCAGAGCTCATAGTCATCCACACAGTATAATGCAAAGCACATAGTTATGCATGTAGTATAATGCACAGCTCAGTCATCCATATAGTACAATGCACAGCCCATAGTCATACATGTAGTATAATGCAGAGCCCATAGTCACCCATGCAGTATAATGCACCTCCATATACAATACACAGCCCATAGTCATCCATGCAGTATAATGCACAGCCTATATTCATCCATGTAGTATAATGCACAGGCCATAGTCATCCGTACAGTATGATGCACAGCCCATAGTCATCCATATAGTACAATGCACAGCCCATACTCATTCATGTAGTATAATACACAGCTTATAGTCATCCATGTACAGTAGTATAATGCACAGCCCATAGTAATCCATGCAGTATAATGCATCTCCATATATAATGCACTGCCCATAGTACATCCATGTAGTATAAATTACAGCCCATAGTTGTCCATGTAGTATAATGCACAGTCCATAGTCATTCATGTAGTATAATTCTCAGCCCTTAGTCATTCATGTAGTATAATGCACAGGCTATATTCATCCATGTAGTATAATGCACAGCCCATAGTCATCCATGTAGTATAACGCACAGGCCATAGTCATCCATACAGTATGATGCACAGCCCATAGTTATCCATATAGTACAATGCACAGCCCATAGTCATTCATGTAGTACAATGCACAACCCATAGTCTTTCATGTAGTTCAATGCACAGCCCATAGTCATCCATGTAGTATAATGCAAAGCTCATAGTCATCCATACGGTATTAATACACAGCTTGCTCATGCATGTAGTAGAATGTACAGCCAAGTCATCCATATATAACCCTTGGCAAAAAATATGGAATCACCGGCCTTGGAGGATGTTCATTCAGTTGTTTAATTTTGTAGAAAAAAAGCAGATCACAGACATGGCACAAAACTAAAGTAATTTCAAATGGCAACTTTCTGGCTTTAAGAAACACTAAAAGAAATCAAGAACAAAAAATGTGGTAGTCAGTAATGGTTACTTTTTAACCAAGCATAGGGAAAAAATTATGGAATCACTAAATTCTGAGAAAAAAATTATTGAATCATGAAAAACAAACAAACAAAAAAACACTCCAAACATCACTAGTATTTTGTTGCACCACCTCTGGCTTTTATGACAGCTTGCAGTCTCTGAGGCATGGACTTAACGAGTGTCAAACAGTACTCTTCATCAATCTGGCTCCAACTGTCTCTGATTGCTGTTGCCAGATCAGTTTTGCAGGTTGGAGACTTGTCATGGACCATTTTCTTCATCTTCCACCAAAGATTTTAAATTGGATTGGGATCCGGACTATTTGCAGGCCATGACATTGACCTTATGTGTCTTTTTTCAAGGAATGTTTGCACAGTTTTTGCGCTATGGCAGGATGCATTAATATCTTGAAAAATGATTTCATCATCTTCAAACATCCTTTCAATTGATGGGATAAGAAAAGTATCTAAAATATCAACATAAACTTGGGCATTTATAGAAGATGTAATGAACATCTCCCCAGTGCCTTTACCTGACATGCAGCCCCATATCATCAATGATTGCGGAAATTTGCATGTTCTCTTCAGGCAGTCATCTTTATAAATCTCATTGGAATGGCACAAAACAAAAAGTTCCAGCATCATCACCTTGCCCCATGAAGAATCGGGATTCATCACTGAATATGACTTTCATCCAGTCATCCACAGTCCATGATTGCTTTTCCTTAGCCCATTGTAACCTTGTTTTTTTTCTGTTTAGGTGTTAATGATGGCTTTCATTTAGCTTTTCTGTATGTAACTCACATTTCCTTTAGGCGGTTTCTTACAGTTTGGTCACAGATGTTGACTCCAGTTTCCACCCATTCGTTCCTCATTTGTTTTGTTGTGCATTTCCTGTTTTGGAGACATATTGCTATAAGTTTCTGGTCTTGATGCTTTGATGTGTTCCTTGGTCTACCAGTATGTTTGCCTTTAACAACCTTCCCATGTTGTTTGGATTTGGTCCAGATTTTAGACACAGCTGACTGTGAACAACCAACATCTTTTGCAACATTGCATGATAATTTACCCTCTTAAGAGTTTGATAATCCTCTCCTTTGTTTCAATTGACATTTCTCATGTTGGAGCCATGATTCATGTCAGTCCGCTTGATGCAACAGCTCTCCCAAGGTGTGATCACTCCTTTTTAGATGCAGACTAACGAGCAGATCTAATTTAATGCAGGTGTTATTTTTGGGTATGAAAATATACAGGGTGATTCCATAATTATTTCCTCAGAATTGAGTGATTCCATAATTTTTTCCCTATGCTTGGTTAAAAAAAGTAACCATTACTGACTACCACATTTTTTGTTCTTGATTTCGTTTAGTGTTTCTTAAGCCAGAAAGTTGACATTTGAAATGACTTTAATTTTGTGCCATGTCTGTGATCTGAATTTTTTTATAGAAGGCCGGTGATTCCATAATGTTTGCCAGGGGTTGTAGTACAATGCTCAGCCCATAGTCACCCATGTAGTGTAATGCACCTCCACATATAATGCACAGCCTATAGTCATCCATATAGTATAATGCACACCCCATGCTAATCCATTTAATGTAATGCACAGCCCATCCCATTAAATTAAGAGACCACTACATCAAAAACCTCAAAAAAAGGGCAGCCCAATCTCCAGACCTGAGCCCCATTGAAAACCTCTGGAATGTAATCAAGAGGATGATGGATAGTCACAACAAGCCATCAAACAAAGAAGAACTGCTTACATTTTTGTATGAGGAGCAGCAAAAGGTCACCCAAAAGCTGAGTGAAAGACTGGTGGAAAGCATGCCAAGACGCATGAAAGCTGTGATTAAAAATCATGGTTATTCCACAAAATATTGATTTCTGAACTCCTCCTGAGTGAAAACATTAGTATTGTTGTTTCTAAATGATTATGAACTTGTTTTATTTGCATTATTTGAGGTCTGACAGCACTGGATTGTTTGTTTAATTTTGACCACTTCTCCTTTTCAGAAAAAAAATACAAAATTTGTTGCTTGGAAATTCAGAGACATGTTGTCAGTAGTTTATAAAATAAATGCAAAATTTACATTTTACTCCAAAATATACCTATAAAGAGATAAATCAGACAAACTGAACATTTTGCAGTGGTCTCTTAATTTTTGCCAGAGCTGTATAATGCACAGCCCATAGTCATTCATGTAGTATAATGCACATACCATAGTCATTCATGTAGTATAATGCACAGACCATAGTCATTCATGTAGTATAATGCACAGCCCATAGTTATCCATGTAGTACAAATAGTACAATGCACAGCCCATAGTCATTCATGTAGTATAATGCACAGCCCATAGTCATTCATGTAGTATAATGCACAGCACATAGTCATTCATGTAGTATAATGCACAGACCATAGTCATTCATGTAGTATAATGCAAAGCCCATAGTCATTCATGTAGTATAATGCACAGCACATAGTCATTCATGTAGCTTAATGCAAAGGCCATAGTCATCCATATATTATGATGCACAGGCCATAGTCATCCATATAGTACAATGCACAGCCCATAGTCATACATGTAGTATAATTCAGAGCTCATAGTCATCCATACGGTATAATGCAAAGCACAGTTATGCATGTAGTATAATGCACAGCTCAGTCATCCATATAGTACAATGCACAGCCCATAGTCATACATGTAGTATAATGCAGAGCCCATAGTCATCCATGTAGTATAATGCACCTCCATATATACAGTAATGTACAGCCCATATTCATCCATGTAGTATAATTCACAGTCCATAGTCATTCATGTAGTACAATGCACAGCCTATAGTCATTCATGTGGTATAATGCACAGGCCCATAATCATTCATGTAGTGCTAGATGGTGGCCCATTTCTAATGCATCGGGTATTCTAGAATATGTATGTATGTATGTATGTATGTACGTCGCGCTGTGAGTGGGGGTTAAATTCCGCGCCAATATCGCTGATTGGTCACGCCCGGCTGGCCGATCAGCGAAGCATGGTTCAAACCTGGCACCAATTTGCGGCCGGACTGCGCCTGTCGCTGATTGGACGCGGCCGGCCGGGCAGACCAATGATCGAAGCGGTGTTAAATACCACGCCAATATTGCTGATTAGTCGCGGACGGCTGGGCACGACCAATGACCGAAGTGGTGTTTAAATACTGCGCCAATATCGGTGATTGGTCGCGGCTGGCCGTGCACGACCAATCACTGAAGCGGTGTTTAAATCCAGTGCCAATATCGCTGATTGGTTGTGGCCGGCCGGGTGCAACCAATCAGCGAAGCATGGTTTAAATCCCACGTCAATTCGCGGCTGGACTGCGTCTGTCGCTGATTGGTTGCAGGATGTCGGGAGTTTGGGGCACTGGATGTCGGGGGTTCGGGGTGCAGGATACTGTATAGTACAGCCATGTAGTTTATAACACAGCCATGCAGAATATAGCACAGCCACGTAGTATGTAGTATATAGCACAGCCACGTAGTATATAGCACAGCCACATAGTATATAGCAGCCACATAGTATATAGCACAACCAGTAGTATATAGCACAGCCACATAGTATAAAGCAGCCACGTAGTATATAGCACAGCCACGTAGTATATAACACAGCCAAGTAGTATATAGCACAGCCACGTAGTATATAACACAGCCCACGCAGTATATAGCACAGCCACGTAGCATATTGCACAGCCACGTAGTATATAGCACAGCCACGTAGTATATAGCACAGCCATGTACTATATAACATAGACAGCCATGTAGTATATAGCAGAGCCATGTAGTATATAGCACAGCCACGTAGTATATAGCAGCCACATAGTATATAGCAGCCACATAGTATATAGCAGCCACATAGTATATAGCACAGCTACGTAGTATATAGCAGCCACTTAGTATATAGTAGCCCCATAGTATATAGCACAGCCACGTGGTATATAGCAGCCACGTAGTATATAGCAGCCACATAGTATATAGTAGCCATGTAGTATATAGCACAGCCCACGCAGTAAATAACACAGCCCATGCAGTATATAACACTGCCCACGTAGTATATATCAGTCACGCAGTATATAACACAGCCCACGTAGTATACAGCAGTGTGGGCACCATATCTCTGTTAAAAAAAAAACAATTAAAATAAAAAATAGTTATATACTCACCCTCTGGTGTCCACCGAAGTTGTCCCGATGTGTGCGAGGCTGCTGCCAGCTTCCGTTCCCAGAGGTGCATTGCGAAATTACCCAGATGACTTAGCGGTCTCACGAGCTGGTGGCAACCTTGCCGCTCGCACGCATCGGTGGACGGCGGAAGGTGAGAATAGCACCATTTTTTGTTTTTTAAAATTATTTTTAACATTATATCTTTTTACTATTGATGCTGCATAGGCAGCATCAATAGTAAAAAGTTTGTTACACAGTGTTAATAGCAGCGTTAACCGACTGCGTTACACCGCGTTATGCCGCGGTGTAATGCAATTGGTTTAACAGACTGCTAAAACACTATGTAGGCGGCGGGCACTGTCTGGGAGGGGAGTATGGAGGGGGCTCTGACTGCAGGGGAGTAAGGAGCGGCCATTTTGCGGGCGGGCTGTGTCCGTCGCTGATTGGTCGCGGCCGGCTGCCCGTGACCAATCAGCGACTTGGGATTTCTGTTACAGACATACAAACAGACAAACAGATGGAAGTGCCCCTTGGACGATTATATATATAGATATTGCACAGGCCATAGTCATCCATCCTACCCGTGCCCTCCGCTCCGCTAATGACCTCAGGTTAGCATCCTCAATAATCAGAACCTCCCACTCCCGTCTCCAAGACTTTACACGTGCTGCGCCGATTCTTTGGAATGCACTACCTAGGTTAATACGATTAATCCCCAATCCCCACAGTTTTAAGCGTGCCCTAAAAACTCATTTGTTCAGACTGGCCTACCGCCTCAATGCATTAACCTAACGATCCCTGTGTGGCCTATTTATAATAAAAAAAAAAAAAAAAAAAAAGGTTCCTCGCATCATGTTCTCATACACTTTATGCAGTATTAGCCCTCTGTGTCTGTACTGCTACATACTTAGGCAGGTAACTGGTTCATGCAGCTTTACATGAACACCTGAGCCTTACACTATAGCTGGTCCGAATAACTAAAGCAATTGTTACCCTCCACCTCTCGTGTCTCCCCTTTTCCCCATAGTTTGTAAGCTTGCGAGCAGGGCCCTCACTCCTCCTGGTATCTGTTTTGAACTGTATTTCTGTTATGCTGTAATGTCTATTGTCTGTACAAGTCCCCTCTATAATTTGTAAAGCGCTGCGGAATATGTTGGCGCTATATAAATAAAATTATTATTATATAGTACAATGCACAGCCCACAGTCCTCCACACAGTATAATGTACAGCCCATAGTCATCCTTGTAGTAGGACCACTGTGTACTCACTGATTTAAAAAAAAAAATTACCTTCCCTCCACTCCCCCACCGCCCAGCCTCCTCTTCTGAAGTCGGTAGCTGACTTCTGCGTGCAAGCGAGGGGAGTGCATGACATAACTGCCATGCATCCCCGGTCACATGCATGCCGACATCAGCTACTGGCCTCTGATTGGCCAGCAGCGTGTATTGCCGCGCACGAACGCGATATGCCTGTGTGCGGCAATACACTTCAGCTAAATGTGCATCTGAGGATGCACATCAAGCTTAAGTACTTGCTGGAATCGGCGAGCCATCCACGGTAGTTATTCCCCTTTTTGCTAATATTATTATACCTATTAGGATAGGATATTAGAGATAGGAATAATCCTTTAAGAGTAAGGTTAAAAGGAGTCTGGCAACCCCAAAATGGCATTTAAACTGCCTAAAAATGTATAAAGGTGAGCTACCCCCTATGTAAAACATTCTAGGCAAGTATAGTTTAACCTCATAACTTTTTAAAAATTGACTTTTGTTTCATATGCCAAAGAGGGCACTTCGGAGCACCATTTTCGTGGCCTTTGTGCACGTCACACCCTCCTATTTGCATAATATAGCCAGTACTTCACATTGATTGACTGGAGTTTAAGGCCCAGAGCAAACACTGTATCTTGGCTGGGCACTGATACTGGATATGTGCTCATAGTTTCAGTGCTGGCGCACAAACAACGGCTGCAGGCGCTGCTGGTGCACTCTGAAGTCTGGCTCCTGAATGTCGGTGGCCGCCACTTTGTACATCTGGCAGTGTAGTGAGCTGCTGCAAAAGACAAGTAGTAGCCAGATGTCACAGTGCGCCTGCAGCCGTTGTGTGTACACACACACTGACAGTATCAGCACGCCGCCGCGATCATCCAGTATCAGTGCACAAGCACAATCAGGATACACAGTGTTCACTATGGGCCTCAAAACAAATATTAAGATGTCGTACTGAATTAACCAGAGAACAAGATCCTCACCAGATCTCCTAACAGTGTATTTACTAAGATGTTCAACTTATTAGACCATAGTGGTTGTCCATGAATACATCTTTTTAATGATGTAGAAACTAACAGTCAAACTAACTTTTACAGGGACTATCCTTGTGGATCACATGGGACGCAGCTGTGGGCAGAAACTAAGAACGCTTGCCTTGATTCATCATTGTCTTTGTGCTTTTTTAATGGAATAAATACGGTTCTGGTGACTTTGCTGTTTGCATCTTAATCATTTGTGCCTTCTTTAAGTTGACTTCACTAAGTTTCATTTTTTTATTAATCTAAAACATAATAGGGAAAACGTCTACATTGTCTAATTCATCATTTTCAACTTTTCCAAATGTCGCAAAATTTTTGTGCAGTTCTACTCCTCTTCCCTAATAGAGGAAATAATTAGTCTAATTTGACTTTGGAGCTGCTTAAAGCCTTATGTGCAACATTTTAAAGGATCATGCTACTTTTTTGCATTAAAATGGTAAGAACAAAAAAACACAGTAGCTTTGATTTTAGGCAAAATTCTTTAACCCATGTTCCACATTTTTAAGAATTTGGCACAAAAAAAAAATACAAGGAATACTGTAGGACAAAAAAGGCCTTTGTACCTTAAAAGGTAGAATGAAAAGTACTGCATTGAAATCCCCTTAAATGAAAGCTGCATTAATTGATTACATTTGATGTGATACAGTTATTTAAAGATTACTTCAAGAACATAATCTCTAAATATAAATGCATCACTTACCCCTAGCTCATAATGTCTTCTTATGTCCTCCAGCTCTGGTCAAAGTGCTATTTTAAAGCTGCATATTTATACTGTTCATGATCTTAAATAAGCTTTGTGAAATGTTTAGATGCTTGCGCTCTATTTCTATCCCTCTCTTGGATGGAATCGAATAAGAGTGAAAGGACACAGTTTAGGAAGCAAATTCTTAACTAACAGGCCCCTTATTGAAGGAATGTGGTAAGAGGTATATTACTGGATAGCGGAGATGATTTGCCGATCTAAAGATTTATTCTCATTATTATATTAAGTCAGGATTAAATATTTTCTCTAAAATGAGAAGATTGTGCTCTTGCCTCATGGAGATTTTTACCTTCCACCGGAACAAAATTGCAGAACAATTGGCAGAACTGGATGGCTTTAATGCTTTTTCTATGTACACAGTAATAAGTTGTAAAAAGATAAAGAGTTGTAAAAATTAATAGCTGTAACAGGTAAGGAGTCTATTTGAAACAGATACGGTATGAAGTTTGGGTTAGGGCAGCTTCAGATGTCCGTATAAATTATGTTGCGAAAGGAAAAAAGATGTTAAGAGAAGTGACCTGACGATCCTTTATGCGGCTTAAGGGAAAACGCAGCTGGTATTTTTATGAAGAGTCTTGTTGAAAAACTCAATGGTTATGGGGGCATCTAAAAGATGTTGTGTGCCCTAAGGCTACTCTAAGCAAATCCTGTGTCTCCATTCACCACAATCCATGATAAAAAGGTGAGGATTCAACCTAAAGGTATATGCATATAGTCTGGAGAGTTTTCACTCTGTTTCTGCTCCCAATATAACTGATAAAGTATTCATTATAGATTGGGGGTGCACCAGTATCAGAGGTACCAGGGACTGGTGTTCAAAGAGGGCTCAAAGGCAACTCGACAACGTAAGAACAAACCGGTATTAACAATGACATACAGTAATTTCAGTAAGAGATATTGTTACTAACTTTACATTAGGGCCCAGGAAATTTCAGATACACTTTTATGACATAGCAGCAGATCAGTGACACATCTTTATGTGCAAAATCTCCAATATGTACAATATATGTAAAAGGAGTTGTTACCACACAGCATTTAATCTTAATTATCCAGATGTCTATTTTGAGTAAGCCAGGAGGAATAGACTGTTATCTGTTTGCTGACTTTTGAATTTCTTTCTTTCTTTGGCTGGTCAAGAGTCTGAAATGTTGACTCTTCTTGAAGGTTAAATTTATATTTTTAAATTTATGACTGGTTGTTATTTACCTCTTATATCAGCTCCTACAGTTTATTGTACTGTTATCCCTGCAAAACAGGGATGCAGGGACAGGGTCACTGAACAATGATGTTTGCTAATATGTTTATTACACATTATACCAGGCCATGCAGTTTGTTGACTTGTAAACATTGAAAGACAAACGAAATGATCAAACAATGCGAGAATCTCATCACCCCTTCCCCTTGACCTGTGAATGATGGTTTGAAAAACAGTTATGAACTATAGAAAGGGGATATGCCTCTGTAACAAGACATCCAAGACATCTAAAGATCCAGAGACCCTTTATAAAACAACAGCCAGGAACACTAATGAAGACAGCAGCCAAGGCATCATGGCTCCATCACAAGGGACACAGATTTGACAATCTACAGGATGTCAGCTTAGGTGACCACAGATCCGGCTGAAAGAATACGGATTTGCTCCATTGACCATGACTGAACACATGGATATGCTTGGGGAGGTCAGGATGTGGACCCACCGGTCACCTGAGCCCCACAGATAAGTTTAGGAAAGCCAAGATTGGGACCCACCAGTCACCTGGCTCCATGGAGATGTTCGGAGAAGCCAAGTTGTGACCCTCCAGTCACCTGGCCTTGTATCTCAATGGACTGTCAACTTCCTAAGCTTGTTACCTCCTCTATGTGCGCGCCCAGGTGGGAATAGTCAGCCCTGGAAGCTCTGAAGTCACAGCTGCACTTATCCCAGCGAGTCAGTGAAAGGGTGAGACTGTAATTCTGCACCATCTTGGGTATTTTGTTGGAACTGTTCTATGTGTTATTTATCTGTTTTGTGGTTCAGTATAGTATTGCCACACTGTTACCCCCTCCCTGTATTGCCTGAGAAGTATTATGCCCACGGTAAAAGGAGAGTGGGCGTTCGGTGGGATGAGCTCAGTTCATGCGGTTTCGGCTAGTGGACTAGGGCACCTGCTGATCCCCATGTCTCCACAGAAGTTTTACTACAAATTAAATAATGTAAGAAAAACACAGGAAAATCTGTATCCAAACATCTGAAATCAAAGTGAACTAAAGGAAGTTTGAATAATGATCATAGTCTCAAGTTTAAACACAATTCAACATGTATTCAGCAAAATATTGTAATGAAGATCATAAATGTAAAAGCGTTTTTAGTGGGGATTTTCTCAGTATCAGACTCAGGTATACAGAGTGGGCTGCTCGTTTATGCCATTACATGTTAATCCATATTGTCATGATTCCACCAGGGGAACATTGAAACATTAGAAAGATCCTTATAAAGGTCTTTTTTTTGGACATTCTTATGGAAGCATCTGTACATTTAATTAAAGGAAACCTATCACTCAATTCATGCTGCCCAAAGCAAGGTATGCTTTTTTATGAATTGCTACGGCGTTTCAAAATATAGTAAGAAGATTCGGATTCTCCCCGACCTACTACAGGTAATTGACAGGTCTCTCCCTATGTACACACACGTGAGACCTGTCAGTTAACTGGAGCAGTGAAGGGAGAATCCATCGAGGAGCACATCGGACTCCTTTTGTCGCTCCCTATTGTCCCAGAACGGATTTTCAAACTAGTTTGGGCCGCATGAATAGAGTAACAGGTGAAATTTAGAAAATAACTGTTGGGTTAAAAGATCTTTCAATGGATTGCATTTTCTGTTTGTCTGTAAGGAATAAATGCAAAGTACTAACACATACTTTGGGCAATCTTTTTAGCTACTGGAAATTAATGTGGCTTCCTGGTGGAGACTTACAACCAAGCCGTAAAGAGAGAATCACGTGTAAACATTTAAGACAACATTCCTTAAGAGATAATGTTTCTCCCGACAGCGGCCTTTCACCTATAGAAGTAGGAAAAGTAGAAACCTTAATAGTCTACCAATTATTTCCACACCGTTGATAGGAGACTGGTAGGTGCCCCCATGCTACTGTACAGAGGAGTGGTGGTGGGGATTTGTAGATGCGAAAGTTTTATATAGCAGCACATATATTTTTGATGAGGATTTTTCAATTCTACTAAACCCTGATTGTATAGTGTAGAAATACACACCCATACACTAGGTACAGAGAAGCACGCAGCACCATGATAATGGGGTGGATGAAGGTGCCCAGGTCTCAACACAGTCCTCCACCAATATGGTGAAAGAAAAAAAAGTATGGATGACCTAGATCAGCTCTATGCCTCTGTAAATTGTATTGATTCCATTGCTTAGACATAAATGTGTTAGTGAAGAGGAACATTATGACAGATCTATGTATGAATGCAATGAATAAACACAAACCGATGCACTGTTTGCGTTACCCAAGGAAAATGATGAGGTCCTTATGGTATAGCGCACTTATGAGGGCAAAAATAATCGCAAGTGAGGACGAGAACTTGACAGAAGCCCTGGAGAACACCACTGAGGAAATTTCTAAACAGGGCTTTGGTTCTCCCAAACATATTATTAATGTAATAAAAGGTAATTTTGTGCTATGCAGAGTGGGTTGGGGTCTTATATACAGCTTATTAGAATACGGTCAAAGTGGTCTTATGTGGTGGCCATTCTTTATGTTGGGACAGGTTCTCTGTACTGCTTGCCCTATGGGTTCCACATATAAAGCCTTTGTTTGTGTGAATTGGTGCTTTTTCTTTCTATTATTTGCACTACATACTTACCCCCCTTTGTCTTCATTTCTTACGGATTGAGGAATGTACCTTTCGAAAAGCAGTGAAGGTGCAGTCATCAAACGGTTGAGTTTTTCTATATGAATAATTTTTCTGTGCATTTTTATTTTGGTCCAGATTATTTTTCTCGGTGTGAGGACACATTCTGGCTCTGTTATTCGGGTTCATCCAGATTAAGGTTCACATCCCTCATTTCTGTCATAATTGGGGGATCCAGTACAGCTCTTCTTGTATTGATTTTGCTCTGTTCATATGAATACATTTTATATCATATTTTTTTTTCCCAGTGTATTGTATATAGAGCGGGTGGTCCAAGAGTGCAGCTAAAAGTGAACATGGTCCGATTCGCAAACATATCAGCTCATGTAACTGTAGTTCCCTAGATTTCAAAATCCATGCAGAGAATAAATGATAAAGAAGGGGCCGAGAGTGATTCAATAAACTAAACAGATCTAAACTGATGCAGGCAATTCACTTAGAGAATGGCATAGCTCTGTCCATTTATACATCTGAAGGATGTGGATTTGTTTTCGCACTGGTAAATAATATTTTCATTCTTTCCTATTATGTGCGAGTCACATAATTGGAAAGATTTTATCTTCTTGTGCTATGAGGAATTTTCCATTACAATATTTAGAGATAGTTGTGTTACAACATGCATAGCTAGGGATTGCAGATATCCAGTAAGTCGCTTGTGCAATGAATATTGTGATACAAGATGTGACGGTAGCAACAAAAGACAATGCCATGTATTCAGGGTGTGGGAATCTGTCACCAGAATTTTTCCACCAAATCTGAGAGCAGCATGATGTAGGGGCAGACCCGATTTCAGCGATGTATCACTTACTGGACTACTTGGAGCAGTTGTGATAAAATCCCTGTTTTCTCTACTGCAGATCTAGCAGATCTCTGAATGCTGAGCTCTGTATAACCCCTCCCACACCACTGATTGGCACAGTGTGCACAAAAGCTGCCAATCAGTGATGTGGGTGGGGTTAAACAGAGCTCATGACTATGGAGTCGTCATCTGCATATAAAACAATGATTTTATCAAAACTACAGTAAGCAGCCCAGTAAGTGACACATCGTTGGAATCAGGGTCTCTGCCTCTACCTTATGCTGATCTTAGATAAGGTGGTAAAAACCTGTTGACAGATTCCATTTATTTTTTTTAAACCTGATAAATAAAATAGTTATATTTTGCTATTATCTTAAATGTTATTGCAAATGGTAGGATAGAAGGAAAACTGAAATCCACCAACATTTTTATTATGCAGATGTACAAACCTGGCAACTTTGCTTTATGTTTAACCAGAGGTAAAACTACATAAAAATCGAACAAATTAAAAAGACGATTCTCAAAAAATCTCCAACATATTATTAAGAGAAGGTAGCAGATGTTCCTGATAACCAGTATTTAGGGCAAAGAGAGTTACTCATTTGCAAGCCGTTTTCCACTATGAAGATACAAGGCTTTAAGACACCAACTTGTATTATTGAATGTGTAATGCTGCCCTTCACCCGGAGGCAGGGTTTATACTAGTGTAGGAAAAATCGTGCAGAAACAAAAACATACAATTTTCATCTATATTGACATTCTTACTCCACGCATATGCCATATGTATGTCCAGTTCTTACATCTGTATGAGTTTTTATACATCAGCGGTTAATACAATTTTCAAGATCGAATACAGCTACCCATGATAATAAATATAATCAATTTGCAAAAATCGGAGGCATTATGGATGATCCATATGGGATCTTTTTTTTTCTTCCAAAAAAACGGAAGAAATTCATACATGCTGCAGTGCACATGGGCACCCGGGTGAAATGACTTATCTGAACAGCCCTATTCAATGACAAGACTCCATGTGGAGTGTCTGTGTACTATACCATTTTAAAGAGAGCCAGGGAGACCTGGGTACATCTTGTACAGCCATACAGCGGTCCCAAGACATAAGGGGGCTCCACTTCCACCTCCAAAACAGCAAGCAGCTTTTGACACAAAGGGATGCGCAACATTGACCTATTGAAATGAAAAAAGCCCATATTTTTTTCTTGCTCACCGCCCTCCTCTGCCTGTGGCCACCTCCAATCTCCTTTTTTTCCAAATGTTCCCCAATCTGCTAAAGTTATAAATTTTATCATATTAGAAATTTGAGATAAAGTAATTGTCCAGACAAAAATTAGCTGGAGTTACAAAGCTCACTTGACTCACACTGACTATCTGTATCTGTCTGTCTAGAGAAGTAAAAAATGTGAAGCAACAATAATATAACCTTAGTGGGTGGACTCCAGGAACTAAACTGAAATCCTCTTCATATAGACTCCCTCATAAATAGATGCATCACTCCAGAGTTAGATGCAAAGAAAATATGGACTTTAGTTAGCCCACAAGATTATGTTTCAGCTGAAGACAGTAGAGCCTTTCCAGAGCAGTGTACGAGATGTAAATTACAAATTACATATTTTAAGGCTTGAAAAAAGCTGAGCCAAGACATTGCCTAAATAAAGTCTTTATTCAATTTAAATCTAACCCTTGAGTGCTGTCCCTATTTGACAGTAACCACCTGTTTATGATGAAGGTCTGCTGCCTCCTGCTTGTAAAAACTGACTGGGAAAAAACTATCAAAAGCAGGAGGCAGGGGAGACTACAGTATGTATGAAGATGCACAAGATACAATCCATTAAGACATTGCAGTGTAAAGCTGCATCATATGGAATAGACTTAGTAGTGTCAAGGTGTATCACATAGAATACATTGAAACTCTACAGTGTGAAGCAGCATCACATAGGATAAAGAAGCAGTGGGATGAGACTACACCCCCCTCTTCAGATCCAGAGTTGTGATGAGCGAGTATCCTCGTTGCTCGGGTTTTCCAGAGCATGTTCGGGTAGTCTCCGAGTATTTGTGAGAGCTCGGAGATTTAGTTTTTGTTGACGCAGCTGCATGATTTACAGCTGCTAGCCAGCCTGAATACATGTGGGGGTTGCCTGGTTGCTAGGGAATCCCCATATGTGTTCAAGCCGTTTAGCAGCCCTAAATCATGCAGCTACGGAGACAAAAACTAAATCTCCGAGCACATCCAAATACTCGGAGAGTACCACCTGAGCATGCTCGGGAAAACCCGAGCAACGAATATACTCGCTCATCACTAATCCAGAGGCATTATCATAAAAAAAAGAAGTCTTCTTTTTGGGAAAACTACATCAGAGAAAAAGAAAGAACTAAAGGGAATCTATCAGCAGGTTTTTAGTATTTAAAATTAGAGTTGCATAATGTAGTGGTAGAGAGCCTGATTCCAGTGATCTGTCATTTGCTCAGCAGCTTTCTGAAGTTTAAATACAATCAGAGTTTTATCAGCAGGAGATTATCACTGCAATACTTATCATGTGCCAGGTAGTCCTACTAATCTATGCAACTACGCACCACCTTTCTGGCAGCTTGCTGAAAATGCACAGTGTACACATGAATCAGCCAATCGGGGTGTGGGAGGGGGTTCTGATCACTGCTACATCTTTGGCAGAGAAAACAGGGATTCTATCAAAACTGCACCAAGCTGTAGCTTTGATAAAGAGAAATGTCTATATTAATGGTGCTACACTTTTGGCTGTTTTTTTTTTTTATATACAACGGTATTTTTCAATCTGGATTTATATGGTTTGAATTGTTGCTCTAAAGTCAATTTAGGTTGCATAAAATAAATACCCAAGCTACTTTTATTAAAACTTTTGGTAGCAGAAATGTCATCCATATTTCATCAATATGCCATACATACAGAAGGTACGAAAAGTATTCAGACCCCTTTAAAAATGTTTCACTCTGTTTCATTGCAGCCATTTGGTAAATTTAAAAAAAGTTAATTTTTTTTCTCATTAATGTACACTCTGTGCCCCATCTTGGATGAAAAAAAAAACAAATTAATAAATTTTTGAAAATTTATTAAAAAAGAAAAACTGAAATATCACATGGTCTTAAGTATTCAGACCCTTTGATCAGACACTCATATTTAAGTCACATGCTGTTCATTTCCTTGTGATCCTCCTTGAGATGGGTCTACTCCTTCATTGGAGGCCAGCGGTGTTTAATTAAACTGATAGGACTTGATTTGGAAGGCACACACCAGTCTATATAAGACCTCACAGCTCACAGTGCATGTCAGACCAAATGACAATCATGAGGTCAAAGGAACTGGCCAAGGAGCTCAGAGACAGAATTGAGGCAAGGCAAAGATCTGGCCAAGGTTACAACAAAATTTCTGCAGTACTCAAGGTTCCTAAGAGCACAGTGGCCTCCATAATCCTTAAATGGAAGAAGTTTTTGATCACCAGAAGTCTTCCTAGACCTGGCTGTCCAGCCAAACTGAGCAATCGTGGGAAAAGAGCCTTGGTGGGAGATGTAAAGAAGAACCCCAAGATCACTGTGGCTGAGCTCCAGAGATGCAGTAGGGAGATGGGAGGAAGTTCCACAAAGTCATCTATCACTGCAGCCCTCCACCAATCAGGCCTTTATGGCAGAGTGGCCCGATGGAAGCATCTTCTCAGTGCAAGACATATGAAAGCCTGCATAGAGTTTGTTAAAAAACACATAAAGGACTTCCAGACTATGAGAAATAAGATTCTCTGGTCTGATAAGTCGAAGACAGACCTTTTTGGTGATAATTCTAAACGTTATGTGTGGAGAAAACCAGGTACTGCTCATCACCTGCCCAATACAATCCCAACAGTGAAACATGGTGGTGGTGGCAGCATCATGCTATGGGGGTGTTTTTCAGCTGCAGGGACAGGACGACTGGTTGCCATTGAAGAAAACATGAATACGGCCAAGTACAGAGATATCCTGGATGAAAACCTCTTCCAGAGTGCTCTGGACCTCAGACTTGGCCGATGGTTCACCTTCCAGCCAGACAATGACCCTAAGTACACAGCTAAAATAACAAAGGAGTGGCTTCAGAACAACTTGACTGGCTCAGCCAGAGCCCTGACCTAAACCCAATTGAGCATCAGGAGAAACCTGAAAATGGTTATCCACCAACGTTCACTATCCAACCTGACAGAACTGGAGAGGATCTGCAAGGAAGAATGGCAGAGGATCCACAAATCCAGGTGTGAAAAACTTGTTGCAACATTCCCAAGAAGACTCACGGCTGTACTAGCTGAAAAGAGTGATTCTACTCAATACTGGTCTGAATACTTTTGACCATGTGATATTTTAGTTTTTCTTTTTTAATAAAATTGCCAAAATTTCTACATTTCTGTTTTTTTTTTCAGTCAAGATGGGGTGCAGAGTGTACATTAATGAGAAAAAAATGAACTTTTTTGAATTTACCAAATGGCTGCAATGAAACTAAGAGTAAAATATTTAAGGGGTATGAATATTTTCATAATATTTTCAGACCCAGGGGTTTGAATACTTTACTGTACAATACTGTATTACAAAGTGGCTGTTAAATGTCTCTTCCCAGAAAATACAACCATCAGTATTAAAAAGAACCTGTCAGCATGATGTTGTAATGTACAGTAAAGACATGGCTGTAATGGCTCTGTAATACCGACTAAATTGGTACCTTTGGTGGAGAAATCCGCTGTGTGGTTCTTCTTTAATCACCATATAAAGTTTTCTGCTAATTAGATTTCGGTGCACAGGGGTCGGACTGTGCACTGGGTTTTCTCCTCCGTTTGTAATTCCCCAATCCCTCGGCCTGCCTCTGGTCTTTAAATGACAGGTCACTACTGAGATTTAAAACAGAAGAGGCAGGAGATTCACAGACCTGAGACAGGCAGAGTGGCTGGGAAATCACAGACTGGGAGGAGAAGACCCAGTGCACAGTCTGGCCCCTGTGCACCAAAATCTAAATAAGATAAAACTTCAAATGGTGAAAAAACAAGAACCGCAAGGTGGATTTCTTCACCAAAGGTATCAAGTTAATCAGTGTTAGAGCACCATTACAGCCATGCCTTTACTTTACATTACAAAATCGTGCTGAAGGTTTTCTTTAAAGATCACTAATACACAATTAACACTGATGATGTATATATATTTACACACTATTGATCACACAAGACACAAATTATTACAATCTGCTGATTTAATAGCTCATGAAAACCTTCATGTCATCCCACTGTTTCCTACTCAACCACACAACAAAAAATAAGAAGATGCAATTAATTTTCTTGTAGAGAGAAAAGAAAAACAAAACAAAACATAATCTCTGGAAGAAATTCTGATTATGTTTTGAGAATTGGAAGAGTATTAAAAGCCAAATCAACCCAGTAAATAAATTATTTGAAATGAAGTACATAAAGCAGATTTACAGAGGCAGGACAGTCCTAACTATATAATATATATATATATATATATATATATATATATATATATATATCTATATATATAGATTACCAATAGAGTAGACCCTAAAAGACTCGTGAATGTTCTTCTGTAAACTCTTTACGCCTCTATTTCTAGGCATGAAGTTCCCTTCACCGACAGAAAATATACCTGCATACACAGACTGCACTGCATACCAGCCCTGCCTATAGACAGAAGTATATGGTTTAGAGAAAAAAAAGACACAAACCCATAACTTCAAATAACCTACAAGTGTAAAAAAAAACCAGCATAGAGTTATAAAGCTCAATGCATTTATACACAATTTCATGTATGGACCCAGATGCTTATATCAGTTAAATACTATATTCTTACATATGGTTTGCTTATGAAAATGTAGCAATTGAGCCTTTTAGATTTGATCACCTTCATTTATCAAACATTCTAGTATATAAAGTACATTAAAAATACCGCATACTACCAGTTCTATCAATTAAAGAAAAATGTATTATGCTTTGTGTTAATAACCCCTTGAATGGGAAATAGATATTTTGACTGCCCCCCTTTGGCTCCCAAATGTTTCAATGCTAACATTTATAGGCACACAAGAGTCTCTAGCATTTTGTACCCTTGGCACCATTGTAGAAGGTGATGTGTGGCAAAAATATGGTTCGGCTGGTTTATATCTTAAGGGCTGAGCCCCAAGTATTGGACTTGATTGCAAAGCCTCCACGTGTCTTGGCTTAGAGCAGGCTATTGGGTTCACAGAAAGTAAGTAGCCAGAACTCAAATCTCCTGAAGAGGTTGGTTGATCTCCATTTGATATGAAGATGGCAGGGGTAGGACTTCGACTGTATTCATGTATAATCTGGACAGGTACAGGTGCTACTGGACTGCCAATAACCAGAGAAACTTTTGAAGCTTTGTGCTGGGTAGGTATAAGAACAGGATACAAATTCGTTTTACATCCAGGTGAACAGCCCCTCTGAAAGAAAAGCACGTTTGGAACCATCTCAGGGGTTCCTGAAGTTCCTGAAACTTTTGGCATCTTTTCTGGAGATATCCATAGATCCCTAGATGAGGTTTGTTGAATGGTGGGAGTATTTGCTGGTGACCTAGTTAACTGAAATTGTGTTATTTGAAGAGTGGGAGTCTCCGATACTATAAATCTCTTCTGTGATGTCTGAAATCCTACAGAGTATTCCTTGGTTGAGTTATCACCTTCTGGCATTAGAAGAACAGGCTGGTTGAGGCTACCACTTTGGCATTTAGACTTAAGAGGCTGCACTGTCAAACTGCAACTGGATATATACATTTTTACTCCCTTGATGTTAGGCTTGTGGGGCACATTCTCGGCATACTCCTTGCATGATTGCTCAGGGCTGGAAGAAGTAAAAATGGTATGAGGTTTACCAATCTGAGTTGCAGAGACAGCTGAATTGTTGGCTAGTACCAGATCCAGATGAGAGGTCCAGGACGACTGACTTTTTGTGACAGTGGGAAAGGATTCTATCTGAATAGGATTATCAGCCGGAGAAGAACGAGAGGAGCTCTGAATGGTCACAGAACTTTTCTTCTTAGGAAAGGAATTTGTAAATCCACATCCATGATCATGTATAAATCCTCCTTGACCAAGACAAGGTTGACTACCCTGAGAACTGCTGCAAGATGAAGAATATCTCCAGGGCATATGGGGTCGTGTTGTGGATGAAGAACAAGTGCACACCGGACTTTTCAATGTTTTTTTTCTTCTGTCTTTTTGTTCAAGCGTAATATCCAATTTAGAGCAATGCATTCCAGTAGAATCTCCAGATTTAGAATAACATCCATCATGGAATTTTCCCACCGAGGTGTTATCATATGATACATTATCAGTAAAATCTGTCATAGACCCAAAACCTTGATCCCTACAAGTGGTCTGTGAAACAGGAGACTTGTCCACTTTTGGGCGACACAATGTTAAGTCCAATTTCGTGACGTAGGAAGAAGTAGATCTAGGACCGTTCCAGCACGACATATTGAGGCCAAATAGTAGGTAAGTCCACGTCTGAATCCAGTCTGGTCAAATGTTAAAGTCTGTTTCTTCTTTGCCTTCTGAAGGAAAGTCCAGTTGGCAAATGTATCGCAATTCTGTCAATGACTGAGCACAACCAACATGCCAAAATCTCCGGAAGAAAGTCCCGGACAGAGGCTTTAAATAAAATAGCAAAAGGAAGAAAGGCACTAGGTGCAGAGTGTACTTCCAGATAAATCATCTGGCTTCAATGTAAAAGAGAAAATGCAGGCAAAGCAGCAGAGTGCCAGAGTGTCCAGTCACAAGTGCAGATGGCTTTAGGTAGCTTGGTGACAGCAGAAGTCAGCTACTTCTTCCATGTACCACAGGACTGAAATCAAAGTGATTTCAATGCTGAGCTGCAAGTGTGCCGTTGTCCTGCCTCTCTTCACCCTATACTGACTTTTCCGCCTTTGCATGTCTATGGTGCTTGTGTTCACGCGTCTTAAGAATATTTCCTACATCCTTTCCAAGTAAGGGCACAGTGGAATTTAGCAGTAACGATAATATTACTTAGCAAAAAAAAAAGGTAGGATTTAATAATATCCTCCATGTGTTTTCCATTTTCTTCCGTACATTAAAGAAAGCGCAATGAATTTGTCACCGAGACTAAATGCACTTAACACCTTGGGTCCTGAAGTAAGTTTGAGAATGCAAAGTTTCTTCCAACTTTTTGATCTAAAGAAGGGCAGGACAGGGTTAAAACTGCAAACTAAACAAGAGCGATCAGCCACTCCTGATAGTTTGCAGCGTCACTGTACATTGCGATCTTCGCAGCTCAGTTACCTTAGTGGGTATAAAGTGAAAGCATAGAGGACACCGGACCCCAAGCGAGTCTCGCTTTACTACATTTCTTACGTAAAGCAACCCAACCCATAATAATAAAAATATTCAAGGATCCTATAAAATTGGGATGATATGCATCCAAGAAATGACTGTATGTGGGGCTTTTTAATAAGATTTAAGAATGGATAACCCTTTTAAAAATAACGCTATTATGTAAAATAACGCTATTAACCTGCAGGTATAGGGTTAATCTGTAGGTTAATAGCATTCTGACACCATTCGGCGCCGGAACGGAGATCCCCACTACCAGGAGGAATTGACCTTTGTTCCCCCAGCAGCGTTTGGCTTCCAGTCATAGGGGTGGTGCCAGAGTGCTTTCAGTCCCTGCTCAGTGTATAGAGCGCAGCGGCTGTAAATACTCCCCCGACACTGACAACGATCTCTAATGCTGATCCTGCTGTCAGTCAGTGCCAGGGAGGTTACAGCAGTCACTCTCTATATACAGGGCGGTGACTGAAACCGTGTCGGTGCCACATCTGTGACGGAACACTGCCGGGGAAAATAAAGTTAATTTCCTCCAGGCAGCAGGGCTCTCAGTGAAGGCGTCGCACTGTGTCAGAATGTTATTAACCTGCAGATTAATAGCATTATTCTATTATTTTATATGACAGGTTCCTTTTAAGTCAGCAGGAGTCATTTGAAAAGGATGGTCAATGCCTCACTGTGGGGGAAAAAATCATAATTGTATAAAAATGAATTAGACTTCTGATTAGTGGCTTAGCTTTTATTACTTCTCTTGTTGTTCTCATCAGCAAACATGTATACTTATAATATTTTATATTGCTGGTTATATTAGTGAATTAAAGGGTTAGTCCTATATTTGGACATTAACGGGAAGTGTTAACTTGCTTATTAGTCAGGGTCTAACCAGCAGGACCCCACTGATTTCAAGAACTTTGCCCTGTCTGAGAGGAGTTATGGTCAGGCATATGCCCCACCACTTTATTCACTCTCTATGGGACAGAGAGAAGGAGTACAGAGCTCGCATTTTTCCAGCAGTCTCACAAAGAATTAATGGAGCATGAAATGGAAGATATATGAAAAATTACTTAAAGGGGTATTCTCAAGTTGTCTCTTGAGCAGCACACATTTTCCAGTCTTTTACTTCCTGGTTTATAGCAGGGTGGGCTCTCCTCAAGTGAGAGCTCTGGTAAATAGTAGCACTAAGGTATTACTAAACCTATAACGCTCAGCACAAGTTCTGCTGTAACACATTTAGACATCAGTCGTTTGTTCTGAGTCCACACTGTTGTCAATATACACAGCTCAAAAAAATAAAGCGAACACTAAAATACCTCCTAGATATCTCTGAATGAAATATTCCAGTTGCAAATTTTTAGTCATTGCATAGTGGAATGTGTTATGAACAATAAAACATAACAATTATCAATGTAAATCAAAATGAATATCCCATGGAGGTCTGGATTTGGAATAATACTCAAAATCAAAGTCGAAAATCAAATTACAGGCTGATCTAACTTCAGTGGAAATGCCTCATGACAAGGAAAAGATGCTCAGTATCGTATGTGGCTTCCACGTGCCTCCCTACTATACAATGCCTGGGCATGCTCCTGATGAGGCAGCGGATGGTCTCCTGAGGGATCTCCTCCCAGACCTGGACTAAAGCATCCAACTCCTGGACAGTCTGTGGTGCAACGTGACGTTGGTGGATGGAGCGAGACATGATGTCCCAGATGTGCTCAATTGGATTCAGGTCTGGGGCACAGGCGGGCCAGTCCATAGCTTCAATGTCTTCATCTTGCAGGAACTGTTGACACACTCCAGCCACATGAGGTCTGGCATTGTCCTGCATTAGGAGGCACCCAGGGCCAACCACACCAGCATATGGTCTAACAAGGGGTCTGAGGATCTCATCTCGGTACCTAATGGCAGTCAGGCTACCTCTGGCGAGCACATGGAGGGCTGTGCGGCCCTCCAAAGAAATACCACCACATACCATTGCTGGCCTACTGCCAAACCGGTCATGCAGAAGAATGTTGCAGACAGAAGATGGCTCTCCACAGCATCTCCAGTCTCACATGTGCTCAGTGTGAACCTGCTTTCATCTGTGAAGACCACAGGGCGCCAGTGGCGAATTTGCCAACCCTGGTGCTCTGTGGCAAATGCCAAGCGTCCTGCCAAGCGTGTTGGGCTGTGAGCATAACCCCCATCTGTGGACATTGGGCACTCAGACCATCCTCATGAAGTCGGGTTCTATTGTAACGATTTGTGCAGACACATGCACATTTGTGGCCTGCTGGAGGTCATTTTGCAGGGCTCTGGCAGTGCTCCTCCTGTTCCTTCTTGCACAAAGGCGGAGGTAGCGGTCCTGCTGCTGGGTTGTTGCCCTCCTACGGCCCCCTCCATGTCTCCTGGTGTACTGGCCTGTCTCCTGGTAGCGCCCCCAGCCTCTGGACACTACGCTGGCAGACACAGCAAACCTTCTTGCCACAGCTCGCATTGATGTGCCATCCTGGATGAGCTGTACTACCTGAGCCACTTGTGTGGGTTGTAAAGTCTGTCTCATGCTACCACGAGTGTGAAAGCACAACCAACATTCAAAAGTGACCAAAACATCAGCCAGAAAGCACTGGTACTGAGATGTGGTCTGAAGGTGATGAAGGTGCTGAAGGAGGAAGGTGAGCTGCTAACTGTTGAAATGGGCTGGAGATAGCTGACTGGGATGTTAAGAGTTAATCTGTTTCCTGGAATGTAACTACTGTGCACACTCATTCAGGGTTTGGTGGATAACCTCAATGGAAACCAGCTGTACACGATAAAAGATAAAAGCTCTCATTGCAGGAAAATGACAATTGCAAACGTGCATATTTCCATGCTAGCTAATTAAAGCTATTTTAGAATTGGAGAAAACACTTTTAATACTAAACAACTTGGGAGTTTATACTAGTTGTCTTAGACCGATGTGTTCTTCTTTACTTTTGCTCTTGGCATGAAATATCCTATAACGTGTGGCACAAGAAGATCAGGTTTAAAAAAACAAAACAAAATATGATTTTGTGGCCACCTAGTGATTGTGATGTGAATGTAAAGCGGCAGATTTATTAATGCATACATGCCACTTTCTGCATTGCATAGTGACAGTTAGGCTATGTGCACACGTCCGGAATTACCGCTGAAATTTTGGCGGCAATTCCGCAACTCCCTGCCGCGGGTTAAATGCATGCGGAATTGGCATGCGTTTTCCCGCTAAACACTAGCATTTTTCAAGCGTAATTAGCTTGCAGAATGCTAGTGTTTTCCAAGCGATCTGTAGCATCGCTTGGAAAACTGATTGACAGGTTGGTCACACTTGTCAAACATAGTGTTTGACAAGTGTGACCAACTTTTTACTATTGATGCTGCCTATGCAGCATCAATAGTAAAAAGATATAATGTTAAAAATAATTAAAAAAAATAAAAAAATCGTGATATTGTCATCTTCCGACGTCCCCTGCAGCCTTCCCGCTCCTCGCGATGCTCCCGGCAACTTCCGTTCCCAGTAATGCCTCGCGACAATGACCCCAGATGATGTAGCATCTCGCGAAACCGCTACATCATCACAGGTCATTGTCGCAAAGCATCACTGGGAACGGGAGCATCGCGAGGAGCGGGAAGGCTGCCGGGGCTGCCAGAAGGTGAGAATATCACGATTTTTTATTTTAATTCTTTTTTTTTTTTTTACAGGTATATGGTTCTCAGAGCCTGGAGGAGAGTCTCCTCTCCTCCACCCTGGGTACCGACTGCACATGATCCTCTTACTTCCCGCATGGTGGGCATAGCCCCATGCGGAAAGTAAGCAGATAAATGCATTTCTATGTGCGCGGAATCCCCGCGATTCCACACAGAATGAACATGCTGCGATTGTTTCCGGAAAAAAACGCACAAAATGTGCACAAAAAATGCGGAATGCATTCTAATAATAGGATGCTCAATGTAAGCGTTTTTTTAGCTGTTTTATCGCGTTTTTATAGCGGAAAACCATCTAAAAAAATGCGAAAAATCCTGAACGTGTGCCCACAGCCTAAGAAGGTAGAAATCTGCAGCTGCATAAATTGCCATACAATCGGTATTATGATGCACTATGTTAGGCTACGTTCACGGCGACGTAACGCACAACGCACGCAAAACGCAGCAAAACGCTGCGTTTTGTGACGCATGCGTTCATTTTTATAGCGCAAAAAAAATGCAACAAGCAGCGTCCTCTGCGCCCTGACGCTTGCGCCCAAAAAACGCATGCGTCACAAAATGCAAGTGCAACGCATGTCCATGCGCCCCCATGTTAAATATAGGGGCGCATGACGGATGCGTCGCCGCGGTTGCGCCCGACGCACCGCAAATGTGAACGTAGCCTTAAGAGGTTAAATTCATACAAAAATTACAGACAGGAAATTTTTCTCCATCATTCTATACAATATTATTATGCATTTAAAAGGAAACATTTTTGGTACATATTTCCATGTTTAATTTTGATTAAATCACTAATAAAAAATATTAAGGAAAAAAAAAACAAAAGGTGGAAAGTGTGGGTCACTGCAGACAGAATGTAATGTGGCTAAATGCTCTCATTTTAAAATATATTGTTAAGTGGGACTGCAGCTTTAAGAGCTGGGGTGTAACCTGAGAAGCTGGCAGAATGCCCAACCTGTCACATTGGCTTGTAGGACAAATGAGAAACTAATTCTTGTCCTGAATATTCAGTCTGTTAACTCAGCTCTTCTGCAGGCTGCTGATACACACAGTAGCATGACTTTCTGCAGCTCGTCATAAATCTCAGTGTCACACCGATGATCTGGACACTTTATGGTTATTAATGTCTACCCTGTGTATGAAATAGTAATAAATAGCATGCGAAAACATGAACATGTGACTAGAGGACAACGTTTGTGATAAAACTGATACGTGCTCATCACATATTGTATTATGAAGGAATACTGTACTTGTAAAGAAGTACCATCCGGGTACAAGGCACTGCCATGTGCATGATGCCTAAATCTCACATGTTGGAAGGATAGTTGTCAGAATTTAGAGACAGGCAAGTTGAGCTTTTGTTTGCGACAATGTATCTGGTTATTGAGAGCCACCATCTGCCTGGTACTTTCCTGGCTTAGGATGGTGCATGCAGCTGTCAATGTAACAATAAAAGATATTGACTCATCATAAACATCATGGACGCCCATGTGTGTCAGGTAGGATCCGTCAAGGCATCCATCGGAGAGTTACATTTTGACCATGTTTATATAACATCTAGACCAGAAGAACTGGATTATGCAGGGGGTTTCGAAAAAAGCAGAGGAAGGAGTTATCTTTATCAACAACACAGGTTAAAGGGTTAAAAGTAACAGTTTGCTCAATAGTCTTCAAAATATCACCACCTCCTGCTGGTGTGGAGTCACATTATTATTTCATATCTAGGGCCAAGTGGACGAGCTTCCGGTGGGAAGTCTGACCTTGATCAAGACTCTATTTCACATGTATAAAGTTGTGTTTCCGAGATGAACATTGAAGTTCTGTCATTCTAACCACAGCGTAATGTATTACAGGCGGTTTTTCCAAGATACGGTTACAACGTATACGCATGACACACGAGACTGGTAGACGAGGCAGAACAGGGTTACGTTTCTCAAAGCCTCCGAAAGTAACTGGCACCTAGCAAAGTCTTGTCATTTAGAGGTAATTATGTTACCATTATGAATGGCTTCTGCAAGCAAAGGTCAAAGAGATTCTCATTTCACAGCCCACCCATTATATTTGCAGAGGCAAAGTTACAATTCAACCATGACATATGGGATTTTTTATTCTTGTATCAAAATTTATTTTTAATTTGAGTTTTATAAGGATGTGAAAGAAATGAATGCTCTTTCATTTTAACAAAGGTGACATCAATTCCTGTGCCACATTGTTTGGGATCGGAATACCCCTTCAAATAAATAATTTAAGACTGAAGCTTATGTGTACCACGTGACAAACCAGATATGCTGAATGAGGAGAGATGTCTAACAACTGACATGGAAGGGACAAAGATATACAGTGTAAGTATAAAGCCTCATGTCGACACCCGTGTGTCACATACACAGATAATACACATACTCATACTCTACGGGGCTGTTCATATGTCCGGTATTGGCCCAATTTATGTGTCAAACTTGCCCATTGGGTTCATGTAGAAAATGGAAAGTGCTTCATGCATCATCCAAGTCCTTTGCTTTTTTTTCATTATTAAGTAAATAAGAGAAGTGAAGAGTTTTTTTTGTATAAAAGTAACAGATGCCACAATGATGATAACAATGGACATACAGACCAAAAATTGATTAAAAAAGGATTTAGCAAAAAAAATAGCAATGTCTTAGGCTTAGGAATTTCTGGTGCTGATTCTGCCTCCCCTGGCAGAAAACGCACCTGCGGATTTGTCGCGGTTTTCTTGCGGATTTGTTTTACCCCTGCGGTTTTCTATAATGGAATGGGTACAAAAACGCTGCAGATTCACAAAAAAAGAAGTAACATGCTACTTCTTTTAAACCGCAGCGTTTCCGCAGCTGATTTTCCGCAAAGTGTGCACAGCAATTTTTTTTCTCATTGATTTACATTGTACTGTAAATCAATTGCGGATCTGCAGCGCTTCTGCACTGCAAAAAACGCTGCAGATCCGCAGAGAATCCGCAACGTGTGCACATAGCCTCAGAAAAGTTGAGTTACAGGGCTATTCACAAGTTGTCTCTTGAGCAGCTCAGAGCTCTGAAGTCTCCTTTCTTCTTGGTTTCTGTCAGGGTGGGTACTTCTCCTTGAGTGACAATTCTGCTGAGTAGCAAAGCTTTAGTAGAACTCAGCTCACGTAGCTATAATTGGTTTGTTCTGGAGTCTACACTGTTATCACTGTATTTACACATAGAGATAACAGGGCCTTTGAAAAAACACACAGGTCTGGACAGTGAGAGCATTGATTAGGAGAACTGCTTTTGGGGGAGGCAGATACTGCATGATGGGAATTTTGCTAGATTTATAACGGTTAGGCTACTTTCACACTAGTCCGTCGGTACGGGCCGTCGCAAACCGTCGGCCTGACGTACCGACGGACAGTGTGTTAATGTAGCACAACGTGGGCAGCGGATGCAGTTTTACAATGCATCCGCTGCCCATTGTGAGTTCCGGGGAGGAGGGTGCAGAGTTTCGGCTGCGCATGCGCGGTCAAAAATGGCGGACTCGACGCACACCAAAAAATGTTTCATGTAACTTTTTTTGTGCCGAGGGTCTGCCAGAACAAGACGCATCCGTCGCACATCGTGGCCATACGTCGCAATGCAAGTCTATGGAGAAAAACGATGTACAGCAAACAACGCTAGTGTGAAAGTAGCCTTAGGATCTGGGAGGAAGGTTAGCAGATAATTGTACAGAAATCAATGGGCTGGAAAGAGGTGGCTGGAATGTTAGGAGTTAACTCCTCTCCTGTAATGTAACTACTGCACACACTTGGCCAGAGTCTGGGCTGGCACTGGTGGTTAAGCTCCATGAAAACAAGCTGCACACTATGTAAGATAAAATGAGAGCAAATAGAAAATGCAAGTAATTGCAAAGCATACATGCTTATTTTCATGCATGCGTATTTCCCGCGGCAGGGAGTTGCAGAATTGCTGCGGAAATTTCCACGGCAATTCTGCAATGTGTGCACATAGCCTTAATATGCCTCTCTATTTTTAATTTTGCTGCAGCTCTTCTACATCATACAAACTGGGATGAGGTGAGGCTTACATATAGGAACCCCTAATGTAAGTGATGGTTAAAAGTTTTTTTTTCAGACCCAACAAAAATTTTTACAATCACCATGTGAGTGCATCATTCACGAATCCTGAAATTGCACACTGTCAGGATCACCCTCTATTTTCAGTTTGAGTATAAAACGCTGGCTTCACTATCCCAGGCTTTGGACAAATCAGACATCAAGAGGAAGTCAACACTGTGCCTGGCCGCTCACTTGTTCTTGATATTTGATTCGTCCGAAGGCGGAGAGAATGAAGCCAGTGCGGATTGGGTACAGGTTTGCATGGCATAACGCGTGTGCTAATACCGCTGCAACAGCACCAGCAACGGAGATTAGTATAAGTGTTTTACTGGTGCAAATGTACTGATTGAGACAGGGTTATCCAAGTAGTGGACAACCCCTTTAAGAAATACAAACTAGCCCTTGACTGATTGACCACTGCACCAATGTCCTAAAAAATATATATATAAAGTACTAATAAATGCCTATAAATGAATTAACTGCAATCCTAAGGTGAATTGCTCAGTCTCACACTACACACCGCCAACTTGGCAGCCTCTCCTCATACTTCTGTTGCTTTCCCTCCTGGTCTATTGCGCTGCCGAGCTGTCAGAGATACCTTACTGCTGGATTATTTATGCATGTACATTAGTCATTAATGTATTACTGATGAAGAAATCCTGACTCCTACAAAGAGGAGCTGGAACAGAGTGTTCTGTCTTTAGCATCCTGAGACGGTGCGACTGGGACAAATGATTGTAAACAACTGTGACTTGCAAATTCAGTAACCTTCTCTATGTGCAGATGGCCGGGGTAGGCAAAAGTGACCTGGAACATATACCTAAGAGTCATGAGCTTTATGAAAAGGCTGCAAATGAATTCACTGACTTAGTCTCTGGTCAGTGTAGCAAAAGCATTCAGTCAAAGAAAAGTTTAGTCAACTTGCCAGATCAGGTGCAAACAAGTACGTCAATCCTGACATTTGGTTTGGACAAGCAGAAAGCATTTTAAAAATAAGCTTTCGACAGGAGAGGTTTTCATCGTTGATGACAAAGCTTCCAAAAATTTTGTTGAACCCTACCCCCTATCGATCTCATATGACACTGGTATAAACAAAGACCAGGAAAGTTTAATGACCTCTGCAATGAGCAGCATGCTTACTAGGGTAAGAGAATACATATTGCTCCAAAGGAATGACTTGTTAAAATGATACTTTTTTGATGATGGGCCAGTCATGACAAATCCAGCATAGAAGTCAAAAGCAAATCAGGCTGGAAGTGCACTGGAGGAATATCACTACACTTAGAACTAATTTCTTTTGATTGCACTGACACGTCCCCAATACTCTACTAGCCTGATTTGCATATGGTTTCTACACTTTATTTGTCATGACTGCCACACTGGATCTCTACGAAAAAGATATAATTTTTACTAGAACAAGCACCTACACAGCCGTAACACAACTTCTATATGTAAAAACATGCTGACAGGTTCCCATTAAACAGCCAGTACTGTAGGTTCGAATTCTTCATCTTCTAATCAGCACATAACAGATCAGTTCAAAGGCACCACTTGCCAGGTGTGCAAGGCTACAAGGTATTGTGACCTGGCCTATTAGTTCGATCAAGATGAATGCACAATACCTGGCAAGCCTATTTTCCTATGGTGGAGGAATGTAGGGTAAACCCTAAAAGTATACCCCAAGAGAAGGTAAAGCTAGCCACAATTTAGTTTACCAATTCACAAAATGATTTGTGTTCCAAGAAAATCACTTGTGTCGAGCGGTAATTACTGGTTCCACGTAATCTCGCTATATTTATTGGGTACACTTTAATTACACAGTTAAAAGCAGCACCTGACCGGCTATTTGGCAATTCTGGGAAATGCCAGATGGGCTGGTCTTGTAGTGATCATAATACTATTGACAGCTGTTGAGTATCACAGCACCATTGGCTTCTTGCTCCGCCAGTTACTCCAGCAGATTGCAGGCTTCTTCAGGGCTATTGTAGGTTGGTACCATGCAGCACATGTAGGGCAGCACAATGACATCACTGCATCGCGCTGCCTGAGTCAGCCCACTGCTATACAAGCTACAACAAGAACTGAAGGCTGTGGTGGACAGCGAACCAAGATAAAGTGATGCAAAGATTGTTTTTCATATTAGTGGGCCTGGGAATCGGATGGGGAGCCCTCATACTGTATGTGGGACTGTGGTGGACATCATACTGAGAATAAGGCACTGTAAAAGCCATCACAATGTATAATGGGCTGTGGGGGCCATCATACTATATAGGGGGCTGTAGTGAACATCAATGTTTGAGGGTCTATAAGGGCCATCATACTGTGAGGGACTATAGTGACCATACTATATAGGTGTCTGCGGTGACCATCATACTGTATGGGAAGCTGTGGTGACTATCATACTACAGTATATTGGGGGCTTCGGTGACTATCCTACTGCTTGGGCTCTATAAGGTCTCATACTCGGTGGGGGTCTATGGGGACCATATTACTATGTCGGAGGGCTGTGGCGATACTGTATGGAGGGTTGTGGGGCCATCGTAATTTTTTTGCTATGGGGGCCCCATGATTTCAATGAATGCCGCTGCTCATGGGCATTATTACAATATAATAACAGTGATGGTCATTATTATCAGGATACACAATGGGGGATCATTATCTTTACCAGAGAACAGGAGCCATTATTATTATAAGAAAGCACAGTGCGTTCCTGAAAAATTAAGATTGATCAACTCCTTTAAGAAGGAAAGAGATGTAAGGGAATGCAGTAGATCATTCAACACAAAATGAGAAATGGTTTCTGGCAATGAGCACCTCTCAGCTGCACAGAAATCTCTGAATTTCCCTCCCGGAGGGATATATATTTTGAACCATATTGTTTCCGTTCTTTGTTTCAACTTGTGCTGCCAAAAGATCCATCATAAGTAATATAAATAAGGTTATGGCAGCTTACTTGTATATTTAAAAGGAAAATAGCACCTTGGGTACATTATGTACATTATGTGATGGAAAATATTAATTGAAAAGCACCAAAGTGACTTACCGGTAACCTTTTTTTCCAGAACCCATGACAGCACACCTGAGAGAGGGATCCACCCAGCCAGGAAAAGAAACCTACTGAAATAAAAGGGCAGTATCTCTACCCTGTTTCAGTTGGGTTACAGAGCATAAGCGGATCTCCGGGTTAATTTACACACATAACAAATACCACATTATAAAACACCCACACTATAGTGCACACCCATAAGGGGGGAATATACGGTGTGGTCTTGGGTTCTGGAAAAAAAAGGTTACCGGTAAGTAACCTTGGTGTTTTACCTTCACCCATGACAGCACACATGAGAGATTTCTGGAGAATTGAAAAACCTTAGGGAGGGACCACCACTTACAGCACCCTTCTACCAAATGTCAAGTCAGCAGAGGAGGACAGATTCAGTCTGTAGTGTTTAAAGAAAGTAGATGGTGAGGACCAGGTAGCAGTCTTACAGATCTGATCAATTGATACTTCTGCCTTTTCTACCCAGGAGGTTGCCACGGGTCTGGTAGAGTGAGCTTTGATGCTTTCAAGAACCGGGGCACCACTCATAGCATGAGATAAGCTAGTGGCTTCCCTGATCCATCTGGCAATGGTACCCTTGGATACCCCATACACCTTTCTGCTACCCTGAAAGGCTACAAATAAGGACTGGTCTATCCTCCACTGACTGGTCAAGGACATATACTCCAACATGGACCTCCTTACATCTAAGCTTTGGAATGTTTCCTCTCCTGGACTCATATGGATGTTACAAAAAGAGGGCAAAGTAATCTCTTGGTTCCTATGAAACTTAAGAGCCACTTTTGAAAGATAGGCCAGGTCAGACCTTAGTACAATCCTATCCTCATTAATGCCCTCTCAAATTTCATGCTGCTAGACGGAAGCCCTTCACTTGAGAGTGGCATACTGGCCCCTGGGTGACAAGGTCCAAGATCTCCTGCAGGATCCATGGATCAGACACGGACATCAACTTTAGAAAGGAAAACCATGGTCTTTTCGGCCAGAATGGATCGCTGAGAATCACCCCTTGCGCAGGTGTGTACTTCGGAGGACACAGCATGAACTTCAACCCAATATTGCAGCCAGCATGCAGCCAGCGGGTAAGGAAAGGGTGAATCAAACACCCGAAAACCCCGCCCATATGCCCGCAAACCTGTCCCGCCAAATTCAGGTGACAGGTTCCCTTTAATGCTTTCAGTTACATGCACTGAAGAGCTGAAAATAATAGTCCCACTTCAACATGTTCTAACTTTAGGGGTTTCAAGAGTAATATTCTCAATATGTACATAACTATACAAAGATTTTGAACAGGTGCCAAAAAAATGCTACAAAGTAAGAATCTTTTAAGGCTGTGTGCACACGTTGCTGTTTTTTCGCGTTTTTTCCCGATAAAAACGCTATAAAACCGCAAAAAAAAACCGCATACAATAAGCATCCCATCATTTAGAATGAATTCCGCATGTTTTGTGCACATGATGCGTTTTTTTCCGTGAAAAAACGCATTGCGGTAAAAAACGCAGCATGTTCATTAATTTTGCGGGTTTTTTTGCGGATTTCCAACTGCAAAATGCATTGGGAAATGTCCGGAAAAAAACACATCAAAAACGCGGCAAAAACGCATGCAGATTTCTTGCAGAAAATTTCAGGTTTTTCTCAGGAATTTTCTGTGAGAAATCCTGAACATGTGCACATAGCCTAAAAAACAGAAGTGTTAATTTGAAATGGAAGAATTGATTCACAAGACCCCTGTCCTGCAGTCAGGTTAACATTTTGTGATAGATGGCCGAGAGCCCTGCGAATCGTCACTTACCGTCCATCATCTCTAGCTCTTCTTCTCATTACCTGGGCTGGGCAATGTCATGTTTGTGTTAATAATTATGTTTATTCATCTCTAAGTGTTATATAGTTTGTTTATTTTTATCAATTAACAAAATGGAAAGTGAATAATTAGTAGATAAATCTAAATCAGATCAATATTTGGTGTGACCACCTTCTGCCTTCAAAACATTATCAGTTCTAGGTAATTGTCACATTTTTTGAAGGAACTCAGCAGGGAGGTTGTTCCAAACATCTTGGAGAACTGATCACAGATCTTCTGTGGATGTTGACGAAAAAATGACTGAGTGTTCAAATCCATACAGATAATATAAATGAAAACTGAGAAATAAGAAATAAATAACAAAATGTGAAAACATAAAAAAATGGGGTGACTACAATTTCTTTTGATACGAATGTGTTCACCAATGGGAACCGCTGCTACATGTTTGTGATGACTACTCCTATAATGCATTATGGTATTGCCTGAAAGTAGTTTTCTAAAAATAGAGAAGACAACAAATTCATCCACCACAAGGGTGAGCTCCAAATCCAGAAATGTAATACTGGAGGGATCATGGTTGATGGTAAACTGAAGTCGTTACAAAAGCATATTGACCTGTCTGGCTTGGGTGTCAGTACAATGGGGCTAGCCCACTCTCTCTGGGATTCCTCGATGCTCCCAACTGAAGCATTTGCTTCACTTCGGCAGTGATGGCTTGCCTCCGGGCTTCTGGCACTCAGTACGGTTTCTTCGTACCCTTACCCGGGGCTCGGTGACAATGTCATGATGAATCACCGAGGTCCGCCCCGGCAGCTCCGAGAATACATTCGTATTCTGTTGCACCAGAATCCGAGCCTCCCATCGCTGCTGTTTGGTGAGAGCATCATTAATTTTAACTTGTCCCCCGGCTGTGTCCTTGGCCGTACCAGAGGGATCCCAGGTGGTACGACTGGAGTCGCCTCCGTGACCAAACATTCCTGGTCCTTCCAGGCTTTTAGCAGGTTAACATGATATAGTTGCTCGGGTATCCTTTTTCGAGGTTGGTAAACCCTATAATTCACTTCTCCCACCTTTCCCCGTATCTCATATGACCATTGTCACTAGGCCATGAGCTTACTCTCTGGGGTGGGCACTAGAACCAACACCCGGTCCCCTTCTTTAAAGGTCCTGACCATGGCTCTCTTATTATATGCGCAGCTCTGTGCGGCCTGGGCATCCAACGGATGCTCCTTGACTATGGGCCTGACGGCCGCAATCCGGTCCTGCATGCTCGCCACGTACTCGATCACACTCTGATGCAGAGTTGGCTCCTGTTTCCACATCTCCTTAACTACATCAAGCAGCCCCCTTGGATGCCTGCCATACAATATCTCAAACAGTGAAAAACCTGTGGATGCCTGAGGTACCTCCCGGATAGCGAACATCAGATAGGACAATAACATGTCCCAATCCCACCCAACCTTGGCGACAACCTTTCTCAGTATTGCTTTGAGGGTCTTGTGAAATCTCTCAACTAACCCGTCAGTTTGTGGGTGGTACACCGACGTGCGTAGTTGTTTGATCCGGAGCAGCTTGCATAGCTCCTTGGTCACCTTGGACATAAAAGGAGTCATAAACCACAACGAATAAAGATTGGGTATACTTAAATTCATCATCCAAAATGAAAAACAACCCTTTAAAAATTAACTTTTAATAATACTAGATTAAAAAACTCCAAAAAGATTTTTTTATATAAAAAATACAAAATATCAACACCTCTCGGGCCTTTAGGGTAAGGGAATATATTACAGGGAATGGGACAGTTTAAAGTGTAGTTCCACAGTCCTATACTGACCCTAATGGGTTCCTAGTAAGCTGTTCACCTTCCTAACAGTGGAGGTTGGCACCCTAAATTTCGATATGACTCCCCCACTCAACGTCGGCTGACCTTTTATTCCCTATAGTGCCCTAATTACTATCAGTACCCAAACAGACCCCAAACATGCACACAAAACCACTTTTATCTCTGAGAAAATTATCTTGTATTCTCTAATAAAGGAGAACAACAATAGGGTTGATACTAATACATATCAATCCCCTTTATCAGATGTCTTTAGAGCTGTACCATAGCTTGGGTAATTTTTAGGTGCCTCTGAGCTCAGTGCGAACAGTGTGATACCACAATATATTAATTCAAAAATTTATGATATCATAGGGTAGTTTCAGAGGTCATACGTGATTCACAGCAATTCAGATATCAAGACCACAATATCACACTTCTCTCATTAGAGTGGCCTCCAAAATAAATATCACTTTTCCCTCTCCACAGCCATATCACAACTAAGGATAAAGTGCACCTGTGCTCAATATAGGCAAAACAATACCACAATACATTGCCTCAAACACATGTACTATAATCAGAGGGTAATCTCAGAGATCATTCATAAACAATAAACAGCATGTTGAAATAGAGACCACAATGGGTCACTTATCTGGTTATCTGGTTAAAGTAACCTCCTTTGTCCCAGTGTCCTTCGTCCCTACACATTTCGCCCCCTCCTAATATCAGGGCTCATCAGGGGACCATAGATAGCAGCACGCCATAGTGGTGTAGAGATGGATGAAGTCCAAGAGAGCCTCCGTCTGGCACCCGTTAACGAGTACCTAGCACAGTTGGGGTTCGCTGCCGGCAGTGCCTGTAGAAACGGTGCAGACTGGCTGGACACAAGGCGAGTATACCTGCAGTCAATGGGTTCAGCTCTCAGGGGGCAGTTGGCAGCCATATGTCTGGGCCTTTGGCACCGCCAACACTTGATAGCTGCGGCACGACTAGACCTTGGGGCCAATTTCGGGGAAATGGGTCTGTTGTCACTCTTGCGGGATACTCCCTTAGTATGGACTCAGTCCTGATTGGCCCCAGCAGAGGGTCATGAACTTTTCCCCGGCTCCTGGTGCCCGATGTGACAGCCGAAGTGGAGCAGTGTCCCGTATAATGTCCTGAGTGGCCATATACCGCTCAGTCAGTCCCACCACCTGGTCCAGAGTGCCCGGTTCCGTTGCCCCACCCAACACTATATGGCCGCTGGACGAGCCCTCACCAGCCGGCTGACCACCACCCTCTCTACTATCTGGAATTTGGGTTAAGGTCTCAGGTTGGAGCCTTTTTTTACCAGCAGCAATAAGTCATATGCCTGAGACCCGGCGGGACAAGACTCTGCAAAGGACCACTGGTACACCCACTGAGCCCGCACATAGGTATTAACTCCCAGTCGGGCAAGGATCTCACCTTTCAGCTTCTCATAGTCCAGTGCATCGTCCATACTGAGGTCCAGGTAGGCCTTCTGGGCATCTCCCGTCAGGAAGAGGGCCACCACTTTAGCCCACTGGGTCATCAGCAAGCTCTCCCGCTCTGCAGTGGATTCGAAGACAGTGAGGAAGGCCTCCATGTCATCCTCAGGACCCATCTTCCTTAGCGCTGACCAGACTTTGTACTGCGCCACCGAACAGAACGTGGTCTCTGGTGTGGATGTCTCTTGCAAAGCCGCAATCTGCTGTATCAACATGTTACTTGTCTGCTGCAACCCCTGCTGCCATTGCTACAGCTCCTGCTGCCATAGCTGCTGCTCCTGCTGCCACTGCTCTTGTTGTTGGCACTGAAACTGCAGCTGCTGCTGCTGCATGATGACCAATTGCTTCAATAGCTCCTCCATTTTGTCAACAGACTTGAGCTGTAGCGTTGCAGGCTTAATCACTGATATGCAGACACGCTTTGGGATATTCTTCAGTTCACACTGCCCGCATTCTCCACCATATATAATGCAGCGGGGTTGGTGCAGTGTGACAGACAGGCAGTGACCCAGGAAAGTTCAAAGTAAACATAGTTTGTCCAAAGCTCACAACATAAACAGCATACGGTATCCTCTGGATCACAGCCGGGAAACAAGATAGTCTGCACCGGGACCGGTTGCCATAGGCGACTGCACTGCCGTGTACGCTGAGGGGTGCCAGGCCTGTTGGCTCCACTTGTCTCTGTTTTGCGTCACACAGGTTACAAAACCAAAATTAACACACTCAACCCTCTGCTGCAGGAGTTTTTACAAAGAACCTGTGGCTGTAGGCCACATGGAAAACCCGGCTGGGAAATGGAATGCCCCACTACCATTGTGTAGTCCATTTAAAAAATAAAAGCCCATGGCAGATTTTTCTAAATCTGCCTTGGACAAATAGTTTGCCCAAGACCAACACTTACTTTAATTTTGCATTGCAATCACAGCTATACCGTTGACTCCAATGCACTCCCGCAGCCTCTATACGCTTCTGTGCGCATCCTGGGAGACACACAGCTACCCTCGCATATAACACCGGTCACTGCCTCAAAACATACACATACATATATATGCACATACATACACATAAATATTTATGTACACTGTACACATACCCACATATTTACACACACATAGAGAGAGAGATGGCCAAAAGTGTTGGCACCCTTGCAATTGCACATGCTTTGTTATACACATGCTTATTTTCTTTGTGTGTATTGGAACACACAAAAAACAGAGAACAAAAGGCAAATTGGACATCATTTCACACAAAACCCCCAAAATAGTCCTGCCAAAATTGTTGGCACCTTTCCAAAATTCTCGGAAAAGAACTGCATTTCAAGCATGTGATGCTCATTCAAACTCACCTGTGGCAAGTAACAGGTATGGGCAATATGAAAATCATACCTGAAACCAGAAAAAAAGGGGAGAAGTTGACTCAATCTTTGCCTTGCTTGTCTGTGTGTACCACACTAAGCATGAGGACCAGAAAGAAGAGAACTTGTCTGAGGACTTGAGAACCAAAATTGTTGAACAATATCAACAATTCCAAGGTTACAAGTCCATCTCCAGAGATCTTGATGTTATATACCAGAGATGGTATATAATGTAGAAGTTTACAACCCATGGCACTGTAGCTAATCTCCCTGGATGTGGATGGCAGAGAAAAATTGATGAAAGGTTGCAACACTGGATATTCCGGGTGGTGGTTAAGCAGCCCCAATCAAGTTCCAAAGAAATTCAAACTGTCCTGCGGGGTCAGGGTGCAGTGTCAGTGTAAATTATCCATCAACATTAGAATTAAATTAAACCCTATGGCAGAAGATCAAGGAGAACCCCATTGCTGACAATGAGACATAAAAAGCTACACAGTAGATTATAATAATAATAATAATAATAATTTTTATTTATATAGCGCCAACATATTCCGCAGCGCTTTACAAATTATAGAGGGGTATTGTACAGACAATAGACATTACAGCATAACAGAAATACAGTTCAAAACAGATACCAGGAGGAATGAGGGCCCTGCTCGCAAGCTTACAAACTATGAGGAAAAGGGGAGACACGAGAGGTGGATGGTAACAATTGCTTTAGTTATTCGGACCGGCCATAGTGTAAGGCTCGGGTGTTCATGTAAAGCTGCATGAACCAGTTAATTGCCTAAGTTTGTAGCAGTAATGACACAGAGGGCTATTAACTGCATAAAGTGAATGAGAACATAATGCGAGGAACCTGATTTTTTTTTTTTTTTAAATAGGCCACACAGGGATCGTTAGGTTAATGCATTGAGGCGGTAGGCCAGTCTGAACAAATGAGTTTTTAGGGTACGCTTAAAACTGTGGGGATTGGGGATTAATCGTATTAACCTAGGTAGTGCATTCCAAAGAATCGGCGCAGCACGTGTAAAGTCTTGGAGACGGGAGTGGGAGGTTCTGATTATTGAGGATGCTAACCTGAGGTCATTAGCGGAGCGGAGGGCACGGGTAGGGTGGTAGACTGAGACCAGAGAGGAGATGTAGGGTGGTGCTGAGCCATGGAGTGCTTTGTGGATGAGGGTAGTAGTTTTGTACTGGATTCTGGAGTGGATGGGTAGCCAGTGTAATGACTGGCACTAGGTAGAGGCATCGGTGTAACGGTTGGTGAGGAATATGATCCTGGCAGCAGCATTCAGGACAGATTGGAGCGGGGAAAGTTTGGTAAGAGGGAGGCCGATTAGTAGAGTTACAATAGTCCAGACGAGAATGAATGAGTGAAAGAGTAAGAGTTTTTACAGAGTCGAAAGAAAAGGGCGAATTCTAGAAATGTTTTTGAGATGCAGGTAAGAAGAGCGAGCCAGTGATCGGATGTGGGGGGTGAATGAAAGGTCAGAATCAAGGATGACCCCAAGGCAGCGGGCATGTTGCTTTGGAGTAATGGTGGAACCGCACATGGAGATGGCAATGTCAGGCAAAGGTAGGTTAGTGGAGGGAGAAAACACGAGGAGTTCAGTTTTTGACAGGTTTAGTTTCAGATAGAGGGAGGACATGGTGTTAGAGACAGCGGTAAGACAATCACTGGTGTTTTCTAAAAAGGTCGGCGTGACAACCAAGATTGCCAAAATGTGGACAGATGAGACCAAGATGGAACTTTTTGGTTAAGCACATCATTCTAGTGTTTACCAAAAATGGAATGAGGCTTACAAAGAAAAGTACACAGTACCTACAGTCAAATATAGTGGAGGTTCAAAGATGTTTTGGGGTTGTCTTGCTGCCTCTGGCACTGGGTGTCTTGACTATGTGCAAGGCATCATGAAATCTGAAGATTACCAAAGGATATTGGGTTACAATGTAGTGCCTAATGTCTTGGGTCATACAGAGGGTCTTCCAGCAAGACAGTGACCCCAGACATACTTTAAGAAGCTACCTGAAATGGATGGAAACAAAACACCGGAGAGTTCTGAAGTGGTCAGCATTAAGTCTGGATCTAAATCTCATAGAACACCTGTGGAAAGATCTTAAAATTGCTGTTGGGAGAAGGTGCCCATTCAAATATGAGTTTTCAAAAGAAGAGCGGTCCAAAATTCCAGATGAGACGTGTAAGAAGCTTTTTGATGGTTATAGAAAGTGACTGATTGCAGTTATTTATTACAGAGGGTGTGCAACCAAATATTAATTTGAGGGTGTCAACAATTTTTTCTGGCTCATTTTTGAATTTTTTTTGTGAAATTATGTCCAATTTGCATTTTTTCTCTATTTTGTGTTGTTCCAATACACATAAACTAAATAAACATTTGAATAGCAAAACGTGTGTAATTGCAATAATTTTCTGGGAGAAATACTTCATTTTCCGTAACAATTTTAACAGTGCCAACACTTTCAGACATGACTGTACATATATATTTATATATTCTATATTATTAAAATATAATTGTATATTTTATACTATATACAGTATATAATATATATATATATATATATATATATATATATACACATATACACCACACAATAGTGAATGCAGCAAGTCATTTATTCCTTATTCACTTCACAGTCACTATAACATTTAGACAGGCAGCAGACACAACAAAGGGACAGCCAGGCCAATTCCTATTAATAGGTACTAATCAGAGCAGACTTAAAAGTCACCGGCTAGTGCAATTCCTCATGCAAACATTCATGTCAATCATATCTATCAGCAGGATGATCACAAGTGACACTTTTATACATCTGGTACTGTTCTGCAGGCATGGGCAGCATTCAGAAATCAGAGATGGCATCAGTGTTAGGGACGTGATCCAGAAGTAACACGTTACGTGAGATTGTATTGTAAAGAAAATATTGATTAAAAAAATAATAATTTAGCAATAGCTGAGCGCTTTTGTGTTCTCTGTGAGAAAGCTGCTGACTGACACAGCAGTCTACAGGGAGTTGAACAATAAAGCATGCAAAAAAAAAGTCAGTTGTGTTGCCCAGCCATAGATTGGTGCAATCCTATAATTGCCTTCGCATCAAATAATTGCTTCTATTAAAACTGCCTTCCCAATGACTGTAGACAGTTCACACTTCGAGAAGCACAGGGATACATCATAAATAGCATTGAGCTTTCCCAGGATCTTGGTCTGTTGTCCACATCCTTTGCCGTATGAAAAGAGCCCTGCAAATCCAAATTTCATCCAACCTGCTGGCATCCCTAACAATTCTCCTAATTACTAGGCCCAGTGCAACGCCATTCATGTATTATGCCGCAATGACGACATCAAGCTGGGCCTACTAAACAGAACATGCTGCAGGGACACTGGCAAGTAGGATGACTCTATTCTGGAGGCCATGGACTACCAACGTGGAAGATGGACCAGGGTCCTGCAAGTCTTGTTTGAACTCTAGTCATAACAATAAAATGAAGTAAGACAATATATAAAGTATAGAGATGTTGCACCTCTTGTTGGATGAAATATATATATATATATATATATATATATATATATATATATATATATATATAAGCTCCTCACTAACCTCCTGGGCATTTAGGATCTTCTCCACATTATCAATGTCCCGGTAGAAAACTTGCTCCTGGTGTACCTGCTCCAATAATTTTCGCTTCATTTCCCAGTGCAGATAAAGTTTCTTGTTTTCTTCAACAAGGGCCTGAAGTTTTTCTCGAAGCTAAAACAATAAATATGAATTAACAATTAACTCAGTAAAAAAACGAGGACTTCTAATGTCTACAAGCTTGTATTGGCGGAAAAACTCAAGTATCCAAGTGACCTCAAGATTATATGTTTTGTCGTCTGTTGATATGGTCTGTGCCATATTACTCCTAGTATCTTTTGAAAGCGCCTCCAATATAAATAGAATTCTATTCATTGGGAAATATATGATAATTGTGTTATAGAGTACCTGATGGCTCTCCTTACACATCAGTTGTAGTACTTGTATTTCCAAGTAATTCATACATTTGCAGGAGGGATAACAGAGCAATAGTACAATGTGGACATCAAGCAAAATTCTGAATTTACATTTTTTTTTTAACAAGTCTTTGCTAAAAGAAACAAGTCAAAAGAGCTGATCGATGGCATAACACCAGGATATGCTACTGCCTTCTGATTGATTGGAGCACATCTGCCAGGGCCTATATGAGCCAAACAATGGAGACTGCAGCACTAATTAAAGGGGTATTCTAGTGACAATGATAGCAGTGCATGAAAGGACTTGTTAATTGGATAGCTGAGAATTCTGCTATACTGGCATGCTCTTAGAGTATGTGCACATGTTAAGTATTTGTGCAAACATTTTTGCACCATTTCTGCATCTTTTGGCACAGTAAAATATGTGTGGTTTAGATGCAACTTTTATGTGTTTTTTATGCACATTTTTCCCCACTCATTAGTATGAATTAAATCTTCAGCAAAATCGCTGAAACAATTGACATGATGCATATTTAAAGGGAATCTGAGCAGGTTTTTGCTACCTCATCTGAGAGTAGCATGATGTAGGCAAAGAGAAGCTGAATCCAACGATGTATCACTTAGATTGCTGGATGCAGCTGTTCTGACACTATCAGAGCTTTAAGATTTAGCATTAAGCAGAGCTGAGAAAGCGAACCCCGCCCACACCAGGCTCTCCGTGTACAAAGTCCATAGACAGTGAGATGCTTATCACAGGTGGGGACATGTAAGACCAGGACTCAAATGACCAGCTAGTCTCAGCAAAGATAAGCTCCTGGTGCTAAAACAATCATTGTAAGCAAACAAAACCTCAGAGCTTTTATAGGAGAGGCATCAAAATCTGTGTTTTAACCCCTACAGCATGCTGTCTTCAACTTACATAGCAAAACAAAAACTGCTGACAGATTCCCTTTAAATCTCCAAGTCATAAATCAGCAGAATGTGCAGGACACTTAGGGATACTCATTCACTTTGCTAAAACATCAGAAAAACTATAGGTTTGTGAAAAGTCTGCGCAGAATAAAATGTGACAAAAAACCCTTTGCACCCAGACTGCTCCATTTACACTGAATGATCATTGTCAACAATAATTCTTTAAACCGCTCATATAATGATTATCTTGCAGTGTAAAAGGCTGCCAATTACTTGATGAAAACAATCGTTCATCAGGTGAAATGATCTTTTGTGCATAGCACAACATTGCGGTTTTCGGTGGTGGATCGTCCTCTGTTAATTGTACTATTGTGAACTATGGCAGCCTATGTGGACAGAATAATCTATTAAAGATCACTCAGTGCGCATTATTTACTTTGGAGTCATACATACCCTCCGTTCCCGGGACTAAAACCGGCGAATCCCTGGCCCGCAGTGCACAAGTCGTGAGCTGGGGGGGGGGGTTCATAATTCTGCAGTCACTCTGTGTGACTGCAGACTTATTGGTTTTGACAGGACAACCCCTTTAAATAATCGTAATATACCATCGATATGCCATAACATTTTAATGATACCCACTAAAAGGTGTCTAACAGCTGCTCTTTAAATCAGAATGTATATGCATCTTGATGTTTATAAACATCCATTAAAAATAAAAACTAGAATACAATGTACAGTTCACATATAATAAGACATGAAATCAGATTATTGTGCCTTTATAGCATTGATACATTTGGTGCTTATATCTCTATCACCTGCTCTTCAGGTATTTTTCCCTCCTGTAGTAGGGATTGTCCAATAGCGACTGTCTTATTATACGTTTCTTGATGGGCGTCCATATTCTGCTTCAGGTCTTGGTGGGCATTCAGTCTCTCGCTACTTGCTAGAACTCCCCTTATTGTCTCCTCAACATTCATCTCACGGGTTATTTCTGCAGCCCACGAGAAGTAGTCACGCACCTGTACAGAAAAATATTAGTTACAGCTCTGATACATTGATAGTTCACAGTATTGCTGAAACATAACTGAACAAGCCATCATGGATACTATTCTACAGCAACCATTGATCCCTGGATTCACAGATGGCTGTAGCTTGCCAGACTTTTCTCTTAGAGGAGTCTATGAAGGTTGGGATCTAAGGGGTAAGGTTTCTCCTTGTGGATAGTGACATGTCAGGTCCAATTCCATAGACAATGTGGCTCCAGTGGTACCAAAACGTACAACAGTGGACAGCTCGCACTTATCTAGTGAACCTTCTAAAAAAGGATCTAAAGACAGAAATGATAGCAGCTTCTATAAGAGAACAATATGGAAACAGATCATACCTACCAATAATGACACTGAATTTAAAGAGAGGCCGTTGTTTTCATTTTTATTTCCTAAATCAATAGTATAGGTGAAAATAAATAACCTTGTAAAATATCTTATCAGAACAATCTGCTTCTTTCTCCTCGTGGACTGAATTTTCACTCTCAATTCATGGGTAAAATCTGTGTTCGGTTAAGAAAGATTATCCTATTACTAACAAAGGAGATAACAATTGGTCCTTGTAAAATTCTATGGAGGAGGGAGGAGCTGGACATAGATATGCTGCAAGTTCCATAGAACTTTATGAGCACCAGCTGCCATCTCCTATCTCAATAATGGGAAAGTCTGTATTCATTGAACACAAATTTTACCCAAGAAATGAGAATTTGAAGAATGAAAGATCAGTCCAGGAGGGTAAAGTAGATTTCTCTAATAACACATATTACAAAGTTTGTTATATTCACATTTACTATTGAATTATGAAAGAAAAAAACGATGGTTACCCTTAAGGGTAAGTTCACACAGGGCGTTTTTGCTGCGTTTTTTATGCTAATTTTCAGCTGCTTTTTTACAATACCAGCAAAGCATATGAGATTTCAGAAATCTCATGCACACACATTGGGTTTTTGTGTGATCAGTATTTTGTGCATTGCAGTGTTTTTTTTTTTTTACATAGAGCATGTCACTTCTTTCAGCGTTTTTCACCCATTGACTTGAATGGATGGTGAAAAACGCTGCAAATATGCAAGGTTGACTTTTCTTGGAGCGTATTTGCTGCAGAAAAGTCATGGAGAGCTGGATGTGACGTCACACTCGGCTCTGCTACATCTAGATGGCAGGCTTCATGGTGCGTACATGCAGCCTGTCATCGAGCAGACTGGACCCGATCCCCATTCACTTGAATGGGGGGTCCGACATTACAGTGTGTAACACGTTGTCATATGCTCCTGACTGTAAGCGACTGGGGAATAAATGAGATGGAGCGGGCGCAGGCTCAGTAACTAGCGGTGACATCACTGAGCCTGCGCTCCCTCACTGCCTGACCTGAGGTAACCTCTGGACCGTGGGAAAATGCCAGGGAAGAGGATACCGCAGGTAATGTATTGATCTAGTCTATCTATTCTATCAATCTATCTATTCTATCAATCTATCTATTCTATCAATCTATCTATTCTACCTATCTCTGTCTATTCTATCAATCTATCTTTTCTATTAATCTATCTATTCATTCTACCTATCTACAGGAAGTTGTTTTTTTTATCTGTGTGCACTCAACTTTATTGGCATGCAGAAAGAGAAAAAAACGCATGAAAAAAAAAACGCACCAAAAACGCGGCAAAACACTTCAAGATGACCAGGTTTTGCAGCAGAAAAAAAACACACAGCAAAAACGCCCTGTGTGAACTTACCCTTAAGCTCCGAACTCCACAACACCCCCAAAATGCTCATTTATGGAGCAGTTTTACTAAGCCCTGAGCCTTTCCACACCCTGTTCCTATGACTATTTATGCCACTTGCCCACTATACCTATAGAACTAAGTGACAATATAATGTATGTTTACTAATAAACAATAGTGGACAGAGCAGAGCTCTAAAACTATACCCTTGATTTTGCAGAAACTAGAGATGTTTCGATCTCGACCATCATCCCAAGGGCCACGTGACTATGAAGGCGTGATCTAGCCTGCAACCTACGGAGTAACAACAGAGACGCTGTCTAATGTTCATATAAGGAGGCTCGGTGACAGATCCACAGCTCAGCTCCAGATTATATTTATCTATGATTCACAGCCAGCTAGTGTTCCTCCTCCATCTACATGTGATTCACAAACAGAAACTCATCCTAAAAGCAAAATTATACAGCCAGTACTGACTTGGTATTTATCCAGGAGATAAATGTTCTCGAATTAGAAAGCAGTGCTCAAGGGTTAACATATTTATTGACTTAAAGGGGGATTAAGAGGAAGACAACCCCTGTCCATATTTCCTGTTGGAGCGAGCATCCTAGAGCTGTACTCCTTCGATCCAGATCTGCATTATGTGGATGACACTTTTCCAATGTAATGGAAATATATAGCCAGATGTGGCATTCCCCAGCAGGAACAGCTGAATGGCAGGGATGAGAAGGTAGACCCATGGGACCAGCTGATCAGTCAACTGGGGCTGTCTTCTCAAGTATCTACTTACAGACCACTCTACTAACCCCCAGTAAGCATGGACATTTTGATGAGGATGCATGGTTATTTCAATGCGTAAAAACACATTTCCAAGGGCACAAAGGTTTAGGCCACCATAAACATTAGACCGCCATCTGGTCCTGCAGAATGTGGGCGGTTGACCTGAGTTTAATCTTATGTGCATGGCGAAACATGGTCTGTACACTTACAGATTATGTACAAGATATTCAGACACTTACGGCTGCCAGGAAAAGGTAGAGCTTGCGGGCCAGTTCCAGGTCTGTTCTCCTCTTCTCTACTTTGGTTTTCATCAGCTCCCATTTCTCCACCACTTCGTTTTGTATCTGTTGTAGCCTCAGATTTTGCTCCCCAGAACACCTAGACAGGGCTCCATCAGCTGCATCAACAAGTTCTTGGAGCTGCAAAATATTTCAAGTAAAATCATATATTCGAATGCTTTCATCAGTAAATTAAACACGTAAATTACCAATATAGAAAAATAAATATTGAAAAAATAGAACAAAAGTGTTTTTGACATTGATAGATTATCCTAAGGATAGGATCTTAACATCAGACTTGTAGGGGTTCAAATTTTGACAATCAATCAACAGTCTGCAAGGGTCATGGCCAGACTTGGACTAGACCACAGGAGAACAGAAGAACCCCCCGATGGGCCCCCCCACCTACCTACATGAGCACTACATGGCACAGCACACTTAATGCAGTTTTTACAAAGGCAGCAGCCCATTATCTTACAAATTTCCCAGCTTATTATATAGAAGAATAGGTGAATTTGTGAATGAGGATCAGGTAATATTGTAATATGTAACTGAATTGTGGGCACCAACATCAGTGTTTCTGGTCGGCCATTGTCAGCCCAAGTTGTCACTGGCCATGGCTCTTGCTCCTCTTATTCTTTGTTCACCAAACACAGATTCCTTCAATTTAGTGGCTGTGCTAAGTAATACAGCTGTTCTGCAATGGCCAAGTAATACAGCTGTTCTGCAATGGTCCCATCAGTAAGTAGAATAGTGGGGGGTGCTAGGAGCTGAACCAGATCAATCTCATTCACATCTCCAAACTTAAGGACAAAACATTTCTTAACAATATTATGAAAGATCCCGCTATCTACTTTGCTTATCTGTTCTAATACTGGAGATACAGGGGCTGCTGAGGTAAGAAAAGTATGCACACACTTCTGTCCACCATACCTATCTGATCCAATACTTGGAGATACCATGGGTGCTGAGGTAAAAAGAGGCTGCTCACACTGCTGTCTACCATGTGTATATGATTTAATACTGGCGATACCGGGAGTGCTGAGGTAAGAAGAGGTTGCTCACACTGCTGTCTATCAGGTCTATCTGATCCAATGCTGGAAATACCAGGGGTGCTGAGGTAGTAAGAGGCTGCACACACTGCTGTCCATCATGTGTATATGATCCAATACTGGAGATACCAGGGGTGCTGAGGTTAGAAGAGGCTGCTCACACTGCTGTCTATCATGTCTATCTGATTCAATACTGGATACACCAGGGGTGCTGAGGTAAGAAGAGGCTGCTTACACTGCTGTCTATCAGGTCTATTTGATCTAATACTGGAAATACCGGGGCTGCTGAGGTAAGAAAAGGCTGCACACACTGCTGTCCACCATGTTTATCTGATCTAACACTTGAGATACCAGGGGTGCTGAGGTAAGAAGAGCCTATTCACACTGCTGTCCTCCATGTATATTTGATCTAATGCTGGAGATACCAAGAGTGCTGAGGTAAGAAATGTATTCACACATTGCTGTCCACCATGTCTATCTCATGTAATTCTGGTGATACCAGTGGTGCTGACATAAAAAGAGGCTGCTCATACTGCTGTCCCTCCTTGTCTTTTGACCTAAAACAGCATATAATCACAGGTAGCTCACTAATTAACATTGTAGGACAGGTTTCTGGCAGTTTCACAATTTGCCAGTCATTTTCATGTACTACAGTGATTACCTCCCTAGATAAAACAAGTGTGATTTGCTAATTAAAAAGTTATTTATCAATTTGTTTCTAATTACATTTTCTTTCTTTCTTTTTTTTTAATTCCCAAAGAAGCCGTTTAACAAAGAGGTTCACTGGATCTTGAAACTAAACACCAGATATCCGTCAATCTTCAGTTATTAGCATGGTCTTGTGTATTGTTACACATATTATTGCATGTTATTAGATGATTACTTTACTTTCCTGTTTTTTCACATTTAAAACTCCTTGTCTATATGCGTTTGAATAGATTTTTGATATATTTGTAGATACAGAGATACAGTTGATTTGATCGGCTAATATAGACATGTATACATGTGTATGAATTAGTAATCATGTTATGCCTGTGGACTGCATGAGTAGAGATGCAAAAGCATTGCTCCTGGAATAAAGCTTATGTTTTTATGGGTAAAGCACGTGCCCATTTTGTTTGTTTTTTCTTTTGAGTGTTTTTCTTCTGTCACAGATTGTGTTGATGACCTCATCAAATACAATTTCAGTCCACAAAAAGTGTTAAAATGATTTTATTTCTTGTGCAAGCAAAATAGTCCCAAAGAATAACAGAAACAAACAAAAAATAAAAAAGGGACGGATCTTTATTTTGTGATACCCTTTGCAACTAATGCTGCTGATAGTTTCTCTGCTCACACCTTTCAGGCCGCTGCTCTATTAATATTCAGCCACAGGGGATACAACGTGAAGACTCCTGAAAGGTCACATACTCATTAACAATTTCACACAGACTTATTAATATTACTATTTGTAAGGGCTTACTTCATTAACAAGAGGATTGCCCAGACAGTTTATCCATATATTTCCAGGAGTAGTAATAGAAGAATGGCAAAATGTATTTGATGAAGAATTGAATTATTTTCTAAAGTTTTTGAGACAGACAAGCCAGGAGAGCCAACAGGCTCTCTTTATACAGTGGGGCAAAAAAGTATTTAGTCAGTCAGCAATAGTGCAAGTTCCACCACTTAAAAAGATGAGAGGCGTCTGTAATTTACATCACAGGTAGACCTCAACTATGGGAGACAAACTGAGACAAAAAAAATCCAGAAAATCACATTGTCTGTTTTTTTATTATTTTATTTGCATATTATGGTGGAAAATAAGTATTTGGTCAGAAACAAAATTTCATCTCAATACTTTGTAATATATCCTTTGTTGGCAATGACAGAGGTCAAACGTTTTCTGTAAGTCTTCACAAGGTTGCCACACACTGTTGTTGGTATGTTGGCCCATTCCTCCATGCAGATCTCCTCTAGAGCAGTGATGTTTTTGGCTTTTCGCTTGGCAACACGGACTTTCAACTCCCTCCAAAGGTTTTCTATAGGGTTGAGATCTGGAGACTGGCTAGGCCACTCCAGGACCTTGAAATGCTTCTTACGAAGCCAATTCTTCGTTGGCCGGGCGGTGTGCTTTGGATCATTGTCATGTTGCAAGACCCAGCCACGTTTCATCTTCAATGCCCTTGCTGATGGAAGGAGGTTTGCACTCAAAGTCTCACGATACATGGCCCATTCATTCTTTCATGTACCCGGATCAGTCGTCCTGGCCCCTTTGCAGAGAAACAGCCCCAAAGCATGATGTTTCCACCACCATGCTTTACAGTAGGTATGGTGTTTGATGGATGCAACTCAGTATTCTTTTTCCTCCAAACACGACAAGTTGTGTTTCTAACAAACAGTTCCAGTTTGGTTTCATCAGACCATAGGACATTCTCCCAAAACTCCTCTGGATCATCCAAATGCTCTCTAGCAAACTTCAGACGGGCCCGGACATGTACTGGCTTAAGCAGTGGGACACGTCTGGCACTGCAGGATCTGAGTCCATGGTGGCGTAGTGTGTTACTTATGGTAGGCCTTGTTACATTGGTCCCAGCTCTCTGCAGTTCATTCACTAGGTCCCCCCGCATGGTTCTGGGATTTTTGCTCACCGTTCTTGTGATCATTCTGACCCCACGGGGTGGGATTTTGCGTGGAGCCCCAGATCGAGGGAGATTATCAGTGGTCTTGTATGTCTTCCATTTTCTAATTATTGCTCCCACTGTTGATTTCTTCACTCCAAGCTGGTTGGCTATTGCAGATTCAGGCTTCCCAGCCTGGTGCAGAGCTACAATTTTGTTTCTGGTGTCCTTTGACAGCTCTTTGGTCTTCACCATAGTGGAGTTTGGAGTCAGACTGTTTAAGGGTGTGCACAGGTGTCTTTTTATACTGATAACAAGTTTAAACAGGTGCCATTACTATAGGTAATGAGTGGAGGAAAGAGGAGACTCTTAAAGAAGAAGTTACAGGTCTGTGAGAGCCAGAAATCTTGATTGTTTGTTTCTGACCAAATACTTATTTTCCACCATAATATGCAAAAAAAATGATAAAAAAACAGACAACGTGATTTTCTGGATTTTTTTTTCTCAGTTTGTCTCCCATAGTTGAGGTCTACCTATGATGTAAATTACAGACGCCTCTCATCTTTTTAAGTGGTGGAACTTGCACTATTGCTGACTGACTAAATACTTTTTTGCCCCACTGTATATCAATTATATGGAAGACAATACACTGTGTGCAGAATTATTAGGCAAGTTGTATATTGATCACATGATACTTTTTATACATGTTGTCCTACTCCAAGCTGTTCAGGCTTGAGAGCCAAATACCAATTAAGTACATCAGGTGACGTGCATCTCTGTAATGAGGAGGGGTGTTGTCTAATGACATCAAAACCCTATATAAGGTGTGCTTAATTATTAGGCAACTTCCTTTCCTTTAGCAAAATGGGTCAGAAGAGAGATTTGACGGGCTCTGAAAAGTCCAAAATTGTGAGATGTCTTGCAGAGGGATGCAGTAGGCATGAAATTGCCAAGCTTTTGAAGCGTGATCACCGAACAATCAAGCGTTTCATGGCAAATAACCAACAGGGTCGCAAGACGCGTGTTGGGCAAAAAAGGCACAAAATAACTGTACATGAATTCAGGAAAATCAAGCTTGAAGCTGCCAAGATGCCATTTGCTACCAGTTTTGCCATATTTCAGAGCTGCAACGCTACTGGAGTAACAAAAAGCACAAGGTGTGCAATACTCAGGGACATGGCCAAGGTAAGGAAGGCTGAAAAACGACCACCTTTGTACAAGAAACATAAGATAAAATGTCAAGACCAAGCCAAGAAATATCTTAAGACTGACTTTTCAAAGGTGTTATGGACTGATAAAATGAGAGTGACGTTTGATGGGCCAGATGGATGGGCCAGAGGCTGGATCAGTAAAGGGCAGAGAGCTCCACTCCAACTCAAACACCAGCAAGGTGGAGGTGGGGTACTGGTATGGGCTGGTATCATCAAAGATGAACTTGTGGGACCTTTTCGGATTGAGGAAGGAGTGAAGCTCAACTCCCAGACCTACTGCCAGTTTCTGGAAGACAACTTCTTCAAGCAGTGGTACAGGAAGAAGTCGGTATCGTTCAAGAAGAACATGATTTTCATGCAGGACAATGATCCATCACATGCCTCCAACTACTCCACAGCTTGGCTGGCCAGTAAAGGTCTCAAAGAAGAAAAAAATAATGACATGGCCCCCTTGTTCACCTGATCTGAACCCCATAGAGAACATGTGGTCCCTCATAAAATGTGAGATCTACAGGGACGGAAAACAGTACACCTCCCGGAACAGTGTCTGGGTCTGTGGTGGCTGCTGCATGCAATGTTGATCATAAACAAATCAAGCAACTGACAGAATCTGTGGATGGAAGGATGTTAAGTGTCATCATAAAGAAAGGTGGCTATATTTGTCACTAATTTTTGGGGGTTTTGTTTTTGCATGTCAGAAATGTTTATTTCTAAATTTTGTGCAGTTATATTGGTTTACCTAGTGAAAATAAACAAGTGAGATGGGAATATATTTGGTTTTTATTAAGTTGCCTAATAATTCTGCACAGTAATAGTTACCTGCACAAACAGATATCCTGCTAACATAGCCAAATCTATAAAAAAAAACACTCCAACTTCCAAAAATATTAAGCTTTGATATTTATGAGTCTTTTGGGTTGATTGAGAACATAGTTGTTGATCAATAATAAAAATAAACCTCTAAAATACAACTTGCCTAATAATTCTGCACACAGTGTATTATTAATTAACTGCCTTCAGCTTGATGGACGAACGATCTGTAGTAAGATTGATCTTGTGCAAACCTGGTTGCACCAGGGTCTTCTCCGTTATCTTGATAGTATCAAGCCACCGGGTTGCTGGTCTTCCTCTTCACCTTGTTCCTTCTATTCTTCTGTCCATGATGTCCTTCTCCAGTAATTGCTCTTTACGTTTGATTTGGACAAAGTAGGCAAGTCATATAGCTTGGTGATTCTTGCTTTGAACGACATGTTTGGCTTGATTTGTTCCAAAATTGATTTGTTTGTTCTTCTTGCCATCCATGGTATTGATAACATCAATACCATGGAAGGCAATACAAGCTACAAAACAGCAAAATATCTAAGGCCGGCCTCACACTAGCATGTTTTACGGACGTAAGAGAGGTACTGAAAATACGGATTGCATACGGTACAATGCTTCTCTATGCCCCAGCTCCTATCAGCCGTATTTTACTGATCCGTATTATACTATGTTCTACGGCCGTAGAAAATCACAGCATGCTGCGTTTGTCACCGTATTGCGGAAAAAATATGCCAATGAAAGTCTATAGGGGCCAGAAAAATACGGATTACACACGGACCAACAGTGTGACTTGCGAGAAATACGCAGCGGTGTTCTAGCGAAAAGCCGGCAATTCAGTGCGGTGTACAGTAAAATCACACTGACAGGTTAGAATAGAATAGCTAAAATAAATGTCTACACATAGTATAGGGGTATATATATATATATATATATATATATATGTCAGTGAGACACATATATGTATATATATGAATATTTCATACAGCGCTATATAGCTTAAAAGATGGTAATTCAATTGCCGGCTTTTGCTATCTCCTTCCCAAACCCGACATGATATGAGACATGGTTTACATACAGTAAACCATCTCATATCCCTTTCTTTTGCATATTCCACACTACTAATGTTAGTAGTGTGTATGTGCAAAATTTGGGCGCTCTAGCTATTAATTTAAAGGGTTAAATCGCGGAAAAAATTGGCGTGGGCTCCCGCGCAATTTTCTCCGCCAGAATGGTAAAGCCAGTGACTGAGGGCAGATATTGATAGCCTAAAGAGGGTCCATGGTTATTGCCCCCTCCCCCCCCCCGGCTAAAAACATCTGCCCCCAGCCACCCCAGAAAAGGCACATCTGGAAGATGACGCTGACACACCCTGCCTACGGATGAGATACGGACCACTATTTTGGGGACTTTTCTACATATTACGGCCGTAAATTACGGACCGTATTTTTATACGCTGAGTGTGAGGCCGGCCTAAGACTGTGGTAGTTTTTAATAGAAACAATCCCACACTGAAACTTTGCCTGACTGTGGCCATATCTTATCTATTACAGTTGCTGCAGACTAATATCACTCATACTCTTTATACTTGAACATTTTATATTTCTAATAAAATAGTTCTAGATTAAAAAGACAGAAATACTGGTATAAAATCATATCCCAAAATTTCAGGACTTTGATTTCTTACTACTTAGGTTGTGTAGATGGCTACAGATGCACAGTACGATATTTATATGAAGGTTAGTAAATATAATTTGATTCCAAGTTTCAGTTGCTTGTGACCTTCAGGCACCAAAATTAGATTGAAATGTTTATGGCCCGTTTACAGCACTTGTTCAGCCTGTACTACACATTAAAAATAGCATTTCATGTTTTGGGGCATGTACAGTGGCTCAGTAGTGGAGCTATCACAAATGTGCCCTCTGAGTGCAAAATATCTAAGACCTGCAAAAAAAATTAAATAAAATAAATAAATCAGAAAGCAAATGGGCATAAGTATAGTATATCTGTAGGCCGCCACTTTGAGGCATAACTTAGCCCGGGTTCACATTAGCGTTTCTGTGCGCTGCGTATGATCCGCATACAACTGCATGCGTCATGCGTGCATATCTTTAACATGGTGTACATAGGGACATGCGGATGCCTACGCATGCGTCGTTTTGTGGTGTGCGGCGGTGTTGATACGCAATGCGTACTTCACATTAATCATGTCTAGGAAAGGAAATGATGTCAACACCTACAAAATCACTGATGTATAAGGGGGTCTGGAGACAGGTAGTCCATTACTCTCAAGACTCTGGATGGAGGCACAAGACTCAGGACAAGACTTTGGATGTAAGTATAGAAGCTTTGAAAATGTCTTTTTGTCTTTGCAGTCTGTACTCTGTACTATTTTTTTTCTGTTCATTGTAGACTGTTTGCTGCTCTAGTCCTGTTGCTGCCGTCCTGTTACTGAAACCTTCCTGTTGTTGCCAACTTCCTGTTACTGAAACCTTCCTGGTGCTGCTGACTTCCTGTTGCTACAGCCTTCCTGGTGCTGCCGTCTTTCTGGTGCTGCTGGATGTAAGTATAGAAGCTTTGAAAATGTCTGTTTCTCTTTCCAGTCTATAATCTGTACTAATTTTTTCTTTTCCTTGTAGACTGTTTGCTGCTCCGGTCTTGGTGCTGCTGCCATCGTCCTGGTGATGCCGCCTTCCTGTTGCTACCGTCTTTCTGGTGCTGCCGTACTGGTGCTGCTGGATGCCAGTATAGAAGCTTTGGAAATGTCTGTTTCTCTTTGCAGTCTGTACTCTGTACTAACTTTTTTCTGTTCCTTGTAGACTGTTTGCTGCTCCTGTCCTGTTGCTGCCGTCCTGTGTACTCTGTACTAATTGTTTTCTTTTCCTTGTAGACTGTTTGCTGCTCCGGTCTTGGTGCTGCTGCCATCCTGGTGCTGCCGCCGTCCTGGTGCTGCCTGACTGCTGTGCTGTTGGGTTACTGCCTGTAATGTAAGTATTGGTGTCCATTGTTCTGCTCTTCCAACATGTCCTCCACTGAAGCTTCAGAAAGTGGACATGACACAGATTATGTAATCACATTTGATTTACTGATTGGTATGAATTGACTGTCAATACTAGACATGTGTTAAATCATGTATTTTCTTTACAGGTACCTGACAGTGCAGAAGAGCAGGAGCAATCTAGTGGAAATGATACTTCCCAGGGTCGTCGGCCTCAAGTTGCTGAGGAGGGAAGACGGGGTGTAAGTAGCCTTTATCAGACTTGTAATTGAATTTGTTTTCAGTTTTACTGACAATTTTTTTCTTTTGTATTTCATCTATAGGTTCCACAACGTGAGGAAGGACATCCAGATATCGATAACGATGTCCTTATTCAAGCTGTGAAAGAGCGAGCAGCATTGTGGGACATCCGTCATAGGAATCATTCTGACTCAGCCTTGATCCGACGACTCTGGGAAGAAGTGACCAGATCGCTGTTGGATGATTGGGACCATGCAAGGCCACAAGTCAGAAAGGATTTTCGTAAGTATTGCAATGTGGTCTTTTATGCATTGGTTTTGCTGTAAATGTTGTTTTTTTTACAATAATTTTTTTCTTCCCCCTTCACAGTGAAGAGAATAAAAGTTTGTTGGCTTTCGATGACGGATCGCTTCAATAAGGACATGAGAGAGGAGATTCAGATTTGAAGTTGTGCTGCTCAAAAAGTCAGAAAATATAAGTACCATCAGTGGCTTTTTTTTCTGAGGCCTGCGCTAGCTCAGCGAACGTGAGTATCTTTTGTGTTGTCTTCCTATTATTTAAACTTTTCATTTTTTTACTAATGTTTTTCATTTATTTTCCACAGAACCTGGTGCAGCACTACAGAACCTGGATTGTCCTCTGTTGGAGTGGCCCCTCATCGGCCAGCCAATGAACAGGCCCAATCCCAGTCATCCACCAGCGATGGAGCAACCAGGCAGGCTTCACAGGCTGGGGAACAGGAAGCCGGTCCATCTGGTTTTCTCTTCTCCCGCCCTCTGCCACTATTTTACTTGGGTCTGCTCGCCAGCGGCAGAGGGCCTGTGAGAGGTCAGTCATGCCCGAGTTTATTCACTTAAGCTCGGTCTTCCAGGCTGGGATGAAGGCGGATGTAGAAAGACTGAATAGTGGGTTCACTCAGGTGAACACACTTTTCCAGGACTTCCACAGACTTGACCGTCTGGAAGCCAACCTCAATAGACCAGCGCAACATTATTTTTCCTCTATAGAACGAGGCGTGACGGAAAACCTTAGTCCTGATCTTCAGCTCTATGTGATGAAGGCCTGTCAGGATGCTTATACCGAGGCCATGCAGAGGTCCCGATATCAGCAGCAGGCACAAAGTTCTTTCCCTACAGGGCAACAAGCTCCAGGACAGCATCAGTGGCACTATCCACCACCACCACAACCACCGCTGGACATTAGGACTGTTCCAACAGTACCCAGCTACACCATGCAGCTGAGTGCAGCAGACCAGCCTTCCCCTTCAACCACGCAGCTGAGTACAGCTGCCCAGCCTTCCACTTCTACCATGCAGCAGCCCAGACTTCCACTCCCAACACGCAGCAACAGGAAGCAAAAGGCTGAGGAAGCAACAAAACAAAGTCCAGGAAACATAAAAATGCTAAAAAAACATTAACCACCCCCTCCACCCTTACCTCCGAATGTGTCTTTTTTCCAGTTTGTCCACACCTTCCCTTGGTTCTTTCCCATCCAATGTGTCAATCCCTTCCAACTTGTTTTCCACTCCTAATGTGTCCTCTTCCCCCAATGTGTCCTCTGCCAATGTTTCTGACCCAATCCTCCAATTGTCTGCCACTTCCACTTCCCCTACTTCCACCAACCACTCCAAGCCTACCATCACTGCCTGACACCCCCCAAGTCCACCATGAAACTCCCTCCCGCAGAACCCGAAAGTAATCACATTTTCTTTTTTTTTTTTATTGTTTTTATTTTTGTTAATACATTTTTTTTTGATAAATAATAACTGTCTCACTGTGTTTTCCTTAGTTCTTTATTTAAACATGTGTATATTGTTGAGTGTATTGTTGAGTGAAGTATTTATCTCTTTATTTAAACGTGTGTATTGTTGATTGTTGTTGAGTGAAGTATTAACGGGTGTTACAGTTAAGGTGTTTATTATTAAAGTTACATTCAAGGTGTCAATATTACAGACAGAAAAAAGTACAGGCACATAACATTTCAGGTACATTTGACTTATTTACAGCTTAAACCATTTCATCTTGCCATGACACAAGTCCAATATCAGAGACAAAGTAGGCAGCCAATTTATCCCTCATTTGGGCAACTTCCACTGTAGTCCTCAGAGGGTGAGCATGATAATCTGGCAATGTGGTATTAACAAGTTCCTCAAGTTCGAAGTGTGGTTGCTCTTTTGCCAGAATATAATTATGCATAACAACACACGCTTTCACAACCTCATCAATTGTCTATACTTTAAGATTGATTGGTGTTCCAAAAATGCGCCATTTAGCTGCCAGCAAACCAAAGGCACACTCCACAGTTCTTCGTGCCCTTGTCAGTCTGTAGTTGAAAATCCTTTTGGTGTGAGTATGGTTTTATGAGGTTGGCACACATTTGAAACGCCTCATCCCCAACAACAAATGGCATTGGCGGTCCTTCAGTCTTGGGAAGAGATTGTGGTGGTGGAAAATTAAAATTATTAGCATACAAACATTGTCCCATGTCAGAGTTTTTGAAAGTCTGTGAGTCATTTCCTCATCCAAATGAGTCAACGGCGACAAATCGACATTCAGCATCTGCAATCTCTATGAGAACAATGAAAAAGTATTTTTTTTATAATTGAAGTACTCGGATCAACTTCCAGCAGGTTTTAGAATCCGAATGCGTTTGTCGTCCACAGCCCCTCCACAGTTTGAAAAATTACAAATTTCCTTGAATTTTTCAGCATTTTTCAGCCAGAGTTCAGCTGTGGGTTGGGGAGGAATTCTGCACACAGAACGTCACACAATGCACGGCAGGTGTCTCCAACAATCCCAGAAAGGGTGGACAGTCCAATCCGAAATTGAAAATGTAAAGATATTAAGGCCTATCTGGTAGCCAGGAATCTGTGGAAAAGAAAATGGGGAAACAAATCAGAACATGGCTTTTATAACAAGAATATTAATGACAAGTGTTTCTTTTTCCAAATTACGTACCTCAGGGTCACCAACAGACGCTCCTCAGCAGGAATTGCGCTACGTAGTTGCGTGTCCTGCCTGGTGATGGATTCTCGCACACGATGCACCAATTCATCGAAGCTCTGTTCAGACATCCTTGTGTATTAAAAAAAGTTTTGCGGGTTTTCATGAAGCTTGGTGTACAAAGAGTGGTAGGCTCCAAGGTTTTCTCGGACTTCAATAGTGGGGTGTAGCGAATAGCGATGACGAAGTCTTCTCCATCTTTCTCTTCTCCTTTCTTCCTCACAAGACACAGCAAAAGCAAAATCCAATTTCAATGATAAATCCAGATTCAGACTGAAGCTCTCCACGATAAGATCCATCTTGCAGCAGGATACAGCATCAAAAGAAGAGGATTTCATCTGTGCAGGGTCTATATATAGAAATCCCATAAGCCATGCCCATTGGGAAATAGCGTACGCATGCGCATAAACAATGCAAACGTATGCAAAATGCATACTAATGCATGCACAACCAGCGTTTTTTGGCCGTCATGCGTAAGATCATGCGGTTAAAAAACGCTGCGTAAACATGCGTTTGCATGCGTTTTGGCATGTGTTTGCGCATGCAGATGATATGCTGTGCACAGAAACGTTAATGCGAACCAAGACTTAGAGAAGAGTAAAGGGCATTGGTCATGGGAGGACTGGCCTCGGACTAGTCAGCCAAGACACCTAGTCCACGGCTGATTCTTCAAAGTGTGTGGTCTCTGAAATGCAGGAGTGTTTAAGAGTAAAACATGCATGGCCATAATAAAGCAAATAAAAAAGCAAATAAATAATAATAATAAAGCAAACCAAGCCTTCTGTGATTTTTGCAGCATGAATCAGATGTCAAGTTCCCTGTAAAATGCATAATTATGACACAAATATTTGCAACCAGCCCAACCAAGAGATGGCATAAGAAAAAGTGTCTAACAAGATGGGAAAAAAAACCCTCACAGAATGTAGTGGTAAATATGGCACAACTTTTGACTGTTTGGACTAATTTAAAGAATCACTCCTCCTCCTCCCGTCAAAGTATTTATCCTCTTAATATATTGCAGTCATCATATTCTATAGCTCTGTGTACTTACAATTGCTCATTTTACCTTTCTACCCACCTAAATTCTCTCAGCTCTATGTAGGAACAAGAAGTCTCCCCCCTCCCCCCCCCCCCTCCGACATCAGTCAACCCCCCCTTCAAACACCTAACCCAGCTGTTCTGCTTCCCCGGGGACTTAGGCAGTGGCTCATGACTCATACAACGGGGTAATTTACCTCCTGTTACTAAATAGAGCATAAAGGGTTCAGCTAGTCAGTTATTAATCACGTGATGTCACAGACTTACTGGAAAGCAGAAGAAATACCAGGGTAGAAGTGAAAATTAGCAATTGTAAGTTCACAGTGCTATATAGTATGATGATTGTAATATATTAGGAGACTAAACATTTTGATGGGAGTGCTTCTTTAAAAGCATCAATTTGGCTAATACCTAACTCGCCTGACCATCCCATACACATACAAGAAAGTGTATGATACTGCCAGACAGCTGCTTATCACCCAGGAGAACAAAAGAAGGATGTTTTGAACCTGAACTTTCCCAATTCTGCTTTAGCCTAATATTGCGACACAGGGGACTTAGCCTTTATAAAAAAAAAATCATACTGATAGTTATACAGTGCCTGAGAATTTTTTTAAATTTGAGTGCTCAATTCATTGTCAAAGGGATAGTTGGAAATAGTCGAGTACTTGGCTTTCTCCTGCACTCACTCAGGCAGTAGATCTGACCTGGGCAAAGTGCGGCCCACTGGCCAGATTGAGACAGCCAGAGAACTGGACGTGGTCCGTGGGCCACACTTTGCCCAGGTCTGATCTTTTGAGATTGAGACAGTCAAGGAGCTGGAAAACAGAGGCACATAGGCTGCACCGTGCCCGCCTGCTCGCTGTCTCCATCTGCTCTGACTTCACTGGTGGAGAAGGTGCCTCCGGCCACTTCCTCCACCAATCAGCATGTGAAAAAGCTGACGTAATAACATCATTTCATCGTGTCAGCTGTACACTGCAGACGGTCAACGCATCGGAGACAGGAACAGAAAGCAGAATGCTGGTGGAACGGGACCGAGGTGAGTGTGTCGTGTTCTTTTTTTCATGTGTATGGGATGTTTGGGTGGGCATGGGGAGGCTATGGGGGTGTCATGCTGCACAAGGGGAGGCTATGGGGGTGTCATGCTGCACAAGGGGAGGCTATGGGGGTGTCATGCTGCACAAGGGGAGGCTATGGGGGTGTCATGCTGCACATGGGAAGGCTATGTGGGCATCATGCTGCACATGAGCAGGCTATGGGGGCCTCATACAGTATATATAGGGAGACTGCATGCAGCTCTTGCCACATATGGGGGTGGCTGCGTGGGGCTCATGCCGCATTTGTGGGAGACTGCATGGGGCTCATGCCGCATATGGGGAGGCTGCATGGGGCTCATGCTGCATTTGGGGGAGGCTCTGTGGGGCTCATGCCACATATGGGGAGGCTGCATGAGGCTCATGCCGCATATGGGGGAGGCTGCGTGGGACTCATGCCACATATGGGGGAGGCTGCGTGGGACTCATGCAGCATATGGGGGAGGCTGCGTGGGACTCATTCCACATATGGGGAGGTTGTGTGGAGCTCATGCTGCATATGGGGAGGCTGCGTGGGGCTCATGCTGTATATGGGGAGGCTCTGTGGGACTCATACTATATACAGGGAGGCTGTGTGGGGGCTCTTACAGTCTATAAGGGGCTGTACTCAGGTTCAAATTATATATAGGGGTATGACAGCATACTTAATTCTGCTCAATATTAAGTGAGACAATTAATATTAATCTAAATATCAATAATAGTTATAATATATTGATACTAATATTAGGCTACTTTCATACTAGCGTTGTTTGGCGTATGTCGCAATGCGTCGTTTTGGAGAAAAAACGCATCCTGCAAATGTGCCCGCAGGATGTGTTTTTTCCCCATAGACTAGCATTAGCTGACGCATTGCGACGTATGGCCACATGTCGCATCCGTCGTGCGACGGATGTGCCGTGTTTTGGCGGACAGTCGCCACAAAAAAAGTTACATGTAACTTTTTTTGTGCGTCGAGTCCGCCCGCGCATGCGCGGCCGGAACTCCGCCCCCTCCTCCCCGGACATTACAATGGGGCAGCGGATGCATTGAAAAACTGCATCCACTGCCCTGTTATGCTACATCAATCACACTGTCCGTCGGTACGTCGGGCCGACGCATGGCGACGGCCCCGTACCGACGCAAGTGTGAAAGTAGCCTAAAGTACAGTTAATTTCAGCCTATTGGTTCAGCCCTCCACAACAGTCATGGTCTCTCATGTTCATTGGGAAAATTAATTGCCCACCCCTGCAATAAATGGAGCAATAGCTGAGTAACATCATATCCACTTTATTCAAAACAGGGCTGCGGAGCCAGAATCCTAGAATTCCGTTCAAGGGATCAAAGAGAGAGCCAGTAATCAGCAAGTTATTCCCTTTAAGATTATGACAAAAATAATAGATTTCCCCAGTTTGATGCTCTTCATCTAGAAGTATGGAACAGATGAAAGCGAGGATCAAGGGGAGCGTTTTCATCAGGACATTAAAACAATGGAAGAACGGTATCAAGGCCGGTGGGACTCACATATGATGGCTGACTATTGCTGGAGCTTGATGAGAGACAACCCAGAAGCTGTACATCACAGATCAGCCAAGAAAATAAAGTTCAAATAACTGCCATGTGTCATTCATCTGTGTGCCATATATATGTGTTTTTATATTTTGTAGTTTAATTCTGTAAGTATATTTGATTTGCTGTACATAGACTTTGTAATCTTTGTTATTCCTTGATTAAAAATATACAAAATGTAGTACCGAAAATCATGTGTTTTCATCATAAAACATTAGGAGTAATTTTCATCAAAAATTGAAAATATCTCGAAATCCTGATGTGATAGCCAAAACGGAGTTCATAATCATAATCTGCAGCCAAAATTGACTTAAAATATGTTTTAAAACCTTTTGCCAGAAAAATTGCGTTGACCAGTGTAGGTTTTAAAATTTACGATAACCAAAATAGGGACCCATGTAAAGCTGTTCGGAGCTCATTTACATTGAGCAGTGTATCAGAGTCGCACGGTCAGCACGCGTACTCTCTAGACAGCCACCTCCTTTTTCTTGCATGCATAGTGCTATTGACACTTGATCGAAGCCTGTACTGAAATGTCACCGAGCTGTGTGAATGCTTGTGACAGCTGGGCCACATCAGCCATGTAAGAATAGTGAGGGTCTTAAGGAGGGAGCACTGCGGCTACCATTCCCCAGACATGCACAGTAATGAATCGCTTACCTGCTGCTCATTCCCAGACAACTCATGTTCCAGGGCCTCGTGTTTGCGCAGCTGGGACTGGACTCCACTAAGGTCTTTGGCAATGTCATCAGGAATGCTTTGGGATTTTTCCTGCCAGGCAATTAAAAAAAAAACATCTATGCTTAGATATCTAATTATAAGATCCCCAAATACTGTGTCACCTCTGTCCATTTTTTGGCACATTAGTGTAATATCATGTACCGGTATCTAGTGCCAATTATCACTAATGTGCATTACACAGTGGAAGATAATTGTAGACATGGGGAAAAATTTGCTCATGGCAGTTCCTGAAATTAAGAAATTAGCAATCTAATCTGAAAAATGCAGAGATCTTTGTACATGATCTATGTAAATAGTAAATTAGGCAGCAAGGTGGCTCAGTGGTTAGCTCTGCAGCCTTGCAGCGCTGGGGTCCTGGGTTTAAATCTCACCCAGGACAACATTTGCAAGGAGTTTGTATGTTCTCCCCATGTTTGCATGGGTTTCCTCCGGGTTCTCAGATTTCCTCATTACAAAGACATACTGATAGGGAATTTATATGGTGAGCACCCGATGGGGACAGTGATGATGATGTCTGTAAAGTAATGTGAAATATGATGGCTACATATAAGAAATCCTGAAAAATAAACTGTTCCATTAGACTAAATTTACTGATGTCATTTTTTGCATCAGTTAAAAACAGTTTTTTTTTTAAAGGAACAATAAAGACATAAAGGGCTATTCCCATCTCCAAGATCCTATCCCTGTATGTAGTAGGTGTAATAATAATAATATTAGCCAATATCCCCAATTAAAAATTTAGTATAGTTATTTTGATTCACTATGTCACTTACCACATGTACAAGGCATTGCAGTAGCTCAGGTATCCATGGGTACGACCCCTAACAACTAACTGTCACTATATGTGTGGTTGTAGCCATGGATACCTAAGCTATTGCAATGCGCTGAACATGGGGTAAGCAACATAGGTTATCAGGAGAACTATACTACATTTCTAATTAGAGCTACTATTATTATTATTATTACACATGCTACATATTGGGATATGATCCTGATGATGGGACTACCCTAATGAGCCTCATTCAGTTTCTTGAATACGAGTTTCATCAGTGATTTTTCACTGGAAAAAAGAAACTTGCTGTGCTTCTCGTATTCATTAAGTAATATTTATGAAATAGGACACCAAAAATTCTATTTACTACACGTGTTTATCAAAACAATTACTATTTATCAATCATATTAACCTCTATGTGAGAGAGGGCTTCTTTTAGATCCCAAAAACACTTATGAACAGCTTCAGCATCTTGCAGCCGTTTCCCCCGTTGCTTAGTTAGTTGCTGAAGTTCTTCCCAAGATGCCCTTTAAAACAAACAAACCAACAAAAAAAGTTACATAAACTTATGTATAGCTTTATACTTATACGACAAAAATTAGAGTCCATTCGGATTGGGTTCAACTTGTCGCGGCGGGATGGCTTTTATGCTCTTTTGACCAAAATAGTGTCAACTAAGTACGCTGTGTTATTTACATATACACTCACTATTTATACACTTACTGCTCATTTTACTTAATGACCAGGCCAATTTTTACAATTCTGACTTACGTTTATTTTTGAAGAAAATTGAAATTTGGCAAAAATTTTGAAAATGTTGCAATTTTCAAACTTTTAATTTTTGTATCCTTATCCTTAAATCAGAGGCTGGTGTAACACAAAATAGCTAATAAATAACATTTCCCACATGTCTACTTTACAACAGCACAACTGTGGAAACATCATTTTTTTTGTTAGGACGTTATAAGGGTTAACAGTTGACCAGCTATTTCTCATTTTTCCAGCAAAATTTATACAACCATTTTTTTTAGGGACCACCTCACATTTGAAGTGAGTTTGGGGTCAATATAAGAGAAAATACCCAAAAGTGACACCATTCTAAAAACTGCTCCCCTCAAGGTGCACAAAACCACATTCAAGAAGTTTATTAACCCTTCAGGTGCTTCACGAGAACTAAAGCAATGTGGAAGGTAAAAATGAACATTTTACTTTTTTCACCAAAAATTTACTTTGGAACCAATTTTTTTTTATTTTCATAAGGGTATCAGGAGAAAATGAACCACAAAATTTCTTGTGCAATGTCTCCTGAGTACACCTATTCCCCATATGTGGGGGAAAGCCACTGTTTGGGCGCAGGAGAGAGGGAGCACCGTTTGACTTTTGAACGCAAAATTGGATGGAATCAATGGTGGCGCCATGTCGCATTTGGAGACCCCCTGATGTACCAAAACAGTGGAAATTCCCCAATTCTAACCCCAACTTTAGCCCAACTCTAACCCTAATGGAAAAATGGAAATAAATATATATATTTTTATTTCGTTATTTTTACCCAACTAAGGGGGTGATAAAGGGGGGTTTTATTTACAATTTTTTTATTTTGAGCACTGTGATAGGGTCTATCACAGTGATCAAAATGAACCAATAGAAAAAAATTCCTATTGTTGCCAGGTGCCGGCTGGCAGATCTTGGCGGGCGCACTATGCATGTGCCCGCCATTTTCTCCCCGGAAGAGGATGCCGGCGGCCCAGGGACTTTACGGGGAGATGCAGGGACATTGGAAGTACCGGGGGGATAGGGGACCCCACTTCTCTCTCTTCTGATGTGCGATCCCATCAGAGGAGAAATTAAATGGGAAAACGGACTTTTTCTTGCGGTCGCCGTTATTCCTTTAATAAATAAAACCGACCCAAATCATGTTCTCCGGGGTCTCAGCTACCCCTTCACCCCGACCCCCCCCCCCCTCCGGAGAAATTCAACTCTGGAGGTGCTATACACTTATTTCTCAGCGCTGTTAAAAAGCGACGCAGAGGCATACGAACCCTTAACTGCCGCCGTTAAAAGTCGTATCGGCGGTCGTTAAGGGGTTACAGCTTTACACATACATGATAATTTCTAGGTTTTTTAAAATACTTATGTTCATCTGAAATGAGGCAAAATGTTTCATAGGTTAAAGGATTTCACCTCTATCAATTATTATATTAAGATCCATAAGGAAGAACACAAATGAAGTGCAATATTTTTTATATGTTACAGACAGAAACATTGCCATATGCCCAGAGAGGTTTAGCACAGATGACAATCAAACACTCTCTTTAAGAAGGGAAACATGTTTTTTTTAGATCATATTTAATGCTTTCGTGTAAAGAAAGCATTTTTATCTAGATGCATCAAGGAAGATAATTTGCATGGAAAAAAACAACTAGTTTAATCGTAGGGTCGTCATTATTTTGCTTTAATTATTGTATTATTTTTAGCATTGTTACTTTTGACTTGTATATGAACTGTTGAATTGTAAAGTGCTGCGGAATATGTTGGTACTATATAAATAAAGATTATTATTATTATTCAACAAGATTTCCCTGTGAATTTAAAAATGTCAAAATAACTAATAAAAAATGAAAAATATGCTGCAGAAATGTTGTAAGACTGCTGCAAAAGTGTCAGTGTGGTCAGAGTCATGACAAGCAGCTGTATTATTTTATCCTGTCATTCAGCATGCCTGAAATAATTATCTAATTAAAGCTTCTAGTCCGGAAGAGGGTGCAATTGCCAATTTGATTTTAAGCTGGGAGGATCCAGCGCCCAGAGATATACGACTAATTCCTGCTTCCTTGGCACTTGCCTCTTTACCTGAGGTTATAAAGATACGTGCAGGGCAGAAGGAATTAGTAAAAAAAAAAAATCTGTTTTTTACCTAGTGTGTGACCTTACAAACTAAAACAGCTGCTCCACAGCCACTAAACGAGGCAAAAGAACACAATCATCTCTTGAATGACTTGAATGTGTGACGATATTTACATTTATAACTAAGACAGATCTGCGGAGCAGCTCTATTGGACAAGAATTAGGTTTCACCCATAACCTAATTGTAACGCATTTATGGACCATTTGCCAGAGGAGATCTTGTGCACATAGGCAAAATACATTACGGGAATACTATTACATTCATGTCCTTAGTCAGAATAATACAACACAATTCAAGTCTACTGGTTGGTCAAAAAGTAGTAACTTGAGGTCAGCAGGACAACCCTACAAATGGTACGAGAGAAAGGATTGTCTCCTGCACATCCGTCTAGGTAATAAAAGAACTCAAATTTATTAGGACTAAGGGCGCCACAAACGCGTCAGGTAACTGTTTTAGAATTTCAATGTTCACCTACTAAAATTTAGTTCATTGCCTGGACCGTTGTGCGGGAAACAATCTTTTCTCTTTTCCACTAGAAGGTTCAGCACTGACCAGTGAACTCCAACTTTTATTTTGATCTAGTTTCCAGCATGGTGAGCTCCAAACTACTCCCCTTTCCTGACCAAATTCTGGCTTCATGAGTGGTGACTTTTAAAATAATGGTGAGTATATTACACATAAGTGTGCGTATTGGATAGGATACTGTCATGGGGTTACTGCAACAGTGTGGAGCCAGAAGACTGCAGTGTCTGATTGCTCCTACTCCGGCGCTGAGAAGAAGCACTTCTCCTTAAATTTTATATGGGTTTATTTTTCTGGCAGAACAGTGGTTAATCGACCATGTTGGAAATCCCTGTACTCGCAGCTGAGCTTGGTTAGCCACTCCTTTTCCCTTTATAATCTGGGCTCTCATAACTCGTGAGAGCTAGCATTTGCTGCATGGCTAACGGAGGGAGAGGGAGAGTTGGAGGAGTCATCAGTGACTGTTACTTGGTTTGTATGTGTGGTAATGCCTTATATTACTCTGTTTTTGTTTTCTTCACACTCCAGTACATCATTTTGTTACAAGGGAGTGAATATCTTGTATGCCTGGAGTTTTGTTAACCCTTGTCTGTGTTACCCTGTTTGTCGGGTTGGTGTACTACGGTGCACAGTAGGGCCCCCTCTTCCCTGGGTAGGGGAGGAGACCAGGCGGAGGGCAAATTGAGGAGATAAGGGAAGGGTAGAGCCCTCACCTGACCTCAGATCACGAAAAACGGAGACGTTACGGGTATCGAAAAATGGCACAATTTTAAAAAAAAAATTTTTTTTAGCAAAGTTTGGAATTTTTTTTGACCACTTAGATAAAAAATAACCTAGACATGTTTGGTGTCTATGAACTCGTAATGATGTGGAGAATCACAATGGCATGTCAGTTTTAGCATTTAGTGAACTTAGCGAAATAGCCAAACAAAAAACAAGTGTGGGATTGCACGAGACCAGTTGACTTTTGAACGACATCATTGGTTTTACCATGTCTTGCACTAGAAACCGGGGAAAAAATTCCAACCAGTCTTGCAAAAAATAAGCCCTCCAATAGCCATATTGGAAAAATAAAAAAGTTGTTGCTCTGGGAAGGAGGGGAGCAAAAAACGAAAACGCAAAATCGAAAAAGGGCTGCGTCTTGAAGGGAACCACATAGGTCTGCACATGTTAAACGCCGCTGTCAGAGATTGATTTAACAAGTCAACAATTGTGGGTGGAACTCTGCTTAACCCGCAATTGTCAGCGGCAGGTCTTGGCTGTAATACTCAACCGCATGTAGAAAAGCCACGGAGACACCATCACGTGTTTCTCAACGCAAACAATAAATAGTCAGGTCTTTCACCGGGAAGGAACAACCACGGGAAGGTCAGCATCCAAATAGGAAAACCACCTATGCCAAAACATGGTATCCATCCACAGACAGCTGTTTTGGGGTATTTGCCCCTCATCAGTGTGGAGTAGGAAACTGGCTATTAGGAGCAGTGCCTAGTAAAAGGACTATAAACATAAGGATTAATGACCTTGAGGAGATCAAAACATCCAACACTGCGGAGACACAATCACGTGTTTCTCAACGCAGTGATCCAGAACACTGCCCCCATCCCTTATGGGAAATATGCAAATGCATGTAGAAAAGCCGTGGAAACTGATTCAAGTTGTGCAATCATGCGCTTCGGTAACGGCGTGGCACAGGTCTGGCCTGAAAACATACGATTGAAAGGGGTTTCAATGCGGTGAACTCTGGGAAAATGGCTACCGAAGGTGGTGTATGTGCAGATTTCGATCTCGGGAGATGAGATTTCAGTGCTGAAATTTCATACTGCGCATGTGCCGCCTCAGGTGGCAATTTTCCCAGAGACCACCGCAGTGAAACCCCCTTCTACCAGCCTGGGTTGGGACTCGCAGAATCACCTCACAGCATCGCACCTCCAAATACCTCCTGTGACCCCGCACAACCACCACCACTGCACCTCAACCGGTAGGCTGAATTCAGACTGTAAGACAGACCCATATTTGATGCATATAATTTTTTTCCCTATTTTCCTCCTGAAAAATTGGGGTGTGTCTTATGAACCGGTGGGTCTTATAGTCTGAAAAATACATATATTTCTCTGATATGATATATTACAAAGTTTTTTTTAGATTTGCTTGTACTATTGATATCTGTAAAGTTTGATGAAAGTAGGGTGTTCATTTAAGTTTATTTCAACAAAGTTGTTTATCACCGTCAATAAATTTGGACGAACAGAATGGTCAAAATACAATAGAATGAACCAAGTTTGATGTCATGTTAGTTTAAAAACAGGATTTTTGGTTGCTTACCGTAAAATCTGTTTCTCGGAGCCTCCATTAGGGGACACAGGAACCATGGGTGTATGCTGCTGCCACTAGGAGGCTGACACTATGCACAAAAAAAGTTAGCTCCTCCTCTGCAGTGTACACCCCACCGACTGGCATTATGCACTTCAGTTAGTGAGAAAGCAGTAGGAGAAAAACAACAATGTTGAAACATAACCACAAACATGAGAACTGTATACGTGAGAACAGTCATAAAACATAAAACAACAGAAACTGAGAAAACATTGGGAGGGTGCTGTGTCCCCCAATGGAGGCTCCGAGAAACAGATTTTACGGTAAGCAACCAAAAATCCTGTTTTCTCTATCGCCTCTCATTGGGGGACACAGGAACCATGGGACGTCCAAAAGCAGTCCCTGGGGTGGGGAAAACGGACTTCTATCAGGTCAGAGGACTCACCACTGCCGCCTGCAAGATCCTTCTGCCTAGGCTGGCGTCCGCCGAAGCGTAGGTATGGACCTTGTAAAATTTGGCGAACGTGTGGATGGAATACCAGGTAGCCGCTTTGCAAAGCTGAGCTGTAGGGCGGAAGCCCTGTGGCGCACCGCCCAGGAGGCGCCGACTGCCTGGGTAGAGTGAGCCTTTATCCCAGGAGGGGGCACTCTGTTCTTGACCCGGTAAGCCTCCAGAATTGCCGTTCTGATCCAACGAGCAATAGTCACTTTAGAAGCCGGTAGACCTCTACGCGTGTCATCAGGAATGACGAAAAGAGAATCCATCTTCTGGAAAGCGGACGTTCTATCCAGGTAGATCCTCACTGCCCTGACGAGGTCCAGCTTGCTCAACGATCGCTCCAGAGGATGAGTCGGAGCTGGACAAAAGGAAGGTTGCACGATGTCCTCGTTGAGGTGAAAGGTAGAAACCACCTTAGGAAGGAAGGAATGCGGAAGCCTGAGGACCACCTTGTCTTGGTGAATGACCAAGAACGGAGGTCAGCAAGAGAGGGCCGCCAACTCGGAAACGCGGCGGATAGAAGTGATGGCCACAAGAAAGGCCACCTTCCACAATAGAACTGACAGGGGAATCTCCCTGAGAGGCTCAAGGGGGGAACCCTCTGAACGTCCAGTACCAGATTTAGTTCTTATGAATCCACCGGGGCCCTATACGGAGGGACAGCATGGACTGCTCCTTGAAGGAAGCTCTTAACCTGTGGCCAAGAAGATAAAGTCTTCTGAAAAAGGATGGAAAGCGCAGAAACCTGGCCCTTTAGGGAGCTAAGAGCAAGGCCCGAATCCAGTGCTGCCTGAAGGAAGGCCAAGATGGAAGGCAGGAAAAAGGACAGGGAATTGGACTCGCACCAACGGAAGTAAGCCTTCCAGGTACGATAGTAGATCCTGGAAGACTAAGGCTTCCTAGCCTGGATCATGGTGTGAAATACCCGGTCCGAAAGGCCGGATGCTCTTAGAACTGCGGTCTCAACAGCCACGCCGTTAAACTGAGCGACTGAGAATTCAGGTGACAGATCGGACCCTGAGACAGCAGATCGGGCCTGTCTGGAAGGCGCCAGGGGGCGTCCGTGAGAAGGTTAACGATCTCCACAAACCAAGCTCACCTGGGCCAATCCGGGGCGATCAGAATGACCGGCACCCTTCCGCTTTGATCTTTTTCAACAGCTTGGGAAGCAAGGGAAGGGGTGGGAACAGGTAGGGCAGCACGAACCGTGACCAAGGAATGGCCAGAGCGTCGACGCCCACTGCAAGAGGATCGCGAGCCCTGGAGACGAACTGAGGAACCTTCCTGTTCGTACGAGACGCCGTGAGGTCCACATCCGGAGTCCCCCATCGAAGAGAAATCTGATGGAAGACTTCATGGTGCAAGGACCATTCTCCTGCCGCTAGACCCTCGCGGCTGGGGAAGTCGGTGGCCCAATTGTCCACGCCGGGGATATGCACCGCGGATATCACCGGAACCGTTGCCTCTGCCCAGAGGAGGATCTTGGATACCTCGGCAAGGGCCAAGGAGCTCCGAGTCCCCCCTGATGGTTGACATAAGCCACAGCCGTGGCGTTGTCCGTCTGGATTCGGATTGGTAGGCCCTTGAGAATCTTTTCCCAGTGACGGAGGGACAGAAAAATGGCCTGATTCTCGAGGACATTGATCAGCAGAAATGACTCCTGCGCCGACCAATGGCCCTGAACAGTCAGGTGGCAAAACACCGCACCCCAGCCGAGAAGGCTGGCGTCCGTCGTCACCACTTGCCAGTGAACTGGAAGGAAGGACCTGCCCTAGGAGATGAGAGGTGACGTCAGCCACCAGTTGAGAGACCATTTGACCCGGAGAGAGAGTCGGATCGGACGATCCAGGGAGAAGACCGACCTGTCCCACTGAGACAGGATGGCTTGCTGAAGAGGCCACGAGTGAAATTGGGCGAAGGGAATCGCTTCCAATATTGCTACCATCCTCCCCAGAACTTTCATGGCCAAATGGAAAGAGGGAGGCCAAGGACCCTGGAGCAAGCGTATGTCCCGACGAAGGATGGATCTCTTGTCTTCAGGAAGAAAGACTTTGGTCTGACAAGTGTCGAAGAGCATGCCCAGAAAGATGATGCGCTTAGAAGGAATAAGGCAGGACTTCTTCTGGTTGACCAGCCACCCGAAACGGGCTAGGGTGTCGAGAACGATGGACAGGCTTTCGTGAGCGTGAGAAAAGGACGAAGCCTTGATGGGGATGTCGTCGAGGTATGGAAACAGAACCAGGCCTCTGACCCTCAAGATGGCCATCAGCGCCGCCATGATCTTCGTGAAAACTCTTGAGGCGGTTGCAAGACCGTACGGCAGGGCGACGATCTGAAAATGTTCCTGGAGCACCGCAAAGCGCAGGAATCGGTGATGTCTCGGGAATATCGGGATATGGAGGTAGGCATCCTGAATATCTATGGAACACAGAAATTCCTGAGCCTCCATGGAAGCAATTACTGAACGAAGGGATTCCATCCTGAAGTGCTTCAGATGAACTCTCCTGTTCAGTAATTTGAGATCCAGCATGGGACGAACCTTGCTGTCTTTTTTCGGTACAACAAAAAGGTTTGAATAGAAACCTGTGAACCATTCTTCTTCTGGGACTGGAGCGATTACCCCGGCTTTGAGGAGAGAAGCGATGGATGCAAAGAAACCCAGAACTAGAGCGGGGTCTCTTGGAGGTCGGGATTTGAAGAAGCGATCCCGGGGTCGTGAAACGAACTCTATCTTGTATCTCGAGGATACAACTTCCCTGACCCATGTGTCCTCTACTGAGGAGATCCAGGTGTCCCTGAAGAAGAGGAGACGGCCGCCCAGCCTGGGAGATGGGTTCAGGTCTTGCCGAGAGTCATGCCGACCAGACGCTTTCAGAGAGGAAAGCGACTTGGCGTTTTATATCCCCTTTCTCTGGAGCTCTCCGCTAATTGGACTGCTTCCCCTTCGGTGGATCCTCCAGTTTCCAGACTGTCCACCAACACGATCCTTTCACTGTCCGGCGGAGCATCTCTAAAGGATTCTAACGATAGAGTCATAGAATCTTTCGCGAAGTCAGCCTTTGAAGCGGCCTCAGCTAGTCTTTGCCCGGCCTTTGCTTCCACTTGGGTTTCAAAATCCATATCCAAGTGGGCCAAACAACTCTGTTAGGGCCTTCTGGACGGGGCTCTACCCGGACAGCTGGCGGAACTTGCCAACCAGATTTCTCACGCGGGTGAATATAGTAACATAGTAACATAGTAACATAGTTAGTAAGGCCGAAAAAAGACATTTGTCCATCCAGTTCAGCCTATATTCCATCATAATAAATCCCCAGATCTACGTCCTTCTACAGAACCTAATAATTGTATGATACAATATTGTTCTGCTCCAGGAAGACATCCAGGCCTCTCTTGAACCCCTCGACTGAGTTCGCCATCACCACCTCCTCAGGCAAGCAATTCCAGATTCTCACTGCCCTAACAGTAAAGAATCCTCTTCTATGTTGGTGGAAAAACCTTCTCTCCTCCAGACGCAAAGAATGCCCCCTTGTGCCTGTCACCTTCCTTGGTATAAACAGATCCTTAGCGAGATATTTGTATTGTCCCCTTATATACTTATACATGGTTATTAGATCGCCCCTCAGTCGTCTTTTTTCTAGACTAAATAATCCTAATTTCGCTAATCTATCTGGGTATTGTAGTTCTCCCATCCCCTTTATTAATTTTGTTGCCCTCCTTTGTACTCTCTCTAGTTCCATTATATCCTTCCTGTGCACCGGTGCCCAAAACTGGACACAGTACTCCATGTGCGGTCTAACTAGGGATTTGTACAGAGGCAGTATAATGCTCTCATCATGTGTATCCAGACCTCTTTTAATGCACCCCATGATCCTGTTTGCCTTGGCAGCTGCTGCCTGGCACTGGCTGCTCCAGGTAAGTTTATCATTAACTAGGATCCCCAAGTCCTTCTCCCTGTCAGATTTACCCAGTGGTTTCCCATTCAGTGTGTAATGGTGATATTGATTCCTTCTTCCCATGTGTATAACCTTACATTTATCATTGTTAAACCTCATCTGCCACCTTTCAGCCCAAGTTTCCAACTTATCCAGATCCATCTGTAGCAGAATACTATCTTCTCTTGTATTAACTGCTTTACATAGTTTTGTATCATCTGCAAATATCGATATTTTACTGTGTAAACCTTCTACCAGATCATTAATGAATATGTTGAAGAGAACAGGTCCCAATACTGACCCCTGCGGTACCCCACTGGTCACAGCAATCCAGTTAGAGACTATACCATTTATAACCACCCTTTGCTTTCTATCACTAAGCCAGTTACTAACCCATTTACACACATTTTCCCCCAGACCAAGCATTCTCATTTTGTGTACCAACCTCTTGTGCGGCACGGTATCAAACGCTTTGGAAAAATCGAGATATACCACGTCCAATGACTCACCGTGGTCCAGCCTATAGCTTACCTCTTCATAAAAACTGATTAGATTGGTTTGACAGGAGCGATTTCTCATAAACCCATGCTAATATGGAGTTAAACAGTTATTCTCATTGAGATAATCCAGAATAACATCCCTCAGAAACCCTATATCTGGTCTTGTGCGGCTCAGGCATCCAGCAACGCGGTTGCCATCCACCGGACCATTTGGCTTACGGCCTGGCAGGCGGATTTGTCTTCTGAAAAGTCCCTTACCAGCCTGCCTTTTCAGGGGTCTCGTCTCTTTGGTTCTAAGCTGGACCAAATCATTAAGGACGCCACCAGGGGCACAAGTTCTCTTCTTTCCCAAGCCAAACCTCATCGCCCTCCCCCTAGACATCAATTTCGGTCATTTCAGCCTTTTTGTCGCTTCGCGGCGTCAAACTCTTTTCCCCAGCAGCAACAGAGGTCACAGGCACGTCAGGAGAAGAAGTCTGTGTCCTTTAGACCCATTCCTTCCTGGCGTCCCCGCTACTCCCAGGGTAGATCCTCCAGGTCCAGGACTGGAAGATCCACCTCGGGTTCTCTCTTTCTCTGGTCATAATCTCCTCGAATTCCGGGTGAGGAGCGAAAAACTTGGAAGTTGGTGTAGCCCGTCTAAAAGAAACCGCCTGATCTGCGGGTTCCGTACAGGACTCCTTGATGCCGCAGGTTTGATTTATCGCTCCAATGAGATTCTCAACCATATCCCTCATGGTAGCGATTTGGTTCAAATCCAGCTCCGAAATATCCTCCGAAGGCGCATCAGAGAACGCCTCGCCTGACTCAGGGGAGGAGGACTGGGGGGAAGTCAACCGCAGAGAAGGACCGTGTGGTGAGATGGAGCGAGAAGAGGACTCAGACGGGCGTTCCTGTCTGGACCTTTTGCGGCTAGCAATGGAGGGTTCGGACAGAGCTTCCTGCGACCCGCTCGCTACTGCGGGAGTCTGCAGGGGTAATCGGTCCAGTACTGACACCAGAGTTTGAGACACCCATGTCAGATCGGCCACTGATTGTGACAGAGAGGAAACCCAGCCTGGGGTGGGGGTATCGCTCTCGAGTGAAGCAGCCGGGGGATCCTGGGCGGTGGGAACAATCAGGCCTGACAATCAGGCCTGAAGGAAGTTTGCAGTTACAAGACGAACATGCAAAGAATTTGATTAAGCCAGAGGAATTAGAGGAAGAAGTAGGAGGATGAGAGCAGCCCCCATTAGAGGTAGACATTGTGAAAAGGTCCCTGAAGAGAATGCCAGAAGGTTAGGGGACAGGGGGGGCCAAGGGGAGTGTCAGTCTGCAGTGCAGAGCTACTCACAGCAGACGAAAAACGGATTCCGGAGGAAGCTGTCCGGCTTGATGGGATGGACCTCCGGCGAGAAGTAGTCCTTTAGGCAGGAGGGTGGTATGGGCTCCTGCCACAATTTGGACCGATCTGCGGATGGTGACCGCTGAGATGTGGCGACAAACATCTGTGCAGAGAGGAGAGGATTCGTGGTTCAGGAGTCCCAAGATGGCGCCGGTGGGCGAAGAAAAGGCGGTGCCGCAGTGAAATTGTCGGGCGGGAGAAAAGCCTGCCCGAAGAAATAAGGAAGGGGGTGAAGTCCGGCACCGGAAGTAGGCCCGGGCAGAAGCTGGGGCCTAAATTAGAGACCGGTGACCGGCAGTGAAGGGCCGCGGCGTCGGAATGGTGCGCCGCAGGGAGGAAATGGCACGGCAGCCTGGCAAAGCCGCCGCGCTGAAGAAAAGGTATGAACGGCTGCTTACAGTGGCCGGAGTGGCGCAGCCGCAGGGACCCGAAGCGGTCCGGCGGCCTGACAAGGCCACGCTGGTACCAATGGCAAGGTGGCCGCTGAGAGTAGCTGGATCAGCGCGGTCACGGGAGCAAGAAGCGGCGCAGTAGTCCGTAAATGTAGCTGCGCCGGAACAGGGGGCAGAGGGGCCGCAGCCACGGAAGCGGCGCGGCAGCTGAGAAGAGATGGGACCCATTATTAATGCTCCAGGAAAAAGCCCCTACCTCTGCCCTGCATGTAAGGCGACCCGCATCTGAGACCCCTTAAATAAAGCACCCCCTTTTAAGGATCTGGGATGGGATACGTGGGAAAATACTCACCTCAAACATCCCACGCCGGTACTAACCTGGAAGGGATGAGACGTCCAGGGAGCTGATGGACGTCCTCGTCTCCGCAACCGACAGGCTCTGGTGGGCGAGTGGGTGGGGGACAGAGGCAGGACCGGACTTCTGAGCACGCTTGTGTGCTAGGATCATGGTCCTGCTGAAGGATCTATGAGGATACGGGGTGGCAGTACACACCGTACTCATAGTCCGCATTGTGGGAGTACAGGTGTGACTGTTCACCCTGTATCCCTCTGGAAAACCTGAAAGAAAACGACGCTCATTGAGGTAGATAAGGGTCTAATGAAAGACCCGTGTCCACCTCCTACTGACACTAAGCTAAATTGAAGTGCATAATGCCAGTCGGTGGGGTGTACACTGCAGAGGAGGAGCTAACTTTTTTTGTGCATAGTGTCAGCCTCCTAGTGGCAGCAGCATACACCCATCGTTCCTGTGTCCCCCAATGAGAGGCAAGAGAGAAATATACATTTTATGAGCAATCATGAGCAATCTGTCCTCATGACATATATTTACTATGTCAATTTGTAGTTTGTGAGAAGTCTTTGGCACCCTGTTTGCAAAAGCAAACTTTTATGAACGCAAGCAGCAATAAAGTATGGGTGACAGAATATTTAGGAACAATATGTTAGGAAATGCAGAGGAACAGAAAAGTGCTTTCTTAATATTTCCAACTGACATCATTTCCGCTTTGAAGTCAGGAGGACTGCAGCCAGTCCCTCTTGGAAGTGATTGGCACCTGTCTATGATTTCATTCATAATTTTACCTATCTTGTCTTTATAACTACTGTACGTTATTAGACTCATCTACCAAAAAAGCACTTCCAAAATTAATTTACCGTAGCTCCTTTTGTTTTTGTACAATTTGAATGGAGTCAGAATGTCCTCTGTTAAGAAGACTATCCGCAAGTCGTTGGCACCCAGCCATCCTTTGTCCAGCTGTTTCCATCTGGTGCTGGAAGGTGTCAAACTTAGCTTGGAGTTGCTGTGGAAACAAAAGATTTACAAAGATACGTGGGGGTGTTTTTTTTTATTGATATTGCTATTTTATACATTTTTGTGTAATTAACAAAAATATTTATTAGGTTTTCAAATATCTCATAACTTTAAGAAAATAAGGGATCTCCTCCAAATGTTATTTCTATTAAAGAGAATATGTCAGAAAGTTTTTTCTATATAATCTGAGAGCAGCATAATGTAGAGGCAGAGAGTCTGATTCCTGCAATGTGTCACTTACTAGGCTGTGTTTTTCTGTTTCAATACAAATCAGTGTTTTATCACCAGGAGATTATCTTTACAGGACTAGTTGTCTTGTGCTTCCTAGTCCAACCACGAACTCACCACTGATTAGAAGCTTTCTGTCAATGTAAAGTAAAGAAAGAAAGAAGCCAATCAGTGCTGTGAGCGGGTTCAGCATTCCGAACTCTGCTAGATCCGCTGTAGAAAAAAATGTGATTGTATCACAACTGTTGTACCCAATAAGTGATACATCGCTGGAATCATGGTCTCTGTTCCCTACATCATCCTGCTGTCAGATTACATAGCAAGTGTCATGCCTATTGTGTTGTCTGGAAGGGGCTAATTTCTGTGGCGCTCTTTTGATTCCCCTTTTTATTATTTCCCACCTAGTTGTGTTTGTGTTAATGCCTTGAATTATTTATCTTCTTCTGTGGCTTAGGCTACACGTTTCCTAAAGGAAACTACACATCTGATCCAAATAAAAATGTATACAATGTTTTCTAGTGATCAGCATCACCAAAGGGAGATGGAATACACATATAGTCAAAAATCAAAAAGTCTACTAAATTAATTATGGAAATAAATAAAGACTTTCTAACCAGGACATGCTCGTAGTCGTTGCCATAGTCCTCAGAACTAGCCACTTGTTTTTGCTGGTTAATCCATTCCTGAAGGTCTCCAGATTCTCGGATGTATTCATGCATAGCCAAAGCCTCTTCCAGTTTTCCCCATCTATGCAGAGTAATAATAGTAGATAATGATGAAGCGCAACATTTTTTTTTTCAACAAAATGTTTTTGAAATGAGCTTTGTACTAAAATATAAAAAATAACCTAAGTCGATGGAGAACAGTTGATAAGACGAAGATACTTACACACTTACTCAACCAGTTTTTCTTAAAACTATAGAATTACATCAACTGAAAAGGGACAACTGAAAGGGAGAAGATTCAAATTAGATATTAGAAAAAAATTATTGATAGTGAGGGTGATCAATGAATGGAACAGGCTGCCACGAGAGGTGGTGAGTTCTCCTTCAATGGAAGTCTTCAGAGGCTGGCCAGACATCTGTCTGAGATGGTTTAGTGAATCCTGCATTGAGCAGGGGGTTGGACACGATGACCCTGGAGGTCCCTTCCAACTCTAACATTCTATGATCAGTTTGCTTAAGTTGTACTTGTCTAGCTCTTCCTTGTGATGGCGGTGTGGAATCGAAATGGGTACACGATGGCATACTTGATGAAGCTATTCTCGGTTACATCAATTCTGGAGCTTAACTTTAAAATTTATGGAGCTGGTACAGGGATCTAATTAGGGGCTCACCTCAGACGCAATCCAAGGATCATTAAGGGTTAATAATAATTGTCACCTCAGACATTTCCTCTACAACCTGATAGAATATACACCCAGGCACTGGAACAAAGGGGTAAAACGATCACTGGTATTCAGGGGATGCGACAGTGACCGGACCCCTGGAGGAGGTGGCTCATTAAGGTACTGTCACACTAGACGATATCGCTAGCGATCCGTGACGTTGCAGCGTCCTCGCTAGCGATATCGTCCAGTGTGACAGGCAGCAGCGATCAGGCCCCTGCTGGGAGATCGCTGGTCGGGGAAGAAAGTCCAGAACTTTGTTTCGTCGCTGGACTCCCCGTAGACATCGCTGAATCGGCGTGTGTGACACCGATTCAGCGATGTCTTTGCTGGTAACCAGGGTAAACATCGGGTAACTAAGCGCAGGGCCGCGCTTAGTAACCCGATGTTTACCCTGGTTACCATCCTAAAAGTAAAAAAACAAACAGTACATACTTACCTACAGCCGTCTGTCCTCCAGCGCTGTGCTCTGCTCTCCTCCTGCACTGGCTGTGAGCGTCAGTCAGCCGGAAAGCAGAGCGGTGACGTCACCGCTCTGCTTTCTGGCTGCCCGGCGCTCACAGCCAGACCAGAGAAGCAGAGCGCCGAGGATAGACAGCGGTAGGTAAGTATGTAGCGTTTGTTTTTTTACTTTTTAGGATGGTAACCAGGGTAAACATCGGGTTACTAAGCGCGGCCCTGCGCTTAGTTACCCGATGTTTACCCTGGTTACCGGGGACCTCGGGATCGTTGGTCGCTGGAGAGCGGTCTGTGTGACAGCTCTCCAGCGACCAAACAGCGACGCTGCAGCGATCCGGATCGTTGTCGGTATCGCTGCAGCGTCGCTATGTTTGACGGTGCCTTTAAAGCCAGCAACATCCTCCAATGCACATCCAATTGAAATCTATTGTGGAACAGAGAGTCATTAGCTGAGCTCCCTGCCCTGCACTTACCCTACAGTCACGGGTCTATCCAGCGGCATAACTTGCCGATTAAGGGCCCCAATGCAAAAGCTCCAGCGGGGCCCCCAATAATTGCAAGTCTTTAATAGCATTGGTCTTTTTGCATAGGCAAAATTGACTTTTTGGTCTCCCTAGGCTCTGGGGCTTGAGTGCAATTGCAACCCCTGCACCTATTGTAGTTACACCCGTGGGTCTATCATGCCACAGGTGGAGCAATGAAGTCAATGCACTGCGCCACCTACACCGGGGGAAGGATGATGACTGAGACACTCATCATAGGCATGGGGACTGTTAGGATTTGGTTGTTTTTTCAATGGTAGTGTGAAGAGCACAATGGGGGCATTATTTAGAGACATGGGGCCACAAAAGGGGACATTATAAAGTTTGGGGGCCATATGTGGAGACCTTATTAATTTATAGGAGACATTATTAATGTATGGGGCCGGTCATTATACAGTATTGAGCATCATGTGAGGTCATTATACAGTATGGAGCACTATGTGTGACCATTATACAGTATGGAGCATCATGTGGGACCATTATACAGTATGGAGCATCATGTGGGACCATTATACAGTATGGAGCATCATGTGTGGCCATTATACAGTATGGAGCATCATGTAGGGCCATTATACAGTATGGAGCACTGCGTGGCCATATTTTTTTGGTTTTAATTATTGTATATGAAACAGTGTGATCAGCAGTGCTGAATGGGTGTGGTTGGGAGTTGGATATGGGTGTGATTAGTTGTGAAATGGGTGTGGTCAGAGGCGTGGCCCAAAATTTGCCTTTACACCTTTTTCCCTTCTTCAAAAGTTGGGAGGTATGGTACCGCATTTCCCAGATCCCAGCCAGTACCGCAAATCCCATAGGGAATGAATGAAACCAAACGCAGTGTTGCCGTAAGTGATTCGTTACGTGGCAGATGCAGAAAAACTGCCGGATCTGCTGCAAAAGGCGACTTTCACAACAGCGATTCTTGCCAAAGTCACTGCGGATAGTGTCATACTCACCAATGGGGGAGGCAGCACTAAAAGTGCCTAGGGCAGCAGAAACTCTAAATACGGCCCTGGGGGCAATTCTACTGTTTTTGGGCACAAACAGTACATAAGTATTACTACTCTATATATGGGAACATCACTACTGTATTGTATTTTACTTTTGGAAATACTTTTTCTGTGGGACAAAAGGGAGGTATTGTTACTGTAAAAGTGGGGAAAAAGTGGGAAGGGTGCTCAGCCACAGATGTCTGAGAGTTACTTTCTGCAGAGATGAATCATGGATGAAAGAACTCAGAGATCTGTGCAGGATGAAGAAGAAAAGAGGAAATTAATTACTTCAATTGGAGACATCACCAGTGAGTCACTGGAGCTACCTGTGCTGTATATAGTGATACCTAACACTATTTGGTTATAGTATGCGAGTAATATTAGTGTTCGTACAGTGATTTGTGTTAACAAATTAGCAGGTTGGTATTATTCGGTCACTATTTGGTGGTAATATATGGTCATGGTCGGGCGGTATATGTCTCTTGTATGGATTATTGGAAATATTGGTCTTGGTATAGCGAATTTTGATAAGTAACAGGATGGTGAGAATATTCAGACACTATGTGGTGGTAGTATAAGGTCAGGGTATAGTGGCATTATTTTGCCCTTGTATAGTGGTCTTGGTATAATGGACTTTGTTCATGAACAGTATAGTGATATTTGTAATAGGGTAATTAAGTGACTTATTTAGGAACATTATTTAGATAATTATCTAATTGTAGTATTTTTCTTTCAGATTTATAAATCATTTTTAAATACATTTTTTAGGGGGTTAACACAGACTCCATCAACACCACTAGGGCCCACAGATCTAAGAAACATGCTGGTGGGGAAGCGGGACCAGGTACAAATGTTTTTCCCTGTGGCATGTCAGGCTCTAGCTACGCCAATGCAGAAGGGCATCTATGGCTCCCATCATAGGCGGACATACCGCCGGTTCAACCAATGCGGCTGCACCGGGGCCGGGGCCCAGAGGCTCCAGGGGGCCCCTGCAGGGCAGCTAATAATGAGAGCAATCTGGCCAGTTTATCCTGCCAACTTCCTGCCTTTCTTGCTGCAGTGCGAGTGCTGACTGAACGATCCTCCCACAATCCTCTGCACATTGTGGGGGGCGGGGCCACAAGATCCCAGGAAATTCAGAGGCCCGTTTGCGTGGCTGCTCCCGACACCATGGCAACCACAAGCACAACTGGGGCCCCCAGGGGCCAGCTGCGCAGTCCGGTGCAGGTGAGGAGCAGCATTCATCTCCGAGGTGGGGGGCGTACAGATATGAAGCAATGAGGACGAGACGTCTGCTGTATAACTGGGGGACAGAGCACAAGCTGGCGCCATATACCCGAGGGAGCAGAAGTCAAAGCATGCCCGCCAGGTTGGATCTGGAGCTGTTATGATTCGCACAGCAGCGGCTGAATGACATCATCATTCAGCACTGCGGCTGTGCGAGACAGGAAGCTGCCGACGATGGTGCAATCATTTGGGATACCGTGTGGTGAGGTGTGTGTATGCAGAGAGCTAACTGGTGCTGTGTGTGTGTGTGTGTGTGTGTGTGCTGAGAGGGAATGGTGTGTGTGCAGAGAGGTGAATGGTGCTGTGTGTCTGTGTGTAGGTGGGGGAGAGGGCAATGATGGGGGTGATGGGGCAGAAGGCAGTGATTGGGTTGAGGGCAATGATGGGGCAGAAGGCAATGATTGGGTTGACAGAGAGGGCAATGATAGGGTTGGTGAGGGAGGAGAAAATGATGGAGGTTGTGAATGGACAATAATGGGGGTGGTGGGGGAGGAGGAAATGATGGAGGTGGTGGAATGGGTAATGATGGCGTGGTGGGGGAGAAGGCAATGATGGTAGCAGTGGAAAGGACAATGATGGGGTGATGGGGAGGAGGCAATGATGGAGGTGGTGGAATGGGCAATAATGGGGTGGTGAGGAGAAAGCAATAATGGGGGTGGGGGATAGGGTAATAATGGGATGCGAAGGTGAGGAGGACAATGAGGGGTGTGGGGGATTGGGATGTGAGGAAGGGGGATTTATAATGGATTTAGGAACAGGGGAAGGTGGAGGAAGACGTTATTGTCGATTATTATGCCTAACCCAGTCCCTTAGTATAAAGTGTACTCACTTATGTATAGCACAGTCCCTTAGTGTGTGTGTGTTTGTATATATATATATATATATATATATATATATATATATCTTTGTCGCCTTAAAAGGAGGGGGGCCCAGACACATTTTCTGCACAGGGGCCCCAAGCTGTCTGTGTCCGCCCATGACCTCCATAATATAGTACTACGTCTTTGAGATTAATTACCTGACATTAATGGAGTAAATAGTAGGTGACGATAAAGGCCTTTCTGATTAAATTTATGGTCCTTGAACGACAAATTGATTTTCGATGTGGGTCAAATTTGGAAAGGAAGCTTGGTTGATTTGCCATAATTTGCTTGGTCTTTCATTTGTGGATGTGGTAGACCTCAGGCTGGAAAACTATGAACACGTACTGTTGGTGCTTAATGTCTTGTCTCTTCGCTGTCTTGCCCTTTCCCTTTTTCAGCAGTTATTCTACTTTCTTCTTTCTCTACTTCTCACTTTTGGAGTGATCTGGGAGAGAGACTTGGAGTAGCAACGAGTTTCACTTAAAATGGCCATGTAGGTGTAGGAACTTGTCGTGGCCACCTAAAACATGCCTGTGATATAAACTTAGTTCTTTTCCCCGAATTCCTATTTGTATTGTACTTTTCCTTTCTCATGATTCGCACTATAATTATTATGAGTTTTAAGCACTTTTTACGCTTTGCCCAACAAGAGCATGGTGTCATTGAAAGGGGTTTGATTTACTGAGAAAGGAGCATATATTTCCAGCACAAAGTAAGTCAACTAATAGATAAACTTAGATCAGATAGTCTAAAAATACATTATATCTATTAAACACTACAAAGCAGTGTGATAAATGCGCACATTTTAATACCATATAGTCTAAAACGCCACAACACATTAGACTAACATTGGCCAATCCCACGATTACCGATGGGTTCAACCAAAAGTCTAATATGTATAAAGACCCCGAAAAGATGATTTAAAAGGGAGTTAAGGATCTGGGATGTCCAATTATGAGCTGCCGATCCTTTTATTCTTTAGAAGATAAGCTGCCGCCAGAGATGTCAATACAAGAGAGCTCAGATGAGAGATCGCTGCTGTGTAGGGGAATGATGGTCAATACAGCTGCGGGAAGACATCCATCAAATGTGTAAGGGAGCTATAGTTTGTGTTGTCTATTAGTTAGACAATATTGATAAATGTACCCATTGTTGTAGGTAGAAGACATAATGATCTATTACCTTACACTTGCACAATCCTTTAGATCCTTCATCTGTGAACTTATCTTCTGAACAGGAGCATCGACTTCATCATATCCGTAGGAAGGCAGATTCTGTCCTGAGGAACCTAGCGTAGATGCCAAGTCTTGGTAGAGCTCAATCTCCTGCTGTAAGTCCTAGGCATAAAATTGGAAGAAGGTTGCTGCATTTAATCCTCTTAGATATACACATTTTTGGTTATTATTTTTTTTGCATGATTCTACATTGTAAACCTTAGAACCAGCCGTTTTCTAGAATACCTTATGCTTCTTCATCATTTTTTGGGTGGCAGACTCTTCTTTACCATAATCTTTACTGTTCGCCAATGGAAGTTTTTCTCCAATCCAACTCTCCATGTCGGACACATCAAGAAGAAACTTTCATATTGGATAAAGAAATATATATATTTAACCTTTTATAACTCTAGTCACATATCAGAAATCAATGTTTTTTCGATTTAAAAAAAATCCTATTATTATAGTACATTTACAGAGCATCTACTGGGATACAAAAGCTAGCTGCAGAAACTATTGTAAAAGAGGAGCCAATGATGCATATTACATAAAACCTTTGAAAACAACTAAATATGTATGTTTGTTATATAATGTACACCGATAGACAGGGTTGGACTGGCCCACCAGAGAATTGGAGAATCATCTGGTGCACCCTGGCTTCTCCTTCAGGAGAGTTTGTAGCACAAACCTTGCAGCTCTCTCTGGGGGGGTTATGGGGCAGCTATGGTAAAACGTGATCGCTCACCTTTTGGAAGCCGACAGAATCCTGCAGGCTCCGCATCCTCTTCTCACACGCTTGCTCCAGCTCTGACCAAGCATCTTGCAGTTTTTTATTCTTTTCAGAGATGTTACGAGACTCAGGGTGGTTGCTTGCAATCAAAGAGTTGCCAATCTCCAGGACTCGACGTAGCTGCTGTTTGTGCGCGTTGACTTCGGCTTGTAACTCCTAAACAACAGGTGATCAAATAAGTTCTAGATCATTGATTTTACAGTGCTTTAAAAGTGCAAAAATGACTATTGCATAAATGAAAAACATTTTATACACGTAATTTTTATCTGCAAACAGTGACATTCACTGATCAGAAAGTACAAAATGTAATATTCGCTTTATTTGGGCAGTTCAGGAGTATGAAGTGATGTCGTAGTCGGAAATCACTGTGGTGACTTTAAAGGGGTATGCTTTCAGAAAATCACGGTCCTCAGACATAGATTATAAATAAAAACAAGCTTTACCCATCATCCCTGGGTCCAACGCTGAGTCCCCACCACTGCTCCCGCTGTGTATTATTGGCTGCAGCACTGACTCCACATCAATGAGCTCAGTGACTCAGCTCTTGTACACGTAACGCCCCACTAAGAGCTGCCGAGCTCACTGATTGGCTGCAGCACTGTCAACGTGATGTAAGTGCTGCAATCAGTAACAGACATGAGGATCAGGAGGGGAAGACCGAGTGTTGGACCTGGGGAGCGTGAGTAAGGTCCAGTTAGCTTGTTTTTTTTTTTGTTTTTTTAATAAACTGCGGTTGGGGGACAGAGTTTTTCTGAAAAGGGACAAGCCCTTTAAGGTGCCATGACATACAGTACAGTCAATAGCAAAAATCCAACTATGGATCCTGTTTTGGCCATTTAATACCATGGACTTAATGAAAGAAAGAAATAGTAATTCTACCATTTCAATGTGCCCCCCTCTCGCCAAAGTTGCCTAGCATAAGGGTGGGTTCAACAGTTGTAGTCATGCCATGGTGAAGGTTTTTTTTTGCCACAGTTTATAGCAATTTTCTAAAATCCACAATTTTGGAAAACTACGGCAAAAAACACATAGAGATCGCATCATGTAAACCCACCATTGTCACTGCATGTTAAACAGCAGGGTAAAAAAAAAAGTTGCAGAATTAGTATTTTTTGCATTTCACCCCTCCTTATAAATAATAATACAATCTAATCAATAAGTCATATGTTACAATTACATGGATGGGAGAATTCAACAGATATTTGAATGGCAAAAAAAAAAAAAAAGTAAAAATGCTTGGCCCACAATAGACCAGACCTTAAAGGGTTAAACATTTTTACAAACCAGATGTGAACACGTTGTCAGGGATCACAATTCTTTATTTCGGGCAACCATATAAAGCATTCAGTCATACTCTCATGTAACGGCAGCTACTCTGAAATGTAATGTCCTCACTCGCTCAGCGCTGTGCACACGGTGTAAGTGAAGCGCAACTGGAAAGGTCTACACTATCAAATATTCATTACAAGGAAACCTGTAATCCACAGGATAGAAAGGCCAGTGTATTAATGATTAGATCATTGGACGCCACAGACCACAACTGCCCTCCTATGTCTAACATATTCTGGAAAATTCACAGTCTACCACAACGCTATCGGCCAAAGCAAATGGGGATCAACATGGTGCCATGTACCGTGTCCACAACCAGCAATGAAAACACTGTTCTTTACAGAGTTTCAACAGATGTGCCTAAAAAGGTCTCCTGTCTATATTGTATGAATATTTCATAATATCTTTAAAGGAAAATGCATGTGTGTTTCAGGTAAAGGTTTCCCCTAAAGGGGTTTTCTGATTTCAGAAAAAAAAAAAACATTTTACTTCAGCTGAAGTTTGTTGTGAAAAAAGAAGAAGTTTGCTGCAAAATGGGGCATAAAGATGCCTGCCGTACTTTTTACTGTTGGGAGAAACCATGCACTGTTCCATCCGTTATAAATGGATGTTCCCACACTGTCCATGATATGTCGTAAAACACTAGCATCGCACCATAGATTTGGCCAAGTTATAATAGGGTCCTTTGGGTATTGCCCAGGTTTCCTTTTTTTTTATGTGAAAATAATTCTGCATGAAGCTGATAGATTCTGAGAAAATTTAATCAGTTACTACTAGCTATGAAAAGCCCCACAATATTGTTTGGGCAATTTAGTATTTACCCTTCAAATTACCATATATATTTATCGTGCATAGAGAAATACAAATTAAGACAAACATAAAAGTTTGTCTCCATGTCAGAATTTTAGACCACAGAAGTACTATCACTCATCCTAATCATGGTACCTTATGCTTCTGAAGCATGCTCAGAGCCGCATCCAATGACTTGCCAAAATGTGTGGAGCTGGCAACAGGCATCTTTTCATTGATCCATGTCAACTCGAGGTCACAGTAGTGATAAAACTCATACTGATCCACTTTGGCTTGCAGGAATTCTCCTCTTTTGGATAAAGGATCTTGCAGGGATTCAAACCTGAAATGAGAATATGCAATATATGCAATATCCATATCCTTTTTTTGTGTTGATAAGTGTTAGTGATATTCTTTTTACTGTTGACCATAAAAAATTGGAACTTTAGAAGTTTATTGTCGCTAATGAGATTCACGTTATTACAAGCTTTTACGCAAACATTCTGATAATCATAATCAAATGTATAGATGTTTGCTGGTTGTCAACAGTCATCAATGTGTGGTAGTATTGCACTGCAATACATGGATGGGCTGGTCCACCCAGAACTAGAGTGCTGTTGCTTGATATTTAAGACCCCAACCAAGAACACCCCCATTTATGATGTCCACAATGCCTAACAAGGTACACACAATATAGATGTCTTTATCAGACAACGTCTTTGTCTGAAAATAGCATGCTCTAGTTTTTATATTGCTTAAATTAAAGCTTGCAATAGACTTGCTTGATTTGTCTGCTGTTATTCTTCTACAATAACAGCTTTTAGATTTGATAGTGTACAGCAACTTTCCATGCAGTTGTTACAGTCTAGGAGAGGGGTTAACTCTTAACATCCCAGTCAGCTCTCTCCAGCCCATTTACTTTTATACAGAAATTAGCTGCTCACCTTCCTTCACCTCTTTCTGAAGAGATTCTGTTATAAATTACCAGCCCAGTAGCCTTTAGATCAGGACTTCTAATCATGGCTCTCATTGTCTAGAGCTGTGTGCTTTTTCCAATGCCCTGTTATCTCTATGTGTAAATACAGTGATAACAGTGTGGACTCCAAACAAACCACTGAGAGCTGAATATGTGAGGCCAAGTTCACACATTCAGTAATTGGTCAGTATTTTACATAAGTATTTGTAAGCCAAAATTAGGAGCATTTTTCATCCATTCCTGGTTTTGGTTTACAAATACTGATGTGAAATACTGGCCATATACTGAACGTGTGAATGTGGTCTTATTGCAGAACTGGGGCTGAGCTTTAGGCTGGAGACACACTGCCGTATCTCTGGTGCGAGAATCGCATCGTAAACCTTGTACTGGCTGAGGGCTCTCCTGACGTGAGCTTGACAGCTGTACAATATAGTAATCCATCATGCTGTCATGCCCGGGTCAGGAGAGGTGCCGGCCAGTCCGTGCAGTGCGATGCGATTATCGCACGAGATATACGGCAGTGTGACTCCAGCCTGAAACTTGTGACTCAGCAGCGATCTCGCTAGCGATCTCGCTATGTGAGACGGGGGCTTTACCCAGCGGGACCTCAACGATCAAAAAATGGTCCAGGCCATTCCGACACGACCAGCGATCTCACAGCAGGGGCCTGATCGCTGCTACATGTCACACATAGCGAGATCGCTACTGAGATCGCTGTTGCGTCACAAAACTTGTGACTCAGCAGCGATCTCGCTAGCGATCTCGCTATGTGAGACGGGGGCTTTATAGTTTTACTAGTACTACAGCTTGAGGCCAGTCTCACACGTCCAGATAATTCCGGTACCGGAAAAATTGGTACCGGAATTATCTGTGTCCGTGTGCCGGTGCGTTTCTGTGGCACATCAGTGTGGCACACGTGCGGCAGATGTGTGCCGCCCGTGTGCCCACTGGGTACCACACGCACCGTGCCGGAGACAGCACTAAAGTTTAGCGCTGTCCCCTGCATCGTGCTGAAGCCCCATTCATATCTTCCCTGCAGCAGCATTTGCTGTGGAGAAGATATGAATAATAGTGTGTAAAATCCAGATCCAGGTCCCCACCCCCCTCCCATCCCCTGTGCGGCCCCCCGCTGTGATTAAAATACTCACCCAGCTCCCGGCTCCCTCGCTGCTTCCTGTCCTGGCCGCACCTTGTACTGTATGAGCGGTCACGTGGGGCCGCTCATTTACAGTAATGAATATGCGGCTCCACCCCTATGGGAGGTGGAGCCGCATATTCATGACTGTAATCGGCAGCCCCACGTGACCGCTCATACAGTAGAAGGTAAGGCCAGGACAGGAGGCAGCGAGGGAGCTGGAAGCTGGGTGAGTATTTTAATCACAGCGGGGGGCCGCACAGTGGGTGGGAACCTGGATCTGGATTTTACACACTATTATTCATATCTTCTCTGCAGCAAACGCTGCTGCAGGGATGATATGAATGGCTGATTCAGCACCAGTGGGGGGGCCAGTGCTTAATGTAGCGCTGTCTCCTGCACGGCACACGGACTGCACACGGACAACGTCCGTGTGTGGTACGTGTTTTACACGGACCCATTGACTTTAATGGGTCCGTGTAATCTGTGCGCTCCCACGAACACTGACATGCCTCCGTGTTTGGCACACGGAGACACGGTCCGCAAAAAATCAATGATATCTGCACAGATGCATTGATTTTAATGTGTGTACGTTTGTCAGTGGCTCCGGTATGTGAGGAAACTGTCACCTCACATACCGAAGCCACTGACGTGTGAAACCGGCCTTACTACTCACCAGAAATGGCAAAACCGGGTGTATGTGTTCAAATTTCTGCTGCTAATAAAGGTGTTTAATTATCAGCAGTGGCAGACTTGGACACATACACCCGGTTTCACCATTATCTTCTGTTTTTGGACCCATGTCCTGCGGCAGCTGATCCATGCTTTTTACATGTTGTTTAGTTGCAACAAAACAAGGTGAGCATACCTCTCCCCGGTACACCCCATGTTTTTAACAATTTAAGATCCTTTTTGTCCTTTTTTTGCTCTCCAGATTTTCTTCTATACTCAACAGAACTGTCACTCAAAGAAGAAAACCCACTGTGCTAGAAACTAAGAAAACTCAGGAAGCTGCAGAGTTGTGTGCTGCTTAGAGACATGCTGAGAATACCCTCTTTAATACATTATTTATGGGTATATCATTTTCTCATAATAATAAAAAAGCATGTAAGCCCTTTGGTTTAGAAAAAGGCTCAGACACTTATTTTTAGGAGAAAACATCAAATTCTTGATTAAATGTGTAGAATTCTTTCTCTGAATGTTAATCCAGTCAATTGACAATCAAAATCAAGAGGGAAAAATTTGCTCTTTCGGCCAACTGGATCATGCAGTATGGTCGTATGCATACCCCATTTTCATAATCTTATTCCATCCCTCGGTTGAACCTGATGGACATGTGTCGCTCAACGACGGATCCTGCGCTGTCTGTCGTTGGCTATAATGGAAGCCTATGGACGCCGCTGAATGTCAAAAGCAGGAATCCAGCAACGGATGCCGTCTTTTGAAACTGAGCAGGCGCGGAAGAATTTCCAGTCAGGGAAATTCTCTCTCACTCTCTCTCTCTTTCTTTTTACTATTGATGCTGCCTATGCAGCATCAATAATAAAAAGATATAATGTTAAAAATAATTTATAAAATAAAGAATCATGATATTCTTACCTTCCAGCGTCCCCCACAGCCTTCACAATGTTCGCGATGCTCCCTGCAGCTCCCGTTCCCAGTGATGCCTTGTGAAATGACCAGATGACATAGCGGTCTCGTCATCACAGGTCATTGTCTTGCAAGGCATTACTGGGAACGGGAGCATCGCGAACATCGGGAAGGCTGCGGGGAACGCCGGAAGGAAAGAACATCACGATTTTTTATTTTTTTATTATTTTTAACATGGGTTTTGTTGTGTATGCATTTTCGCAGCGGAAAAACAGGGCAAATACGCATACACAAGGTGTGCACATAGCCAATTCTGGCAAAGACTGCCGTGCACCCGTTTTTTTTTACAATCGGCACAGGATCTGTCTTTACAACATTTTGACGGATTGTGACTGATTGTAAAAAACGGAAGTGTGAAAGAGGCTTAAGATGAACCTTTCTTCAAAGAGATAGGTCCGGTGTTGAGGTGGTGCTAATCGATTTGCAGGACCCAGGACATCAAACACATTAGTAATCTGTAGCCGTCAGCTGAGGGCCCTGAGAACCACCTTCTACCTCCTGGCTTCCCTGGCTCCTCTTTGATAAGCTGGCAAGGTGCAAGGACATGTGCCTCACACTGCAACAATGACATTGTTCCAGTCTGGCTAATCAAATAGGAACCAAGGAAGCTGGCAGGCAGGAGGTGGTTCTTATGGCTCCCTTCCAGAAGGCCTGAGATTCCCAACAAGTATTATCTGGTGTGGATATTCCTTTTAAAATTTACCTTCCTTTCTTACCACAACTCACCAGTAATGGCCTTATTATTTACTTCCTACAGTTTTTCAGGATAGTAGAAATACCATAAATTGAATTACCTTCTTAGATACTTCATTGTTTCATCCATGATCCCTTGCGAGTTGAAATGATTGGTGGCCATCTTCTGAGCCCGTGACACGATTGAATTCATTTTATCAGCCAACTCCCTGCTTTCATTTTCCAGCTGACGATGCTCTTTAAGCAGGTCTCGACTAGTTCTCAGGTCATGTCCCGACTGCGGTGACTGCAGAACCTTTTCTATCTTCTCAATCTTCTCTTTGGCATCCTGGATTGGAAACATAATGAGGGGTTGCACACTTTATTAGTCTTCTCTTTCTAATTCTCATTGTGCAAAAAAAAAAAAATTGCAATAGAAAAGCATAATGCATTACTTGCATACAGAGCTAATCAATATCTGAAATAAATGCATGATTTTTCAGGAGTAGATCGTTAATAAATAACGTGAAATGATGACTGCCAAGATCAGGGTAAGTAAGCTCTGGTGTCAAGTAAAGTTCAACTCCCATAAACATCAAACTGCTAAACTGGATATCGCATGGAAATATATCTGGGGTCTCCTTCGTATCAGGTTTGGACAAAAAAAAAGGTGGCTCAACTTTAATCACATCACCGAGGAACAACATATTCTATTGTCTATTATCTTTGATATTTTTCCATTGTTATGAGACTCAACAGTCTGCTTATTGGCTTGGTAAATAATATGAAGTTATAATTAATAGCAAAAACCATTATAATATTAACAACCGTCATAATCATTATTTATATACATGTATAAAATATAGTTGCTTATGTGATGTTATTAGTTTTCAGCATATACATCCAAACAATGCATTGCAAAATGTTGAGTTCACATTGTTAGCTTTCTTAGATATCGGACGTTAGCCAAGAAGTCTGCAATTATTCCTACCTAGAGATGAGCAGCACCCTGGCCCAGGAGGTAGGTAAATGTTGCATGGCTGCTGGATGGGAGCTCGGCAAACTTCAAACATGTCTTTGTTTGGAGCTACTATTTTGATTAACAGGCCCAACGCGACATCATGTGTGCTTCATGGTGCAACAAGGACATTTCTCCAGGCCGGCTAATCAAAAGATGAGCCTGGGATGCCAGCAGGTAGGTGGAGGTTCACAGAACTCCCATCCAGAAGCCATGCAATTATTGACCTGTCCACTGGTCCTGAGAATCTATTCACTTATCGTTATGGTCACAGGGGCACATGATCCAAATGATGAACCTCTTTTAAGGGCCAAAATAATAATTAAGGGGCATTTCCACCTTGGACAGTATTTAAATAATAATTAAGGGGCATTTACACCTTGGACAGTATTTGGCATAAATGTCTGATTGGTGGGGATTCCAGTTTTGGGCCTTAGATAAAAAAGAAGAAAAATATTAATCATTTCTCCCAATGTCTGGTGTAGGTCATGGGTTCACAAATTTGTTGAGGGATGCATGGATGATGAAATCTCAGCTGGTCACTGGGTGGAGTACTTGGCAAAAAAAGAAATCCAGCAATCCCAGGAAAAATAAATATACAATTTCACATATTATTGAAAAACCTTATAAACATGGAAAAGAATAGAAAAAAGTGGGGGGATGGATGAAAAATTGATAACATCATAACGCGTTTCGAACTAACTAGTTCTTAATCATAGCCAGGCTAGGCTATGATTAAGAACTAGTTAGGTCAAATGCGTCGTACATGTGAGGTTATCAGTTTTTCATCCATCCTTCCACCTTTTTTTCTATCCTTTACCGTTTTTTAAGGATTTTCAATAAAATGTGAATTTATATATTTTTCTTGGGATTGCTGGGTTCCTGTTTTTGTCATTGGACCTATCTACAATAAAGTTACATGTATGGATAACTACGTCTCCATCCAGTCTCCATCTCTTTAGGAGTGCAAAACAGGGGATCATTGGACCTAAATTCTTTCAATAAATTGGGGGGTTTCATAATTTAGAGCCCAAGTTTATATGGTTAATGCCTGACCTGCAGCAACTCCATCAGTTGCTCCTGCTGTCCTGCTTGCCTCAACTTGTCTCCTCTATCAGCCATCTTCTTCTTCAAGTCTTGCCACTTCTTCGTGACTTCCAGCATCTTCAGCTCGATGGATTTTTTTTCATAATGATTTTCTCTTAACAGCTGCTGTCCGACCTGTCACCAAATAAATACATAGGGATGATCGCGTGAAAATACTCAAATCACTGTGTGTTAACCATACAAGAAAAACCGTGCTGAACCAATTGACCACAATCATTTTTTTTTTTTAAATGTCAACACTTCAGGACTCATTATAAGCTTTAGTTACAATGTGTTGCTTGTATGAGCTTCATTTTGTTTCCCTATATCTCCATTTACTTTCTGGGAATCAGTAAGCAACACCATTGATGCGAAAAGAAGGCAATGGTTCTGTATAATAACAATTTTCTGGTTATATACAGCTGCCTAGCTAAATTTTTTATGGATAATGTTGCTAATTAAAGGTTTACTACCCCAAACAATCAAGTTATCTTTTATCCATTGCATAGGGAATGACTTAGAGGTCCTACTACTGGGACCACCAGCAATTCTGGGGTTAGGAACCCTGAAAATGGTGCACAGCAGCTCCCTCTCGAATGGAGTGGAGGTGTGCCTACTCAGCCTCTTCTACATTCATTGTCGGAGAAATCCAAGCACTGTATGCATGAGCACCTCGGCTCCATTGAAGAGGGGGCTGCAGATCACCATTCCCAGGGTTCTAAAGCCCAAATCTCGGGATTGTTTGGTGGTATAGTGGTGGGACACCCAGCGATCAGCAAGTTATACCTTTAACCGCTGGGTAGGACATAACAATTTTTTTAGGAATTCCTCTTTAATATTAGAATAAATAAATGTTTGTGTATTAGCCTTATGAAAATTATATATTTAATAGTTGTAAAAATTAAACTACAGTAAATGCTTTTACTTGTCTACAGACAACATGGCAGAATTTCATGTCAATGCAAACATGTTGCAAAAAGGTTGATTCATAGCCAGAGGTAGAACAAAGAATTTAACAGTGGCACAAAGTACTTCATTTACAACTCTGAGCCATATCAGGACTGTGTAGACTATGTTTTTGTGACCATCTGAAAAGATGGAAACAGAAGAGCAAACAGATTATTTTGACTCAGTGTGTGTAATTGCCATACATAGGGTGTTAAGTCTGAATCCAGTTTTTCAGGGATCAGTTTTTGAGTTAGGCCGGCGTCACACACAGCGTATGAAAATACGGTCCGTATATTTCTGCCGTAATACGCTGAAAAGTCCCGAAAATAGTGGTCCGTAGCTCCTCCATAGGCAGGGTGTGTCAGCGTTTTTTGCGCATGGCATCCTCCGTATGTAATCCGTATGGCAGCCGTAATGCGTGTTTTTATCGCAGGCTTGCAAAACCAACATACGGCTATACAAGGGATCCATGTGTTAAAAAAAAAAAAAAACATATATACTGTATATATATATATATATAAATATATATATATATATATATGTCAGTGAGACACATATATGTATATATATCATTACTTCATACAGCGCGAGATAGCAGAAAGCCGGTAATTCAATTGCCGGCTTTTGCTATCTCCTTCCTAAACCCGACATGATATGAGACATGGTTTACATACAGTAAACCATCTCATATCACCATTTTTTTTTTTGCATATTCCACACTACTAATGTTAGTAGTGTGTATATGCAAAATTTGGCCATTCTAGCTAGTAAAATAAGGGGTTAAATGGCTGAAAAAATTGGCGTGGGCTCCCGCACAATTTTCTCCGCCAGAGTAGTAAAGCCAGTGACTGAGGGCAGATATTAATAGCCTGGAGAGGGTCCACGGTTATTGCCCCCCCCCCTGGCTAAAAACACCTGCCCCCAGCCACCCCAGAAAAGGCACATCTAGAAGACCCACTACACGAGAATGGGAAGAGAGTGGCCAAGTGCCAGAATAGGCGCATCTTCCAGATGTGCCTTTTCTGGGGTGGCTGGGGGCAGATGTTTTTAGCCAGGGGGGGGCCAATAACCGTGGACCCTCTCCAGGCTATTAATATCTGCCCCCAGTCACTGGCTTTACTACTCTGGCGGAAAAAATTGTGCGGGAGCCCACGCCAATTTTTTCCGCCATTTAACCCTTTATTTTACTAGCTAGAACGGCCAAATGTTGCATATACACACTACTAACATTAGTAGTGTGGAATATGCAAAAAAAATGGGGATATGAGATGGTTTACTGTATGTAAACCATGTCTCATATCATGTCGGGTTTAGGAAGGAGAAAGCAAAAGCCGGTAATTGAATTACCGGCTTTTCTCTCTAACACCGCTGCGTATTTCTCGCAAGTCACACTGCTGGTCCGTGTGTGATCTGTATTTTTGGGGCTTCCATAGACTTTCATTGACGTTTTATTTGCGCAATACGGTGACAAACGCAGCATGCTGCGATTTTCTACGGCCGTAGAAAGCCGTATAATACTGATCAGTTTAATACGGCAGATAGGAGCAGGGGCATAGAGAATAATTGTGCCGTATTTTATGCGAGTTTTACGGACGTAGTTTCTGCGCTCTTACGTCCGTAAAACTCGCAAGTGTGACGCCGGCCTTATTCAGAATTACCCCCCACATGCACTGCATAAACACAGTGCAAACAGGGTCTAAGGTGCTAGGGTGCAGTAGATTCCACCATGAAAACATAGGAAAACTATAAGCTTCCTCTTAAAGATTAAATGGAATCAAGGTTATCTTTAGCACGATTTTCCGTTTTTGTATTTTCGTTTTTTTCCTCCCCTTCTGCCAAGAGCCATAACTGTTTTATTTTTATTTCAATATGGGCATGTAAGGGCTTGTTTTTTGCAGGATGAGTTGTACTTTTGAATGACACCATTGATTTTACCATACAGTGTACTGGAAAATGGGAAAAAAAAAATAGAATACGGTAAAATTGCAAAATAAAAGTGCAATTCCACAATGGTGGTGTTTTGTTGTTTACCATATTCACTAAAACCTAAAACTGACCTGCCATTATGATTCTCCAGGTCATTATGAGTTTGTAGATAGCAAACATATATACGTTCTTTTCTATTTAAGTGGTGAAAAAACAATCCAGCGTTTGTAAGAAAAAACAAAATGGCGCCATTTTCTGAAAGCCTTAGCATCCTCATTTTTCGCAATCTGGGGCTGGGTGAGGGCTTATTTTTTGAGCGCCAAGCTGATGTTTTTATTGGTACCATGCTGCGCCAACCAAAAAATGTAATTCTGGTGTTTTTTGTTTTTTTTGTCGTTCGCTGCTTACTGATCGGATTAATTTACTTTATATTTTGATAAATCGGGTGATTCTGAAAGCAGCTATACCAAATATGTGTATTTTTTACGGTTTTATTTTGAATGAGGCAAAAAGGGGCTATTTTAAATTATGTTTTATTTATATTTTTTAAAACTTTTTTCTTACTTTTTACTTGCTTCAATACTTCCCTTAGGAAACTTGAAGCTGCAATCATCCGATTGCCTGTGTTACACATAGAGGGATTCAGCCCTGCTATGTGTAGCAGAAATCATCATCTCCTATGAACGCTGGCCACGAAGAGGCATTCATAAGAGGTTTTCAACCACAGGCATGGAGGTCTTCTGTAGACCACTGGCTGTCCTGCCAACCCGTTGGCGCCCTGCGATCATGTGAAAGGTTCGCCGAAGGGTGGGTCGCTTCTGCTTTGCACAAATTAAATGCCGCTGTCAGAGTTTGAAAGTGGCATTTAACATGTTAACAGCCACGGTTGGATCGCAATTCCAACCACGGCTGTTAGGGGCACATGACAGCTGATCAAATCAACTGTCATGTGCGGGGAAAGAGTTGGGCTCAGAGTCAGAGCCTGCATGAAATGCAGGGAGAAGACCTTGGAAGTATCTATACGTCCAAGGTCATAAAGGGGTTAAAGTGTTTTTGCTGCATTTTTCACCTATTTAAATAAATGGTAAAATATGAATAAAAAAAAGCATAAAAACTGCACACAAAAATCCATTTATTTTACACAGAGATCTCTCTGCCAATAGACACATTTTTGGTGCAGAAATGTCTGCTGCAAATATTTAACAAGTGCACAGACCCTAAGGCTATATTCACACTTTGCGGATTTTGCTGCGGATCCGCAGCGGATTTGACCGCTGCGGATCCGCAGCAGTTTCCCATGAGTTTACATTTCAATGTAAACCTATGGGAAACAAAAAACGCTGTGCACATGCTGCAGAAAAATCCGCGCGGAAACGCTGCGGATTACATTCCGCACCATGTCACTTCTTTTCTGCGGATTTTCAGCTGCTCCAATAGAAAACTGCAGTTGAAAATCCGCAGAAGAAAACGCAGTAAAAACCGCGATAAATCCGCAGTAAAAACCGCGATGGGTTTTCACTGCGGATTTTGCAATTCCGCTGCGGAAAAATCCGCAGTGGAATCTGCAAAGTGTGCACATAGCCTAAAACAGTTGACAAGTAGAGAAAACACAGCTACTTTCTTCCAAAAATCCTACCAAAAGTGCTTCTGATGTAACGGCTTCATAATGAACACATGGATTATAGTCTTATGTGTACTCCTTCAGACACACAACAACATAAGGAACATTGAATTTCAGGCAAACTGTTTAAAAAAATAAAGTAATATAAAAAGAATAGCACCATGTACAAGATATGTAATTTATTAAGCATTTCCAAATTCGAATACCATAATTTGTTGTATTTGGCACACGCATGCCAGCATTAGCGGCTGATAATTGTAGGTAAAACCAGTCATCGGAAAGTCAACATTTGCAGTGCACACAGATGCCATTTACAGAGCAAACATCAGATTCCAAAGTGGTTACCTTCGTGAGCTAGCGGACTTGTATAGGAAACATTCTTTTATTACATTTTAAGCTATAGAAATACTTCACTAAATTCAACATATCTTGCTAAATTAATCCAGAGAATGGCAAAATAATTTATTTGAGGGTTTCAAAATTACAGCTGGATATACATGACAGTCACTAATTTTGGCACATGGGAAGATTGTGGATTACTGGCAGGGAGAATTAAAGAATAACTGTAAGGCTTGAAATTTAATAAAATGAAGTGTGCTTTACATTGCAGATAAAGCCACAACTCAAAATAGATGTCAGGATGAGTGGCTCCCTCCGTCCCTCGGGTGATATTTGGTAGTGAGTCTATCTTACTACCTTTCCGATGACTTTTTATTAATAATACATTTAATAAATTATAATACTTTTTATTAAACAACAAAGGAACATTTAAAGACATATTTAAAAGCATTTTAAAAAGCCAAAAGGCTACAAACATTCTAATAAATGTGTGCAAAAGTATAGCAATCTCCTTGCCTCATCTGCTCCTCAATAAATGCCAACAAGATTGCAAACATTAATGAGAATGATGTAATATCATAATTCGCTTGTCATTACTAATATATTGTACCATTAATAATACCATTACTCATAACCACACTATACAAGAAATAGAACAAAAATAATCAGTACTAAACCCTACCAATGCCACAATAATGACCAAATATAATGTTTTTTTGGCTATGGTTTACCAACGATCAGAGTGAGCCCATCCTTCCGTTTATTTTTGCCTTATACATAAGGCTGGGTTCACATTACGTTATAGGCGTCCGTTAGATGGACTGCGTTACACCGCGGCATAACGCGGTGTAACGCAGTCCGTTAACGCTGCCATTAAGCCCTATTTCAGACGCATCGCTAGCGCACGCCCACAATGGGCGTGCGCTAGCAATGTGCCGTCATTGAGTGACCCTGGGACGCGGGCTGCACCGTTTCCGAGTCCTTCACCGCTAGCGCAGATAGAGCATCTGCTAACTCTCTACGCTAGCATGATCACATTTCAGCACTTGCGCTTTAACGCAGCCTGTTTAACGCATGTGTTGAACGGGCTGCTTTAACGCAATGTGAACTTAGCCTAAGACTGTATTCCTCATTGCAAACCAGGATATTGGACCGGAGGTTAGGTCTGTATTTGTGTTCGGCACTCCTACTGTTATTATTATACCATCTATTGTGGATACTTTTCTATATTACATATTCTGAATGCTGGGCACAGTTTCACACTGATCATTGGTAAACCCAAAACACACCTTTAAGGCTACGGTCACATGTTGCGTTTTTGTTGCATTTTTTTTTAATGCAATGCTTAAGCTGTGTTTCAGCTGCTTACAAAAAGCAAGTTTTGCTTAGTTTTTTGTTGCGTTGCAGCCCTTTTATTGTTGCATTTTTGTTAGGGTACATTTGTCTCTTGCATACTGATAAAGTTTAGTGAAGAAAAAAAAAATATCTGATTCAACTTCATCAGGTTTTGGCATCAAAAACACAGCAAAACCTGATATCTGCATTTTTTAAGCTTTTTTTTGCATTAACCATTGCTTTCAATGGGTGAAAAACGCTGCACAAAATGCTGAAACAAGTGACATGCTGCACTGTGCAAAAACGCAGCTTTTTGACAAAACAGTCAGGGTAAAAAAAATTGTGCCTGAGATTTCTGAAATCTCATAGACTTTGCTGGTACTGGAAAACGCAACTGAAAATTTGTATAAGAAAACGCAGTAAAAAACAAATGCTGCAAAAAAACTTCAACGTATGAACATAGCTTTATTTGGCCATTATTGGGGCATTGGTAGGAGTTGGTACCATTTTTATCTTTCAATTTCTTGGATTTTTCTAAAATTTGGTTAGGAGTAGCGGTATTTTACCTTTCTAAAGACGAACTAATTATGATATTACATCATTCTCATTAATGTTGTTTACAGTCTTGTTGATATTCATTGGCAGATGAGGCTTGGCGATTGCTATACTTTTGCAAGCCTTTATTAGAATGTTTGCGGCCTTTTGACTTTTTAAATGTTTTTAAATATGTCTTTAACTGTTCCTTCTGTTGTTCAATAAAAATTATTAGGCGATCCTGGACTGTCTATGCATATTACTTTTTTGCTCTGTAAAATTATCTTATGGAGGAAAGAAAAAATCGTTCCAGCTCCAAATAGTAAAATCCAAATTCCAACTTTATTTAGCCAATGTAAAAACAACGGTGGACATATGCTCTACATGTGCATATCAGGACACGAGCGACGCGTTTCGATCCTACACGGATCTTTATTTATTAGCTTTGATAAAGATCCGTGTAGGATCGAAACGCGTCGCTCGTGTCCTGATATGCACATGTAGAGCATATGTCCACCGTTGTTTTTACATTGGCTAAATAAAGTTGGAATTTGGATTTTACTATTTGGATCCGGAACGATTTTTTCTTTCCTCCATATGATGACCGCGTGGATCAGCGTTGGGTTCCGTGCTCCTGCGGTGGCTACTCGGTGAGCTGGCTTTTTTTCTCCTTTGCTATTTTAAAATTATCTTATCCCTATCTGAGGCATTTTATAAATGGTCTCTGGACCACAAAGGCATTCCCTCTTCTTTTGTGCCTTCTGGATTTTCTAGCATTTTTTTTTGTTGTAAAGGTCATTATCATGTTTGTTAATATTTATACATGCAACAATAAAATATATACTTTTTAAGATCACATTAAGGCTATGTGCACACGTTCAGGATTTCTGGCAGAAAATTCCTGAGAAAAACTGGACATTTTCTGCAAGAAATCCGCAAGAAATCCGCATGCGTTTTTGCCGGCGGTTGTGACGCGTTTTTGCCGCGTTTTTTTCCAGACACTTCCCAATGCATTTTGTCGTGGGAAATCTGAAAAAAACCCCCGCAAAATTAACCCCTTCATGACCCAGCCTATTTTGACCTTAAAGACCTTGCCGTTTTTTGCAATTCTGACCAGTGTCCCTTTATGAGGTAATAACTCAGGAACGCTTCAACGGATCCTAGCGGTTCTGAGATTGTTTTTTCGTGACATATTGGGCTTCATGTTAGTGGTAAATTTAGGTCAATAAATTCTGCGTTTATTTGTGATAAAAACGGATATTTGGCGAAAATTTTGAAAATTTGCAATTTTCACATTTTGAATTTTTATTCTGTTAAACCAGAGAGATATGTGACACAAAATAGTTAATAAATAACATTTTCCACATGTTTACTTTACATCAGCACAATTTTGGAAACAAAATTTTTTTTTGTTAGGAAGTTATAAGGGTTAAAATTTGACCAGCGATTTGTCATTTTTACAACGAAATTTACAAAACCATTTTTTTTAGGGACCACCTCACATTTGAAGTCAGTTTGAGGGGTCTATATGGCTGAAAATACCCAAAAGTGACACCATTCTAAAAACTGCACCCCTCAAGGTACTCAAAACCACATTTAAGAAGTTTATTAACCCTTCAGGTGCTTCACAGCAGCAGAAGCAACATGGAAGGAAAAAATGAACATTTAACTTTTTAGTCACAAAAATTATCTTTTAGCAACAATTTTTTTATTTTCCCAATGGTAAAAGGAGAAACTGAACCAAGAAAGTTGTTGTCCAATTTGTCCTAAGTACGCTGATACCTCATATGTGGGGGTAAACCACTGTTTGGGCGCACGGCAGGGCTTGGAAGGGAAGGAGCGCCATTTGACTTTTTGAATCAAAAATTGGCTCCACTCTTTAGCGGACACCATGTCACGTTTGGAGAGCCCCCGTGTGCCTAAAAATTGGAGCTCCCCCACAAGTGACCCCATTTTGGAAACTAGACACCCCAAGGAACTTATCTAGATGCATAGTGAGCACTTTGAACCCCCAGGTGCTTCACAAATTGATCCGTAAAAATGAAAAAGTACTTTTTTTTCACAAAAAAATTCTTTTAGCCTCAATTTTTTTCATTTTCACATGGGCAACAGGATAAAATGGATCCTAAAATGTGTTGGGCAATTTCTCCTGAGTACGCCGATACCTCATATGTGGGGGTAAACCACTGTTTGGGCACATGGTAAGGCTCGGAAGGGAAGGAGCGCCATTTGACTTTTTGAATGAAAAATTATTTCCATCGTTAGCGGACACCATGTCGCGTTTGGAGAGCTCCTGTGTGCCTAAACATTGGCGCTCCCCCACAAGTGACCCCATTTTGGAAACTAGACGCCCCAAGGAACTTATCTAGATGCATAGTGAGCACTTTGAACCCCCAGGTGCTTCACAAATTGATCCGTAAAAATGAAAAAGTACTTTTTTTTCACAAAAAAATTCTTTTAGCCTCAATTTTTTCATTTTCACATGGGCAACAGGATAAAATGGATCCTAAAATGTGTTGGGCAATTTCTCCCGAGTACGCCGATACCTCATATGTGGGGGTAAACCACTGTTTGGGCACACGGCAGGGCTCGGAAGGGAAGGCGCGCCATTTGACTTTTTGAATGGAAAATTAGCTCCAATTGTTAGCGGACACCATGTCGCATTTGGAGAGCCCCTGTGTGCCTATGCATTGGAGCTCCCCCACAAGTGACCCCATTTTGGAAACTAGACCCCCCAAGGAACTTATCTAGATGCATATTGAGCACTTTAAACCCCCAGGTGCTTCACAGAAGTTTATAACGCAGAGCCATGAAAATAAAAAATAATTTTTCTTTCCTCAAAAATGATTTTTTAGCCTGGAATTTCCTATTTTGCCAAGGATAATAGGAGAAATTGGACCCCAAATATTGTTGTCCAGTTTGTCCTGAGTACGCTGATACCCCATATGTGGGGGTAAACCACTGTTTGGGCGCACGGCAGGGCTCGGAAGGGATGGCACGCCATTTGGCTTTTTAAATGGAAAATTAGCTCCAATCATTAGCGGACACCATGTCACGTTTGGAGAGCCCCTGTGTGCCTAAACATTGGAGATCCCCCAGAAATGACCCCATTTTGGAAACTAGACCCCCAAAGGAACTAATCTAGATGTGTGGTGAGGACTTTGAACCCCCAAGTGCTTCACAGAAGTTTATAACGCAGAGCCATGAAAATAAAAAATAAAAATTATTTTCTCAAAAATGATCTTTTAGCCTGCAATTTTTTATTTTCCCAAGGGTAACAGGAGAAATTTGACCCCAAAAGTTGTTGTCCAGTTTCTCCTGAGTACGCTGATACCCCATATGTGGGGGTAAACCACTGTTTGGGCACATGCCGGGGCTCGGAAGTGAAGTAGTGACATTTTGAAATGCAGACTTTGATGGAATGCTCTGTGGGCGTCACGTTGCGTTTGCAGAGCCCCTGATGTGGCTTAACAGTAGAAACCCCCCACAAGTGACCCCATTTTGGAAACTAGACCCCGAAAGGAACTTATCTAGATGTGTGGTGAGCACTTTGAACCCCCAAGTGCTTCATAGAAGTTTATAATGCAGAGCCGTGAAAATAATAAATACGTTTTCTTTCCTCAAAAATAATTATTTAGCCCAGAATTTTTTATTTTCCCAAGGGTAACAGGAGAAATTGGATCCCAAAAGTTGTTGTCCAGTTTCTCCTGAGTACGCTGATACCCCATATGTGGGGGTAAACCACTGTTTGGGCACATGCCGAGGCTCGGAAGTGAAGTAGTGACGTTTTGAAATGCAGACTTTGATGGAATGCTCTGTGGGCGTCACGTTGCGTTTGCAGAGCCCCTGATGTGGCTTAACAGTAGAAACCCCCCACAAGTGACCCCATTTTGGAAACTAGACCCCGAAAGGAACTTATCTAGATGTGTGGTGAGCACTTTGAACCCCCAAGTGCTTCACAGAAGTTTATAATGCAGAGCCGTGAAAATAATAAATACGTTTTCTTTCCTCAAAAATAATTATTTAGCCCAGAATTTTTTTAATTTTCCCAAGGGTAACAGGAGAAATTTGACCCCGATATTTGTTGTCCAGTTTCTCCTGAGTACGGTGATAACCCATATGTGGAGGTAAACTACTGTTTGGGCACATACCGGGGCTCGGAATTGAAGTAGTGACGTTTTGAAATGCAGACTTTGATGGAATGCTCTGCGGGCGTCACGTTGCGTTTGCAGAGCCCCTGATGTGCCTAAACAGTAGAAACCCCCCACAAGTGACCCAATTTTGGAAACTAGACCCCGAAAGGAACTTATCTAGATGTGTGGTGAGCACTTTGAACCCCCAAGTGCTTCATAGAAGTTTATAATGCAGAGCCGTGAAAATAATAAATACGTTTTCTTTCCTCAAAAATAATTATTTAGCCCAGAATTTTTTATTTTCCCAAGGGTTACAGGAGAAATTGGACCCCAAAAGTTGTTGTCCAGTTTCTCCTGAGTATGCTGATACCCCATGTGTGGGGGTAAACCACTGTTTGGGCACACGTCGGGGCTCAGAAGGGAAGTAGTGACTTTTGAAATGCAGACTTTGATGGAATGGTCTGCGGGCGTCACATTGCGTTTGCAGAGCCCCTGGTGTGCCTAAACAGTAGAAACCCCCCACAAGTGACCCCATTTTAGAAACTAGACCCCCCAAGGAACTTATCTAGATATGTGGTGAGCACTTTGAACCCCCAAGTGCTTCACAGACGTTTACAACGCAGAGCCGTGAAAATAAAAAATCATTTTTCTTTCCTCAAAAATGATGTTTTAGCAAGCATTTCTTTATTTTCACAAGGGTAACAGGAGAAATTGGACCCCAGAAATTGTTGCACAGTTTGTCCTGAGTATGCTGGTACCCCATATGTGGGGGTAAACCACTGTTTGGGTGCACGTCGGGGCTCGGAAGTGAGGGAGCACCATTTGACTTTTTGAATACAAGATTGGCTGGAATCAATGGTGGCGCCATGTTGCGTTTGGAGACCCCCTGATGTGCCTAAACAGTGGAAACCCCTCAATTCTAACTCCAACACACCCCTAACCCTTATCCCAACTGTAGCCGTAACCCTAATCACAACCCTAACCCCAACACACCCGTAACCCCAACACACCCCTAACCCTAACCACAACCCTAATTCCAACCCAACCCTAGCCCTAAGGCTATGTGCCAACGTTGCGGATTCGTATGAGATTTTTCAGCACCATTTTTGAAAAATCCGCGGGTAAAAGGCACTGCGTTTTACCTGCGGATTTACCGCGGATTTCCAGTGTTTTTTGTCCGGATTTCACCTGCGGATTCCTATTGAGGAACAGGTGTAAAATGCTGCGGAATGTGCACAAAGAATTGACATGCTGCGGAAAATACAACGCAGCGTTCCTGCGCGGTATTTTCCGCACCATGGGCACAGCGGATTTGGCTTTCCATATGTTTACATGGTACTGTAAACCTGATGGAACACTGCTGCGGATCTGCAGCGGCCAATCCGCACCGTTTGCACATAGCCTAATTCTAAAGGTATGTGCACACGCTGCGGAAAACGCTGCGGATCCGCAGCAGTTTCCCATGAGTTTACAGTTCAATGCAAACCTATGGGAAACAAAAATCGCTGTACACATGCTGCGGTAAAACTGCACGGAAACGCAGCGGTTTACATTCCGCAGCATGCCACTTCTTTCTGCGGATTCCGCAGCGGTTTTACAACTGCTCAAATAGAAAATCGCTGTTGTAAAACCGCATTGAAATGCGCAGAAAAAACATGGTAAATCCGCCATAAATCCGCAGCGGTTTAGCACTGCGGATTTATCAAATCCGCAGCGGAAAAATCCGCAGAGGACCAGAATACGTGTGCACATACCGAAACCCTAACCCTAACCCTACCCCTAACCCTAACCCTACCCCTAACCCTAACCCTAACCCTACCCCTAACCCTACCCCTAACCCTACCCCTAACCCTAGTTCTTACCCCAACCTTAGTGGAAAAAAAAAAAAAAATCATTTTTTTTATTGTCCCTACCTATGGGGGTGACAAAGGGGGGGGGTCATTTACTTTTTTTTTTTATTTTGATCACTGAGATATAACCTATCTCAGTGATCAAAATTCACTCTGGAACGAATCTGCCGGCCGGCAGATTCGGCGGGCGCAGTGCACATGCGCCCGCCATGAAGACGGACGGTCCCCGGGAGGCCAGGTAAGTATAAGGGGGGGGAGATCAGGGCACGGGGGGGGGGGGCGTCGGAGCACGGGGGGGTGGATTGGAACACGGGGGGGTGGATTGGAGCACGGAGTGGGGGATCGCTGTGCGGGCGGGTGGATCGGAGCACGGGGGGGGGAATCGCTGTGCGGGGGGGGGATCGCTGTGCGGGGGTGGATCGGAGTGCGGGGGGGTTTGATTGGAGCACGGGGGGTGTGATTGGAGCACGGGGGGAGCGGGCAGGAGGACAGGGGAGCGGAGCACAGGACCGAGGGGAGCAGACCACAGATCTGGGGGCTGGGGGGGCGATCGGAGGAGTGGGGTGGGTGCACATTAGTGTGTCCAGCCATGGCCGATGATATTGCAGCATCGGCCATGGCTGGATTGTAATATTTCACCATTTTTTTAGGTGAAATATTACAAATCGCTCTGATTGGCAGTTTCACTTTCAACAGCCAATCAGAGCGATCGTAGCCACGAGGGGGTGAGGCCACCCCCCCCTGGGCTAAACTACCACTCCCCCTGTCCCTGCAGATCGGGTGAAATGGGAGTTAACCCTTTCACCCGATCTGCAGGGACGCGATCTTTCCATGACGCATATGCTGCGTCATGGGTCGGAATGGCACCGACTTTCATGACGCAGCGTATGCGTCAAAGGTCGGGAAGGGGTTAATGAACATGCTGCGGTTTTTACCGCGATGCGTTTTTTTCGCGGAAAAAAATGCATCATGTGCACAAAACATGCGGAATTCATTCTAAATGATGGGATGCTTATTGTATGCGGTTTCTTTTGCGGTTTTATAGCGTTTTTATTGGGAAAAACCGCAAAAAAACGTGAAAAAACCGCAACCTGTGCACACAGCCTTAAAGTTATTTGACATTTATTGCTACTATATCATATAGAGTAAATTGGCTATTGAACAGTTACATGTAAATGTACTAAGGATTTTTTTAATTTTTTCTTATATAGGCTGAGAAAAATTTTTCATGTACTCACCTTTACTAAATCCTCAAAACGCACTTGGTTGGCATCCATCTCTCGCTCAGCAGTTTCGTGCCACTTTAATTTACGCAGGATATTAGTTGGGTCCCGATATGATTCATCGAGGGCAATTTTATACTTCTCATCCATCCACACCAACAGTTCTGTGGCATCGCGATTAAATTCCTTTGAACAAGGTGCAAACAGGAATGTTTAAACAGGATCAAGAAAGTGAATGCACATATTCGAAAATAGGCAAAATTGATCATTATTAAAGTTATTTTCCACTTTTGACTAAGGCTTCATTCAGATGTTAATCTTTTTTGTAAGTGAAAAATGGATCCATTTTCATTAGTGCTATGCATGAGATTTTTATCAGATATGCAAAGTTTTTTTTCCACTTTATAAGAAAATAAAAGGTACTACATATCACAAGTGTAGTCTGATTGTAATGCTCACCCCAGCTGTTTAAAGAGGATCTGTCACTTGCTCAAAGAAAATTTAGTTAAACAACTTCCAAAACTCCCTGAGCTCCCCTGATTTTGACACTCTTTTCCGTTTTATGCTGCGTTGCTCCATTGCAGAGATATTCATATTTGTTTCTTTTGGAGCGCATAATGTGAAATCTTTGTTTTGTAATCCAACCAGATGTTTCTTCATTTTTCATACTTCCCTCCCAGATTTTCCAATCAGAGCTCAGCAGCATCTGAGACTGCCAGACTATGAGAACAGCTGCTGAGTTGTAATTGCCAGCATCTGGGATGGAGGAGTGAAAGTGCACACCCTCAGAGAAGACTCTGAAGAAATGTCCAGTTGGACTGCAAGTAGAGATTTCAAATAGTGAGCTCCAGAAAAACTCACCGTAAAATCTGTTTCTCAGAGCCTTCATTGGGGGATACAGGAAACCATGGTGTATGCTGCTGCCACTAGGAGGTTGACACTATGCAAAAAAAGGGTTAGCTCCTCCCCAGCAGTATATACCCACCAACTGGCAGAAAGCTAATCAGTTAGTGAGAAAGCAGTAGGAGATGCAGAGAACATAACAGAACGAAAGTAACAGATAACAACAGGACCTGATACAACATTAAATAAGGGCAGGTGCTGTGTCCCCCAATGAAGGCTCCGAGAAACAGATTTTACAGTGAGTATCCAAAATCTAGTTTTCTCTCTCACTTCATTGGGGGACACAGGAAACCATGGGATGTCCCAAAGCAGTCCCAAGGGTGGGAAGAAGTATAATACCCTCAAGTCAGAACTTAGGCCACTTCCATTTGCAGGACCTTTCTACCAAGGTTCGCATCACACAACCTATAAATATGATGCACAACTCAATGTATATAGAAAATCTTGATTTTCTATATACATTGAGTTGTGCATCATATTTATAGGTTGTGTTATATTCGGTGGATGCATTTCATTTATTATTTGTTGTGTTTTGGTTTGTGTACTAAGGTTCGCATCAGATGAAGCATGATTATAAACCCTGTAGAACTTAGTAAAGGTATGGATAGAAGCCCATATAGCAGCCTTGCAGAGCTGCGAGGCGGAGGCCTGATAGCGAACTGCCCAGGAGGCCACACGTGGAGTGTGCCGTAATCCTCTGTGGGTGTGCCCTACCTCTTAGACAGTAAGCTTCCACAATGATGGAACAGATCCATTGAGCAGTAGTAGACCGGGTCGCAGGAAGACCCCTTCGTGAACCCTCTGGGATAATGAACAGAGAATCTGAGTGCCGGAAAGGCTCATGTTGTGAATTCTGCTTTTGGGCTCCCTCCGGTGGTTGTAGGTGATAATGCAGTTGTCTCTGGGCTGCAGTCCTGGACAGGTGTATCTACTGATTGCAGTTCTGACTGGAGTATTTAGGTTTGCAGGACTCATTAGTCCTTGCCAGTTGTCTATGTTTCTTGGGAAGTATTTGATCTCTGTCTGGCTTCTCCTGCTTAGCTGCCAATTCAGCAAAGATAAGTGTCTGTTTCTTTTTCTATGGCACACAAGCTGTGTGCTTGTTTTTGATTGTATTCCTGCTCTGAGTTTAGTAGTCTCTGGAGTTGCAGATATACGTTCTACATCTTTAGTTAGATGGAGGAATTTTTGTATAATCTGCTGTGGATATTTTTGGAAGGGTTTTAATACTGACCGCACAGAACTCTGTCCTATCCTTTCCTATTTTAGCTAGAGCGGCCTCTTGTGCTAAATCCTGTTTTCTGACTGTGTGTGTCTTTCCTCTCCTAATCACAGCCAATATTTGTGGGGGGCTGCCTATCCTTTGGGGTTCTGCTCTGAGACAAGATAGTATTCCTATTTCCATCTTTAGGTGTATTTATTCCTCCGGCTGTGACAAGGTGTCTAGGGCTTGTTAGGTACACCCCACGGCTACTTCTAGTTGCGATGTTAAGATCAGGATTTGCGGTCAGTATAGTTACCACCTACTCCAGTGAAAGTTTTCATGCTGCTCCAAGGTCACCGGATCATAACTTCCACCTGATGAAGACGGTTTAACCGTTGAAACGCGTTGTGGTTCAACACTAAAATCCTTGTTTTGGTCTCATTTCCAGCGCTCCTAGGACCATTATTACTATTTACTACCGGATCATAACAGGCTCAGTTCTGGACAAATAAACACGTAGAGCTCTTACTAGATCCAATTTGTGCAACGACCGCCCTCAGGGGTGAGACAGAGATGGACAAAAAGATGGAAGCACAATGTCCTCATTCAGATGAAAACCGGAAACCAGCTTGGGAAGAAAGGATGAACCGGACGTAGGACAACCTTGTCCTGGTGAAAAATCATGTAAGGGGAATGACAAGAAAGCGCTGCTATCTCAGAAACCCGTCTAACTGAAGTGATAGCAACCAGAAAAGCGACCTTCCAGGAAAGGAATGTGAAAGAGACTGCTGTAATACGTCGAGTACCAAATTAAGGTCCCAGGGATCCACTGGGGGCTGGTAGGGGGGAACGGAGTGAGCAACACCCTGGATGAAAGTTTTGAGCTGTCTGCGAATGGCCAAATTCCTTTGGAACAGGACTGACAAAACCGAAACCTGTGCCTTGATAGTACTAAGGGACAGTCCGGACCCCAGACCCAACTGTAGAAAGGACAAGATGGATGGGAGATGAAACGCCATTGGAGCGGTTTGGTGAGCTTCACACCAGTGGAAATATGCTTTCCATGTTCGGTGGTAACTTTGGGAAGACAAAGGCTTCCTTGCTTTGATCATAGTTTGGATGACCTGATCGGAGAAACCAGCTGATTTCAAAACTGTGGCTTCAACGGCCATGCAGTTAAATTGAGCGACTGAGAACTCTGGTGGAAGAGGGGCCCCTGCGACAAAAGGTCTGGACGATCCGTGAGTCTCCATGGCAGGGCCGGCGTCAGCACCCGGCGCTCCCGGGCAAGTGCCGGGGCCCTGACAAGACAGGGGGGCCCACTCACGCAGTCATACATCCATCTGGCCGCTTTAACCCTTTCTACCCTTTCAATTTGCCCTGCCTGGCACAAGCATCTTCTCAGTCAGTGCAGGGCCAGGCACATAGGGGTTAAGGACACAGCCAGCGTGACATTGTGGGCGGAGAGTTCTCCTGCTCTGCTCTCCTGGCTGTGTGCAGTGCTGAACTAATCAGGCACAGGCAGATTCCGGACTGGAGGAGCTGCTACCGGCACCTGAGTGAGTGCCATGCTATATCGCTGTATATTCTGACAGTCTGGGTGACCTGGGGGGGCGGCCATGGGCTGGGCGGCTGCAGCTGACATATATATATATATATATATATATATATATATATATATACACTACAGCAGCCGCCCAGCCCAGGCCCCCAGCACAGCCTGTATAGATACAGTGTATATAATATATATACAGGACAGGTGCTGGGGGCCTGGGCTGGGCGGCTGTTGAAGTATATACACCGCACAGTACCTCTCCCCTGTATATATACACTGCACAGTACCTCTCCCCTGTATATATACACTTCACAGTACCTCTCCCCTGTATATATACACTGCACAGTACCTCTCCCCTGTATATATACACTGCACAGTACCTCTCCCCTGTATATATACACCGCACAGTACCTCTCCCCTGTATATATATACTGCACAGTACCTCTCCCCTGTATATATACACCGCACAGTACCTCTCCCCTGTATATATACACTGCACAGTACCTCTCCCCTGTATATATACACCGCACAGTACCTCTCCCCTGTATATATACACCGCACAGTACCTCTCCCCTGTATATATACACTGCACAGTACCTCTCCCCTGTATATATACACTGCACAGTACCTCTCCCCTTTATATATACACCGCACAGTACCTCTCCCCTGTATATATACACCGTACAGTACCTCTCCCTGTATATATACACTGCATAGTACCTCTCCCCTGTATATATACACTGCACAGTACCTCTCCCCTGTATATATACACCGCACAGTACCTCTCCCCTGTATATATACACTGCACAGTACCACTCCTCTCTATATATACACCGCACAGTACCTCTCCTCTGTATATATACACCGCACAGTACCTCTCCCCTGTATATATACACTGCACAGTACCACTCCCCTCTATATATACTCCGCACAGTACCACTCCTCCTGTCCTGTATATATACACCGCACAGTACCTCTCCCCTGTATATATACACCGCACAGTACCTCTCTCCTGTATATATACACTGCACAGTACCACTCCCCTCTATATATACTCCGCACAGTACCTCTCCCCTGTATATATACACCGCACAGTACCACTCCTCCTGTCCTGTATATATACACTGCAGAATTTACAATAGCTATCACTCATGTAAGAAGTGAATTATGGCATTGGACTATACCTATATTTCTCTGCTGTATCTGGGCATCATGAATCGTGGTATGTGTTAAAGGGGGGGGGGCCACTGAGACTCTTTTGCCCGGGGCCCTCAAAAACCTGGAGCCGGCCCTGCTCCATGGCGTGTCCGCTAGAAGGTTGACCAACTCCACGTACAAGGGTCTCTGAGGCCAAACCAGGGCGATGAGGATCACGGGAATTTCCTCCGCCTTTATCTTTTTTACTTACCTGGGGATCAGCGGTAGAGGTGGAAACAGGTTTGGAAGGGAGAACTGTGCCCAAGATATCGCTAGTGCATCGAATCCGATTGCTAGCGGGACCTGGACACAAACTGCGGAACCTTGTGGTTGAGTCTGGATGCCATTAGGTCGATGTCTGGAGTTCCCCATTTGAGGCAGATCCTGTGAAAAACTGACGGGTTCAGAGACCATTAGCCTGCAGCAAGCCCTTCTCGCCTGACGAGATCTGCTGCCCAATTTTTGACTCCTGGTATGTGCACTGCAGAAATTGCTGGAACATTCTGCTGGGCCCAAGACAGGATCCTAGCGACCTCTGACATCACTGCCTGACTTTGAGTTCCTCCTCCCGAGATGAATTGACTGAGAACACTCCCACCATATCAGGGACTGTTTTATCTGCGGTGGGATCGAGAATATACGATACAGGGAACGGATCAAATTGTCCTATCCCACCAGAAGGAAGAGTTGGAGAAGGCATGGGTGAAACTGCGCAAGTGGAACTGCTTCCATTGAAGCAACCATCTTGCCTAGTACGCTCATGCAGAAGCAGAGGGAGCGGGGAGAGGAGCTTCTGAGAGACCGTACTCCAAGTATGAGAGCTAGGGATTTTTCCTTGGGTATGAAGATCTTTGCTTGGGCGGTGTCGAAGAGCATTCCCAAAAACACAAGACGTTGGACCAGGATCAGAGAGGACTTTGCGGTGTTGACAATCCAGCTCAGCAGAGGGAAAGCATCCAGGGTGATCTGCAGACTTTCCTGACATTCCGCGGAGGTTGCGGCCTTGATGAGGATGTCGTCTAAATAGAGAATTACGAGGATGCCCCTGCTGCATAGAATGGCCATCATTGTCGCCATCACTTTGGTAAAAACTCTGGGGGCAGTGGCTAATCCGAACGGCAGTGCCGTGAACTGGAAGTGAAGCCCCTGAATGGCAAAATTAAGGAATCTCTGGTGCAGGTGAAAGATGGGAATGTGCAGGTAGGCATCTTGAATGTCCACCGAGCAGAGGAACTCCTCTGGTTCCATAGAGGCTATCATGGTTTGGAGGGACTCCATCTTAAAGTGATGCAGTCATACATATCTGTTTAGGAGTTTGAGGTCCAGAATGGGATGAACTGAGCCGTCCTTTTTGGAATGAAAAACAGGTTGGAATGAAAACCTGAGAAGCGTTCTCGTGTGGGGAGGGAGACCATGACACCGATCTGGAGGAGGGAGTCGATAGTCTTGAAAAAAACCAGAATGAGAGAGGTATTTTTTGGTGGTCGGAACTTGAAGAAACGAGATTGAGGGAAAGTAGAAAATTATATTTTGTAATCGTAGGAGATGACATCTCAGACCCAAGCATTGTTGACTACGGATAGCCACTCGTCCCAAAACTGAAGGAGATGACCTCCACCCCAAGAGGCTTCCCAGGGGGAGGGGGGCGACCCGTCAAGCTGAAGAGAATCTGTTGGTGCCTGACCTGGAGGGCTGGCGCTGTGTAGGTCTTGAACGCCAGGTCGGAGCAGGCTTAAAGGAGGGTCCTTTCCTTTGTTGACATGCTGGAGACTTGTACTGTCAGGGTTACCCTGTGGTTGAAACCTCCAAAAGGAGAGAAAAGGAACTGTGTGAAGGGGCGTACTCTTAACCCTCTGTTGTGGTAGAAACATACTTTTCCCTCCCGTGGCATTGGAAATTATCTTGTCTAGTTCTTCTCCAAATAGGCAAGAACCATGGAAGGGAAGACCTGTGAGGAACTTTTTTGATGCGGAGTCCGCATTCCAGGCTTTAAGCCACAGGACCCTGCGGATAGAGATGATGTTGCCGGCTGCTATGGATAAACAGGTGGCTGCATCTAGAGATGTGGACAAAAGGTATTTTCCTGTGTAGCCGATCTGGTCCGCCAGATCTGCCAGGTTGTCGGCCGGGGCCGGCAACAATACCTTGGCAGAGATGCTTCTCCCAGACGGAGACAGCCTTGGCCACCCAGGTAGCGGCGAAGGACGGGCAGATGGAAGAGCCTGCAACCTCAAAGGCGGACTTAGCCAGAGACTCGATGTGTCTGTCAGAGGCTTCCTTTAGAGAGGGACTGTCAGAGGTAGTAATGTATTTGTGGCCAGCCGGGAGGCCGGAGGGTCCACCGAAGGAGACGCTGCCCACTTGTTAGGCAGGTCAGGCTGAAAAGGATACAGGACGCTCATGCCTTTTTTTCTGTGGAAACACTGGTCGGGATGCTGCCATTCCACCTCGAGGGTCCTTTTGAACTCGTCGTGGTTGGCAAAGACACGGGAGGGGTGCTTCGCTTTACTGAAAGACACAGTCTCTTCAGAAGGAGAAAACTCAGAGTCTTTAATGTCAAGAGTCTCATTAATAGCGACAATCAAACTATCCACCATGTCACGCAGTTTTGAGACCTGTGCTGAGTCCAGATCTGAATCTGACCCAGAACGAGGGTCTGACTCTAGTGCCTCTCGAGCGTCCTATGGAGGGGACAGAGAGGGAGCCGGTATCCTGGAAGGTGGTGATGGAGACGATGAGCCGGACAGTGAACTAATGCGGGCACACTTTTTTGAAGCTCTGGACTTCCTGTGAGGGAATTCCCTTTGGGTATGCGAGGGGTTAATAGCTGACACCTCCGAGGGGGGTAGCAGAGAGACCCGCTACCAGGAGCAGGATTATGAATAAGAAAGTGATGGCCAAATTAAAAACACAATCAGTATACTACAAAATGGGTATAATATGATAAAATGCCTTTATTATAAAAATATATATATACTGGGCAATAAATGGCAACAGCAGTAAAGTGCTTGTAACTGGAGGAAAAATATATACAAAACAAAATTTAAAGCAGAATAGCAATAGTAAAAGCCGGACGCACAAAGGAGGCAAGGTACGGATAAAAAAGAAAAATACATGAAAAATAGTAAAAAATATATATATATATATATATACATATATATATATATATATATAACAATTGTCATATGGTGGCTAGAAAAACGCACTCCACATATATACTACGTAAAAAATAATAATGATAATTATGATAATTTTAGTAACGCTGCAAAATATATATAAAAAATGTATACATATAATTATATGAGTATGAAACTAAAAAAATGGACCTGGATACTATGTGTGAGAAGGAAATACTAAAAATAGGCAACTGAATAAAAAGTGATAACAATAAAAGGTGTTATCTAAACAAATAATGTGTATAACTGTGTGTAAAAAAAACTGTATTAAAAACAGCTCATGGATATAAAATGAGCTGTGCAACAATTACGTATATAAGTGCAAAAATGTGCAACAAATACGTGCAGTGCACAACAAAGATAACAGCGCCTAGATATAGGGAAATATGAATGTGAGAGGAGCTCACAAACGAAAAGTGCAGTGTGCAATTCCCCAAATGAATGTGGATGATGCAGCATAGACTAAAAGTATAGAGACCAATGCAGAGTTACATAAAAAAAAAAAAGTCCGAAACGCGCGTCGGGGTGCTCTGTACCTGGAGGATCGGACGGCACTTAGGAGGAGGTAATATTGTGGCCTTTTTTTATGTAACTCCGCATTGGTCTCTATACTTTTAGTCTATGCTGCATCATCCACATTCGTTTTGTGTACTTGCACACTGCACTTTTCGTTTGTGAGCGCCTCTCACATTCATATTTCCCTATATCTAGGCGCTGTTATCTTTGTTGTGCACTGCACGTATTTGTTGCACATTTTTGCACTTATATACGTAATTGTTGCACAGCTCATTTTATATCCATGAGCTGTTTTTAATACAGTTTTTTTACACACAGTTATACACACTATTTGTTTAGATAACACCTTTTATTGTTATCACTTTTTATTCAGTTGCCTATTTTTAGTATTTCCTTCTCACACATAGTATCCAGGTCCATTTTTTTAGTTTCATACTCATATAATTATATGTATACATTTTTTATATATATTTTGCAGCGTTACTAAAATTATCATAATTATCATTATTATTTTTTACGTAGTATATATATGGAGTGCGTTTTTCTAGCCACCATATGACAATTGTCCTATATATATATTTTACTATTTTTCATGTATTTTTCTTTTTTATCCGTACCTTGCCTCCTTTGTGCGTCCGGCTTTTCTATTGCTATTCTGCTTTAAATTTTGTTTTGTATATATTTTTCCTCCAGTTACAAGCACTTTACTGCTGTTGCCATTTATTGCCCAGTATATATATATTTTTATAATAAAGGCATTTTATCATATTATACCCATTTTGTAGTATACTGATTGTGTTTTTAATTTGGCCATCACTTTCTTATTCATATACGTGTTTACTTCCATACATAGGGCCTTTTGTTGTTACAAATTACCGAATGGTCTGCCATTTATCTTTTAAGTAGTGGTCCTTTTTACATATTATATATATATTTTTTCACTTGGACATTAATACATACTTTTATTATTTTTAGTATATATATTTTTTTTATATATTTGTCCTTTTGATTTATTATCTTTAGTCCGCTGCTTTTCTTGCAGGAGCAGGATTAGGAAGTCGTACTTTGGGTAGGTCAGCTACCGACTGAGATAGAGATGTGACCCACTCAGGAGGGGGCGCTTTCTCGTTGCGAGTAGTGGGCGGCTCCTGGGAAGACATATTAGATGGTCTGCAATTAAGGCAGAGGGGTGAGGTCTGACTAGAAGGTAACTTCTTGTTACAGGAGGAACATGCGAAGTGTACTACAATGGGAGGAGGATGGGAGTGAGGCTCCCTAGGGTTAGACATAGAGAGACAAAAAAGGTATGTGCCAGGGAGGATCTGCCAGGGATGAGAGCCGACCCTCAAGTGACAGAGCTTAGAGACCTTGATCCTGGTTGGGAGCAATTTGTTGGGTAGAGCTGCAGAGAGCCAGACCGGGTGTAAGGATTCTGGACTTTCCTGGTGCCTGTTCGCCCTGATCCAAGATGGAGTCTTGGATCTCGCCCTGTCATGGAACTTCCTGTCTGTCCTGATTATTTAAGTCCGGGTCATGTGTTCTAAGGTGCCTGAGTATTTTGTGCTGCTGGCTCCTGAGCTTCTGCCGGTTTGCTGGTGAACTCCCTGCTTCTTCTGCTCACTACTCGGTGGTCTGCCTTTCTCCATTCAGCTACCTCTCGCCTCTGGAACTTCTGCAATGGGCTGCGCACCAGTGGAAGTGTCTTCCTTGTTTGCAAAACTTTTCCCAGTGTTGTGCCTCTTTGCGCAACCACACCAGGTGAGCAAGATTCAAGCTGTGCTTGTTTCATCCAGAAATATTTACTCATCTGCTACGCTTAGATAGCGCTCTCTCTTTTCCCCTCGTCCTCTCTTTCCCAGGACTGCATTTACACAACGCATCATCTGTGAATTATTGGCCTCCTACTAACAAGTACTGGCACATGTGTGATCAAGTTTTGCTGGACTTCCTCATTTAAAGTACTGTGTGCATTCGCACTATAAAATGGACTTCCTTGTTTAAATATCTGTTCGCCTCTAAGTTTGCTGTGATTTACTTTATTGTGCTGAGGACCTTGCTACTACAGCAGGAATATCTGTATTATGCTCTGTTTGCTATTAACGATATAGAGCTGAAGACCTAGTTGCAATTGCAGAAATATCTGGGTCTATTCTGTTTACATTTCTGTTTCGAGTAAAAATATTCTTTGCTGCAACTTTGTTCTTGGACTGGCTTTATCCCATGCTATTAGATTCCGTAGTATCCATATAATTATTACACCGGGAGCTGCTGCTGCTGTGAGGCTGTGGAGTGGTGAGAGGAGACTCTGGACTAGCAGCCGGCCAGGAGCTGCTGCTGAGAGGCTGCAGAGTGGTGAGAAGATGGCGCTGGTTCATGGGTGGAGCCTGTAGGGCATGCAGAATTCCTTTTCGATTGAGACAGGGAGGGAGGGAGGGATCCGGGGAAGGTGCGCAGAGATGCTGGGCTGCTGAAAAAGAAAGACGTGCAGCGCTAGGGGAGAGAGAGCTGTGCTGATAGGCCGGGAGGGGGTGGGCAGAGCTAGGCGGAGAGTTGGCGCCAGTGATTGGCTGGCCGGCGGTAGGCGTAGCCTAATGCTGCAGTAGGCCCAGATAGAAGCCGGGGGCTAAAGTAGGAATGGGAGACCGCAGTGGGAAGGGAGAAACACGGTATGCACTGCGGAGCGCCGAATGAGCAAGGGATGGTATCGGGAGGTGGCAATATGAGAGGATACTGCATGAATGTTCTCCCCCCTCTGGTCAACACCTCTAGAAATGTCTTAAAATATATATACGGTATATATTTTTATACAAAAAGGAGCCCCCGGCTGCCGCATGTATACGTGTCCAGATGATCCCGTATCCCTCTTCGCAGAAGTGGCGCTGGAAGACGGATCTGTATGTAGACCTCGGGGCCATTGGACCTCTGGTAGCCGTCGGGAAACAATTCCGTCTTCCTCCCCTATGCGACCGGCTATGGAGGGTGGGTGATGTAGGGGGGTAGTGGCAAGGACCTGTCCGCATGTCCGGCTTTGCGGATGCCCCAAACACGCTTGAAGTGTTAGGAGGCATGGGGTCCTGCCTGGCAGACACGAGAGGGTACAGTAGTGACACATTGCCACACTGTGCTCCCGGTCTCTAGGGCAGAGCGAGGACTGACCCATTACACTCTGTCGCCCAGAATCACAAGCTGTATCTGAAAAATAGACATCATTAATAAAAAACAACAAAACCTAGATACGGGGCTGAGGCAGCCCGCGTTCACCTCCTACTGAAACTAAGCTTAAACTGATTAGCTTTCTGCCAGTTGGTGGGTATATACTGCTGGGGAGGAGCTAAACCTTTTTTGCATATTGTCAACCTCTTAGTGGCAGCAGCAGACACCATGGTTTCCTGTGTCCCCTAATGAAGCGAGAGAGAAAAGCAAATGTGAATATCTATTAAATGGAGGGACACAGAGCAAAACGGAAAAAATCAGCAAAATCAGGAGAGCTCAGGGATTTTTACAAGATATTTATCTAAATTTTTTAATCAAATGGAAGGTCTTCTTTAAAAGAAATGCCTTTGAAGCTTTGAAGTAAAACTTAAAACTGAAAATACAAAGGACAGTATCTGAAATTACAAAAATTGCAAACGGAGAAGTACAACCATTAAAAAACTTGAAGAACTCAATTACCTGAAGTCTCAATGAATTCAATAGTTGTTTTTGTCTTTCTTCACTTTTTTTGTCCAAATCATCATATCGATTTTGAGTGTCAGACACCCTCTGTTTTATCCTGCCAGACAAGAACTGTATTAATTTTTCTCAAATATATAAGTTACATATAACAAATATATGCTGAGCTGTCCTCTTTTATCACGTGGCTACATGTGCTTTTGAAAAAGCAGGGTGGAAACCATTATAAAGGCTATTACAATGTATTACAATGACAGGAGAAGGAACTTTTTACTGCAATCTGCAGATTTGTAATTTTATGCAGGTTTGAAGAAGACACCACAATGTTGCTTCATCAAAACAATTATTGCTAGAGATCATGCTAATTATAAGGCTGGTTTCTCACATCAGATATTTTTCTCAAGAGCGAAAAATGGTGCAGGTTTATTTTAGTTCCAAATTGATTCGTGTTTCAGCGTTTACCATGCGCCTATGAAAAAAATAAAATTTTTAGCTTCTCCTTCTCATTTAACAGTAAAATGCAGAAAGTACACAAATGACTGCAGAGTTTTTTGTGATTATGAGAGCAAAGTGTCCGTCATTGCATGTCTCACACTGGTAACGCCTCATTTAATTTAAAATAATCTCTGGAGGCAGATTTTCAGGGAGATCTATGTCCGGCCCATAGATCTTACAAGCTCATTTACATATTAAGAAAAAAGTGGATTTCTCTGGAATAAAACATCATATCAAAGATATCAAGGTATCATTTTATTCATCTTCCTTCATGCACATGTAGATGACTTAGAAGGGTTCATGCACACTTGCATGTTTACACCAGTATTTGATGTTTTAGCTTACAAACACTAATGTGAAATACTGTCCAAAATCCAAAAATGTGAATGAGGTACTGTGCTGCATTTACCTAGGGCAATACCATATCATGCATTTTAATTGTTATGTTTTGGGCAGTTACTCCTCCAGATTTGTGTATGCACCCCTAAACCATTAATGGTTATTCATGGGTATTCATATTATTACCATTCATATTATTATTATCAGTACCATTCAGGAAACAATAATACATTGCTTAAGAATAACAATCTTACAGGGCATTAGCAAAGTGATTTTTTGCCACTAGGGACTCTCCATTTTTTCGTAAGTTGGTAACTCGGCTATTGAGAGCTGCCAAAACTTTCTCAAACTGCTTGTGTCTGTTCAAAAGAATCTGAACTGTATCCAATTGGTCCTGAAACATAGTAAAAAAAAGTGTAAATAATCTGACACTAAAGTAAAGTAACTTTATAATTATTTCTTCCATACTATAACCTCCAATCGATCCAATTTCCAAGAAATGGCTGGTTTTGAATTGTAGGCTATATCGTTTTCATTATTGGCAGCATACAGTTGTGTGAAAATTTTTGTCCTCTTCCTGATTTCATATTCTTTTGCATGTTTGTCACGCTTAAATGTTTCAGATCACCAAACAATTGTAAATATTAGACAAAGATAACACAAGTAAACACAAAATGAAGTTTTTAAATGAAGATCTTTATTATTAAGGAAAAAAGAAATCCAAACCTACAGGGCCCTGTGTGAACAAGTGATTGTCCCCTCTTAAAACATAAATTAACTGTGGTTTATCACATCTTTTGGAAGCTGAATTCAAATTCCCTAGCCACACCGAGGCCCAATTACTGCCACGCCTGTTCTCAATCAAGAAATCACTTAAAAAGGACCTGCCTGACAAAGTGAAGTAGACCAAAAGTTTCTTAAAAGCTAGATATCATGCTGAGATCCAAAGAAATTCTGGGACAACAGAGAAAAAAAGTAATTGAGATCAATCAGTCTGGAAAACGTTATAAAGCCATTTCTACACCTTTGGGACTTCAGCGAACCACAGGGAGAGCCATTATCCACAATTGGCTAAAACATGAAACAGTAGAGAACCTGCCCAGTAGTGGTCGGCTGACGAAAATTACCCCAACAGTACCACGACAACGCATCCAAGAAGTCACAAATGACCACACAACAATATCCAAAGAACTGCAGGCCTCACTAGCCTCAATTAAGGTCAGCGTTCATGACTACACTATAAGAAAGAGACTGTGCAAAAATGGCCTCCATGGCAGAGTTTCAAGATGAAAACCACTGCTGAGCAATAAATACATAAAGGCTCATCTCAGTTTTGCCAGAAAACATCTTGATGATCCCCAAGACATTTGGGAGAATACTCTGTGGACTGACGAGACAAAAGTTGAACTTTTTGGAAGGTGTATGTCCCATTAAATTTAGCGTAGAGGTAACACAGCATTTCAGAAAAGGAACATGATACCAACAGTAAAATATGGTGGTGGTAGTGTGATGGTCTGGGGCTGTTTTGCTGCTTCAGGACCTGGAAGACTTGCTGTGGTAAATGGAACCATGAATTCTGCTGTCTTCCAAAAATTCCTGAAGGTGAATGTCCGGCCATCTGTTTATGACCTCAAGCTGGAGTGGCCTAGTCAAAGTCCTGACCTTAGTCCAATTGAGATGCTTTGGCATGACTTTAAAAAGGCGGTTCTTGGTCAGAAACCACCAACAATTACAACAATTCTGGGAACGAGTGACTAAAATTCCTCCAGAGCGTTGTAAAAGACTTATTGCCAGTTATCACAAATGCTTGATTGCAGCTGTTGCTGCTAACGGTGGCCCAAACAGCTTTTAGGTTTAGGGGGCAGTTACTTTTTCACACAGGGGCATGTAGGGTTGGATTTATTTTTCCCTGAATAACAAAGACCTTCACTTAAAAACTGTGTTTTGTGTTTACTTGTGTTATCTTTGTCTAATATTAAAATTTGTTGTGTGATCTGAAACATTTAAGTGTGACAAACATGCAAAAGAATAGGACATCAGGAAGGGGCTAAACAATTTTTACACAACTGTATGTTAGTTATAATGGAAAGTGTAACCAGCAGCACAAACTAAGGTAAGAGTGAAAGAAAATCATCATATACATGTACTAAAAAGGAGGAACCATAACTAATGTGGCATGCAACAACCCTTGTATTGAAATCCAATTACACCAATCAAATCAAATGCTGGGAGCTATGATTCCATAAACGGTGTAATGAAATGCCCAACCGTACAGAGTGTCGATCTTTTACAGTCTCATAGAAAATTTTGCTGCCATCTCTCCACTCGAATGGGGCATTTTAGAGACATGTGGTCTATCTGGCAAAACCTGTTAACCCCTCTGCATATATTTAGAATATACACACATTTATCAACCTGGGTATCATCTAATGAAATCTCAAAATATTTTAAAAAGTGAGTCTTACCCCAAGATCATTCACCCTCAGAAATGCTTCATGGCTGGAAATTGCTGCATTGATGCTGTCAGCTTCTCGCAAAAATTGATGCAGCTCCAAGCCTTGTTCTAGTTTCTGTGTTCTTTCTACCCACAAGTCGCTGAGATCATTGTACCCTTGAATGAGGCTCACTAAGGAATCTCGTACTTCAGGACTATTGCTGGAGTCTAACACATTTTTACCCATTTGCTGCAGTTCAATGATTCTGTGTGCAAGAAAATATATAGTGGTTAGTGTAAAGCAACAAACACATAGCATGATGCAAATGTAAATGTGAAAAACTTCAAAGGAGGTCAGTCCTATAGACTTCAAGAGGACCAATATTCTATTGATGACCTATCTCAGAAATAAGTCATCCCAAGGGCTATTGGGACTGGCTCCTCACCTGTCTCTCTGACCGTCAATCTCTTTAAGCAGGTACCGATGGTCCCTTAGAAGCTGTTCTGCGGAGGTTACATCAGTGCCCATCTCCTCATTTGTCAGCTTTTCCTTTATGTCTTGGATCCACAACATCTGTCTGTGGCTGTCCTGTAGGAAAGTCTTTTGATCTTTGTCCTTTTGGAGTTTGTCCTTTTTCGCCTGAGCTTCTTCTTTCAGTTGTCCAAGAAGTTTTTCCATTTGTTCAATTTGTTTCCTGATGGCTAAACTCTCTTGTGGATTTGTGTGTCTCATTCTGAAAAAGAAATAAGGAAATAAATATGAAGAAATGGAAAAAAAATCTGGCTGAGAACTTACAACATACATGCATTTTTTCCCTGAAACATCAAATATTGCCTTGGTTCCTTACAATCAAGTGCTGAGTTGGACAGAGCTCAAGGCTTTTGAAAATGGAGACTAGAGTGGAGGACCCAGCCTCTTAAGCTATACAATCCCCAAGACATTTAGGACAAGGTAATCTCGTAAAAGGGCTTTTCATTATTGATAACTTGATAACCCTTAGGGTGCCTCAAAAATAAGCTAATCATGGACTGTCCCATTACAGGACTGTGGCTACACGGCAATGTTGGCTGTGACACAGGTCGTGTGGCCAAAGATTGCTATTTGCAGCTGCTACATTGCATCGCAGCTCAATAGGAGTGGATGAAGGCACATTGCGACCCTTAGGGTCCTACAGTGATCAAGTTGCAAAAAATCCCTGTTGGATTTGTGACTAGGAATTGCAATCTCTGGAGAAACCTGGTGGCAAGTGTTTAGTGTCACTGCTGCACCACAACAGGGTATATGTTGTGCCGACAGAGCGCTACCGTGGCACCTGCAAACAGCTGACCAGGGTTCTGGGTTCCGTGCGCCCATCAATCTGATATCAATAACCTATTCCAAGAAAGTCCTTTATGGGTATGTTCTCACAGGACTTTTTGAACACTAGTGTGCACACATGTGTTTTCTTCATCAAAAACTGCTTCACAAAATTGCTGGTGGTATTTTCCCTGAAAAATCTTTTTAGATGTCTTCTTGGACGCCTTCTGCGGTGGATCTGCCATGGCATTTTTTAAAAAATTCTATACGTAGTAAAGTAAAGGTCAGGTCACTTGTTTTAGCCACTTTACAGTTTTTAACGTAGCGAGAAAAAAAACGGAACAAGTCATTTTGACAAAGCTGTGCATACTTTCATTATTTTTGGAGGGTTTTTAGCATTATGAGGTGAAATCCTCTAGAAAAACATGTTGTGTGCACATATCCTATCTCAGAAAGCTCTAATAAGATATTAGACAAATCTTTATACTGTAGCCATAAGATGTATTCTAAGACCATATTGTAAATGTCCTGTATTGGTGGTCTTGTACAGTACTTACGATTCTTCCATAGACTTTAGATAAGCGATTTTTCTCTCTAACACATCAATATCCCTCTCGTGTGCTTTCCACTGACGCTCCTCCGACTCCAGATTCCCAGATGGCTCTGAACTCTCCAGCTCTTTTCTCTTCTCCTGCATCAGAGTTTCCATATTTTGACAGTTTTGCAGAAAAGTCTTCACATCAGCCAGGCCGATAAGCTCTGCACCCTTTTCCTCTTTCAGAACTTCCAAGCGATTCCAACTGAGTGGAATAAATATTATTATTTCTTTAGTCATTTATTTTATCAAGATCCAAGTCCAACATGAATAGTATGCATTATCAATGGGGTTTTACCAAAGATAACATTGATGTCCATTAATGACTGTAACTAGCATGAAACCCCACTAGAAAGGATGGATATCAGGATTCTTATGCCTTTGTATTTGATCTATGACTTATCACCAACTTTTCAGAACATTTCTATTTCCTGCTGAGCATGTGATTCAAATCAAATGGACAGCAAAAGAGGCAAAACTGGATTCAGACAGAACCTCGGCCCCTGTCATCCAGTATAATGAGGAAAACAGGGTACAGAGTCTACAATTTTGTACGCTTTAATTTTTTAAGCTATCCCACAAATTCCCTAGTCTGATCAGCTGTGCTATCGTGTTTCAGCAACGGACCTATTAATTAATATAAATAAAGAATTAAAAAAATATTTGTGATCATTTTTTTTAGAAATGCAAGCGAGATACCTGGTGGTATAACTTACAAGACTGAAAGGTGTTGTCTGGCTGTTATTTATTTATTTTTAAAATCTTATTAATGGCTTGTTACTCCCGTTTTGACTCTTCCTTCCCAGTTTCTGCTTTCTAGCCCCTCTGGACAGACAGTAAATGTGCAGTTATTTCCTGTGTGTCGAGAAGGACTAGCAAGCAGAGACCGGAAAGAAACACAAACAGCATCAGAACTGCACTGGCGGCATATCAGTGAGAAGAGTATGGCTTTTACAACATTCTAAAAAAAATTTTGGTATAGACAACCCCTTTAAAAAGATCTCATGCTGACGTATTGGTGCTGAACAACACATTCTTGTCTTGTGTAGCCTTGCACGGACTCCACATCACCGTCTTGTCTGGTCTTGGGAACCAAGACAATGTTAAACTAGGAGGACCACCTGTATACAACTTGAATTACTATAGTGATTAATGACCACTGATAGTTAACCCAAGGTCTTAATGACAAAGCCAGTGAGTAAGACCAATAAAGTTACCACACCTTTTACTAATGGCCTTCATGTGGTCCAGAATTTGATTTTTCATGTCAGGAGCAATCTTGACTAATTCATTTGCCATCTTGTTAATCTCGCCTAGACGTGCCTTACCAGCTGCCAGATCAGTCAGGAAATTCTGGAATTAAAACATTCAATGTTACTTATTAAATGATTAAAATATTTACAGCGATGTCCAAAATCTGTTGCCATCTAAAAACAGTATGCTGCGGGTCACCATGATTTATCACCATCTTAATAGCCTGGATGACAGAAAAACTAAATTAAAAATAATTGAAAAAATGGGAATATATATATATAGCAGGAAGATGCTCGGACTTAAAGGTGATCTGTCACCAGGTAAAAAGTGGCCAGTCTTATCTTATTTTATTTCCTCTCCTCCTCTGATTATTCTGTTTTTCCTTTTTTTTAAATACGCCATATGGCCTTGGATATATGACTTTTATTTTATTCAGTGCTATTTTTACATTCTTTACAAAAGGGGCAGTGCTCACAGGGTAATTATGCAGAGAAGCCTTAAGACACGCCCTAGAAAATCCTGTGAGCCATGCCCCCTTGGTAAAAACAATAATATTAACACTAAATAGAAAGGTCTCTGGAACAGTATAGCATATAAAATAAAACAAAAAACAAGCATGGAAGCAACATCTGATGAATACAACATTGCTACTCAATGACTGAAATAATAACAAAAGGCGCCATAGAACCTAATGAGCAGAGACCAAAGTAAAATAACCTTCCTTACAGGTTACCTGAAAACTGTTAAAATGTTTGCCCAATGCATAATTGTGCAAAGATTTTGTGAGTTTTTGCATATTTATGATAGTCCTGGCCAGCTCCGGACACTTTTTGAAAAGTGGGCTGAGCTTTGCTGTTACTGTGTGACTCTTTTAGTCTTTGCCTTTAGTCTCGAAAGCTTGCAATTTGTTACCATCTTTTCAGTTAGCCATTAAAAGGTATCAACCACTGAGGACTCTCAATTCTAAATATTTTTCTATCTACTGGCTAACACGGTACCAAGATATATTTCTTTCCTGTGTGACCAAGTAAAGCAGACAAATTAATCAAAACTTCATCTCTGAACCGTGTACATTTCTTGCTAAGGCCCACAGCGTTAAGAAACATGCACCTCTTAATGCATTTTTGACACATTATGCCACACACTCTTCATCAAGACTGGCATGCAAAACGTCAATCTTGGTGAATCCAGGTCTCAGGGTGCTTTTGCATTGGACCATTGTCAGCAACTTGTTTCCCAATAATTGGACAGTTAAAAGAGTCTGATGATCACTAGACAAACACATGTTTGTTAGTCGGGTGAAACTATATTTAAGCTTGCTTAAAAATAATCGTTATTGGCAGTCTATGTGTACAGAACAATCATTTTACTGATCATTATGTGCATATGGAAGTTGGCCTGTGTAAACAGGATTCTATGCAGTTGTTTAATAGCCACCATCAGCCAGTTTAAATGATTCGTCGGCAATAAAGCACTTTGGGCAAAAAAATAAATCTTACTGATAAATATTTCAAAATGATTTTGGAAAACTCCTGCAAATTTGAGCTAGTTTTATTTTGTTCACAGCATATGAAAATATTATGCAGATAACTCTGCCAAGAATATTTATTAGTTCTTACACAATGTTCTTTTGTAACCGGATAAAATAAATTTCCTAGATCTGTCAGAGCAAAGCTGAAAATTATGCTTGGAGGAGCTGCTTTGTGAATCAAGATTCAAATTTAGTATTTAAATGAAAACCATATTGTGTTCTTGAAAGGTAAAAGGACAGAATGACAACTATCATTAGCCTGCAAGCAACAAGGAATCAAGAACAACTAGGATAGCAGGTAGTGCACAAAGCAGCCACAACGCATGTTTCGCATTACCTTCTTCAGGGGTGTTAACACGAAAAACTAACACGAAACACATGTTGTGTTTGATTTGCACCTACTTGGTATTCCGGTAATTACTGGTTATTTATTGAGGAATTGATTTGACAAGTATTTGGTATTTTTTAGGATTCGCCTATGCTCATGGTGATATCATTTATTTTTGTATGTCTTGTGTCTTGCTTTATTGTATGCTATTTCACTTGATTTTATACTTTTTACATACAATATTGATTGTGCCTAATTACTAGGAACTCGTGTGTATAGCCAGTGAACCAGGGTACTTGGGCCGGACCTTTCTGCGTCGGTCACATGTCCTATGCATCTTTAGTTCTGTGTGTTTATAAGAATTAATAAAGATATTTGTATGGTTTTGTATTTAGTTGTCACATTGTGCACATTCTTTAGTTTCATTTGCTAGTGTTTTTTAAGGCATTTATTTCAAATATTGGGCAAATATTGGATTATTTTAAGGATAATGGTGGTCTCTCAACTACATTTTGGCAAGGAGTGATTCGTGGTGGTGGATGCATATAACAAGACTACTACTGTACAGCCCTTTCAATAAAAAATGTACCGTACAATTTTGTCAATTGTATGTCAGTTTAGTTTAGTTTTCGAGAAAAAAAACAGTCTATGGGTAAAACAATGCTAGTTTCTAACATATGAGTGCACAGAGCTGTATGCAGGTTCCCTCTACAAATACGGATGTGACTGGCCTAAAAATGTAAATGTTCACGTGAACTGAACCTAATAGCTTTTTAACCGACACGGTTTGTAAGGCTAATGTGGTTCCCGTGTCTGTAGAGCCACAAAATGCCTGCGTGTGTGATATACTTTTATCAGTATCAGCTATGGTGAGGGCTACGTTCTCTGCTGTTATGACTGCATCCACACATTTTACCCAATCCCTTAGGCTACGTTCACATTAGCGTTGCGCGCCGGTGCGTCGGCGACGCAACGGCGACGCAACGCACGACGCACAAAAAACGTGCGCAAAAACGCTGCGTTTTGCGACGCGTGCGTCGTTTTTTGACGAAAATCGGACGCACGAAAAATGCAACTTGTTGCATTTTCTTGCGTCCGACGCTAGCGTCGGAAACGACGCACGTGTCGAAAAACGCTACCAAAAAAACGCACGCGTCCCCTATGTTAAACATAGGGGCACGTCGCCGCTGCGTCGCCGACGCAACAGCGACGCACATTAGCGGAACGCTAATGTGAACGTAGCCTTACTGAGGATTGTGCACTTTTGCCTGAACCAGGAAGTGTGCACGGGAGGAGGTGCTTGCAATATACAGACACTACTGCAGAGCAGTGAAGATGTAGGAAGAGGCAGCATGATGGAGGTCCTCAGGCAGAAGAGAGGAACATTCTCTCTCTGCCATGACAAGTCGCAAGAGGCAGGGTATCAGTCCCTAGAGCACAGAGACTTCCAGGGTCTGTGCTGAACTGAAAGACTTCATATAAGGAGCAGTAGTGTGGGCTTTTGCCCACGAGCTCAGCAGTGCATAGAATCAGTGACACTGCTGCAAGAGAAAGTGTTTTCCACAAGATTCAAGCTGCCTGCACTCTGGAAGGGATCATGGATCCAGTAACTGTTTACTTTGGACCCCTGGGGGTAAAAAAAGAATCCTTTACCAGAGGTATAATTAGCAGCAGGAAGTCTACACTACATCGCAGCAGAGAAACTGAATGCTCACCATGCAGGTCTGACCAATACTCTGTGTATGATTTGCATGAAAGCGTCTGGAACTGTTTGCAGAACTTCAGTAAAATGTACAAACTGATCATTACCCTGTCTAACGCTGATTATTATCTGCTGCACAATTCCTGTTCTAACTCCCCTGGGAGCCAGCCCTAGTTGGGAAAGGGTTAATCATCTGGTACTGTCCATCACCATCTAAAATTCAGGTAACCTCTTCTGTGCGCAACCATACCATGCCGAACATCCCAACTAGCGTCACAAACCATTTTATTATTAACCCCCACAATTGACAAAGACTGGTGCGAGCCCTCGGACGGACTCGACCAGCACTCAGAACTGCCGTGACTCAGTACCATTACTGGAGGGGCCCAGCTGAAGCAGCACACTAGCTTTTAGTCACTGTTGCCCCGATATATCATGACTGGCACTATGCGCAAATTTTACGACTTTTCAAAGCAATTTAGGCCAGAATTCTGAATGTCACACCAGTAATAGGCCACCTACCTCATACTTTTGCTGCATGACCTCCACATTTTCAGGGTTTGGCTGAAAAGTCTGAAAAATTGTCTCCTTGTCATCCATCCAAGATTGGAACTCCCCACAAGCGCTGTAAAACTGATACAGACGGACCATTTCTTCCAAAACTTTCTTCCTTTTCTACAAAACAAATATAGAGTCAGATTTCTGCCACAATTTAAAAGATAAGAAAAAGATTCCTGGTACTGAAGACAAAGATATGACACCGATGTCATCACTTCTGCCCACAGTTATTGCATAATCATAGAGAGCTCTTTGTCCTGTAGAACTTAAACATTTAATGGCCCCTTGGAAAAGCTCCGATTGCCCCTTATTGTTTACCAGCAGACATGTTTTGTGAAAAAGTGGACCTGATCCATAATTTTGGAGGCTGACAGGCCTTTGCATATCCCATCAGGGATCACAGTAAGAAAATTTGAAAGTCGGGAAAGGGTTGCAAGCTCTGACACCATGCAAATAGAAGTTATCATCACCAGAAATATCACCTTCTACAAAAGAAACTTTGGAGAGATGCAGTGAAGAGTCTCAAAGCAGAGACTGAAAAAAGTTGAGGTCTCATGGTTCCACTGAGTGGTGGTGCACAATGAGCCACTCGTTGTAATAAGATCTTCTGTCCCTTCAAGGAAGGGGAGGCCGAATGGAGAAAACCCATGCGATGGAAATTGCCCTGTTTAAATTTGTGAGAGTAGGACCTTTCTGTTCACACTAGTGAAAGTGGGAGCCTACCAATTTTTGCATAACATGTTCAAAAGCTACTGCACATAATACTACTAGAAAGATTAACATCTTGAAGCAAACAGGGATGCCAACTGTCCAGAAATTCCAGGACAGTCTGTAAAAATAATTAAGTAAATAAGGCAGCACACTGCAGCGCTAGAACATGCAAACTTGAAATACGAAATTTGAACTGCATTACTGCACTAGAAATATGAAAAATGAGAGCTTTTAGCGCATAAAAATGGCCAATTTTATGTGTACCTGGTAGCCCCTTTACGGCATCTCTCTTATACCAGGTCCTACACTTGCCTTACCTCGCTGAGAATAAACGTCTCCATCTGAATGGGTACATGTGAAACCTCTTCCTAGACTAAAATTCTCTCTCTCTGTGGAGGGGTATTGGACCTGCTGTAATTAAAACACCTGTGGCTAGGAGGCGGAGTGCACGATCAGAAGGCTAAAGAATACATTTCAAAAACCTGACCTGCACATCCAAACATAGACCAAGTGTGAACAGGTGCTGAACCTAGAGTCGCCAACTCGTATATAGTTAAGTAAATAAGGCAGCACACTGCAGCGCTAGAACATGCAAACTTGAAATACGAAATTTGAACTGCATTACTGCACTAGAAATATTAAAAATGAGAGCGTTTAGCGCATAAAAATGGCCAATTTTATGTGTACCTGGTAGCCCCTTTACGGCATCTCTCTTATACCAGGTCCTACACTTGCCTTACCTCGCTGAGAATAAACGTCTCCATCTGAATGGGTACATGTGAAACCTCTTCCTAGACTAAAATTCTCTCTCTCTGTGGAGGGGTATTGGACCTGCTGTAATTAAAACACCTGTGGCTAGGAGGCGGAGTGCACGATCAGAAGGCTAAAGAATACATTTCAAAAACCTGACGTGCACATCCAAACATAGACCAAGTGTGAACAGGTGCTGAACCTAGAGTCGCCAACTCGTATATAGTTAAGTAAATAAGGCAGCACACTGCAGCGCTAGAACATGCAAACTTGAAATACGAAATTTGAACTGCATTACTGCACTAGAAATATGAAAAATGAGAGCGTTTAGCGCATAAAAATGGCCAATTTTATGTGTACCTGGTAGCCCCTTTACGGCATCTCTCTTATACCAGGTCCTACACTTGCCTTACCTCGCTGAGAATAAACATCTCCATCTGAATGGGTACATGTGAAACCTCTTCCTAGACTAAAATTCTCTCTCTCTGTGGAGGGGTATTGGACCTGCTGTAATTAAAACACCTGTGGCTAGGAGGCGGAGTGCACGATCAGAAGGCTAAAGAATACATTTCAAAAACCTGACCTGCACATCCAAACATAGACCAAGTGTGAACAGGTGCTGAACCTAGAGTCGCCAACTCGTATATAGTTAAGTAAATAAGGCAGCACACTGCAGCGCTAGAACATGCAAACTTGAAATACGAAATTTGAACTGCATTACTGCACTAGAAATATTAAAAATGAGAGCGTTTAGCGCATAAAAATGGCCAATTTTATGTGTACCTGGTAGCCCCTTTACGGCATCTCTCTTATACCAGGTCCTACACTTGCCTTACCTCGCTGAGAATAAACGTCTCCATCTGAATGGGTACATGTGAAACCTCTTCCTAGACTAAAATTCTCTCTCTCTGTGGAGGGGTATTGGACCTGCTGTAATTAAAACACCTGTGGCTAGGAGGCGGAGTGCACGATCAGAAGGCTAAAGAATACATTTCAAAAACCTGACGTGCACATCCAAACATAGACCAAGTGTGAACAGGTGCTGAACCTAGAGTCGCCAACTCGTATATAGTTAAGTAAATAAGGCAGCACACTGCAGCGCTAGAACATGCAAACTTGAAATACGAAATTTGAACTGCATTACTGCACTAGAAATATGAAAAATGAGAGCGTTTAGCGCATAAAAATGGCCAATTTTATGTGTACCTGGTAAAAGTCTGTAAAAATAAGGCACTTTTTTGCCATTTTAGTAAAAAAAAATTGATGAGTCCATGATTTTCTTTTTAAGCTAAAAAAAAAATATATACAGATTATTTTAACTTTATCATTTTACAGTTTACAGTGAAGGCAGCTAATGTCTTTATATCAGGATGTTGGGCTGCATGCATGGATCACTTATAATAATAGTTTATTATAGTTTTCCAATGTGTCCGTATACAATATTGTCTGTTTGATAAGCTGTCCAGAAGAAATAAAATGTCAAATTGGCAACCCTAGTAGCAAGTTTTCATTTAGGGAAAAGCTCAACCAGAGATTGATGACATTTCTAATTCCATCTATACTTGCAAGTGGAAGAGCGTACAAACGTATTACCTTGGCCAGTTGCTGAAGATTCTCATAAGAAGCTTCTATCTCGTCCTGCACACCTCTGATTTTGTCTGGTGACATCTGAGGGTCTTGTTTGGACTCTTCGGTCTCAGGGGGCATTAATGCCACGTAGCTTCTTTTTTGTGGTCTGCTCCTTTCTTGTGTTATAACATTTCCTGTCTTTTTCTCCTGCTGGAAATCAAATGAAAAAGGATGAATTCATAAAAATGATATCAGAATACACTAAACCTAATCATGTAAACTATTGTAAGTGGACAGAACAATTGTCAATCAAATGGGAATGTAGTAAACATGCACTTTGACACCAAACATTGTAATTTTACCTTTAAGACAGTGCTAACCCTAGTTTCTAGAAGGTTGCAACAGTGTAAATCCCATCAGGTATTATGATGTCAACTATTCTGAGTAAGGTCTGCCATAAATTGCCGTTTATCCTTGACCTCTTTATTAGCAGCCAACCAACTCACCTTCTTTGGCTTCACTGAAACCTGGCTCACCCCCTCTGACTCAGCCTCTCCAGCTGCACTTTCTTATGGCGGATTCCATCTCTCTCACACCCCTCGCCCCAGCAACAAATGTGGTGGAGAAGTTGGCTTCCTCCTGTCTGATACCTGCTCCTTTACCCCAATTCTGCTACCACCCTCCACTACTCTTCCCTCATTTGAGGTGCACTCCGTCCGCATCTACTTCCACTCCAACCTCCAGCTGGGTGTCACCTATCGCCCCCCAGAACTAGCCATCTCCACCTTTCTCGACCACTTCACCACCTGGCTACTTCACTTCCTGCTGACATCCCCACTATCATCATGGGTGACTTCAACATCCCCATTGACGCTTCCACCCCAGCTGCCCGTAAACTTCTATCACTCACTGCCTCCTTTGGCGTCGCTCAGTGGTCCTCCACGGCCACTCACAAAGATGGCCACACGCTAGACCTCATCTTCACCCACCCCTGTTCCCTTACTAATCTCACTAACTCACCCTTCCCCCTGTCTGACCACAACCTACTGTCATTCTCTTCCCTCTCCTTTCCTAGTGTGCAGCCTCCACTCCACAAACTCACTCAGCCTCGCAGAAATCTCAAACACCTCAATTTAAAATCACTCTCTGAGTCCCTTCTCCTTCTTACAGACATAGCTTCCCTTCATGACACAGATACTGCGGCCACTTTCTATAACACCACAATAACAGCAACACTTGACTCGGCTGCCCCCCTCAAGCATAGGAAAACTTGTACAATCAACAGGCAGTCCTGGCTGACAAGCCTGACCAAAGAACTGAGACAGGCGTCCAGGGTCGCTGAGCGGAGATGGAAGCGATCCCATTCTACCGAGCACTTCAACGCATACAAGCAGTCCCTTGTCCACACTCAAGTCCACACTCACTGCCGCAAAACAAACTTCTCATCTCTCATATCCACCCTGTCTCACAACTCTAAACAGCTTTTCAACACTTTCAATTCTCTACTCCGTCCCCAGCACCTCCCTCCTCTCCTCTCATTTCTGCTGAAGACTTTGCCTCTTTCTTTAAGCAGAAGATTGATACAATCAGAGAAAGCTTTGTCCTGCAGCCCCCAATGCCCCTCTTAGCTGCTCAACCCTGTTCCTCCAAAACCAACTTCTCCACCATGACAGAAGATCAGCTCTCCACCCTTCTGTCAAGATCACATCTCACCACTTGCACGCTTGACCCGCTCCCATCCCACCTCATCCCTAACCTCGCCACAGTCTTCATCCCAACCCTAACACACCTCTTCAACCTCTCACTCACAACTGGTATCTTCCCCTCATCCTTCAAGCATGCCAAGATCACACCCATCAAAAAGCCCTACCTCGACCCATCCTCTGTGTCTAGCTATCGCCCAATATCTCTTCTCCCTTATGCCTAAAAACTACTGGAAAAGCATATCCATCTTGAACTGTCCTCCTACCTCTTCTCCTGCTCCCCTTTGACCAGTTACAATCTGGCTTCTGACCGCACTCAACTGAAACTGCCCTAATTGAAGTCACCAATGACCTACTAACCACCAAGAGCAAGCGACACTACTCTGCCCTCCTTCTCCTAGACCTGTCTTCTGCCTTTGACACTGTCGACCATTCCCTCCTGCTACAGATTCTCTTATTTCCTGGCATCACAGACTTGGCCCTATCCTGGATCTCGTCTTATCTAACAGACCGAACATTCAGTGTCTCCCTCTCCCTCACCACCTCCTCACCTCGCCCCCTGTCTGTCGGTGTTCCCCAAGGCTCAGTCCAAGGGCCCTGCTCTTCTCCATTTACACCTTTGGCCTGGGACAGCTCATAGAATCCCACGGTTTGCAGTATCATTTCTACACCGATGACACGCAGATCTACCTATCTGAACCCGACCTCAGCTCTTTACTCACCAAAATCCCACAATGTCTGTCTGCTATTTCAGCTTTCTTTTCTGCTGCTTTCTAAAACTGAACACGGACAAAACAGAATTCATCATCTTTCTCCTCCACCTCCACCAAACCTATCCATCAATGTCAATGGCTGCTCACTTTCCCCAGTCCCGCATGCTCGGTGCCTTGGGATGATCTTTGAATCTGCCCTCTCTTTCAAGCCTCATATCCAAGCCCTTGCCTCCTCCTGCCGACTCAAACTATTAATATTTCCCGGATCCGTGCATTCCTTGACCATGAAACCACAAAAACGCTAGTGCATGCCCTTATCTCCCGCCTCGATTACTGCTACCTCCTGCTCTCTGGCCTCCCCTCTAGTACTCTGGCACCACTCCAATCCATCCTACACTCTGCTGCCCGACTAATCAACCTGTCTCCCTGTTATTCCCCAGCCTCTGCTCTCTGCCAAACCCATCACTGGCTTTCTATTGTCCAGAAGCTCCAGTTCAAAACCTTTACTATGACATACAAAGCCATCCACAACCTGTCTCCTCCATGCATCTGTGACATGTCTCCCGATACTTACCCTCACGCAACCTTCGATCCTCTCAAGATCTCTTTCACTACTCCCCTCTTATCTTTTCTTCACACAATCGCATACAAGACTTCTCCTGTGCTTTCCCCATACTCTAGAACTCTCTACCCCAACAAATCAGACTCTCGCCTACCACGGAAACCTTCAAAAAGAACCTGAAGACCCAACTCTGCAGACAAGCCTACAATCTGCAGTAATCCTTAGTCTGCTGAACTGCCGTACGACCAGCTCTACCCTCTCCTAATGTATCCTCACACATCCCCGTAGACTGTGAGCCCTCGTGGGCAGGGTCCTCTCTCCTTCTGTACTTGTGTGTGCCTTGTATTGCTCATTATTGTGCTTGTCTATATTTGCCCCTTTTCAAATGTAAAAAGCCATGGAATAAATGGCACTATATAAATGTATAATAATAATAAAGACACATTACTCCAAATAATTACTTCATTATTAAAGAAGTTGCTGGCAATATGATATTGACTAACTATTTCCAGGATAAGTAACTAATATTAGATCAGTAAAAGGCCAATACCCAGCACCCCAACCAATCAGCTAGCAACTCTGGTGACATCTAGCTGTAGACATTGCACTGTGTAGATGTGTAGTGGCCGCTGCAAAGTACAGCAGAGTAGCTCTGTTCGATGTTTAACAACAACTGATCAATGACCAGATGTCGGACCTCACTATTCTGATATTGATTCACAGGAGGACTAAGAGGACAGCCAAGGAGGCCTTCAGCAGGCCCCAGCCACCCTGACAACACTTAGAGTGCCTTGAGAAAGTATTCGGCCCCCTGGTACTTTTCAACCTTTTCCCACATGTCATGCTTCAAACATAAAGATACCAAATGTAAATTTTTGGTGAAGAATCAACAAGTGGAACACAATTGTGAAGTTGAACGAAATGTATTGGTTATTTAAAATTTTTAAGGAATTTCAAAAACTGAAAAGTGGGGCGTTCATTGTGGATCTCTGAATGATCCAATGTTGTCCTAAATGCCTAATGATGATAAATATAATCCACATCTGTGTAATCAAATCTCTGTATAAATGAACCTGCTCTGTGATAGTCTCAGGTTTCTGTTTGAAGCAGAGAGAGCATCATATAGACCAAGGAACACAACAGGCAGGTCCGTGATACTGTTGTGGAGAAGTTTAAAGCCGGATTTGGATACAAAATGATTTCCAAAACTTTAAACATCCCAAGGAGCACTGTGCAAGCGATCATATTGAAACGGAAGGAGTATCATACCACTACAAATCTACCAAGACCCGGACGTGCCTCTAAACTTTCATCTCAAACAAGGAGAAGACAGATCAGAGATACAGCCAAGAGGCCCATGATCACTCTGGATGAACTGCAGAGATCTACAGCTGAGGTAGGACAGTCTGTCCATAGGACAACAATCAGTCGTACACTGTACAAATGTAGCCTTTATGGAAGAGTGGCAAGAAGAAAGCCATTTCTCAAAGATATCCATAAAAAGTGTTGTTTAGAGTTTGCAACAAGCCAGCTGTGAAACACACCAAACATGTGGAAGAAGGTGCTCTGGTCAGATGAAACCAAAATCTAACTTTTTGGCAACAATGCCAAACAATATGTTTGGCGTAAAGGCAACACAGCTCATCACCCTGAACACACCATCCCCACTGACAAACATGTTGGTGGCAGCATCATGGCTTGGACCTGCTTTTATTCAGCAGGGACAGGGAAGATGGTTAAAATTTATGGGAAGATAGATGGAGCCAAATACAGGACCATTCTTGAAGAAAACCTGTTGGAGTCTGCAAAAGACCTGAGACTGGGATAGAGATTTGTCTTCCAACAAGACAATGCTCCCAAACATAGAGCAAAATCTACAATGGAATGGTTCACAAATAAACGTATCCAGGTGTTAGAATGGCCAAGTCAAAGTCCAGACCTCAATCCAATCGAGAATCTGTGGAAAGAGCTAAAAAATCAAGCCTCACTGAGCTTGAGCTGTTTGTCAAGAAAGAATGGGCAAGAATTTCAGTCTCTTGATGTACAAAACTGATAGAGACATACCCCAAGCGACTTGCAGCTGTAATCGCAGCAAAGTATTAAGTTAACCCCTTTAACCCCAAGGGTGGTTTGCACGTTAATGACCGGGCCAATATTTCCAATTCTGACCACTGTCCCTTTATGAGGTTATAACTCTGGAACGCTTCAACGGATCTTGATGATTCTGACACTGTTTTCTCGAGACATATTGTACTTCATGATAGTGGTAAAATTTCTTTGATATTACCTGCATTTATTTGTGAAAAAAACCTGAAATTGGCAAAAATTTTGAAAATTTTGCAGTTTTCCAACTTCGAATTTTTATGCCCTTAAATCACAGAGATATGTCATGTAAAATAATTAATAAATAACATTTCCCACATGTCTACTTTACATTAGCACAATTTTGGAACCAAAATTTTTTTTTGTTAGGGAGCTATAAGGGTTAAAAGTTGACCAGCAATTTCTCATTTTTACAACATCATTTTTTGGGGGGGACCACATAACATTTGATGTCACTTTGAGGGGTCTATATGATAGAAAATAACCAAGTGTGAAACCATTCTAAAAACTGCACCCCTCAAGGTGCTCAAAACCACATTCAAGAAGTTTATTAACCCTTCAGGTGTTTCACAGGAATTTTTGGAATGTTTAAAATAAACGAACATTTAACTTTTTTTCACAAAAAATTTACTTCAGCTCCAATTTGTTTTATTTTACCAAGGGTAACAGGATAAATTGTACAACAACTTTTGGGTACATTTTTTCCTGAGTACAACGATACCCCATATGTGGGGGTAAATTACTGTTTGGGCGCATGGCAGAGCGCGGTAGGGAAGGCACGCCGTTTGACTTTTCAATGCAAAATTGACTGGAATTGAGATGGGACGCCATGTTGCGTTTGGAGAGCCCCTGATGTGCCTAAACATTGAAACCCCCCACATGTGACACCATTTTGGAAAGTAGACCCCCTTAGGAACTTATCTAGATGTGTGGTGAGCTCTTTGACCCACCAAGTGCTTCACAGAAGTTTATAATGCAGAGCCGGAAAAATAAAAAATCATATTTTTTATCTTTTCGCCCCCAATTTGTTATTTTCCCAAGGGTAAGAGATGAAATTGAACCCCAAAAGTTGTTGTGCAATTTGTTCAGAGTACGCTGATACCCCATATGTGGTTGTAAACCATTGTTTGGGCACATGGCAGAGCTCAGAAGGGAAGGAGCGCCATTTGACTATTCAATGCAAAATTGACTAAAATTGAGATGGGACACTATGTTGCGTTTGGAGAGCCCCTGATGTGCCTAAACATTGAAACCCCCCCACAAGTGACACAATTTTGTAAAGTAGACCCCCTAATGAACTTATCTAGATGTGTGGTGAGCACTTTTACCCATCAAGTGCTTCACAGAAGTTTGTAATGTAGAGCCGTTAAAATAAAAATCATATTTTTTCACAAAAATGATCTTTTCACCCCCAATTTTTTATTTCCTTCAGGGTACGAGAAGAAATTGGACCCCAAAAGTTGTTGTGCAATTTGTCTTGAGTATGCTGATACCCCATATGTGGGGGGGAACCACTGTTTGGGCGCATGGCAGAGCTCAGAAGGGAAGGAGCGCCGTTTGACTTTTCAATGTAAAATTGACTGGAATTGAGATGGGACACCATGTCACATTTGGAGAGCCCCTGATGTGCCTAAACATTGAAAACCCCCACAAGTGACACCATTTTGGAAAGCAGACATCCTAAGGAACTTATTTAGATGTGCTGTGAGAGCTTTGGAGCCTCAAGTGTTTCACTACAGTTTATAACGCAGAGCCGTGAAAATAAAAATTCTTTTTTTTCACAAAGATTATTTTTTAGCCCCCAGTTTTGTATTTTTTCAAGGGTAAGAGAAGAAATTGAACTGCAAAAGTTGTTGTGCAATTTGTTCTGAGTACGCTGATACCCCATATGTGGGGGTAAACCACTGTTTGGGCGCATGGCAGAGCTCGGAAGGGAAGGAGCGCCATTTGACTATTCAATGCAAAATTGACTAAAATTGAGATGGGACGCCATGTTGCGTTTGGAGAGCCCCTGATGTGCCTAAACATTGAAACCCCCCACAAGTGACACCATTTTGGAAAGTAGACCCCCTAAGTAACTTATCTAGATTTGTTGTGAGAGCTTTGAAGCCCCACGTGTTTCAATACAGTTTATAACGAAGAGCCGTGAAAATAAAAATTCTTTTTTTTCCCAAAAATTATTTTTTAGCCCCTAGTTTTGTATTTTCCCAAGGGTAACAGGAGAAATTGCACCACAAAAGTTGTTGTCCAATTTGTTCTGAGTACGCTGATACCCCATATGTGGGGGGGGGGGAACCACCGTTTGGGCACATGGCAGATCTCGGAAGGGAAGGAGTGCCGTTTGGAATGCAGACTTAGATGGAATGGTCTGCAGGCGTCACAATGCATTTGCAGACCCCCTAATGTTCCTAAACAGTAGAAACCCCCACAAGTGACCCCATATTGGAAACTAGACCCCAAAGAAACTTATCTAGATGTGTCGTGAGAACTTTGGACCCCAGATGTTTCACTACAGTTTATAACGCAGAGCCGTAAAAATAAAAAATCATTTTTTTTTCACAAAAATGTTTTTTTAGCCCCCAATTTTAATTTTTCCCAAGGGTAACAAGAGAAATTGGACCCCAAAAGTTGTTGTACAGTTTGTCCTGAGTACGCTGATACCCCATATGTGGGGGTAAACTACCGTTTGGGCGCATGGCAGAGCTCGGAAGGGAAGGAGCACCATTTGGAATGCAGACTTAGATGGATTGGTCTGCAGGCGTCACGTTGCATTTGCAGAGCCCTGATGTTCCCAAACAGTAGAAACCCCCCACAAGTGACCCCATACTGGAAACTAGACCCACAAGGAACTTATCTAGATGTTTTCTGAGAACTTTCAACCCCCAAGTGTTTCACTACAGTTTAACGCAGAGCCGTGAAAATAAAAAATAATTTTTTCCCACAAAAATGTTTTTTTAGCCCCCAAATTTTTATTTTCCCAAGACTAACAAGAGAAATTGGACCCCAAAAGTTGTTGTCCAATTTGTCCGGAGTACGCTAATACCCCATATGTGGGGGAACCACTGTTTGAGCGCACGGCAGAGCTCAGAAGGGAAGGAGCACCATTTTACTTTTTCAATGCAGAATTGGCTGGAATTGAGATCGGACACCATGTCGCGTTTGAAGAGCACTTGATATGCCTAAACAGTGGAAACCCCCCAATTCTAACTCCAACCCTAACCCCAACTCATCCCTAAGCCTAATCCCAACCATAACCCTAACCACACCCTTAACCCGAACACACCCCTTACCCTAATCCCAACCCTAACCATAACCCTGACCACACCCCTAACCCCAACACACCCCTAACCCTAATACCAGCCCTAATCTCAACCCTCACTGTTTGGGGCACAGGAGAGCTCGGAAGGGAAGAAGCACTGTTTTCCTTTTTCAATGCAGAATTGGCTGGAATTGAGATCGGATGCGATTTCATGTTTGGAGAGCCTTTGATGTGCCTAAACAGTGGAGGTCCCCAATTCTAACTGAAACCCTAAACCAAACACACCCCTAACCCTAATCCCAACCCTAATCCCAACCCTAACCATAACCCAAACCACACCCCTAACCCAAACATGCCCCTAACCCTAATCCCAACCACACCCCTAACCCCAACATACCCCTAATCCCAACCCTAACCACACCTCTAACCCTAATCCCAACCCTAACCACACCCCTAACTCCAACACACCCCTAATCCCAACATAACCCTAACCCTAACACACCCCTAACCCTAATCACAACTGTAAATGTAATCCAAACCCTGAATTTAGCCCCAACCCTAACCCTAACTTTAGCCACAACCCTACCCTAACTTTAGCTCCAACCCTATCCCTAACTTTAGCCCGAACCCTAACTTTAGCCCCAACCCTAATTGTAGCCATAACCCCAACCCGAACCCTAACCCTAGCCCCAACCCTAACCCTAGCCCCAACCCTAACCCTAACGGGAATATGGAAATGAATACATTTTTTAAAATGTTATTATTCAACTAAGGGGGTTTGATTTATTTTTATAGCGGGTTTTTTAGCAGAGTTTTATGATTGGCAGCTGTCACACACTAAAAGAAGCTTTTTACTGCAAAAAATAGTTTTTGCGTCTCCACATTTTGAGAGCTATAATTTTTCCATCCACAGAGTCATTTGAGGTCTTGTTTTTTGCGGGACGAGTTGACGTTTTTATTGGTACCATTTTCGGTCATGTGACTTTTTTTTATAGCTTTTTAGTCCGATTTTTTTGAGGCAGAATGACCAAAACCCAGCTATTCATGAATTTCTTTTTGGGGGGGCGTTTATACCGTTCCAAGTTTGCTAAAATTGATAAAGCAGTTTTATTCTTTGGGTCAGCACGATTACAGCGATACCTCATTTATATCATTTTTTATGTTTTGGTGCTTTTATATGATAAAATCTATTTTATATAAAAAATAATTATTTTTGCATCCCTTTATTCTGAGGACTATAACTTTTTATTTTTTCATTGATGATGCTGTATGGCGGCTCGTTTTTTGCAGGACAAGATGATGTTTTCAGCGGTACCATGGTTATTTATATCCATATTTTTGATCGCGTGTTATTCTACTTTTTGTTCAACGGTATGATAATAAAGCGTTGTTTTTTTGCCTCTTTTTTTTTTACGGTGATCACTGAAGGGGTTAACTAGTGGGAAAGTTTTATAGGTCGGGTCGTTACGGATGCGGCGATTCTAAAAATGTGTACTTTTATTGTTTTTTTGTTTTTTTTAGATAAAGAAATGTATTTCTAGGAACAATATACGGTATATATTTTTTTCTTTATTTAGGATTTTTTTTTTTTACATGTGTGAATATTTTTTTTTTTACTTTATAACAGTGCCCCGGGGAGATCCGGTCAGGAGGTTGGTAAGGGTATGAAACCGGTCAAATGGAGGATGCAGTAGGCACCAAGACTAGCAATCACTCACCTCTCAGATGTTCTCCATGATTATATAATCATGTTTTACATTACAATCAACAGCTTCTATAATACAACAGTGGAACAATGAATCAATGCAAAGAATTTAAGAACATTATTAATGGTTTGAAGCCATTTTAACAATGTTGATGTGACAGCTAAGACGTACAATTAAATGAGCTTTGCCTGCTACTTTCTGAGCCTGGTCTCCAAGCCTTCTCACTTCCATGGAATAGGCAGAAATCTCTTTTTCAAGCCTCAAGTGTCTCTGTAATATGGCTTCAGCACTGGACTCATCCTTGCCGAAATCCTCACTTGTAACGAGTGGCAGATGTTCCTTCAGCCATGATTCTGCTTCATTAGCATCAGCAAAGTACTAGGTGACAAAAGAAAAACACCATAATGTAAATACACGATTATCCATATTTCAGAACTGTCTTACGGTGGACGGTGTGCTGATGAAGAACGATGACCAAAAACATTTTGTTCATTCATCTGTTGAATGCCTGTTTTACTACACAATTATATGGAGATAATTGATCCGGGAAAGGTTTGTTCTGATAATAGGGCAGGAAAATTGCACCCCCTACTGATGTAATGTATACTGATGGACTCTACAGCAAGTACTACCCTTTACCCACACAGTATATCACTTTGCACCATCTGTGTTGATGATATTTGTTACAATCCGGGAAGAGACACACAGCCATATAACTTGAATGGGGAGCGCAACGCAATGCCCAGACTGGCTCCTGCAGTTCTTCCAACTTGCGCTTGACAGCCTATATTTCTATGTAGCTATCACGCTGGGGTCGGGAGAGCCATAGGCCAGTCCAAGCATTGCGCTGTGATCGCCGTCTGTGTTATACAGCAGTCTGGCTTTTCCGTAACCATTGGTTGTGATATGTACCTCATGATATGGCTTATAAATATTTTCTGTATATATATATATATATATATATATATATATATATATGTGTATATATATATATATATATATATATATATATATATTCTTTATGCATGGCCAAGTGAATGGACCACTCTGCCCCAAATTCGTCACATAGGTAAGTCAGGCGCTTTTGAAGGTTTTAGGCTGCCGTCACACTAGCAGTATTTGGTCAGTATTTTCCATCAGTATTTGTAAGCCAAAACCAGGAGTGGGTGATAAATGCAGAAGTGGTGCATATGTTTCTATTATACTTTTCCTCTAATTGCTCCACTCCAGGTTTTGGCTGTATGCAAATTGCCTCTTCTGAGAAAAAGAGGACTTAAACTCTATAGCGCAACCTGTTGGAAGTAGCGATCCTACAAGTCACAATCAACCCTTTAACGAGTCGTGCGAGTGGTTTTGGCTACAAATTCTGATGTAAAATACTGACCAAATACTGCTAGTGTGACGGCAGCCTTACACTGGGTTTCAGCTCTCCAGATCCTATTGTTCTTGAGATATTGGCGAAGATACGGAGCACAAAAAGGAAATATTAATTTACGGTCAAACCCTGGGAGCAGTCTGCCAGAAACTAGGAACATAAGTAAACCGGACGCTTCTGAAAGTTTTACACGAGGTTTCAGCTTTTCGGGACCTATCATTTTTGGCACATTTATTTAAAAAACAAAACACAAATATTAATTTAAAGCCTTATGACGTGACCAATTTGCACCAAACATTGCACGTAAGTAAAAATTAATCACTTCTGAAGGCTTAAAACCAGGTTTCAGTTCCCTAGGTCCCACCCAAAAGTAAATATTAATTGAAACCTCTTCGGGAAACCACTAATCAGATGTTACATTTCTGCATATAACAACTCCAATATGTCGGCTTCACATCAGTAGTAAATTAAGTATTTATCTTGACACATAAACATAAAACAGTAATAGATAGAGCCGTGTGAGGCCGAGTAAATCTACCAGTAAATTATGATCTGTGAATATTGATTGTATTGATCGTTTGTTGCTATTTTAATTTCTCGGTTGTGCGCAAAGTCTGAAATGTTGGCTCTGTTTTCCTACATCTTTTTATGCCGACACAACAATAATATACTGCCTTGAAATGCCAGATATAAAGTGTCGTAGTTTTTCTGGAAAATATTAGTCTCATAACTAGATCATCTCAGAAATGTTATTTCTATTTTATTGTCCAGTTATAAGAACAGATAAATGAGTATACCGAAAGTGCAGGACCTTCTGTACAACAGACCCCATTGACTATAACGGGGCACGTCTGATCAGTCTGATGGTATTTTTGGCAGGATTTGCCATGAAGGCTCTAAACACAGATGTGAATGCGGCACACTTCATTTGATCTGGTAATAGGGGTCCAGATTATTATCCCACGGAAAGACATCCTGCTCAAGAAGCTACATGTGGGGTCATCTTAAAAATGCCATTATCAGTATTTATTTTCACTGAGTGACCTGCCTCAACCGGTGATTGGATGAAAGGGTATTTCTGGACATGTGTCCAGATTGGAGCCAGAAGTAGAGACCAGCATGGACCAGGTAAACGCTTGTTTGGAATCTACAGGGGATCAATGATGGTATCACTTGTTTTAGTGTGCAATTTTTTAAGAATAATTTTAATCCATTAATTAAAGGATTTTCCGGTAATGCAAACTTTATGGTCTATTCTTAGATAATCTAAAATAAAAATAGTGGGGTCTAACTCTAGGCTTCTCTGCAAGTGTTATTGCTTTTAGCCCCCAGCTCTATACTTTTCGTAGCAGATGTAACTGTTATTGAAGCTCAGTTTCACTCATTTCAGTGTCACAGAAATGTAACACAAAGTGCATCCACCGCCTATGTATTCAGCTGATCTCAAAAGAACCAAGAGTTGGGCCCCAGCAGGATAAGCCATAGGGCTCGCTCACATGAGCGTATAACTTGGAAGAGTGTTATCGGATGTTTTATCGGATGGCACTCGGATTAATCTCTGATCTAAGTATAATTACCATAATTGACCCAATTCTCTCGGAAGAGAATCCTCGCTAGTGTGACCGCGGCCATACATTTGGTATTTACAAGCAAAGAGAAAAAAATATTAAAAGAATTAATCAGTTCAAAAACAACTGTTATGTCACAATCACTGGATGCAAAAAAAAACCCAAAACAATATGTTTGTATCACATATTTTAGATTTAGAAACAGAACAACAGGAAAACACTGGAACCAAACATAATGGATGAGTTACTAAATAGTGTGATGGATTTCTAAGAAAATAAGCATAGCTCAAAAAAGGAGGAAAGAGCAAAATCAATTCAAACCCTCTTTATTTTCTTCAGAAATTAAATCCTAACCAGCACCTAAACAAAGCTGGTAAAAATACCAGGGAGAGAACGTTCTGACATGTGAAAATAAAATCCATGGAAGGACCATGAAATAAGACACTGTGTACTAAACACCAGTTAGAGCTTGCTCTGGACTTGGAAAAAGTGGTGTGGCAAGAAAAAAAATTCATATTAAGAAACTGCATTTGCAGCACCCCAGGGTCCTGGTCGTCTCAGAGGTATTGCTTTCCTCTCAAGGAGAGTGATGCTACGTTTGGAGGCAATGAAGGAGAACTCTTTGTCAGGTAACACAATGCATGCAACATGTTCACACTCCAGACCAGAAGGGGGAGCTCTAAGGCTGTTTAAGGTGATCTCCCCTATAAGAACATCCTGATCTGGAGGGAAAGGGTTCAGTTCCTGTCAGGGAGACAGAGGGAAAGGAAGCATATGAGCCGTGTAGCCTAAAGTGCTGCAGCTCCTAGGAAACAGACAGATAGAAAGCAGAACATATTGCAGCAAGCGTAAAGGAAGTGAGAACAAAGGAGAGGATATCAGAGGGGGAGACCAGCCAGGAGCAGGCTGCCTCCTTCTGAGGCACACAAATCCGGTGGCCGGAACACCGAGGGAGTAAGGATCTCTACGCTTTACTTCAGAGACCGGCAGGACAGCTAGCTCCACGTTACCTGTCCGACCTACACCCCGGAGGCACGGTGGCAACTCTCAGAGGCTGGGGCATGATAGAGTCCCTATAGACCGCCTCAAGCCACCAGTCATACAGGTTTGTCCTATCCTATCAGGGGGACAGAGAGAGAGACATAACAACGATAACATCTACAACCGTTGTGAGGACCTTATGAGAAGCTTAGCAGTAAAGGACTACAACACTGCAGCGCAAAGGAAGGCTACTGATTTTCACCTGGACAAGGGGTCTCTGTTATGAACTGGTGGTTTAGAACCACAATGGACCTGTTGGTTAAGAGCACACAAAATGACCTGATAGTTACTAATAACATAGGACGAGCTCTGAGACGTGGGAACTCTGCTGACCGCAATCCCTAATCCTATCATACCACACTAGAAGTAGCCGTGGAGCGCTCCTGACCAGACCTAGGCGCCTCGGCACAGCATAAGAAACTAGCTAGCCCTGAAGATAGAAAAATAAGCCTACCTTGCCTCAGAGAAATTCCCCAAAGGAAAAGGCAGCCCCCCACATATAATGACTGTGAGTAAAGATGAAAATACAAACACATAGATGAAATAGATTTTAGCAAAGTGAGGCCCGACTTACTGAATAGACCGAGGATAGGAAAGATAGCTTTGCGGTCAGCACAAAAACCTACAAACAACCACGCAGAGGGCGCAAAAAGACCCTCCGCACCGACTAACTGTATGGAGGTGCTCCCTCTGCGTCCCAGAGCTTCCAGCAAGCAAGACAAACCAAAATAGCAAGCTGGACAGAAAAAATAGCAAACAAAAGTAACACAAGCAGAACTTAGCTTATGCAGGGAAGACAGGCCACAAGAACGATCCAGGAGAGAGCAAGACCAATACTGGAACATTGACTGGAGGCAAGGAACAAAGAACTAGGTGGAGTTAAATAGAGCAGCACCTAACGACTTAACCTCGTCACCTGAGGAAGGAAACTCAGAAGCCGCAGCCCCACTCACATCCACCAGAGGAAGCTCATGGACAGAACCAGCCGAAGTACCACTCACGACCACAGGAGGGAGCTTGACCACAGAATTCACAACAGTACCCCCCCTTGAGGAGGTGTCACCGAACCCTCACCAGAGCCCCCAGGCCGACCAGGATGAGCCAAATGAAAGGCACGAACCAGATCGGCAGCATGAACATCAGAGGCAAGGACCCAGGAATTATCTTCCTGACCATAACCCTTCCACTTAACCAGGTACTGGAGTTTACGTCTCGAAATACGAGAATCCAAAATCTTCTCCACCACATACTCCAACTCCCCCTCAACCAAAACCGGGGCAGGAGGATCAACGGATGGAACCACAGGTGCCACGTATCTCCGCAACAATGACCTATGGAATACATTATGGATGGAAAAAGAAGCTGGAAGGGTCAAACGAAACGACACAGGATTAAGAACCTCAGAAATCCTATACGGACCAATGAAAGGAGGCTTAAACTTAGGAGAGGAAACTTTCATAGGAATATAACGAGACGACAACCAAACCAAATCCCCAACACGAAGTCGGGGACCCACACAGCGCCTGTGGTTAGCAAAACGTTGAGCCTTCTCCTGGGACAATGTCAAATTGTCCACTACATGAGTCCAAATCTGCTGCAACCTATCCACCACAGTATCCACACCAGGACAGTCCGAAGACTCAACCTGCCCTGAAGAGAAACGAGGATGGAAACCAGAATTGCAGAAAAACGGCGTTACCAAAGTAGCCGAGCTGGCCCGATTATTAAGGGCGAACTCAGCCAAAGGCAAAAAGGACACCCAATCATCCTGATCAGCAGAAACAAAGCATCTTAGATATGTTTCCAAGATCTGATTGGTTCGTTCAGTTTGGCCATTTTTCTGAGGATGGAAAGCCGAGGAAAAAGACAAATCAATGCCCATCCTAGCACAAAAGGCTCGCCAAAACCTCGAAACAAACTGGGAACCTCTGTCAGAAACGATGTTCTCCGGAATGCCATGTAAACGAACCACATGCTGGAAAAACAATGGCAACAAATCAGAGGAGGAAGGCAATTTAGACAAGGGTACCAAATGGACCATCTTAGAGAAGCGATCACAAACCACCCAAATGACCGACATCTTTTGAGAGACAGGGAGATCCGAAATAAAATCCATAGAGATATGTGTCTAGGGCCTCTTCAGGACCGGCAAGGGCAAAAGCAACCCACTGGCACGAGAACAGCAGGGCTTAGCCCGAGCACAAGTCCCACAGGACTGCACAAACGAACGCACATCCCGCGACAGAGACGGCCACCAAAAGGATCTAGCCACCAAATCTCTGGTACCAAAGATTCCAGGATGACCAGCCAACACCGAACAATGAACCTCAGAGATAACTCTACTCGTCCATTTATCAGGGACAAACAGTTTCTCCGCTGGGCAACGGTCAGGTCTATTAGCCTGAAATTTTTGCAGCACCCGCCGCAAATCAGGGGAGATGGCAGACAAAATTACCCCCTCTTTGAGAATACCTGCCGGCTCAGGCAAACCCGGAGAGTCGGGCACAAAACTCCTAGACAGGGCATCCGCCTTCACATTCTTAGAGCCCGGAAGGTACGAAATCACAAAGTCAAAACGGGAGAAAAACAGCGACCAACGAGCCTGTCTAGGATTCAACCATTTGGCAGACTCGAGATAAGTCAAGTTCTTGTGATCAGTCAAGACCACCACGCGATGCTTAGCTCCTTCAAGACAATGACGCCACTCCTCGAATGCCCACTTCATGGCCAGCAACTCTCGATTGCCAACATCATAATTACGCTCAGCAGGCGAAAACTTCCTGGAAAAGAAGGCACATGGTTTCATCACTGAGCCATCAGAACTTCTTTGCGACAAAACAGCCCCTGCTCCAATCTCAGAAGCATCAACCTCGACCTGGAACAGGAGCGAAACATCTGGCTGGCACAACACAGGGGCAGAAGAAAAACGACGCTTCAACTCCTGAAAAGCTTCCACAGCAGCAGAAGACCAATTGACCACATCAGCACCCTTCTTGGTTAAATCAGTCAACGGTTTAGCAATACTAGAAAAATTATTGATGAAGCGACGATAAAAATTAGCAAAGCCCAGGAACTTTTGCAGACTCTTCAGAGATGTCGGCTGAGTCCAATCATAAATGGCCTGAACTTTAACAGGGTCCATCTCGATAGTAGAAGGGGAAAAAATGAAACCCAAAAATGAAACCTTCTGAACACCAAAGAGACACTTTGACCCCTTCACAAACAAAGAATTCGCACGCAGGACCTGGAACACCATTCTAACCCGCTTCACGTGAGACTCCCAATCATCCAAGAAGACCAAAATATCATCCAAGTATACAATCAGGAATTTATCCAGGTACTCTCGGAAGATGTCATGCATAAAGGACTGAAATACTGATGGAGCATTGGAAAGCCCGAATGGCATAACCAGGTACTCAAAATGGCCCTCGGGCGTATTAAATGCTGTTTTCCATTCATCGCCCTGTTTAATACGCACAAGATTATACGCACCACGAAGATCTATCTTGGTGAACCAACTAGCCCCCTTAATCCGAGCAAACAAATCAGACAGCAGCGGCAAGGGGTACTGAAATTTGACTGTGATTTTATTAAGAAGGCGGTAATCAATACAAGGTCTCAACGAACCATCCTTCTTGGCCACAAAAAAGAACCCTGCTCCCAATGGCGACGACGACGGGCGAATATGACCCTTCTCCAAGGATTAGTTTACATAACTCCGCATAGCGGCGTGCTCAGGCACAGACAAATTAAACAGTCGACCTTTAGGAAACTTACTACCAGGAATCAAATCGATAGAACAATCGCAATCCCTATGCGGAGGTAGGGCACTGGATTTGGGCTCATCAAATACATCCCGGTAATCCGACAAGAACTCTGGGACCTCAGAAGGGGTGGATGATGAAATAGACAGAAATGGAACATCACCATGTACCCCCTGACAACCCCAGCTGGACACAGACATAGATTTCCAATCCAATACTGGGTTATGGACCTGTAGCCATGGCAACCCCAACACGACCACATCATGCAGATTATGCAACACCAAAAAGCGAATATCCTCCTGATGCGCAGGAGCCATGCATATGGTCAGTTGGGTCCAGTACTGAGGCTTATTCTTGGCCAAAGGTGTAGCATCAATTCCTCTCAATGGAATAGGATACTGCAAGGGCTCCAAGAAAAACCCACAGCGCCTAGCAAACTCCAAGTCCATCAAATTCAGGGCAGCGCCTGAATCCACAAATGCCATGACAGAATAGGACGACAAAGAGCAGATCAAAGTAACGGACAAAAGAAATTTCGACTGTACCGTACCAATGGTGGCAGACCTAGCGAAACGCCTGGTGCGCTTAGGATAATCGGAGATAGCATGAGTGGAATCACCACAGTAAAAACACAGCCCATTCCGACGTCTGTGTTCTTGCCGTTCAGCTCTGGTCAAAGTCCTATCACATTGCATAGGCTCAGGTTTATGCTCAGATAATACCGCCAAATGGTGCACAGTTTTACGCTCACGTAAGCGTCGATCGATCTGAATGGCCAAAGACATAGACTCATTCAGACCAGCAGGCATAGGAAATCCCACCATGACATCCTTAAGGGCTTCAGAGAGACCCTTTCTGAAAATTGCTGCCAGAGCACATTCATTCCATTGAGTGAGCACAGACCACTTCCTAAACTTCTGACAATATATCTCTACCTCATCCTGACCCTGACACAGAGCCAGCAAGATTTTCTCTGCCTGATCCACTGAATTAGGTTCATCATAAAGCAATCCGAGCGCCAGAAAAAACGCATCAATATCACATAATGCAGGATCTCCTGGCGCAAGGGAAAATGCCCAGTCTTGAGGGTCACCACGTAATAAAGAAATAATGATCTTTACTTGTTGAACTGGGTCACCAGAGGAGCGGGGTTTCAAAGCCAGAAACTGTTTACAATTATTTTTAAAATTCAGAAACTTAGCTCTATCTCCAGAAAATAAATCAGGAATAGGAATTCTAGGTTCTAACATAGAATTCTGAACCACAAAGTCTTGAATATTTTGTACTCTTGCAGTGAGATGATCCACACAAGAAGACAGACCTTTAATGTCCATCACTACACCTGTGTCCTGAACCACCCAAATGTCTAGGGGAAAAGAAAGACAAAACACAGTGCAGAGAAAAAAAAATGGTCTCAGAACTTCTCTTTTCCCTCTATTGAGAAGCATTAGTACTTTGGGCCTCCAGTACTGTTATGAACTGGTGGTTTAGAACCACAATGGACCTGGTGGTTAAGAGCACACAAAATGACCTGATAGTTACTAATAACATAGGACGAGCTCTGAGACGTGGGAACTCTGCTGACCGCAATCCCTAATCCTATCATACCACACTAGAAGTAGCCGTGGAGCGCTCCTGACCAGACCTAGGCGCCTCGGCACAGCCTAAGAAACTAGCTAGCCCTGAAGATAGAAAAATAAGCCTACCTTGCCTCAGAGAAATTCCCCAAAGGAAAAGGCAGCCCCCCACATATCTTAGCTTTGCGGTCAGCACAAAAACCTACAAACAACCACGCAGAGGGCGCAAAAAGACCCTCCGCACCGACTAACGGTACGGAGGTGCTCCCTCTGCGTCCCAGAGCTTCCAGCAAGCAAGACAAACCAAAATAGCAAGCTGGACAGAAAAAATAGCAAACAAAAGAAACACAAGCAGAACTTAGCTTATGCAGGGAAGACAGGCCACAAGAACGATCCAGGAGAGAGCAAGACCAATACTGGAACATTGACTGGAGGCAAGGAACAAAGAACTAGGTGGAGTTAAATAGAGCAGCACCTAACGACTTAACCTCGTCACCTGAGGAAGGAAACTCAGAAGCCGCAGCCCCACTCACATCCACCAGAGGAAGCTCATGGACAGAACCAGCCGAAGTACCACTCACGACCACAGGAGGGAGCTTGACCACAGAATTCACAACAGGTCTCTGGACTTGCCTCCAAACCGGCCAGACTCTGCCTGCCCTGTGATCTGGTGCCCTGGACTGTGGATGCTGAAGTCCAGTAAAGAGACGGCAACCTTGTGTCCTCGTTCTATTCTGCACCTCTCACCATCCACCATCTACACACCGGGAAGCCCTGGGGACATACTTCACCTGTGGGAAGGTATACCATGTAGCTGCCATAACATCACCCCAGCGGACCCCTTAAAGCAGCGTCGGTCACACTGACCGAATACCACAGGTGGCGTCACGACCATTTCCCCTTTAAAGACCTTTCCCTTTTACACGGACGTCCCAGGGCCACGGTCCGGGTCAGCCACCATTACATCCCACTGTGAACCGAAGGACCCGGTACCGAGTACCCCACTGCCCTTGGGGGAGCCCCAAACTCTTAACATATAGGGGCCATTCCCGGTCTTCTAGTTATACTGTATCCTTTTCATCCTTAGGACGCAGACAGGCGGCCGTATTACTCGTGCGAGGATCGCGTCACAGTGCATGGACTGGCCAGGCACCTCTCCTGACCTGAGCATAGCAGCGTGATGTATTTTTGTGCAGCTGTCATGCTTGGGGGTCAGGAGAGCCTTGGTCAGTCCAAGGATTGAAATACAGTCATCTGTCTGCACCCTTAAAGAGATAAGCTTCCATCACTGACAAATTGGTAAAGCTGATTTTGTCAAGGATTGTTTTCACAAGACCACGTTGTTAAAGGAGTTTTGCGGTTTACTCCTGTTTCCAGGCGCAGTTTGCTTTTTTTAACAAAAGTGCTTTACATACACTTCTTGCCCAGTGCAGAGTCTTTGCTGCTGCTCCCAGTGTCTGCCGCGTTGCAGCCAATCACTGAGCTTGGCAGCTCATGTCGTTAACTTGGGCAGAGATATTGACCTCATTGATTGGCTGCAGCACTGCTAACGTTATATCAGCCCTCCAGATAATAATGGACACCAGAAACAACAGTGGAAACTCAGTGCTGGACCGGGGGAGGGTGAGTAAGAATCAGTTTGTTTGTGTCTTTTCTAAACAAACTGCACACAAAAGACGGGATTTCCATTGCTGGAGAACCTCTTTAAGAAATGTTCTTAAAGTCTAAGAGCATGCAAAAAAAGAATCAATGTTGAGGTGTTCACCATTGCTACATTTCTGTTGAACCTGCAAATACATCAAGTGTTTCACCTGTTTAATAAGTGCGGCCACCTCTAGCCTCAATTTTCTTCTTTTGACCTCGTCTTGCAGCTCCAGCCACTGTTTCTGGATACTGTCAATCATTTTCTGGATAGCTGCCTGGTCTGTATAAGCCAACTGGCACAATTCCTTGCCATTTCTCACCACCTTGGATAGAATAGATTGATGGGAAAATATCTCTGCTTCTAAGGCCTGAAAAAGACACAACAAGTCACATTACAAATAGGCTGATATTGAGTTCAAGCTCTGGGGACAAAAAGGCTGCAATTATCCAGCATTACATCAGTGATGTTCTGCACTGATGCTGAGCCACATGGCCTGACTTGCAGAAAATGTTACAATCGCTGGTATTTCATATCAATAAAGTGAAATTCACTTTTCCACACCAAACATGGACAGCTATTTTTTTTTATCATAAACCTTACCTTGGTATTCACTGAAAAAAATTACATGTTGAAACAGAAATAAGCCTTCCTTCAAAGGTCTATTCCAAAGTTGGAAGTATATATACAGTATTATATTTTATGGAATATTAGAAGTGCTATTCTGTCTGGACCCTGCAGGACAAATCATGGGATCCTGGAAAATGAATAAACATTCAGGTTCAAAGTGATAAGAAAGGTTTTTCAATCCAGTAAAGCAAATTAAAAGCAAAAAAATTCTTTACTGTGACTTCATTAAAATAGTGGCATGGATATAGAAGAATAACTTGACATGTTTCAAGTCTGGCTGACTTAAGAGTAGAAATATTAATCGATGATTAAAAAGTCAACCAGACTTGAAAAAAAAATTTTTTTTCTCTATGCAAATGCTAGTATTTTAATCAACTCGCAATAAAGAAATGTTTTGTTTTTTATTTGCTTTACCGAATTGAAAAATCTTACTTATCACTTTGAACAAAGCTGCTTGATACCTCACAAGCCTTAGGATCGCCCAAGAATCAGATTGAAGAACCTACATATATTGGATAGGGTGAGCTGTATCCACAAACTTTTTAATAAACCTTCAGGTATAAAAGTCTCTTCTACGACAGACCACGAGCTTTCCAGCCAGGAGCATATATTGCCCATCTACCGGACAGGCTATAATACTTAGATCAATGGAGATCCAATCATTGGGACCACTACCAATTGCTAGAATAAGGGACTTCACTCCCCCCCGTTGTTCAGCAATATGGGCATGTACCTATGGCCTGAAGGAAAAAGCCGAGAGCAGCTTCTTAATCTTATACCTCTTGTTTTGCTATAGATGAGTTGATGTGGCCTATATCTCTGCCTGGATCTGCCAAGCTAAGTGCCTGCCACTTCTCACGGATCCAAGCCTCCTCCTCACCACAGTCTTGGAAAAACTGATACAACTTTAATAACTCCTCAAGACGTAATCGCCTAGAATACAAACAAAAAAGTTTAAATAATACAGGCATAAAAAAAAGACAGAGCAAACATTTAGCTCAATAGATAGCTGTAGGCCAAAGAAGATGGTTCAGCTGATTATTTAGCAAACTGTTATCTGTTCTAATTCCTCAGTGCTCCGCTCAGCCGACTTCTCATGTACTCTCTATGAGAGAGCCAGGCGTGTAACGACAGCGATCGCAGAGATCGTAACCGGGTCTGGGGGGGCTTGTCAATGCCAGCACAAACCTCAATTGGATGTTAGTCCTCAGATGCACATTCAGTTGAGGTGTAATGCAGCGCAGAGACCTGTCGGGTGCATGCGCTGCAATACACGCTGCAGGCCAATCAGAGGCCAGCAGCTGACGTCAGCGTGCACGTAACTGGGGGCGCATGGCAATGACTTTATGCGCTCCCATCACTTATATGCTTAAGTCAGCTTCAGAAGAGGACGCCGCTCTGTGGGGGAGCATAGGGAAGGTGAGTATTATTGTTTATTTTTTTCTGTGTATTAAAAAACAGAGGCAGAACAGGGGACACATACCAGGATGCGGCCAGGATGAGGGACAGATATACCAGAATGGAGGACATATATCTACAGTATATATATATATACACACACCAGGATGGAGGGGCCTAGTCCGAATCTTGAAACGGAGTCCATTGGACTCTAGTTACGCCACTGGTGAGAACCACTGTTGGATTCCAGGGTAACTTATCTCATCGAGAACAAAATGATTGGCCGTACAAAATCAGATATGCTGGATCCTTTTGATGAGTTAGGGGGAAAGTCATATACATTACATTGTTGGCTGAGCCTGCCGATATCAGCGGTTTCAGCCGATGTTAGTCTATTGAGTATTGTGGCCCTTACAGTGAGAACAAGTAAATAGCACCACAATAAACTGTGTTGTATCAAACTCAACAAGTTTAAGAAGTTTCGGGAGAAAGTTGATAGTGGCTGACACCAGAGAGGGAAAGGGTGGTAAATGCCTTTTCTGCCCATTCCATAGATATAAAAAGTCCTATAAATTATTAATCAAAAGCTAAAAATAAAATGCATGCAATTCAAAACTAAGAAAGAAACTACCAACATTATCTTATTTTCTTCTTCTGTGTAAGCAAAGCCATCATCCCTCTGTAGTGTCACCGTCCATTGCACATATTTCTAAGTTTCAGTGTAGTGGTTACTAAACATGAGGCCCAAAGTCAGGGCCGGCGTCAGCACCCGGCACAGCGGGCAAATGCCGGGGCCCTGGGGAGAGGGGGGGGCCCACTCATGCTGTCATAGATACAGCTGGGAGAGCAGAGCAGGAGATAACATGCTCTCTCCCCCCACAAAGTCACTGCTGGCTGCGTTCTCTTAACCCCTATGTGCCAGCTCTGACACAAGCATCTTCTCACTCAGTCAGTGCAGCCAGGCAGGCACACATAGGGGTTAACAGAAGGCAGCCAGTGTGACTGTTTGTGGGCGGAGAGAGCACCCCCCTGGGTGGCTGCAGACAGTGCTGAAGTTTATCAGGCAGATTCCAGAGCTCCGTCCTACCCGTGCCCCAGTGAGTGTTATGGTATCCAGCAGTGGTTGCAGTTGTGGCTCAGTCTGCTGCTGTCTGTCTCTGCTGCCTAAAAATGTGGGTGATGTCTGGAGGAGCAGCTGGTGGGGTGCAGTCTGCAGCCTGTAGCCACCCAGCTCTCCCAGAATACATGCATGCTGCACCAAACCTGCACCAGTGGGGTAGGAAGAAGCTTAACCCCTTCCCATCTGTATGAAGGTTATTGCTAAACCTTAAAGATAACAATCCGACCCGCATAAATGGGGTTAACCAGATGCCAGGAGGAAGGGGAGCTGCTGCCATGGATAAAACTGAGCTGTGGGCTGTACATTGGGGCCCTGTGGCCCCAGGCTGGTAACTGGAGGGACTCTGCCCAGTGCTGGCATGTAGGTGATTTCTGCTCCGGAGTCTCAGCTTCTCTCCTCCAGGTCACACTGTGCAGTCACAGCAACATTGGTTGTCTCTGTCCAGGTCCCAGCAACTGCCACTGCTCCCACCACGGGCATGGCATCACTTAACCCTTCCCCTGCAGCCACCGGCAACAAATCCACATTATTCCTTGATTAAATCAGGTTCCAACCCAATAGAGGAGCAGACATTTCCTGCTGCCATTAGGGTCCGGGAGGGGGTGACATTGGCTGCCCTGCTACTCTGTAGTGGGGGGTGACAAGTGTAACATGGGGTAACGATGACGGAGAAATGCACAGGATAATAGTGAGCGCGACAGAGGGCAGTGTATGGTATGGAGCAGTCAGGGGGTGGCTGCAGGATCCCCCCATACTGTACATGACTGCTCGGGACAGGGAGGCGTTTAATGAGCTTCTAATGACGGGGCACTAATTGGGTCATTAGGGTTTGTGGAAAGGATTCAGCATCAGGTCCCTCATTAATGCCCGAGCCGCCTGTTACTTTGTAGCACAGATCTGTTGGGGCCACAAAACCAAACAACGTTGTTTATGTAGAAAAGTCTTTGTTTCATAGAAAAACTCAAAACAGAAAAGCACCTCTCCTGTATATATACACTGCACAGCACCTTTCCTCCTGTATATATACACTGCACAGCACCTCTCCTGTATAAATACACTGCACAGCACCTCTCCTGTATATATACACTGCACAGCACCTCTCCTGTATATATACACTGCACAGAGCCTTTCCTCCTGTATATATACACTGCAGAATCTACAATCTGTAAGAAGTGAAATCTGGCATTGTACTATACATTTCTCTGCCGTATCTGTGCATCATAAATCGGGGTATGTGTTAAAGGGGGGGGGGGGGGCCCACTGAGACTCTTTCGCCCTGGGCCCTCGAAAACCTGGAGCCGGCCCTGCCCAAAGTAATGTAAAAGTCATCTTACCGAGATTTACTTAGGGATACCAGGTTCTGATAAAGTTGATGTAAGTTCTTTACTTTTGTTTGGAGAACATCAATATTACCCTTTTCACTCTTTGGGATGCATTCTGCCCTGGCTAAAATTAGTCTCACCGATTCACCATATGACATAATTTGGGATTCAATTAAGTTGTGTTCTTGAAGGAAGTAGTCCACTTCAGGGAGTTGTTTCCCAAGCTCCTTTGAGCTTATTAGATCCTGATATTAGAAAGAAAGTATTAAGCGATCAAAAGAAAAATAAATATTTATATATATATATATATATATATATATATATATATTTACACACATACATATACACACATCAGTATGTATAAGAGAACAAACTGGGAACACACTATGAAACTTTGACTAAATGAATATGTGCAGTAAACAACCAGAGAATACAATTTGCATTACTGGTTTATGTTAAGGAGAGTCTAAGGGGACTAGATCACTCAATGACCTGCAGAACAATGTACAGCTGTCCATAAGAAAAAGTTAATGTGAATCTGTCAGCATGTTATCGCTATATAATCGGACAGTATCATGGTGTAGGAGTAAGGTCAGGAGGACTAAAAGCGTTGAGCTCGAAACATGTAGACCTGAGACCTTATTTTTATTCTCCCCCCTCTCCATTTTTATTTTTGTTGGATTGTACATGTTGTTGTTTTTGCTCTTACAATTTTTAAATGATGCTGTTAACCCCTTCCTCCCTTACACCCCCCCCCCCCCCCCCAAAGCCTGTTTTCAACTTCCTGACCAGGCCATTTTTTCAATTCTGACCACTGTCACTTTATGAGGTCATAACTCTGAAACGCTTCAATGTTTTCTAGTGACATATTGTACTTTATGATAGTGGTAAAATTTCTTCGATATGACTTTGTGAAAAAAAAACAGAAATTTGGCGAAAATTTTGAAAATTTTGCAATTTTTAAACTTTTAGTTTTTATGCCCTTAAATTAGGGAGTCATATCATACAAAATAGTTAATAAATAGCATGACCCACATGTCTGCTTTACATTACCACAATTTTGGAAACATAATTTTTTTTGTTAGGAAGTTTTAAGGGTTAAAAGTTGATTAGCGATTTCTAATTTTTACAACAAAATTTCCAAAACCATTTTGTTTAGGGACCACCTCACACTTGAAGTGATTTTGAGGGGCGTATATGACAGAAAAAGACCAAAATTGACACCATTCTAAAAACTGCACCCCTCAAGGTACTCAAAACCACATTCAAGAAGCTTGTTAACAATTCAGGTGCTTCATAGGAATTTTTGGAATATTTAAAAAAAAATTGAACATTTATCTTTTTTTCCCAAAATTTTTATTTCAGATCCAATTTGTTTTATTTTACCAAGGGTAACAGGAGAAATTGGACCACAAAAGTCGTTGTGCAATTTGTCCTGAGTACGCTGATACCCCATATGTGGGGGTAAACCACTGTTTGGGCGCATGGCACAGCTCGGAAGGGAAGAAGCGCTGTTTGACTTTTCAATGCAAAATTGGCTGGAATTGAGATCGGACACAATGTCGCGTTTGGAGAGCCCCTGATGTGCCTAAACAGTGGAAACCACCCACAAGTGACACCATTTTGGAAAGTAGACCCCTAGGGAACTAATCTAGACATGTGGTGAGCACTTTGAACCCCCAAGTGCTTCACAGAAGTTTATAATGCAGAGCCATAAAAAAATCATATTTTTTTTCACAAAAATGAGCTTTTCGCCCCAAAATTTTTATTTTCCCAAGGGTAACAGGACAAATTGGACCCCAAAAGTTGTTGATCAAAATGTCTTGAGTACGCTGATACCCCATATATGGGGGTAAACCACTGTTTGGAAGCATGGCAGAGCGCAGAATGGAAGGAGCACCGTTTGACCTTTCAATGCAAAATTGGCTGGAATTGAGATCGGAACCCATGTTGCGTTTGGAGAGCCCCTGATGTGCCTAAACAGTGGAAAACCGCACAAGTGACCCCATTGTGGAAAGAAGACCCCCTAAGGAACCTATCTAGGTATGTGGTGAGCACTTTTAACCCCCAATTGTTTCACTAAAGTTTAGAATGTAGAGCCGTGAAAATTAAAAATCATTTTTTTTCCACAAAATGATCTTTTAGCCAGCAATTTTTTATTTTCCCAAGGGTAACAGGAGAAGTTGGACCCCAAAAGTTGTTCTCCAATTTGTCCTGAGTACGCTGATACCCCATGTGTTGGGGGGGACCACCGTTTGGGCGCATGGCAGAGTTCGGAAGGGAAGGAGCGCTGTTTTGGAATGCAGACTTTGATGGAATGGTCTGCGGGCGTCACTGTGTTTGCAGAGCCCCTGATGTACCTAAACAGTAGAAACCCCCACAAGTGACCCCATATTGGAAACTAAACCCCCCAAAGATCTTATCTAGATGTGTTGTCAGAACTTTGAACCCCCAAGTGTTTCGCTAAAGTTTATAATGCAGAGCTGGGAAAATAAAAAATACATTTTTTTAGCCCTCAAATTTTTATTTTCACAAGGGTAACAGGAGAAATTGGACTCCAAAAGTTGTTGTCCAATTTGTCCTCAGTACGCGGATACCCCATATGTGGGGGGAACCACTGTTTGAGCGCACGGCAGAGCTCGGAAGGGAAGGAGCGCCATTTTACTTTTTTAACGCAGAATTGGCTGGAATTGAGATCGGACACCATGTCGCGTTTGGAGAGCCCCTGATATGCCTAAACAGTGGAAACCCCCCAATTTTAACTCCAACCCTAACCCCAACGCATCCCTAAGCCTAATCCCAAACATAACCCTAACCCCACCCCTAACCCTAATCCCAACCATAACCCTGACCACACCCCTAACCCCAACACACCCCTAACCCTAATACCAGCCCTAATCTCAACCCTAACCATAACCCTAACCACACCCCTAACCCTGATACACCCCTAACCCTAATCCCAACTCTAACCCCACCGTAAACATAATCCAAACCCTAACTTTAGCCCCAACCCTAACCCTAACCCTAATGGAAAAATGGAAATAAATACATTTTTTAAACTTTATTATTTTTCCCTAACTAAGGGGGTGATAAAGGGGGGTTTGATTTACTCTTTATAGCGGGGTTTTTATCGGATTTTTATGATTGGCAGCTGTCACACGGTAAGAGACGCTTTTTATTGCAAAAAATATTTTTTTGCATCACCACATTTTGAGAGCTATAATTTATCCATATTTTGGCCCACAGAGTCATGTGAGGTCTTGTCCTTTGCGGGACAAGTTGACGTTTTTATTGGTAACATTTTCGGGCACCTGACAATTTTTGATCGCATTTTATTCTGATTTTTGGGAGGCAGAATGACCAAAAACCAGCAATTTCTGAATTTCTTTTAGGGGGGCATTTATACTGTTCCACATTTGGTAAAATTGATACAGCAGCTTTATTCTTCGGGTCAGTACGATTACAGTGATACCTCATTTATATTTTTTTATGTTTTGGCGCTTTTACACAGTAAAAACTATTTTTTATAAAAAATAATTATTTTTGCATCGCTTTATTCTGAGACCTATAACTTTTTTATTTTTCTGCTGATGATGATGTATGGCGGCTTTTTTTTTGTGGGACAAGGTGACGTTTTCAGAGATATCATGTCTATTTATATCCGTCTTTTCGATCACATTTTATTGCATTTTTTGTTCGGCAGTATGATGATAAAGCATTGTTTTTTACCTCGTTTTTTTTTTTTTTTTGCGGTGTTCACTGAAGGGGTTAACTATAGTTAGGGATAGTTTTATAGAGTGGGTCGTTATGGATGCGGTGATACCAAATATGTGTACTTTTATTGTTTGTTTTTTTATTTCCATAAATAAATGGATTTATTGGAAAATATTTATTTTATTTTTTTTTTCTTTATTGGGGATTTTTTTTATTTTATACATTCTATTTTTTTTTTTACTTTATAACATTGTCCCAGGGTGGGCCTTCACTATGTTACATCAGATTGCTGATCTGACACTTTGCATAGCACTGTTAGCGATCTGACAGGCAGTGCAGGGGCTGAGAGCAGGCGCTGGCAAGCCACCTCAGTGAAGGACCCGGAAGGAGCCCCGTGGCCATTTTGGATCCGGGGACTCCTTCCAGAACACCGGAACAATGCGATTGCATCGTGTTGTTCCGGTGGGAGAGCGGAGGGAGCCCCCGTCCCTGCGCGATGCCCCTCCATGTCGCTGTCACTACTGACAGCGGCATCAGAGGGGTTAAATGCCCACGATCGGGCTGTCACATACAGCTGACACCCGCATGCGATCGCAGCGGTGCTCACTGTGAGACCGTGCGAACGTGCCGCCGTACTAGTACTGTGGTTGGCGGGAACTCAGTTCTCGCAGAGCAGTACTAGTACGGCGCATGTCAGGAAGGGGTTAAAAGTTATGTTTTAATACCTTTTCCATTGCCGCGGATGCTGGATTTTTTTCTCTCTTGACGTAGGAAGAGAGAGCCTGATTCCAGCAATGTGTAACTTACTCAGCTGCTTGCTGTAGATTCAATACAATCAGTGTTTTGCCATCATTAGAGTATCAATGCAGGAGTAGGTGTCACCTGCAAAACAGTCCAGCTAATCAGTGTAGCCCCACCCCCTGAGTGACAGCTTGCTGACAATGTATACAGGAAGCTGCTAATCTGGGGTGTGGGCTGGGTAATACACAGATCATCATTCTGAGCACTGCTACATCTATAGTAGAGAAAACAGGGATTCTATTAAAACTGCACTGAGCAAGCCAGTAAGTGACACATCTCTGGAATCAGGCTCTCTGCCCCTACATTATTCTGCTCTCAGATTACATGACACAAACCTGCTGAGCGATTCCCTTTAAGGCCCCTATACACATTTGATAGCTGTTGGCCAACAGCTCTCTCCTGAGTCATCAATATACTGGAATTTTTGGCTCAGATCAGTGCTCCTGTGCCCTCCGAAATCCACTGCAGACACCTCTAGCAGCAGCTAATCTTGTGTCAAACAAATGGATTATATGTCGAAATATTGAGATTCTGTAAGCCTCCATACACATTAGATGGGTGCTGACACTTCAAAAATAGGCAAGTTCAGTCAACTTTGATCTAATGTGAATGGGGACTTTGAGTGTAAGCAGTGAAGGGACCAACTCTTTGGTTGAAGATCCGAAGTTTAAAACCTTATCAATCAAATATGAACAGCCTACTTTAAGAAAAGACCATCAATATTTATTAAAAATTAACTCTATTAGTAATACAGGGTTTTGTGCACATTTGCATGTGTTATTTAGAAGGTAAACGTTGCTACCTGCATGGCTCTCAGCTCTTCGACAGCGCTGTCAATGTCACATAAAAGGACCAGCGTTTGCCGCTTATCTTCTAATAACTGTTTGTGAGTTTTCAGTAAGTGGAGCAATGCATTCCAGCCCCTTGATAACTCTTGTTGTCTGCATGATAGAGAGGGAGGAGAAGAATATTAGTTTTAAAGCAAATCTGTCACATTGATAAAAATAGTCCAATCCGCAACATGTTCTATGGCAGGAGGAGCGGAGCACATTGATGTATGGTTTTCTTAGAAAAGCTCCAGTATACCTTGTCATTTACTTAATTTAATTTCTGCTCATGGGTTAGGAATCCAGGAGGCGGTCCTACACAATGATTGACAGCTATTTCTGTACAGGTGTACACATAGAGATAGCGTTTATAACTAAGCAGGACCTCCCACTGGACTCCTTCCCCAAATTAGGAGAGATTGAATTAATAAATGACACTATAACTTTTCTAATAAGTCTATCTTCTATGTTAATTTGTTATATAATTTTGACGCAAGCAAAAGCATTAGGCAGCCAGGTGGTGGTATTGCTAAATAAAAATACTATTTTAGCTACTACGTTATATAATAAACCCCTTAGTGACGGAGCCTATTTGGTACTTAATGACCGAGCCACCAATTTTTACAATTCTGACCACTGTCACTTTATGGGGTTATAGCTCTGGAACGCTTCAACTCATCCCACTGATTCTGAGAATGACATATTGTACTTCATGTTAGTGGTAAAATTTGTTCGATATAACTTGCGTTTATTTATGTTAAAAAAAAAATGGAAATTTGGCAAAAATTTAGAAAATTTGGCAATTTTCAAACTTTTAATTTTTGTACACTTAAATCAGAGAGTGGTGTGACAAAAATAGTTAATAAATAACATTTCCCACATGTCAACTCTACATCAGCACAATTTTGGAAACATATTTTTTTAGGACGTTATAAGGGTTAAAAGCTGACCAGAGATTTCTCATTTTTCCAACAAAATTTACAAAACAGAAAATACCCAAAAGTGACACCATTCTAAAAACTCCACCCCTCAAGGTGTGCAAAACCACATTAAAGAAGTTTATTAACCCTACAGGTGCTTCACGAAAACTAAAGCAATGTAGAAGGGAAAAATTAACATTTGACTTTTTTCACCAAAAATGTATCGTGGAATTATTTTTATTTTCACAAGCCTATCGGAGAAAATGGACCGCAAAATTTGGTGTGCAGTTTCTCCTGAGTATGCCAATACTCATGTGGGGGAAAGCAACTGATTGGGTACATGGAAGGTTTCAGAAGGGAGGGAGCAACATTTGACTTTTTGAATGCAAAATTGGCTGGACTCAATGGTGGCACCATGTCGCATTTGGAGACCCCCTGATGTACCTAAACAGTGGACCCCCCCCAATGCTAACTCCAACCCTAACCCCACACTCCTAACCCTAATCCCAACCCTAGCCATTACCCTAACCACAACCCTAACCCCAACACACCCCTATCCCTAATCCCAACCCTAACCACAAACCTAACTTTAACACACCCCAAACCCTAATCCCAGCCCTATCCGTAATCCCAATCCTAACCACAACCCTAAATTTAGCTCAACCCTAACTTTATCCAAACCCTAACCCTAGCCCCAACCCTAAATTTAACCCAACTCTAACCCTAATTGAAAAATGGAAATAAATACCGTATTTTTCGAACTATAAGACGCACCGGACTATAAGACGAACCCAGGTTTTAAAGGTGAAAAATAGGGAATAAATATTTGAAGCAAAAAAAGTGGTAAAAAAGTTAATAACATGAATAACATACTACATACCACATAATATATGGGGTGTTATTATATAGAATAGTATGTTATTATGTTGGAAGCTACGGGTAAAAGATGGTGCTGCGGGACCAGTTTGGTGTCTGTAAAGTACCATGTGACATCGCTAGAGGGTGAGTATAAGAATGGGGGCGCAAGGCATATATTTAAAGCATCACTCCAGCACTAAAAAATAACACTGGAGTGCAGCTTTAAGAGCCCATGGGAGAACTATAACTCCCGGCATGTCCTGCAGATCCTATGGCATGCTGGGAGTTATAGTTCACCACAGGAGTGGCAGAGTGCATTTTTATGTGTTGTAATATCCGTACTAAACATTTAATTAACTTGTGCAGGCTGTGCTCACATTAGTGCAGGTCCTGCAGCCAGCCAGCCACATTAGAAAACCAAAAGTATCCCTCTCTATAGCTTACAGGACCAGTGATGAGGTAATGAAGGGCTGGAGCATCACATGACCACACAGAGCCCACCCTCTTATTACCTCACCACTGGTCTTGTAAGAGGTAGCTGCATTGTTTCTAGTGCGGTGTCTGCAGGAACTGTGGTGACATAATGAAGAGGGAGAGCTCTGTGCTGTCATGTGATGCATCACTTCATTACCTCTCCACAGGTTCTATACTGGAGCACTCAGCATCAGCACAGCCCGCGCTGTGCTGTCTGGTATGCGACTGCGGCCATCCCTCCTGTGGCACCCTGCTCCTGCTGACAGGTGTGCAGGGAAGCGGCTAATGAATATTCCTTCACTTTAAGCTTCGGGACCACGTGGTTTCCCCAGCGCCAGATTCCTGCAGTGGCAACATTTTCCTGCCTCCTGCGAGTGCGATCCCACTCCGCCGCTGCCCCTCCCCACGTTACATTCGAACCATAAGTCACACCCCACACTTTCCTCCCAAATTTGGAGGAAAAAAAGTGCTTCTTATGGTCTGAAAAATATGGTAGATTTTTTAATTGTATTATTTTTCCCTAACTAAGGGGGTGATAAAGGGGAGTTTTATTTACTATTTTTTTTTATATTGATCACTGCGATAGGGTCTATCATAGTGATCAAAATGAACCAATAGGAAAATTTTCCTATTGTTGCCGGGTGCCAGCCGGCAGATCTCAGTGGGTGCACTGTGCATGCGCCCGCCATTTTCTTCCCAGAAGAAGATGCCGGCAGCCTGAGGGACTTCATGGGAGGTGCAGGGGCACTGTAGGTATCGGAAGAGCGATCGGGGAACCCTACTTCCCATTTCTCTCTCCTCTGATGTGGGTTCACATCAGAGGAGAGAGAAATTGAATGGGAAATCAGACTATTTTTTTGTGGTCGCCGTTATTCCGTACGCAACACTGGGTCGGTAAAAACCGACCTGAATCATGTTCTCTGGGGTCTCGGCTACCCCAGGTTCTGACTCTGGGGGGCACTATACACTTACTTCTCAGCTGTGTTAAAAAGCAACGATGAGGCATAAGTACCCTTAACTGCTGTCATTAAAAGGCATATCGGCGATCGTTAAGGTGTTAAAGAATCACTGCTCCCATCAAAGTTTTTATCCTCTTAATATATTGCAGTCGTCATATTATATGGCACTGTGTACTTACAATTGCTCATTTTGCCTTTATACCCAGCTAATTCTTCCCTTTTCTCTGGTCTATATAGAAACAGGAAGTCTCTTGTCCCTGAATTCATCATTCCTCTCTGCAACCCCTGACCCAGCTGCTCCCTCTTCCTATCTGCCAGGGACTTTTGCTGTGATTCATGATTCATACAGGGAAAATTAATTCCTGTTTCTACATAGAGCTTAGAAGCATTTAGCTAATCAGTTTTAATGTACTTAATATCATAAATTTTATGAAAAAGAGGATAATTAGCTGGGTAGAAAGGCAAAATTAGCAATTGTAAGTACATAGTGCTATATTATATGATGACTGCAATATATCAGGCGGATAAAAATGTTGATGGAAATGCTTCTTTAAAGCAACAAAAACATATTACAATTTGTTGATTTGGGATCAGATACCTCAGATTTTGTTTTTGACTTTAGGAAAATAAAAACTTTGGATGATAGACATTTTAAAATGCCTCTTATGTTGTCTTTGTTTCTATTCATTGTCCTATTTACAAGGCATTATTTTACAAAGGCAACCATTTTTAGACCCTCAAATCATGACAAATGCAATGTAGATAATTTTAGAAGATAAACATAAGATATCGACTTTCAATTTCTGATATTTTAACACGTTTAATAAATCTTGCGTTCTTGTCTTTTTTATTTCTTTTATGACTATATGCTATCCAAGAAGTATTGTTTCTCCTTGCGGCGATTGACATGCTAAGCATGCCGAGGTGAGGAGACAAAGCCGCAGTATCCCGAAACACAGTGTCGGCATATTGAGATTCTGGTTTGGCTATTATCCTAAGTCATGTGACAAGGCTCGTTAAAGGGTCGACATTGACTTGTAGGATTGCTACCTTCCAATAGGTGGCACTAGAGTTCTAGTGCTCTTCCTCTCTGAAGAGACAATTTGCATAATATGCCTATATGCTGTATTTTATGTGAAACAAAGATGATATGTGTCTATTAATGTAATAGATATCCCCATATGTTTTAGGATTATATGTTTTTGCATAAGAAAGTTTTCCAAGTTTACCAAAGAAACAAACTTACTTTGCTATTATTACTGCCTTGTTATGGTAATTCTCTTTCTCTAAAGCGGCACATATCTCAGCAAGTGACCTGAACCGCTGTTCACGAGGTAGAACGTCTGCCTCAATCGCCTCCAGCTTCTTAGTAGCAGCTTCCACTTGGGTGATATTGTTGGGCTTGAAATCCTGTCTCTCGATGACTTCTCTCATTTCATGCAGGTAGGACTCTCTCAGAAAAGCTTTCTTTTGGAACATCTGTGCCAATTGCTCCAGCCGTTCGAGTCTGAGCAGCTCTTTCTGAAGAGCCTTTTCGCGTTCATATTCTGCTTTTTCCAAGACTTTCCAATACTTCTCTATATCGCTCAAGGACCTCCCGTCAGGTGGAAAATAAGGGCGCAGGTTGTTGGCTTGTAGTTTGGTACGGATGTTGAAAAAATGTGCCTCAATCAAGCCTTTCTCTTGGTACTTTGCAGGTTTCTCTACTGTGCGATAGGTTTTAAAGTTGGCCAATAGCTGCAACATACCATCGATGGCATTGGGAAAATGACGATCATTCATCTCCAAGACTTTTTGCTGGATCCACCTTAGAAGGTCAGTTACCATAGTTTCATATTGGCTTTTAAGATTCTCAAGTTCAAGAACCAGGGACATAATCTGGAAAATAAAACACTTAAATATAAAACTCTGCCTAAAAAGTAGCCTCAATTCCATTACAGTGGAAATATTTAATATTGTGGAAAATTAAAAACAAAAAATATATCTTTTGAAGATCTGACCAACAATTCAAAGTTACGAAATACCAAATCCAAAATGTATCAGATAGACAATGTTGTGTGCAGGTCTACAACATGAATGCAGGATTGAGACTATTATGACCAATATGATATGATGTTTTACCGATCCAGATGTGTCCAGATATTGTTCTTTGACTATTTTAAAAGGAAATGGATTTAAAGCAGAATAATTATATTATAACATATCCTGCCCCAATGTCAATCTCAAGTCTCATGTGCTTACTCATCACCAACAATAGCGTCAATTACACGGGAAAAAATTACAATTTAGGATGTTAGAATGATCATTACAGTTTGGATTTCTGGAGTGGAAACCAGAGAGTTGACTGCTATAAAGATCAAGAATAATGTAGAAACAAAATCAGAGTATAATTAGTTAGATTAAAAAAATTAAAATATGCTTAATAACGGATACTTGCCAACATTCTGATATATGAAAAAAGTATCTTCCATGATGCAAAAGCTTGGTAAGCGGCTATGGATACGTCTTCTATCATACTGATTTTTTACATAATTTTTATTTAAACGGAACCTGTCACCCCCAAAATCGAAGATGAGCTAAGCCCACCAGCATCAGGGGCTTATCTACAGCATTCTATTGTACCAGTGGAACACCGTCGCACCACACACACACACACACTGTATACGCCCTACGCACCACACACACACACACACTGTATGCCGCCTCTTGCACGGTACCACCAGCGGAACACCATCGCGAACACGCCGCCTCCGCCACCGGGATCAGCTGAATGATTCACTGACCACTGCCATCTTTGTACAGGAGGAGCGCATGCGCAGTGTTAATGTGACCGCCGCTATCTGTCTGCACAAAGATGCGTGCAGGTGCAATGAATCATTCGGCTGATCCCGGCGGCAGATGCGCGACATGTCTACAGGCAGAGGAAGCTGGTCACATTAAAGGGGTTTTCCCACGAACGAAACTTCATTTTAAAATTGCTTGTGTCTGACATTGTACAGAGCATACCACATCTCCTGGGCAAGGGAGATAGCAAAAGACAATACTGACATTACAGCAGGGGATCACAGTGGATTCATTTTGTCAGGTAAAATATTTCACTGACGGTTTTTAAACAATATTTTACCTCACAAAATGTATCCTCTGCTATCAAAGTGTGCAGGAGTGAGAGAGACAGAGCACAGCGGGGAGACAGCTCAAACAGGACAGCACATGAGGGGAGAACACAGCACTGGAAGGAGAGAGACAGCAGACAAGGGGGATTGCACATGGGGTAGACAGGTCAAAGAAGAGAGCACAGACGGGAGAAGTCAAGTCATGGGGAAAGAGAGAGTGGATAGGTGGGTGAGCACATGGGGGAGAGATTCTCAACGCTGCAAAGCCTGCCCCCATCGTGACATTACCACCCTTCATCTAGTATAAATAAGAGCACTGACAGTGCTTCCTCCGCTGGCCACAGCGATTAATCAGCTATGTAGTCCAGTCATGATGCTCATTTTCACCTGGTGATATCAGCCCAAGTTGCAGAGAAAAGTGGATAGGAAAACAAACAAGCTGCATTTAAATATTGAAAAGTGACCCTAAATGAGTTTTATGACCTTTCAGTGGTACAATGTGTATTATAAATAAATGAATGAAAAAAAAAAAAGAATACAACGCTACCAGTCTGAATCGCAAAAATATAAAAACGTGTACAATATATAAAAGTGATTAGTAGTAACAAACTTTGAAGTGCAGTTTAGTGATCTTTTGCAGTCATAAAAAATGTAATAACAAAGGGGAAAAAGTGACACATATTTCCTCAGATATTGCAATTGCAAAAACAAACAAATGAACGTGAAACTAACAAAGAAAACTACCGGTAACAAATTAAAAAGTGCTTGGTTTTGAAAGAAATAAATTGCTTGGTCTACAACTAATTAAGAGTCTTCTGGAGACTTTATGTACTTATACTAAAGCATCTATACGTGAGACACAAGCATACATTGTAAAGATGCATTTATTCACAATGAGATTTTCTATATATACAATTCACATGCATCCATTTATACCACACAACATAAAATCTTATAGCTGAGATTTAAAAATGTTTAAATATTTTAATATTGTGTTTTTTTTATCTTTAAAGCTAATCCTGGAAAAGTACAAAGTCTATATAATGTGGACTTTACATTTTAGACACTGAGGCTGTGTCCGCTGTGCCTGGAGTTTCCATCTACTGTATGTCTTTCATAGATTAGTTACCCACCTCTAGGGTAAGAGTGGGCAGAGCCTGGCCATGGATCGTGACGCCGGCATTGATGTTCTGCCATCTCAGCCAGGTGCTGCTGAACGATCCTAATAAGTGCATCTGCTTTTGGAAAAGAAGAGGGAGGTATGGATGCTTCTCCAGCAGCCGGTCTAGTTCCTCTAATTAACCAGGTCACAGGGCAACCCTATAACCTATGGGAGTGTCATTATTCCCACCTTTTAAAGGAACAATTATAAGAATTTTCTTTCTATTGGTAATTATTTTTTATATCTTATCTAAATGTTTATTCTTGCAATAAGCAACTGTGACTTCATCTAGTTATATGTTATCATGCCTGTACAAGAGACTTTCATTCTATATATTATTCACAGTCACTTTTTCACCAGTCGCAATCCTATTAGAAGAGATTAGGGAAGCTCATTTCACTGAAGGTAAGATTAGGCTGACGTCTATCCGCCGGGAGTTATGCCACTTATTGCAAAAGGGCAAAGCTTATTTTTGGTCTAGAAATATTAGACTTCATTATCTTAGGGTACAACACACAAATAAAAGTGATTACGGGCAATTAAAAGTAAACGATATAAAAAGATAAAGCTTTAATCATAGTGTGGTTTCAGCATGGAACATTACTATTTTTATATGTTTTCCATGACACCTCGCACACATCTTTTGTGACGCTGCATTTGGTGTAGCTTGTATTGGGATGTGTAATGATAAGCAGCTGCCTAAAAAAAAAATGGAGCAACTGCCTGGTTAAATATGGATCAACTCTGATCAAACAGTTTAAAAGGGGCTTAAGAGTTAATTTTTAGAGCTGTGGCACATTGACAAAATCTGCAGCTATGTTACTGTTAAAAAAATAAATTGCATATACAGAAAGGAAAATAAGTACACTGCTGATTTTGCAGGTTTTCCCCCCTACAAAGAATGGAGAGGTCTGTAATTTTTATCGTAGGTACACTTTGTAGAGGAAGTGCCCAATATTGATAGCCAAGCCTGACATTAAGGCTATGTGCACATGTCTGCATTCCTTGCAGAAATTTCCTGAACAAAACCGGACATTTTCTACAAGAAATCCGCAAAATTAATGAACATGCTGCGTTTTTTACCGCGATGCGTTTTTTTTCGTGGAAAAAACGCAACATATGCACAAAAATTGCGGACTGCATTATAAATGATGGGATGCATATGTATGCGTTTTTTAACGTTTTTATAGCGAAAAAACGCAAAACAAAACGCAGAAAATCCTGAACGTGTGCACACAGTCTTATATTTAATATACGGTATACCGCCCTGTAACCCATTTCAACTGTGAGAGACAGAATCTTTAAAAAAAATCCAGAAAATCACATTGTATGATTTTTACATAATTCATTTGCATTTTATTTCCCTGGACTGAATCCTGCCCGGTACACACTGCCTCTGCATATTCTTGTGGTAAGCGCCGCCTGGTTACGGGTATTGTACACTGTGGGGGGTATACTAGTTACCCACAGCGGTAACTTGGTGTTCACATTAGGCTGCTTCCCTATTACTACCTTATATGTGGGATAATGACTCTTGGCAGTGTGTTTGCTGGTGGATACTCACTCTAATTTCAACCATCCTGTTTGTACTTTTTGTACTTTTTGTATATATTTATGCACTATATGTTTAATAAATTACCTTTTGCATCATTCTTTTGCTCCGTTTATACTCCTTTTTTCCAATGATCTATATGGAGTTAGTTTGCCTTTTTGGCTTTGGGCTTTTTCAGCGCTATTTAGTGCTTTGAATTCCCTGTTAATATGTTGCCTAGTTTTTTTTGTTTATACATACATATTGTAGAATACCCAATGCGTTAATATAGGCCACGCAGTAAATAACACAGCCCACGTAGTATATAACACAGCCCACACAGTATATAGCAGCCACGTAGTATATAACACAGCCCACGTAGTATGTAACACTGGCCACGTAATATATAGCACAGCCCACATAGTATCTAACAGTGGCCACGTAGTATATAGCACGCAGTATAGAACACAGCCACGTAGTATATAACACTACCCACGTAGTATATAGGAGCCATGTAGTATATAACGCAGCCCACGCAGTATAGAACACAGCCCACATAGTATCTAACACTGGCCAGGTAGTATATAGCAGCCACGCGGTATCTAAAACAGCCCACGTAGTATTTAGCAGTGTGGGCACCATATCCCTGTTAAAAAAAATAATTAAAATAAAACATAGTTATATACTCTGTTATGAACTGGTGATTCAGAACCACAATGGACCTGGTGGTTACGAGCACAGAAAATGACCTGATAGTTGCTAATCACATAGGGCGAGCTCTGAGACGTGGGAACTCTGCTGACCGCAATCCCTAATCCTATCACACCACACTAGAGGTAGCCGTGGAGCGCTCCTGACCAGACCTAGGCGCCTCGGGCACAGCCTGAGAAACTAGCTAGCCCTGAAGATAGAAAAATAAGCCTACCTTGCCTCAGAGAAATTCCCCAAAGAAAAAGGCAGCCCCCCACATATAATGACTGTGAGCAAAGATGAAAACACAAACACAGAGATGAAATAGATTTTAGCAAAGTGAGGCCCGACTTACTAAATAGACCGAGGATAGGAAAGATAGCTTTGCGGTCAGCACAAAAACCTACAAACAACCACGCAGAGGGCGCAAAAAGACCCTCCGCACCGACTAACGGTACGGAGGTGCTTCCTCTGCGTCCCAGAGCTTCCAGCAAGCAAGAAAAACCAATATAGCAAGCTGGACAGAAAAAATAGCAAACAAAAGTAACACAAGCAGAACTTAGCTTATGCAGGGCAGACAGGCCACAAGAACGATCCAGGAGAGAGCAAGACCAATACTGGAACATTGACTGGAGGCCAGGAACAAAGAACTAGGTGGAGTTAAATAGAGCAGCACCTAACGACTTAACCTCGTCACCTGAGGAAGGAAACTCAGAAGCCGCAGCCCCACTCACATCCACCAAAGGAAGCTCATGGACAGAACCAGCCGAAGTACCACTCATGACCACAGGAGGGAGCTTGACCACAGAATTCACAACAGTGCCCCCCCCTTGAGGAGGGGTCACCGAACTCTCACCAGAGCCCCCAGGCCGACCAGGATGAGCCAAATGAAAGGCACGAACCAGATCGGCAGCATGAACATCAGAGGCAAAGACCCAGGAATTATCTTCCTGACCATAACCCTTCCACTTAACCAGGTACTGGAGTTTCCGTCTCGAAATACGAGAATCCAAAATCTTCTCCACTATATACTCCAACTCCCCCTCAACCAAGACCGGGGCAGGAGGATCAACGGAAGGAACCACAGGTGCCACGTATCTCCGCAACAATGACCTATGGAATACATTATGGATGGAAAAAGAAGCTGGAAGGGTCAAACGAAAAGACACAGGATTAAGAACCTCAGAAATCCTATACGGACCAATGAAACGAGGCTTAAACTTAGGAGAGGAAACTTTCATAGGAATATAACGAGACGACAACCAAACCAAATCCCCAACACGAAGTCGGGGACCCACACAGTGCCTGCGGTTAGCGAAACGTTGAGCCTTCTCCTGGGACAATGTCAAATTGTCCACTACATGAGTCCAAATCTGCTGCAACCTATCCACCACAGTATCCACACCAGGACAGTCCAAAGACTCAACCTGCCCTGAAGAGAAACGAGGATGGAAACCAGAATTGCAGAAAAATGGCGAAACCAAAGTAGCCGAGCTGGCCCGATTATTAAGGGCGAACTCAGCCAAAGGCAAAAAGGACACCCAATCATCCTGATCAGCAGAAACAAAACATCTCAGATATGTTTCCAAGGTCTGATTGGTTCGTTCAGTTTGGCCATTTGTCTGAGGATGGAAAGCCGAGGAAAAAGACAAATCAATGCCCATCCTAGCACAAAAGGCTCGCCAAAACCTCGACACAAACTGGGAACCTCTGTCAGAAACGATGTTCTCCGGAATGCCATGTAAACGAACCACATGCTGGAAAAACAATGGCACCAAATCAGAGGAGGAGGGCAATTTAGACAAGGGTACCAAATGGACCATCTTAGAGAAGCGATAACAAACCACCCAAATGACCGACATCTTTTGAGAGATGGGGAGATCCGAAATAAAATCCATAGAGATATGTGTCCAGGGCCTCTTCGGGACCGGCAAGGGCAAAAGCAACCCACTGGCACGAGAACAGCAGGGCTTAGCCCGAGCACAAATCCCACAGGACTGCACAAACGAACGCACATCCCGCGACAGAGACGGCCACCAAAAGGATCTAGCCACCAAATCTCTGGTACCAAAGATTCCAGGATGACCAGCCAACACCGAACAATGAACCTCAGAGATAACTCTACTCGTCCATGTATCAGGGACAAACAGTTTCTCCGTCGGGCAACGGTCAGGTCTATTAGCCTGAAATTTTTGCAGCACCCGCCGCAAATCAGGGGAGATGGCAGACAAAATTACCCCCTCTTTGAGAATACCCTCCGGCTCAGGCAAGCCCAGAGAGTCGGGCACAAAACCCCTAGACAGGGCATCCGCCTTCACATTTTTAGAGCCCGGAAGGTACGAAACCACAAAGTCAAAGCGGGAGAAAAACAGCGACCAACGAGCCTGTCTAGGATTCAACCGTTTGGCAGACTCGAGATAAGTCAAGTTCTTGTGATCAGTCAAGACCACCACGCGATGCTTAGCTCCTTCAAGCCAATGACGCCACTCCTCGAATGCCCACTTCATGGCCAGCAACTCTCGATTGCCAACATCATAATTACGCTCAGCAGGTGAAAACTTCCTGGAAAAGAAGGCACATGGCTTCATCACCGAGCCATCAGAACTTCTTTGCGACAAAACAGCCCCTGCTCCAATCTCAGAAGCATCAACCTCGACCTGGAATGGGAGCGAAACATCTGGCTTGCACAATACAGGGGCAGAAGAAAAACGACGCTTCAACTCCTCAAAAGCTTCCACAGCAGCAGAAGACCAATTGACCACATCAGCACCCTTCTTGGTTAAATCAGTCAACGGTTTAGCAATACTAGAAAAATTATTGATGAAGCGACGATAAAAATTAGCAAAGCCCAGGAACTTTTGCAGAGACTCTTCAGAGATGTCGGCTGAGTCCAATCATAAATGGCCTGAACTTTAACAGGGTCCATCTCGATAGTAGAAGGGGAAAAAATGAAACCCAAAAATGAAACCTTCTGAACACCAAAGAGACACTTTGACCCCTTCACAAACAAAGAATTCGCACGCAGGACCTGGAACACCATTCTAACCTGCTTCACGTGCGACTCCCAATCATCCGAGAAGACCAAAATATCATCCAAATATACAATCAGGAATTTATCCAGGTACTCTCGGAAGATGTCATGCATAAAGGACTGAAATACAGATGGAGCATTGGAAAGTCCGAATGGCATAACCAGGTACTCAAAATGGCCCTCGGGCGTATTAAATGCTGTTTTCCATTCATAGCCCTGTTTAATACGCACAAGATTATACGCACCACGAAGATCTATCTTGGTGAACCAACTAGCCCCCTTAATCCGAGCAAACAAATCAGACAGCAGCGGCAAGGGGTACTGAAATTTGACTGTGATTTTATTTAGAAGGCGGTAATCAATACAAGGTCTCAACGAACCATCCTTCTTGGCCACAAAAAGAACCCTGCCCCCAATGGCGACGACGACGGGCGAATGTGACCCTTCTCCAAGGATTCCTTTACGTAACTCCGCATAGCGGCGTGCTCAGGTACAGACAAATTAAACAGTCGACCTTTAGGAAACTTACTACCAGGAATCAAATCGATAGCACAATCGCAATCCCTATGCAGCGGTAGGGCACTGGACTTGGGCTCATCAAATACATCCCGGTAATCTGACAAGAACTCTGGGACCTCAGACGGAGTGGATGATGAAATAGACAGAAAAGGAACATCACCATGTACCCCCTGACACCCCCAGCTGGACACAGACATTGATTTCCAATCCAATACTGGGTTATGGACTTGTAGCCATGGCAACCCCAACATGACCACATCATGCAGATTATGCAACACCAAAAAGCGAATATCCTCCTGATGCGCAGGAGCCATGCACATGGTCAGTTGGGTCCAATACTGAGGCTTATTCTTGGCCAAAGGCGTAGCATCAATTCCTCTCAATGGAATAGGATGCTGCAAGGGCTCCAAGAAAAACCCACAGCGCCTAGCAAACTCCAAGTCCATCAAATTCAGGGCAGCGCCTGAATCCACAAATGCCATGACAGAATAGGATGACAAAGAGCAGATCAAAGTAACGGACAAAAGAAATTTCGACTGTACCGTACCAATGGTGGCAGACCTAGCGAAACGCTTAATGCGCTTAGGACAATCGGAGATAGCATGAATGGAATCACCACAGTAAAAACACAGCCCATTCCGACGTCTGTGTTCTTGCCGTTCAGCTCTGGTCAAAGTCCTATTACATTGCATAGGCTCAGGTTTATGCTCAGATAATACCGCCAAATGGTGCACAGTTTTACGCTCACGTAAGCGTCGATCGATCTGAATGGCCAAAGACATCGACTCATTCAGACCAGCAGGCATAGGAAAACTCACCATGACATCCTTAAGGGCTTCAGAGAGACCCTTTCTGAAAATTGCTGCCAGAGCACATTCATTCCATTGAGTGAGCACAGACCACTTCCTAAACTTCTGACAATATATCTCTACCTCATCCTGACCCTGACACAGAGCCAGCAAATTTTTCTCTGCCTGATCCACTGAATTAGGTTCATCATAAAGCAACCCGAGCGCCAGAAAAAACGCATCAATATCACATAATGCAGGATCTCCTGGCGCAAGGGAAAATGCCCAGTCTTGAGGGTCGCCACGTAATAAAGAAATAATGATCTTTACTTGTTGAACTGGGTCACCAGAGGAGCGGGGTTTCAAAGCCAGAAATAGTTTACAATTATTTTTAAAATTCAGAAACTTAGCTCTATCTCCAGAAAATAACTCAGGAATAGGAATTTTAGGTTCTAACATAGGATTCTGAACCATTAAATCTTGAATGTTCTGTACACTTATAGCGAGATTATCCATCAAAGAGGACAGACCTTGAATGTCCATGTCTACACCTGTGTTCTGAACCACCCTGATGTAAAGGGGAAAAGAAAGACAAAACACAGTGCAAAGAAAAAAAAATGGTCTCAGAACTTCTCTTTTCCCTCTATTGAGAAGCATTAGTACTTTGGGCCTCCAGTACTGTTATGAACTGGTGATTCAGAACCACAATGGACCTGGTGGTTACGAGCACAGAAAATGACCTGATAGTTGCTAATCACATAGGGCGAGCTCTGAGACGTGGGAACTCTGCTGACCGCAATCCCTAATCCTATCACACCACACTAGAGGTAGCCATGGAGCGCTCCTGACCAGACCTAGGCGCCTCGGGCACAGCCTGAGAAACTAGCTAGCCCTGAAGATAGAAAAATAAGCCTACCTTGCCTCAGAGAAATTCCCCAAAGGAAAAGGCAGCCCCCCACATATAATGACTGTGAGCAAAGATGAAAACACAAACACAGAGATGAAATAGATTTTAGCAAAGTGAGGCCCGACTTACTAAATAGACCGAGGATAGGAAAGATAGCTTTGCGGTCAGCACAAAAACCTACAAACAACCACGCAGAGGGCGCAAAAAGACCCTCCGCACCGACTAACGGTACGGAGGTGCTTCCTCTGCGTCCCAGAGCTTCCAGCAAGCAAGAAAAACCAATATAGCAAGCTGGACAGAAAAAATAGCAAACAAAAGTAACACAAGCAGAACTTAGCTTATGCAGGGCAGACAGGCCACAATAACGATCCAGGAGAGAGCAAGACCAATACTGGAACATTGACTGGAGGCCAGGAACAAAGAACTAGGTGGAGTTAAATAGAGCAGCACCTAACGACTTAACCTCGTCACCTGAGGAAGGAAACTCAGAAGCCGCAGCCCCACTCACATCCACCAAAGGAAGCTCATGGACAGAACCAGCCGAAGTACCACTCATGACCACAGGAGGGAGCTTGACCACAGAATTCACAACAATACTCACCCGCCGGCGGGATCCAGCGTAGATCCAGTGAACCTCTGGCGATGCGCGTGCGGCTGCCGCCATCTTTCGTTCCCAGGATGCATTGCGAAATTACCCAGATCACTTAGCGGTCTTGCGAGACCGCTAAGTCTTCTGGGTAATTTCGCAATGCATCTCTGGGAACGGAAGCTGGCGGCAGGCGCAAGCTCATTGTCAGACTACGGAAGGTGAGAATAGCAGGTTTTTGTTTTTTTTTAACATTAGATCTTTTTACTATTGATGCTGCAATAGTAAAAACTTGGTCACACAGGGTTAATAGCGGCGGTAACGGAGTGAGTTACCCGCGGCATAACGTGGTCCGTTACCACTGGCATTAACCCTGTGTGAGCGGTGACTGGAGGGGAGTACGGAGCGGGCGCCGGGCACTGACTGCAGGGGAGTAGGGAGGGACTAATTGGACTGTGGCCATCACTGATTGGTCGCGGCAGCCATGACAGGCAGCTGGCGAGACCAATCAGCGACTTGCATTTCTATGACAGACAGAGGCCGCAACCAATGAGTATCCGTGACAGACAGACAGAAAGACAGACAGACGGAAGAGACCCTTAGACAATTATATAGTAGATTCCAAAAATGTTCCAAACCAGCAATAGCAGTTAGCTGTAGGGTGGTAAAAGGGGACACACAATTTCTATAGATTTCAAGAGATGGGTTTTGACTAACTGGCTACCTGGTCTTCACTAGATTGTGACGGTATTAAGTTTTATGTATTTACTATTTGTGTGATAAAAAGTAAAGTTGTATTTTATCCCTATGACCGGTGTTGTGAATTTGGTTCTCCTGCAGGCTATGTCTAAGGCAGTCCCTTGAAATCTGGGAAGTCTGTCCATTAGGGGAATCATACTGTAGATAAGGATACAGTTTGCACTACACTAGGGATTAGACAGTTAATAGAGATGGGATTAGCCCACAGCTTGGGAGGAGTTAGCTGAGGTTTTATAGGAAATGGTTTCCAGGTTACAGCCAGTCAGAGACCATCAGACAGATTGTCTAGTCAGAGTCCAGGACTCAGTCAAGTGCAAGTTCTAGGTGGAGTGGTCACTATAAGTTTCCCAGAAAAATGAGGACACAGCTTTGGTCATATTTGGATGCCGGGACAGTCTTGGACCTAAGGTCCGGAAGAGGTATAGAGAGAGTCATGCCTCTGTCTCCCAGATGAAGAAGATGTCAGCTAATCTGTATGCTGTAGCAATGTGTAAGCGAATTGCACAGTAAGGTCGAACCTGTTAACCCGGACCCAAGGTCTTCTGTGTTGTTTGTAGCCAAAAACTGTGCCATGGACCAAGAGGTAAAGATGGCTCCTGCAGAAAAAGTGAACAAGTAACATACTCCACCACAACTTCACTCAGACATCTGGTTAGAAGAGGGATTTCAGGGCAACCAGAACTTAGTTCTGGCCCACAGCAAACGAAATGTGTGCCCAGGCCCCGCTTCAGACCAACAGGTCGAAGCAGGAATAAGAGGTACAGAGGGCACAGGCAGAGACGTATTTAGACAGTTCAAAATCGGGGCAGCCAGCACAGGTACAGAATAAGAAGCCGATGTCAGGAGCAAAGAGGTCAAAGAGAACTTGTATACAAGCCAGATCGATAGCAGGAAAGTCAATACAAACATGCACTTAGATGAATCACTAGGAACGGACTGCCTCTATGAACCTAAGTTCAGGCACAAAGTGGAAGGTGGAGCTGCTTAATATATCCCCTGCAGGCAGGGGCTAGGCCAGGGAATTTAAACTCTGCAGGACACACAAGGGTTACATTACTGCAGAGTCTGGCTGTGCCTTCCTGTAGCCAGATGGAGATACTCAGCAAGAGGAAGATGCAGCAGTGCTGGGAATGCTGTAAGAGGGAGTTCAGCGTGAAGGCTTGATAGGAGCAGAGCGGTAAGCGCAGCGAGTACAACGGCGCTGAGAGAGCATGCCGATTACCAGCATGACATAAAGGTGTCAGAAAACACTTGACATAGTTGAGTAGATAATATGGTTTTGCTCTCAATGTATTTCGAATTGTACCCACTTCTTCATCAGGAGTGACATGTGGTTGAAGGTTCTCCTGATGAAGTGGGTAAACATCGAAAACGCATTATCTAATCCACGATCTCAAGTGTTCTGACATCTTTATCTGTTGAGACGTCGGCATATCCACTTCTCCGTATCTCTTCACTTCTATGTTGGCGATACCAACCTGCGGAGCAGCAGCTGGACCTTCTATTTTAGAGCCCTTCTAAGGCCATGTTCACACGTTGCGGTTTTTACCTCAGATCTGCAGCGTTTTTGACGCTGCGGATCTGCAGCAGTTTTCCATGCGGTCTACAGTACCATGTAAACCTATGGAAAACCAAATCCGCTGTGCACATGCTGCAGAAAAAAACGCGCGGAAACGCAGCGTTGTTTTTTCCGCAGCATGTCAATTCTTTGTGCGGAACTGCAGCGTTTCTGCACACATTGACTTGCGTTGAGTCGGGCACTTCCGCAGCAAAACCACAGATGTAAAAAAGATCTGCGGTTTAGCTAAGGAGGAAACGCTGCAGTTCGGGAGGGGGGAAGAGTGTGGGCAGAGTGTGGGCGGTGACTGTGTGCGTGTGTGTGTTCGGACGGGGTCTGCGAGTTCTCCGTGCCAGTTCTGCGGGCTGTCTGGGTGGTCTGCGGGCTGTCCGGGGGTCTGCGGCCTTTCTGTGCGAGTCTGCGGGCTGTCTGGGTGGTCTGCGGCCTCTCCGTGCCGGGTCTGCGGGCTGTCCGGGTGGTCTGCGGGTTGTCCGGGGGTCTGTAGCCTGTCCGGGGGATCTGCGGTATGTCTGGGTGTATGTGGCACTGTGTGTGTATGTGTGTGTGTGTGTGTGTGCATGTGTGTGTGCAGGCATCTCCAATGGGACTACAAGTCATCGGGCTATGCCTGCTACAGTGACAGTGAGTGAAACATTAGCCAATGATGGGACAGTAGTAGTCCCATCATCCGGCTAATGTGTTGAATGTATAAAAAAAAACACAAACATCCTGAAAATGAAAATGATTGCAAACACAAATTCTTTGTTATTATCTTCATTTAATTTGTCTTAATGAAAAAACACAAAAAGAATTGTCCTAAAGCCAAATTGGATATCATTCCACACCAAACATAAAAAGGGGGTGCACAAAAGTATTGGCACTGTTCGAAAAATCATGTGATGCTTCTCTAATTTGTGTAATTAACAGCATCTGTAACTTACCTGTGGCACTTAACAGGTGTTGGCAATAACTAAATCACACTTGCAGCCAGTTGACATGGATTAAAGTTGACTCAACCTCTGTCCTGTGTCCTTGTGTGTACCACATTGAGCATGGAGAAAAGAAAGAAGACCAAAGAACTGTCTGAGGACTTGAGAAACCAAATTGTGAGGAAGCATGAGCAATGTCAAGGCTACAAGTCCATCTCCAAAGACCTGAATGTTCCTGTGTCTACCGTGCGCAGTGTCATCAAGAAGTTTAAAGCCCATGGCATTGTGGCTAACATCCCTAGATGTGGACGGAAAAGAAAAATTGACAAGAGATTTCAACGCAAGATTGTGCAGATGTTGGATAAAGAACCTCGACTAACATCCAAACAAGTTCAAGCTGCCCTGCAGTCCGAGGATACAACAGCGTCAACCCGTACTATCCGTCGGCGTCTGAATGAAAAGGGACTGTATGGTAGGAGACCCAGGAAGACCCCACTTCTTACCCCGAGACATAAAAAAGCCAGGCTGGAGTTTGCCAAAACTTACCTGAAAAAGCCTAAAATGTTTTGGAAGAATGTTCTCTGGAGATGAGACAAAAGTAGAGCTTTTTGGGTAAAGGCATCAACATAGAGTTTACAGGAGAAAAAAGAGGCATTCATAGAAAAGAGCACGGTCCCTACAGTCAAACATAGCGGAGGTTCCCTGATGTTTTGGAGTTTCTTTGCTGCCTCTGGCATAGACTGCTTGACCGTGTGCATGGCATTATGAAGTCTGAAGACTACCAACAAATTTTGCAGCATAATGTAGGGCCTAGTGTGAGAAAGCTGGGTCTCAGCTTTCAACATACTACATACGTACAACATACTACATACATACTACATACAACATACATACAACATACTAAATACGTACAAAATCTAGAAATACAGTACATACAACATAGAGTACATACTCACCATCACTTGTAACTTTGATCCCTGAAGCCAGTGTCACCTGTAAAAAATAGTAAAATAATAAACAAACACTATACTCCCTGATCCGCAGAAATCCAATTAAAACGAGTGTCCCACAACGATCTCCCGTGGAGAACAGCAGCATCAGCTGATGTGACCGCTCTCCAGGGTCTTCAGGAATACAATGATGGAAGGTATCTTTCTGCACTGTATTCCTCTGTCACTGTAAAAAATAGTCCCTAGTCTCACTGGTGGCACTGCTGTGTGAGAAAGTTCCCATGCAGCAATGCCATAAAGTGAGACTCTGAACTAAGGTAACCTCAGTGATGCACTGCAGGAGCCATTGTCTCCTCTCACTGAGTGTCCTATAGAGCAGTGACATCACCCGATGACACTATTCTATAGGGGAGTGTTGTGAATTCTGTGGCCAAGCTCCCTCCTGTGGTCGTGAGTGGTACTGCGGCTGGTTCTGTCTATAAGCTTCCTTTGGTGGATGAGAGTGGTACTGCGGCTTCTGAGTTTCCTTCCTCAGGTAATGAGGTTAAGTCGTTAGGTGCTGCTCTATTTAACTCCACCTGGTGCTTTGATCCTGGCCTCCAGTCAATGTTCTAGTATTGGTCTTGCTTCCTCCTGGATCGTTCCTGTGGCCTCTCTATCCTGCATAAGCTAAGTTCTGCTTGTGTTATTTATGTTTGCTATATTTTCTGTCCAGCTTGCTATATTGGTTTTTTCTTGCTTGCTGGAAGCTCTGAGACGCAGAGGGAGCACCTCCGTACCGTTAGTCGGTGCGGAGGGTCTTTTCGCCCCTCTGCGTGGTTGTTTGTAGGTTTTTGTGTTGACCGCAAAGCTATCTTTCCTATCCTCGGTCTATTCAGTAAGTCGGGCCTCACTTTGCTAAATCTATTTCATCTCTGTGTTTGTATTTCATCTTTACTCACAGTCATTATATGTGGGGGGCTGCCTTTTCCTTTGGGGAATTTCTCTGAGGCAAGGTAGGCTTTTTTTTCTATCTTCAGGGCTAGTTAGTTTCTCAGGCTTGCCGAGTTGCATAGGGAGCGTTAGGCGCAATCCACGGCTACCTCTAGTGTGGTGTGCTAGGATTAGGGATTGCGGTCAGCAGAGTTTCCACGTCTCAGAGCTTGTCTTATGTTTTTGGTAAATGTCAGGTCACCTTGTGTGCTCTGAACTTCAAGGTCCATTGTGGTTCTGAATTACCTGTTCATAACAGTATTACTGTTATGAACAGGTAATTCAGAACCACAATGGACCTTGAAGTTCAGAGGCCAGGATCAAAGCACCAGGTGGAGTTAAATAGAGCAGCACCTAACGACTTAACCTCATCACCTGAGGAAGGAAACTCAGAAGCCGCAGTACCACTCTCATCCACCAAAGGAAGCTTATAGACAGAACCAGCCGCAGTACCACTCACGACCACAGGAGGGAGCTTGGCCACAGAATAAGCCTCAGTATTGGACCCAGCTGACCATGTGCATGGCTCCTGCGCACCAGGAGGATATTCGCTTTCTGGTGTTGCATAATCTGCATGATGTGGTCGTGTTGGGGTTGCCATGGCTACAAGTCCATAACCCAGTATTAGATTGGAAATCAATGTCTGTGTCTAGCTGGGGTTGTCAGGGGGTACATGGTGATGTTCCATTTCTGTCTATCTCATCATCCACCCCTTCTGAGGTCCCAGAGTTCTTGTCTGATTACCGGGATGTATTCGATGAGCCCAAGTCCAATGCCCTACCTCCGCATAGGGATTCTGATTGTGCTATCGATTTGATTCCTGGTAGTAAGTTTCCTAAGGGTCGACTGTTTAATTTACCTGTACCTGAGCACGCCGCTATGCGGAGTTACGTGAAGGAGTCTTTGGAGAAGGGTCATATTCGCCCGTCATCGTCGCCATTGGGAGCGGGTTTCTTTTTTGTGGCCAAGAAGGATGGTTCGTTGAGACCTTGTATTGATTACCGCCTTCTAAATAAAATTACGGTCAAATTTCAGTACCCCTTGCCGCTGCTGTCTGATTTGTTTGCTCGGATTAAGGGGGCTAGTTGGTTCACCAAGATAGATCTTCGTGGTGCGTATAATCTTGTGCGTATCAAACGGGGCGATGAATGGAAAACAGCATTTAATACGCCCGAAGGCCATTTTGAGTACCTGGTTATGCCATTCGGACTTTCTAATGCTCCATCAGTGTTTCAGTCCTTTATGCATGACATCTTCCGAGAGTACCTGGATAAATTCCTGATTGTATACTTGGATGATATTTTGGTCTTCTCGGATGATTGGGAGTCTCATGTGAAGCAGGTCAGAATGGTGTTCCAGGTCCTGCGTGCTAATTCTTTGTTTGTGAAGGGGTCAAAGTGTCTCTTTGGTGTTCAGAAGATTTCATTTTTGGGGTTCATTTTTTCTCCTTCTACTATCGAGATGGACCCTGTTAAAGTTCAGGCCATTTATGATTGGACTCAGCCAACATCTCTGAAGAGTCTGCAGAAGTTCCTGGGCTTTGCTAATTTTTATCGTCGCTTCATCGCTAATTTTTCTAGCATTGCTAAACCGTTGACTGATTTGACCAAGAAGGGTGCTGATGTGGTCAATTGGTCTTCTGCTGCTGTGGAAGCTTTTCAGGAGTTGAAGCGTCGTTTTTCTTCTGCCCCTGTGTTGTGCCAACCAGATGTTTCGCTTCCGTTCCAGGTCGAGGTTGATGCTTCCGAAATTGGAGCAGAGGCTGTTTTGTCGCAGAGAAGTTCTGATTGCTCGGTGATGAAACCATGCGCCTTCTTTTCCAGGAAATTTTCTACTGCTGAGCGAAATTATGATGTTGGCAATCGAGAGTTGCTAGCCATGAAGTGGGCATTCGAGGAGTGGCGTCATTGGCTTGAAGGAGCTAAGCATCGCATGGTGGTCTTGACTGATCACAAAAACTTGACTTATCTCGAGTCTGCCAAACGGTTGAATCCTAGACAGGCTCGTTGGTTGCTGTTTTTTTCCCGTTTTGACTTTGTGGTTTTGTACCTTCCGGGCTCTAAAAATGTGAAGGCGGATGCCCTGTCTAGGAGTTTTGTGCCCGATTCTCCGGGTTTGTCTGAGCCGGCGGGTATTCTCAAAGAGGGGGTAATTTTGTCTGCCATCTCCCCTGATTTGCGGCGGGTGCTGCAAAAATTTCAGGCTAATAGACCTGACCGTTGCCCAGCGGAGAAACTGTTTGTCCCTGATAGGTGGACGAATAAAGTGATCTCTGAGGTTCATTGTTCGGTGTTGGCTGGTCATCCTGGAATCTTTGGTACCAGAGATTTGGTGGCTAGATCCTTTGGTGGCCGTCTCTGTCGCGGGATGTGCGTTCGTTTGTGCAGTCCTGTGAGATTTGTGCTCGGGCTAAGCCCTGCTGTTCTCGTGCCAGTGGGTTGCTTTTGCCCTTGCCGGTCCCGGAGAGGCCCTGGACACATATCTCTATGGATTTTATTTTGGATCTCCCCGTCTCTCAAAGAATGTCGGTCATTTGGGTGGTTTGTGATCGCTTCTCTAAGATGGTCCATTTGGTGCCCTTGTCTAAATTGCCTTCCTCCTCTGATTTGGTGCCATTGTTTTTTCAGCATGTGGTTCGTTTACATGGCATTCCAGAGAACATCGTTTCTGACAGAGGTTCCCAATTTGTTTCGAGGTTTTGGCGAGCCTTTTGTGCTAGGATGGGCATTGATTTGTCTTTTTCCTCGGCTTTCCATCCTCAGACAAATGGCCAGACTGAACGAACCAATCAGACCTTGGAAACATATCTGAGATGTTTTGTTTCTGCTGATCAGGATGATTGGGTGTCCTTTTTGCCTTTGGCTGAGTTCGCCCTTAATAATCGGGCCAGCTCGGCTACTTTGGTTTCGCCGTTTTTTTGCAATTCTGGGTTCCACCCTCGTTTCTCTTCAGGGCAGGTTGAGTCTTCGGACTGTCCTGTGGTGGATACTGTGGTGGATAGGTTGCAGCAGATTTGGACTTATGTAGTGGACAATTTGACTTTGTCCCAGGAGAAGGCTCAACGTTTCGCTAACCGCAGGCGCTGTGTGGGTCCCCGACTTCGTGTTGGGGATTTGGTTTGGTTGTCATCTCGTTATATTCCTATGAAGGTTTCCTCTCCTAAATTTAAGCCTCGTTTCATTGGTCCATATAGGATTTCTGAGGTTCTTAATCCTGTGTCGCTTCGTTTTCCATCCATAACGTGTTCCATAGGTCATTGTTGCGGAGATACGTGGCACCTGTGGTTCCATCTATTGATCCTCCTGCTCCGGTTTTGGTTGAAGGGGAATTGGAGTATATTGTGGAGAAGATTTTGGATTCTCGTGTTTCGAGATGGAAACTCCAGTATCTGGTTAAGTGGAAAGGTTATGGTCAGGAAAATAATTCCTGGGTCTTTGCCTCTGATGTCCATGCTGCCGATCTGGTTCGTGCCTTTCATGTGGCTCATCCTGGTCGGCCTGGGGGCTCTGGTGAGGGTTCGGTGACCCCTCCTCAAGGGGGGGGTACTGTTGTGAATTCTGTGGCCAAGCACCCTCCTGTGGTCGTGAGTGGTACTGCGGCTGGTTCTGTCTATAAGCTTCCTTTGGTGGATGAGAGTGGTACTGCGGCTTCTGAGTTTCCTTCCTCAGGTAATGAGGCTAAGTCGTTAGGTGCTGCTCTATTTAACTCCACCTGGTGCTTTGATCCTGGCCTCCAGTCAATGTTCTAGTATTGGTCTTGCTTCCTCCTGGATCGTTCCTGTGGCCTCTCTATCCTGCATAAGCTAAGTTCTGCTTGTGTTATTTATGTTTGCTATATTTTCTGTCCAGCTTGCTATATTGGTTTTTTCTTGCTTGCTGGAAGCTCTGAGACGCAGAGGGAACACCTCCGTACCGTTAGTCGGTGCGGAGAGTCTTTTTGCCCCTCTGCGTGGTTGTTTGTAGGTTTTTGTGTTGACCGCAAAGCTATCTTTCCTATCCTCGGTCTATTCAGTAAGTCGGGCCTCACTTTGCTAAATCTATTTCATCTCTGTGTTTGTATTTCATCTTTACTCACAGTCATTATATGTGGGGGGCTGCCTTTTCCTTTGGGGAATTTCTCTGAGGCAAGGTAGGCTTTTTTTTCTATCTTCAGGGCTAGTTAGTTTCTCAGGCTTGCCGAGTTGCATAGGGAGCATTAGGCGCAATCCACGGCTACCTCTAGTGTGGTGTGTTGGGATTAGGGATTGCGGTCAGCAGAGTTTCCACGTCTCAGAGCTTGTCTTATGTTTTTGGTAAATGTCAGGTCACCTTGTGTGCTCTGAACTTCAAGGTCCATTGTGGTTCTGAATTACCTGTTCATAACAGGGAAGATCGTCGTGGGACACTCGTTATTAATTGGACTGCGTTGGACAGGGAGTATTCGGTTTATTATTTTTAATTTTTTACAGGCGATCGAGTATATGGTAAGTATGGTTAAATTAAGAATATTAAAATACTTTTTTCTGGCTGTGTCTTTTTTTTTTAAAACTCTTTCACTACTCTAGGATTAATAATGGATAGGCATCTTATTTATGCCTCTCCATTATTAACCCGACTTAATGTCACCTTACAATAGCAAAGTGACATAACCCCTTATTACCCCATATCCCGCCGCTACTCGGGAGAGGGAAGAGAGGGGCTAAGTGCCAGAATTGGTGCATCTCACAGATGCGCCATTTCTGGGGCGGCTGGGGGTTGCTATTTGTAGCCGGGGGGCCAATATCCATGGTCCCTCTCTAGGCTATGAATATCAGCCTGCAGCTATCTGCATAGCCTTTATGGCTATAAAATATAGGGGGACCCCACGTCATTTTTTTGGGGGGTCCCCATATTTTAATAGCCAGTAAAGGCTATGCAGACAGCTGCGGGCTGATATTCATAGCCTGGGAGGGGCCATGGGTATTACCCCCTTCCCAGGCTACAAATATTGGCCCCCGGCCGTCGGCTTTCCCCGCTCAGGCGCTGAAAATTGCGCGGGAGCCCACACTTTTTTTTTTAAATTAAACGTTCAGTTAGAAACATAGGCCTCGCTATTATATATCTATGGATATGTCTATAGATATATCCAAAGATAAATCTATATATCTATACATGGATAACTATGGATATAGGTATAGATATATCTATAGATATAACTATGGATATATCTATGGATGGATAACTATGGCTATATCAATCTATAGATATATTTATAGATAGATAGATAGATATATCTATAGATACACAGATGTATCTATCCATATATCTATCTGGCTACTTTCACCCATCAGGTTTTTGCCGTCAGGCACAATCCGGTGAGTTTTGAAAAAACGGATCCGTGTTTTTTTTTCCGCCAGATCCGTTTTTTTCTCATAGAGTTGTATTAGCACCGGATTACGCCTGATGGCCACACTTTTCATCCGTTTTTTGCCGGATCCGTCAGAACAGCTGTTTCCAGCGGACGAAGAAAACGTACAGAAAAACGTTTTTTTCAGTCCGGCGAAAAAACGCCCAGTGACGGATTGGCGAAAAACATATGAAACTGAGATGTGAAATGATGAATCCGGCCTCCGAATCCGGTTTTTCATGCATTTTTCCATTGAAATCATGCACATTTTCCGTTCTCTCTCTCTCTGAAAAAACGGATCAGTTGCATAAGTTTTTCACTATTTGCAACGGATCTGTTTTTACAAAAATTCGCCGGATCCTGCCTGATGGATAGATATAGATAGATATATGGATAGTTAGGCTACTTTCATACATCAGTTTGTTTCCGTCATGCAGGAACGAGCGAATTTTTGAAAAAACGGATCCTTGCCGTCATGCAGGAACGAGCGAATTTTTGAAAAAACGGATCCTTTGCAAATAGTGAAAAACTGATGCAACTGATCCGTTTGTTTTTTTTAGAGAGAGAGCGAGAGAGAGAACAGAAAATGTGCATGATTTAAATGGAAAAAATGCATGAAAAACCAGATTCGGAGACCGGAGTCATCATTTCACATATCACTTTCATACGTTCGCCAGACAGAAAAAAATTTCCTCTGTACGTTTTCTCCATCCGCCAGAAACAGTTTCTTTTGACGGATGAAACGAGTGGCCATCAGGCGCAATCCGGCGCTAATGCAACTCTATGGCCGGGATCACACATACGCAAGATACGGCCGAGTCTCGCAGGTGAAATCTGTTATGATACGGTGGTCTAGGAGCAACATGGAACAAGCTCTGAAGGAAGTGGTAACTGTACTGACCGCAGTCCCTAAGCTCAACACAACACTAGAAGTAGCCGTGAAAAGCTCCTAACTCTCCCTAGGCATCTCGTCACAGCCTAAGAGCTAACTACCCCTAAAGAAAGAAGCAGGAAAGCTATCTTGCCTCAGAGAAAATCCCCAAAGGATAGATTAGCCCCCCACAAATAATGACTGTGAGTGGAGAGGGAAAAGACATACACAGAATGAAACCAGGATGAGCACAGGAGGCCAGTCTAGCTAAATAGATAGGACAGGATGGAATACTGTGCGGTCAGTATAAAACACTACAAAAATCCACGCAGAGTTTACAAAAAAAATCTCCACACCTGACTAAAGGTGTGGAGGGAAAATCTGCCTCCCAGAGCTTCCAGCAAGACAGAATTAATTCACACTGATAAGCTGGACAAACATAGAAAGCACAGAATGGATAAGTCCACAATCTATGGACAGAAAAGAGCAAGCAAAAACTTAGCTTTGCTGAACTGGTCAGGATAACAGGGAACTCCAAAGAGATGTGAATCCAACCAGGAACCATTTACAAGTGGCACTGGCTGAAGGAAAAGCCAGGCCTAAATAGCCGAGCAGAAGAGACGATAAGTGGAGGCAGCTGAAGACAGCTAACTCCAAGGAGCAGCCATACCACTTGAAACCACAAGAGGGAGCCCAAGAGCAGAACTCACAAAAGTGCCACTTACAACCACCGGAGGGAGCCCAAGAGCGGAATTCACAACATTACCCCCATTAGAGGAGGGGTCACCGAACCCTCACCAGAGCCCCCAGGCCGATCAGGACAAGCCAAATGAAAAGCACGAACCAAATCGGTGGCATGGACATCGGAGGCAACAACCCAAGAATTATCCTCCTGGCCATAACCCTTCCACTTGACAAGATACTGAAGCCTCCGCCTTGAAAAACGAGAATCCAAAATCTTCTCAACCTCATATTCCAACTCTCTCTCAACCAACACCGGGGCAGGAGGGTCAACCGAGGGAACAACGGGCACCACATATCTCCGCAACAAAGATCTATGGAAAACATTATGAATGGCAAAAGAGGCTGGAAGAGCCAAATGAAAAGACACCGGATTAATAATTTCAGAAATTTTATAAGGACCAATAAACCGAGGCTTAAACTTAGGAGAAGAAACCTTCATAGGAACATGACGAGAAGACAACCAAACCAAATCCCCCACACGAAGCCGGGGACCAACACACCGACGGCGGTTAGCAAAACGTTGAGCCCTTTCCTGAGACAACGTCAAATTGTCCACCACATGAGTCCAAATCTGCTGCAGCCTGTCCACCACAGAATTAACACCAGGACAATCAGAAGGCTCAACCTGCCCAGAAGAAAAACGAGGATGAAAACCAAAATTACAAAAGAAAGGTGAAACCAAAGTAGCCGAACTAGCCCGATTATTAAGGGCAAACCTGGCCAACGGCAAGAAAGACACCCAATCATCCTGATCAGCAGACACAAAGCATCTCAAATAGGTCTCCAAGGTCTGATTAGTTCGCTCAGTTTGGCCATTAGTCTGAGGATGAAACGCCGAAGAAAAAGATAAATCAATGCCCATCCTAGCACAAAAGGCCCGCCAAAATCTAGAGACAAACTGAGAACCTCAGTCAGACACAATATTCTCCGGAATGCCATGCAAACGAACCACATGCTGAAAAAACAATGGAACCAGATCTGAGGAGGAAGGCAACTTAGGCAAAGGTACCAGATGGACCATTTTAGAGAACCGGTCACAAACAACCCAGATAACAGACATCTTCTGGGAAACAGGAAGATCCAAAATAAAATCCATGGAAATATGCGTCCAGGGCCTCTCAGGGACAGGCAAAGGCAAAAGCAACCCACTAGCGCGGGAACAGCAAGGCTTGGCCCGGGCGCAAGTCCCACAGGACTGCACAAAAGCACGCACATCGCGAGACAAGGAAGGCCACCAAAAGGACCTAGCAACCAAATCTCTGGTACCAAAAATCCCAGGATGACCAGCCAACACTGAACAATGAACCTCAGAAATTACCTTACTTGTCCATCTATCAGGAACAAACAGCTTCCCCACTGGACAGAGGTCAGGCCTATCAGCCTGAAATTCCTGAAGCACCCGCCGCAAATCAGGGGAGATAGCAGAAAGAATCACCCCCTCCTTAAGAATGCCAAACGGCTGCAGGACTCCAGGAGAATCAGGCGAAAAACTCAGCCTTAACATTCTTAGATCCCGGAAGATACGAGACCACAAAATTAAAACGGGAGAAAAACAGGGACCATTGAGCCTGTCTAGGATTCAGCCGCTTGGCCGACTCGAGGCAAATCAGATTCTTATGATCGGTCAGGACCACAACACGGTGTTTAGCTCCCTCAAGCCAATGTCGACACTCCTCAAATGCCCACTTCATAGCCAACAACTCCCGATTGCCGACATCATAATTGCGTTCCGCAGGCGAAAGCTTTCTGGAAAAAAAAGCACACGGTTTCATCAAAGAACCATCAGACTCCCTCTGAGACAAAACGGCCCCTGCCCCAATCTCAGAAGCGTCGACCTCAACCTGAAAAGGAAGAGAAACATCCGGCTGACGCAACACAGGGGCAGAAGTAAATCGGCGTTTAAGCTCCTGAAAGGCCTCAACAGCCTCAGAGGACCAATTCGTCACATCAGCGCCTTTCTTCGTCAAATCAGTAAGGGGCTTAACCACACTGGAAAAGTTGGCAATGAAACGGCGATAGAAATTAGCAAAGCCCAAAAATTTTTGAAGACCCTTCACAGATGTGGGTTGGATCCAGTCATGAATAGCTTGGACCTTAACAGGATCCATTTCTATAGACGAGGGAGAAAAAATAAAACCCAAAAAAGAGACCTTCTGAACTCCGAATAGGCACTTAGACCCCTTCACAAATAAAGCATTATCACGAAGGATCTGGAACACCATCCTGACCTGCTTCACATGAGACTCCCAATCATCGGAAAAAATCTAAATATCATCCAAATATACGACCATGAATTTATCAAGATAATTGCGGAAAATATCATGCATGAAAGACTGGAACACAGATGGAGCATTAGAGAGCCCAAATGCCTTCACAAGGTATTCAAAATGGCCTTCGGGCATATTAAATGCAGTTTTCCATTCGTCACCCTGTTTAATACGAACAAGATTATATGCCCCTCAGAGGTCAATCTTAGTAAACCAACTAGCCCCCTTAATCTGAGCAAACAAATCAGTAAGCAAAGGCAAGGGGTATTGGAATTTGACCGTGATCTTATTAAGAAGACGATAATCAATACAGGGTCTCAAGGAGCCATCCTTCTTAGCAACAAAAAAGAAACTCGCTCCCAATGGTGACGAAGAGGGCCGAATATGCCCCTTCTCAAAAGACTCCTTAACATAACTCCGCATGGCGGCATGCTCTGGCACAGACAGATTGAAAAGTCAGCCCTTAGGGAACTTGCAACCAGGAATCAAGTTAATAGCACAATCACAGTCCCTGTGCGGAGGAAGGGAACTGGACTTGGGCTCATCAAATACATCCTGGAAATCCGACAAAAACTCAGGGACCTCAGAAGAGGGGGAAGAGGAAATTGACATCAAAGGAACGTCACTATGTACTCCTCGACAACCCCAACTAGTCACCGACATAGTTTTCCAATCCAGCACCGGATTATCTTCCTGTAACCATGGAAATCCAAGTACAACAACATCATGCAGGTTATGCAACACCAGAAAACGGCAATCTTCCTGATGTGCAGGAGCCATGTAAATAGTCATCTGTGTCCAGTACTGAGGTTTATCCTTGGCCAAGGGTGTAGCATCAATACCCCTCAAAGGAATAGGGCTCTGCAAAGGCTGCAAGGAAAAACCACAGCGCCTGGCGAATTCTAAGTCCATTAAGTTCAGGGCAGCGCCTGAATCCACAAATGCCATGACAGAAAAGGACGACAATGAGCAAATCAGGGTCACACATAAGAGAAATTTAGGCTGTATAGTACTAATGGTAACAGACCTAGCGACTCTCTTAGTATGCTTAGGGCAATCAGAGATAACATGAGCCGAATCACCACAGTAAAAACACAGCCTATTCTGACGTCTGAATTCCTGCCGTTCTATTCTAGTCAAAATCCTATCACATTGCATAGGTTCAGGACTTTGCTCAGAGGATACTGCCATATGGTGCACAGCTTTGCACTCGCGCAGACGCCGATCAATCTGAATGGCTAGAGACATAGATTCGCTCAGAACGGCAGGTGTAGGAAAGCCCACCATAACATCTTTAAGGGTTTCAGAAAGACCTTTTCTGAAAATAGCAGCCAGAGCCTCTTCATTCCATTTAGTGAGCACAGACCATTTTCTAAATTTCTGGCAGTATAACTCTGCCGCTTCCTGACCTTGACACAAGGCCAACAGGGTTTTTTCTGCATGATCCACAGAATTAGGTTCGTCATACAATAATCTGAGCGCTTGAAAAAATGCATCTACATTCAATAATGCCGGATCCCCTGTTTCAAGAGAAAAAGCCCAGTCTTGAGGGTCACCACGCAGCAAGGATATGATGATTTTTTCTTGCTGAATGGGATCACCAGAAGAACGGGGTTTCAAAGCAAAAAACAATTTGCAGTTATTTTTAAAGTTCAAAAACTTGGATCTGTCCCCAAAAAACAAATCAGGAGTAGGAATTCTAGGCTCTAAATCCGGAGTCTGGACAACATAGTCCTGGATACTCTGTACTCTTGCAGCAAGTTGATCCACACGAGAAAACAAACCCTGAACATCCATGCCAAAGCATATATCCTGAACCACCCAGATATCAAGAGGAAAAAAAAGACAAACCAGAGCACAGAAAAAAAAATGGTTCAGAACTTTCTTTTCCTTCTTTTGAGATGCATTTAATTCATTTTTGGCCACTTGTACTGTTATGATATGGTGGTCTAGGAGCAACATGGAACAAGCTCTGAAGGAAGTGGTAACTGTACTGACCGCAGTCCCTAAGCTCAACACAACACTAGAAGTAGCCGTGGAATGCTCCTAACTCTCCCTAGGCATCTCATCACAGCCTAAGAGCTAACTACCCCTAAAGAAAGAAGCAGGAAAGCTATCTTGCCTCAGAGAAAATCCCCAAAGGATAGAATAGCCCCCCACAAATAATGACTGTGAGTGGAGAGGGAAAAGACATACACAGAATTAAACCAGGATGAGCACAGGAGGCCAGTCTAGCTAAATAGATAGGACAGGATGGAATACTGTGCGGTCAGTATAAAACACTACAAAAATCCACGCAGAGTTTACAAAAAAAATCTCCACACCTGACTAAAGGTGTGGAGGGAAAATCTGCCTCCCAGAGCTTCCAGCAAGACAGAATTAATTCACACTGATAAGCTGGACAAACATAGAAAGCACAGAATGGATAAGTCCACAATCTATGGACAGAAAAGAGCAAGCAAAAACTTAGCTTTGCTGAACTGGTCAGGATAACAGGGAACTCCAAAGAGATGTGAATCCAACCAGGAACCATTTACAAGTGGCACTGGCTGAAGGAAAAGCCAGGCCTAAATAGCCGAGCAGAAGAGACGATAAGTGGAGGCAGCTGAAGACAGCTAACTCCAAGGAGCAGCCATACCACTTGAAACCACAAGAGGGAGCCCAAGAGCAGAACTCACAAAAGTGCCACTTACAACCACCGGAGGGAGCCCAAGAGCGGAATTCACAACAGAAATCCCTCCTCTGGCGCGGGCACTCTGGAGCGGAGCATGTAGCTCCATGGGTTGCTGTGTGGCTGCGCGCTCCGCTCCCGAGTGCCGGCGCCAGAGGAGGGATTTCACCTGCGAGACTCGGCCGTATCTCGCGTATGTGTGATCCCGGTCTATAAGAAAAAAACGGATCCGGCGAAAAAAAAAAAAAGGATCCGTTTTTTTCAAAACTCGACGGATTGTGCCTGACGGCAAAAACCTGATGTGTGAAAGTAGCCTAACTATCCATATATCTATCTTCATCTATCTATCTCATTCCATCTATCTATCTATCTATCTATCTATCTATCTATCTGTCTGTCTATCTATCTCATTCCATCTATCTATCTATCTATCTATCTATCTATCTATCTATCTATCTATCTATCTATCTATCTGTCTGTCTATCTATCTGTGTCTATCTATGTGTGTAATGGAGTGTGGGTTGGACAAATGTAAAAGAGGAGGTTGGACAAGACATGACATCACAAATCTTTTTTTTTCAATAATACATCTTTATTTAGCTTTCAAAAACGCATACAAAAACGCATCAAAACCGCGCAAAAAAACGCATCAAAACGCATCTGCGTTTTCTGCCAAGAGCTGCGGATTTAGTACAGAAAAATCCGCAGGCAAATCTGCAACGTGTGCACATAGCTTTAGTGTTGTGCTTCCTAACACCACCAAGTGAGCAGTTTCTGCATAGTTATATGCCTGATGTCTGGATAATGCCCTATTTGCGTTCCTTTTTTTCCTCCAGTTTTTAATCAATTTGTATAGATTATCATTTTTATGCATATTGCTTGAAGTATGAGTGGCACAAAGCAGTGATATGTGAGAATGACACAAATTGTAACTAGATTGGATGGGTTGCTGCCAAAGGAAACGTGCAGAGGAACTACCACCAATCTGTCTGCACATTGCTAAAATATTACTGTATAGTTTATAGAAAATCTTTTGTGACAGTGGAAAATGTAAGTCTCAGAGATGAGGTCTGTTCGTTACTGACATAATACAGATGTTTTCAATCACGTAGAAACACACAGGCATTATATATGAAAAATGTGGAAACAAAATACAAGCATTACCCGTAGCAACTACCGTAATCAGTAACCAAAGTTTATTTTTCAAACTGCAATGGAAAATGCCATCTGGCGTCTCATCAGCTCGTATAGGGAACGCATGAACAATTTCTTTGCACTAAAGTTTATAAACACATACATTTTTTTATTTGCTTTAGTTTTTTTCATATTTAAATTTGAAGAGCCATAACTATTTCTTAATTTTTTTGTTCAACTTGTACGTTTTTGTTTTGGGCTCCATTTACTGCATTTTTCTGATTATAAGACGCACCTTTTCCCCCCCAAATTTTGTGGGGAATGGGGGTGCGTCTTATAATGCTGATATATCTTGGTGCCGAGATCTCCATCTGCGCATGCACCACCCCCGGCAGCCATTTTCCCAAAGTCCACCGCATAGGAAACCATGTAATCAAAATAGTGTCCACCAACATATCAATCTGTAAGCGGGGCCTCACATAGCCTGAAGCAATTACCTCATAATAGTAAATAGGTATTCATGAAACATAAGACATCAAAAAAAGGATAAAAATTATCCAAAAAACACCACTTAACAAAGAAACAATTAATAAAAAGCTTCAATCTTTATTAAAAATGACATACAAATATAAAGATACAAGAACCGTGTGTGCCATGAGACATGTATGAGGTATAGAAAAAATAGAGAATCAAGTCCATACATGTACTGGAACAGACCAAAATTCAGGCTGCAACACAGTTAAATGATCATAGTAAGGCTCCACCAGGTCAGGAGAAAAAAAAATGGAGCAGTAATTCATAAATTGATCTTACCCATGTTGCTGTAAGCCTCTGTCTGTGATGCCACAGAACGCCCCAACACGCGTTTCGCGGATGTGCTTTCTCAAGGGGAGTGTCAAGAGTAAAGATCTAGGCTGAAAGGGAGTGGTGCTGACCGCTGAAGATGCGGGTAAAGGACACACTGTCACCTTAGGCATGAACGTGTTAAAATAATTCAGGAGTCTTCTTATCAACGCGTCCCCAGACATGTTTCTTAGACAGTGGAGCCCTCGCACCTCACAAAGGAGATTTTTTTCGGCAGCTAATCTGGGTGGCTCAAGCCCAAGAGACCTCCAGTGGTGGGAAAACTCTAGGGAAAGTACTTGCCCCGGCTTGTATCAATCGATATTTGCCACTAGGACAAACAGTGCTTACCCTGCCCATCCGGGCCTGTACCCCTCTGGAAGGAGTCGAGGTTCAGATTGAGCTTGCCAAAGCAGAACAACTACCCCCGGGGCTAATAGTGGCGCAGATGTTAGCTACTGTGCACGATGAAACGGTCCTTGTACGATGTGTCAATTTGGGGGAAAATGACATCACATTCCCACCCAGAAGCGAAGTGGCCCAAGTCGTGGGTATGCCGGAAGAATTGATATCACCACAGGCTGTGCAATTGACAGTAAAACAGGGAGACCCTTGGATGATGGCAGTAGATACTACCCTGGTGCCCGAGCCTCAACACTTGCGAGAGGGACGGCTAATTTTAGAACAAATGCGGGTCGAACTCAACGAACTCACGTCACAGCAGGTCCAGCAAGTGGAAGCTATGTTACGGTGATATCAGGGTGTGTTCGCATGTCATGAAGACGATTTTGGTTGCACCACAGCAATCACGCACGAGATTCCAACTGACACAGCACCCATAAGAGAAAGATACCGCCAAATTCCACCGCAAATGTATCAGGAAGTGAAAGGAATGTTGTCTTAGATGCTATGAAATGGTGTAATCCGAGAAAGTCAGATCCCATGGGCTGCCATTATCGTACTGGTGCAGAAGAAAGATGGTACGCTTTTTGTGTGGACTACCGTAAACTCAATGCTTGCACTGCACAAGATTCCTATCCGCTACCATGGATTGAAGAGTCCATGTCCACCCTGGGAAATGCCAAATATTTCTCCACATTCGATCTGCCAGTGGCTACTGGCAAGTACCAATGTCTGAGCAGGATCGAGCAAAGACGGCCTTTATACTTCCTATGGGATTATACAAGTTCAATTGGATGCCGTTTGGTCTGGCTAATGCGCCAGGTACGTTTCAACAACTAATGGAGAGGTGCTTAGGTGACCTAAACTTCGAGGCCACTCTCATTTATTTGGACAATATCATTGTCTACGCTGCTTCATTGAGGAACATCTCCGAAGACTGGAACAAGTGTTGAGCCACCTTAAACAGCATGGATTAAACGTAAAGCCCCAGAAGTGCCATCTGTACCGCACACAAATCGAATATTTGGGGCATGTAGTCTCTGCGAAAGGAGTGAGACCGTCTCGTGAGAAAATTGCGGCAGTGCAAGACTGGCCTACCCCGAAGACTGTAAAAGATGTGCGGGCCTTCTTAGGACTCACTGGGTACTTTAGGCGATTCGTGAACTTTACTCGTATTGTGAACCTTGTGGTGCAGGGAAAAGGATAGTGCTGGGTGGAAGATATATTTCTCCCAGCAGGATAAGATTTGGGCTGAATTTTCCCTAAGGTTAAGGACCTGCAGTGATGTCACGATCACGTGATACGCCCATGTGATAGGTACCTCACCTGTGGGTGTGGTTATGGGCAATATAATGAGACTGTGGTGTGGTGACATGGTCGGTGTTGGAAGGTCCTAGTAATGGACAGACTTCCTGAAAAACATGTGGTGAGACCGTGTACCTGCAAAGCCTGGGATGGCTTCTGTGTTGGGGAAGCCAGGACTGACAAGAAGTCAGCTTGACGAGCAGAGCTCCTGGAAGGTAACGTCAGACAAGGGGGGTTGTAATATACGGCAGAGAGGTTTATCTGCTACATGAACAGACTGGTGGTCATGATATGTTCGTGGATGTAATGAATTAAACTTTATGTTATGTGGTTTATGCGGAGTTAATAGACAAAATAGACTGTTTACCTAAGAAAATGTTCCTGTGTGCTTTAATCCTGTGGCCAAGCAAGGGTCCACCAATACACTCAGGGAGCACTATCTCACAACCTGCTATTAGAACTGTTGAAGGGAGTGCCGTCCAGTGTAAAGAACAGAACTGTCCAATGGGGAGAGCGTCAGGAGTAGTGTTGAGCATTCCGATACCGCAAGTATCGGGTATCGGCCGATACTTGCGGTATCGGAATTCCGATACCGAGATCCGATACTTTTGTGGTATCGGGTATCGGTATCGGATACATAGAGATGTGTAAAATAAAGAATTAAAATAAAAAATATTGATATATTTACCTCTCCGGCGGCCCCTGGACTCAGCGCGGGTAACCGGCAGGCTTCGTTGTTCAAAATCAGCGCTTTTAGGACCTGAGAATCACGTCCCGGCTTCTGATTGGTCGCGGGCCGCCCATGTGACCGCCACGCGACCAATCACAAGCCGCGACATCACCGCAAGCTATTAACGCGCTCATTTTTAAAAATGAGCGCGTTAATGGCTTTCAAAGACGTAGCGGCTTGTGATTGGTCGCGTGGCCGCGACCAATCACAAGCCGGACGTCACCGCAAGCTATTAACGCGCTCATTTTTAAAAATGAGCGCGTTAATGGCTTTCAAAGACGTAGCGGCTTGTGATTGGTCGCGTGGCCGCGACCAATCACAAGCCGGACGTCACCGCAAGCTATTAACGCGCTCATTTTTAAAAATGAGCGCGTTAATGGCTTTCAAAGACGTAGCGGCTTGTGATTGGTCGCGTGGCCGCGACCAATCACAAGCCGGACGTCACCGCAAGCTATTAACGCGCTCATTTTTAAAAATGAGCGCGTTAATGGCTTTCAAAGACGTAGCGGCTTGTGATTGGTCGCGGCCGCGACCAATCACAAGCCGCTACGTCTTTGAAAGCCATTAACGCGCTCATTTTTAAAAAATGAGCGCGCTAATAGCTTGCGGTGACGTCGCGGCTTGTGATTGGTCGCGTGGCCGCGACCAATCACAAGCCGCTACGTCTTTGAAAGTCATTAACGCGCTCATTTTTCAAAAATGAGCGCGCTAATAGCTTGCGGTGACGTCGCGGCTTGTGATTGGTCGCGTGGCGGTCACATGGGCGGCCCGCGACCAATCAGAAGCCGGGACGTGATTCTCAGGTCCTAAAAGCGCTGATTTTGAACAAAGAAGCCTGCCGGTTACCCGCGCTGAGTTCAGGGGCCGCCGGAGAGGTAAATATATCAATATTTTTTATTTTAATTCTTTATTTTACACATCCCTATGGATCCCAGGGCCTGAAGGAGAGTTTCCTCTCCTTCAGACCCTGGGAACCATGAGAATACCTTCCGATACTCGATGTCCCATTGACTTGTATTGGTATCGGATATCGGTAATGGCGATATCCGATATTTTTCGGGTATCGGCCGATACTATCCGATACCGATACTTTCAAGTATCGGACGGTATCGCTCAACACTAGTCAGGAGGAAGCGTTTCAAGCCCTGAAATTGGCTCTGCCCGAGGCAACAGTGCTGGCCAATGCTGACTTCTCCCAGCCGTTTATCCTTCTTACTGATGGAAGGTTGCATGGACTCAGAGGTGCTGTCCCAAATCCAGAGTGGAAAGGAAGAAAGGAACGTGTGATTGCCTACGCGAGTTGGTCCCTCCATGACTCCGAAAGAAACCTGGATAACTGCAGTTCCTTTAAACTAGAGCTGTTGGCATTAGTGTGGGCTATGACAGAGAAGTTTGCCGAATATTTGTCCGACTCCGAAGTCCTGGTACGCACAGAAAACAACCCCTTAGCCCATCTGGAAAAGGCAAAACTTGGGGCGTTGGAGCCACTTTGGGTGGCTCAGATGGCGAAGTTCCGATATAAAATCACATATAAGAGAGGGGCTGAGAATACCCACGCTGACGCCTTATCCCAAGTGACCCATAGGAAGCCTGGACCTAACCGGGACGAAGAGCTGGAGGCTAAAGAAGTCCCGGAGTTCCGAGATTTTGCCAGGACAATGGCAGCTACGCTGGAGCAGGTGCATATTGGGACAATCTCATGACGAGTGGGTCCGAATACAACAAGAAGACGAAGATCTTGCTTGAATGAGACAATGGGTGTCGACAAAGCGATTACCCAGCCAGCAGGAGATAGATGCTCTGTCCCGGGGAGCCCTGCAGATGCTGTGGCAGTGGGAAAGACTACAGATGAGGAACAGAATATTCTAAGAAAAAAGAATGAAAAACCAGCTCACCTACTAGGCATGTGTTGTGGGGGAAGCCCGGATACTGTGCAGTCATCACATGAAATGATAAGGTAAACAGGAGAAAACTACTCATGTATATATTTTTTTATGTAATTTTCTGTGTATTCGCATGTTAGTTTTCTTACTTTTTGGTTTTTTGTTATTTTGATGTTTTTATTGCATAAATTCACTTATGTGACAGGTGATAGACTTATCCACTATGATTGGTTACAGCTTGTATTTAACCATGCTGTGATGCATAGTGAGCAGCTTTGAAAAAGAACACACTGTTCGAAACGCGTAGCCTGCTGCTACTCATTCTCCTGTGAACCATGTTATTGGACTTTGGATTTTATTCTCAATAAAATTTTGATATTTTTGGAAGCTGGATTTTCTAAAATCCTGTTTACCTTAACAGAATATTGTGTCGGAGAGTTCAACTACAGTGGGAGCTGGGCGCCACCTGGCAGACATTGATACCTGAAGCGTTGCTGGCTAAAGTAGCAACAGAAGCACATGAAAGAGGAGCGCACTTCGGTCCAGGAAAGATGTTTCAGTGGCTGCAAAGGTTAGTCTACCATCTTTGATTGAAGGGTGCAGTAGAGGAGACCTGTCGGCTATGTAGAAACTGTAAATTCGCCAAGCCACCGGAACAGAGGGCTCCCACTCAGACCATAGTGACTTCTGCCCCACTGGACGTGTTAATGATAGATTATCTGACTATTGGCCCAGCTCATCAGGGATACGAACATTGCTTGGTGATGACAGATCATGAAGTTTTCTGATGTGACCACGACACGAGACCAGACCACCATATCCGCTGCATATGCCATCTTACGCCATCGTAAGAACTTCATCCAGATATACGGCTGCCCGAAGCGGATCCACTCCGATCAAGGTGCCTGTTTTCTCGGGAAAGTGATGGAAGAGTTACACCGGTTCTATCAGATTGTGAAAACCCAGACGACGTCTTACCACCCCCAAGGGAATGGGGCTTGCGAACGGTTCAGCCACACCCTGATTCAGATGTTAAGGACACTGGAAGAAGACTGAAAAGCTTGGTAGCCTGAGTTTGTGGCTGAGTTAGTGTGTGTGTACAACAACCGAAGGCACAGCACCACCGGCTACACGCCTTATACTTTACTGTTTGGCTGACAAGGAAGAGAGATTACCAAGCTGGAACCAGAGGAGGACTACCCATGGACGAGGGTGTCCACCTGAGTCCGAGAACATCGTCATCAGCTACAGACCTTACATCATCTGGTGCTGACCAGGTTTCAGTAACTGGAACATACAGAAGCAGCAACTCTGCGTGGGACAGCTCTTCAGGCTGGGGACCGTGTCTTGGTATGAGATAAACATCCTCAAGATAAACTGGAGACTCGGTGGGAAAAGAACCCGTATCGGTGAAGCGGAAAATCAATTCCGAGGAGCACATTTACAAGATCCAACCTGAGGGAGGAGAGAACACTGCCACTGGAATAGTTAATCGAAATATGTTATGGCCCTGCTTGTCCAAAGATCCTGACTCAGTTGACTCAGTTGAGGAGATGCCAGATGTCCCAGAAATAGTCCCGTCGGACATTGTCGATTGTGAAGAAGAAGAAGACCCTGAACAACCTCCGGGAGATTTAGAAGAAGGGCAAATACCTGCGGTACCTGAAGCTGCCATCCCAGAGGAAATGGGTATACCTTCGTCCTCACCCTTAAAACCTGATTCAACTACTCAAATGGACTCATCTACTCCCACTGACTTATGGCGCTCCGAACGAGCAACAGCTGGCATACCCCCTAATCGATGTAACCATGATCAATTTGTTTGGTGGCAAATAGTTCAAGGACTGGAATAGTGTCAATGTGAAATAAAGAAACTCTCGCCCGTGGAATGGAAAGCTACGTACCCGCTGTCCTCCGTCCCTGGAGGTGACTCATACGTGAGACCAGTAACTGCTGTGTGCGTGTTACGTTTTTTCTCCTTTGGACATTCGCCTAGCCCCTGTTTCCCCTATTCACCCCACCAGTTCCAGTATTGCTTTATACCCTATCTCCCATAATTATTTCCTCCCTGCGTGGAGTTTACATCTGTTAATAAATTTGTTAACCCTTGATCTGCTTCCTGTCTGTGACGACATCCCCATCCCTGCAACTCTAAACACAATCCCGTTAACTGGACATTTACAATCTCCTTCGCTAAGCTGAATCATCTCTGTAAATTTCTTTTGTTAATCTTGTTTGTTATGTAACTGTATATGCTGTATTGTTTTGTCCCCTTTGTAAAAATATTTTGTATATTTTTTTTATAAACACTGCCTATTGTTCTGGATTAAATCTAAAATATAATAGTTATTTTCCTTTAATTCTTTAAACAACAACCCTGAAGCCATACGCTACCTAAAAAAGCATCCAATCGATCAGAAAGCGATTCATGGTGGCAGCAAGTAGTTCTTGGGTTATTGTGGAGTTACCCCTGCAGGGGTATAAATTTCCATGGAATTCGAGAGGTATATACCATACGCTCATGGTTAGCTTCCCTACAGCTTCCTCAGATAATAGTCGGTCAATCGCGTAATTGTCCAGGCGATAGGTGACAGCAGAGAGCTGCTTGTAACAAAAAGATAACAGTGGGGGGATCCACGCGACCTGCCAGGCTGTGATGCTTTGACACACACAACATGCAGTATATAGTATATAGTGAATTTAATGATCAACTACAAAGCTTAGACACAGTCTTCAGTGCATCAGCAACTGGCGATCACATCATGGAATTATAACATTTAAATGTTGAACTGCAGCGATTGGAGATTAATTTTCTATGTTTGACTTATAAAAATATCACAGGCATCCTCTTAAATTATCACCTTTTTCACATGCTACAGAGAATTATCAATACAGAGGGATATAATTTGGGGTCTGCAAATTATCTCTGATGTTTCCTAAACCTCCAGATCACCAAAAGCAAATGTGTGATTCAAATTTGCCAAAATGATGGACTCTTTTTAGCACTTTTCTTATAAGATTTTATATACAAGGTTAATAACTCACATTGCCGATCCTTTTCTGAACAGTTTGACCCTGTTTCATCTTGGAGAAGTAATGGTAATACAGAGACACGTATGTCATTATGGACCTCTCGTCTGGATGTGGGATGACGACATCTTCAGCATCCAGCAGCTTGGATATGCCCAGCTTGGTGTCAGCCACATTGAAGGCATTATTTAGGTTGTGCAAGGGTTGGGTTGATTTGAGATTATGGTAGTCAATGAGATCAGGCCTGTGGGAGACAGAACATTGCAAGCAAACTTTGGACATGATCAGAAAGCACTAGGATTATATACTATGCAGTCGTCCGACTGCAACATAGTTGTAAGAATAGCATCTGCCGTAAATGGCGGAGCGATTGGACTCAATCAGAAGTATCGGCACAAAATAAAATAAAAAAATCTAATTAACACTATGTTATGACCTGAGACTCAAGATCTACAGAGCTGTTCTTTATATGCAGTGTACTGCATTTTTGGAGGTACAGTCTGGTTGGGGGTCTGTCAGGGTGTATGTGTGACATGATATGATAAAAAAAAAAAAAAAAATAAACAAAAACAACAATGAAAGGGTTATCGCCATTATCTTAACTGGATATTTTATGCAGTGCTTACAATATCTTTTCAATGGAACTTGTAAGCACTGCCCTGAGGCCGGACGGGATTGCTAGAGCCAGCACTTAGCTCCTGGCTACATTTTTAATGCTGCACTATACTTATAATGCTTAGCTGCCTCATATAGCAGCATCAGAAGCAGAAGAAGATGATGCTGCTGACCTGTCAATCAAGCAGTAGAGGTTTCCAGTAACCCCCAGCAATCAGGAAGGTTGGGGGAGCAGTGTGCTTCTGCTTGACATCATGAGAATATACATGTAAGTGACAAATATCCAATGGAACATTTATTTATTTTTTGTTTTTTTGCACAATATCTGAAACTGTGTGTTCTATAAATCTTTAAATACAAAGAATTCTCAGATAATTGTTCTTCCGACAAACATATGATGTGCTGTAAAACTGATCATACTGATCACATCAGGTTTATGGTGCAGCAAAGGTCAAACAGATATGTTATGATGTATGTTAATGGTTTTACATTTGCCATAACTCTAAATAAAGAGGCAGTGATTTTACTAGAAACCCTCTGAATAATGTGTAGACACAGGTGACAAAAGACAGATTCAAACTTGATTGGTCTAGTTCTTGTAATACAAAAACTTGGAACAGTTCCCCCCCCAGAAAACAGAGGAGTCGAAAAGAAAAGAAAATTTCTAACTCAATAATTTAACCTTATACATTTTCACAAACGCTACGAATTAAAAAGAAATACCTGTGAGCATGGATGAGCGCATTGAATGCAAGGCCGTCCCGCCAGCTACTGGAGAAGTCCTGTACATCTACATTTGAGTAGGGGGCTGTTTTAATCTGGCACCAAATAAGAAGAGCTTCTTTGGCTGACGCTTTAGAGGCACTTGCACCAAACTCATCCTGTTAAAAATGACAAAACAGAATTAAAATGATTGATTACTGCTGACATAGGACTGCTGGGGGAAGCACACTCTGACTTATTTGCCTTTAAGGGTCAATGCACACATCCAAAATGGCAGAGTGGTGTCTCATTTTTTTTCATCAGACACAACTCAGACCCACATAACCTCGCAGATCACACGTCCGTGAAATTCTGAGATCCGTAAAAAACTCAGATCAAGTCCTATCCTGATCTATTCTGTATTTTATACATAGACCAAACTTCTAGTAGTGTTAAAGACTGTGAACACATGTGACGTGGAAAAAGTTGCAGTCTGCAATTTTCATTCCTTCATATTTAGACCCCCTGATGTGCAGTTTGCAGTCTAATCAATGTGTTAGAATTTTCTCTTGTGGGAGTGTCTCTCCCAGTAATATAGGCTGGCTGTATGTATCCACGGTGCTGCTGTCTTCACTTGCTTTTATATATCAGAACAGCTTCTATCCTGCATTTAATTCTTCTTTTTGTGCTTTCTTCCTTTTCTACAGCAATTTACTTTGCCCTTCCTGAGACTGTAGATAGTTTCCCCCGGTCTACATAATAGAAATCTTTGTACTCCGTATTCCTGCCCGTTGCTGTCATCAGGGTATGTTCAGCCAAGTGAACCTTATGTCAGTGTACAAAATGGATTGCATATCTAGAGCACAAACAACGCAATTATTGAATAGAAATGTATTCACATGACCGAGTGTTCAAATTAAATAAAACACAAGCCCCTTGCGATTTACAGACAACACTTGCCCATAGAGGTCAGTGGGTGAATTAAAAAAAAATGCCATAAATACACTGAATATTATAATTTATAACATCTTTATATGATATTTACCTTATCCAAAGTAATGGAAGATATTTGGAAACGAAGAATAATAATCCAAATAAGGCCCAATATTAATGTCCTATCTCCATCCACAATATTTTCTGGCCCAATTAATTTTACAGGAACCTGGGATATTAAAAATATATATATGTATATGGAAAACACATAAATACTTTAAATACTGAAATAATAAATTCACAAGCAATCCTAGCAGCTATTATACCTTAGTCTGTAACACTATTGTTTAGGTGTGGAGAGATGCTATTAATTTAGCTACAGGGTTTCAAAGTTATGTCCATAGAAATCAACGGGTATGGCACTTCCAACAATATATTACCACCGGCGGACTTACAAAGTAAGTAGTCGAAAGAAGCGAACCATATGATAATAAAATACACAGCTTTATTTTAAACATATTTTTTTAAAAATCATTAAAATTAAGTAAAGAAACCATAATTAAAGAAAACAAAAGTGTCCAGAGGGGAGTGCCCTCACCTTGGTGTACAAGGAATCATATAAAAGGAATCTACTATATAATAGTCTAATTCTGTCTGTTTGTCTGTAACGGAAATCCCGCGTCGCTGATTGGTCGACCAATCAGCGACTGGCGCAGTCCAGCCATGAATTGACGCGGGATTTAAACCACTACATACATATTTTAGAATACCGGATGCGTTAGAATCGGGCCACCATCTAGTGGTAAATATAAAGCTCTAAGATTCAATAACAATATTGATTAGAAGTACTACTTTATGCAAAGCATAAAACACAATGGAAGGACCAAATGTGAATATCTAGAGCTAGAGTGACCTAAGTACTGATCCCAATAAATATAGAGTTATATACGGTTTTTGTATATAGCTCAAAAGAGTGGATTCTATTACATTACATGATGTGTGCAGCAGATATCCTATTTAAGCAAGACATAAACACCTCAGTTATTGACTCTTAAACAAGTACAAAAATATTAAGGGATGTAAGTATGGAAACATTACCTGCATAGAGAGTAAAGCCAAATGAGCACTGAGATAGAGGGACTAAAGCACTGGAACTGAAGGAGAGATCCCCACACCCCAAACTCTTTTGTTTTCTTTAATTATGGTTTCTTTAGTTATTTTTAATGATTTTTTAAAAAAATATATCTAATATATAAAGCTGAGTGAATGTGTGTGTGTATGTGTGTGTGTATGTGTGTGTGTGTGTGTGTATGTATTGGTCACGCCCACTCCACATAGCCCCGCCCACTCCTCAACCAATTACTACATCTTTCATTTCACCAGAGCTGTTTAAAAGATGAAAGCTGAGCTGTGATTGGTTGCTATGAGCAAGACTTTTCCTTTTAGACAATTGTGTTAACTGAGTTCTGTTATTCTTATCATTTCTATGGTGTTATCGTCCTTTTGTAAAGCTGGAAATAACACAATTTATTATGTGTCGACACAGACCACCGTCTGCCACAGACTGCAGGGGAGCCCAGAATCAGAAACTTCTCTTTGTCTGGCACGAAGCATCTCATTAACTTAAAAATTAAAACAGAAGACGAATTTCTCCAACCCAGGTATCATTTTAATCAGTGTAACAGCGCCAACCTGACAATGTTGGCTCTGACAGGATGATGTGGGATATTAGGGGTAGTAGTCTGGTGGCTCTGACAGGATGATATGGGATATTAGGGGTACTAGTCCAGTGGCTCTGGCTGACGGGATGATGTGGGATATTAGTGTTAGTAGTCCGGTGGCTCTGACGGGATGATGTGAGATATTAGGAGTAATAGTCCCATGGCTCTGAATGATGGGATGATGTGGGATATTAGGGGTAGTAGTCTGGTGGCTCTGACAGGATGATATGGGATATTAGGGGTACTAGTCCAGTGGCTCTGGCTGACGGGATGATGTGAGATATTAGGAGTAATAGTCCCATGGCTCTGAATGACGGGAGGATGTGGGATATTAGTGTTAGTAGTCCGGTGGCTCTGACGGGATGATGTGAGATATTAGGGGTAATAGTCCCATGGCTCTGAATGATGGGATGATGTGGGATATTAGTGTTAGAAGTCCGGTGGCTCTGACGGGATGATGTGAGATATTAGGGGTAATAGTCCCATGGCTCTGAATGACGGGATGATGTGAGATATTAGGAGTAATAGTCCCATGGCTCTGAATGACGGGAGGATGTGAGATATTAGGGGTAGTAGTCCAGTGGCTCTGACGGGATGATGTGAGATATTAGGAGTAATAGTCCCATGGCTCTGAATGACGGGAGGATGTGGGATATTAGTGTTAGTAGTCCGGTGGCTCTGACGGGATGATGTGAGATATTAGGGGTAATAGTCCCATGGCTCTGAATGATGGGATGATGTGGGATATTAGTGTTAGAAGTCCGGTGGCTCTGACGGGATGATGTGAGATATTAGGGGTAATAGTCCCATGGCTCTGAATGACGGGAGGATGTGGGATATTAGGGGTAGTAGTCCAGTGGCTCTGACGGGATGATGTGGAATATTAGGAGTAATAGTCCCATGGCTCTGAATGACGGGATGATGTGAGATATTAGGGGTAATAGTCCCATGGCTCTGAATGACGGGATGATGTGAGATATTAGGGGTAATAGTCCCATGGCTCTGAATGACGGGATGATGTGAGATATTAGGAGTAATAGTCCCATGGCTCTGAATGACGGGATGATGTGAGATATTAGGGGTAATAGTCCCATGGCTCTGAATGACGGGATGATGTGAGATATTAGGGGTAATAGTCTCATGGCTCTGAATGACGGGAGGATGTGGGATATTAGGGGTAGTAGTCCAGTGGCTCTGACGGGATGATGTGGGATATTAGGGGTAGTAGTCCAGTGGCTCTGACGGGATGATGTGAGATATTAGGAGTAATAGTCCCATGGCTCTGAATGACGGGATGATGTGAGATATTAGGGGTAATAGTCCCATGGCTCTGAATGACGGGATGATGTGGGATATTAGCGTTAGTAGTCCGGTGGCTCTGACGGGATGATGTGAGATATTAGGAGTAATAGTCCCATGGCTCTGAATGACGGGATGATGTGAGATATTAGGGGTAATAGTCCCATGGCTCTGAATGACGGGAGGATGTGGGATATTAGGGGTAGTAGTCCGGTGGCTCTGACGGGATGATGTGAGATATTAGGAGTAATAGTCCCATGGCTCTGAATGACGGGATGATGTGAGATATTAGGGGTAATAGTCCCATGGCTCTGAATGATGGGATGATGTGGGATATTAGCGTTAGTAGTCCGGTGGCTCTGACGGGATGATGTGAGATATTAGGGGTAATAGTCCAGTGGCTCTGAATGATGGGATGATGTGAGATATTAGGGGTAGTAGTCCAGTGGCTCTGATGGGATGATATGGGATATTAGGGGTAGTAGTCCGGTAGCTCTGAATGATGGGTGATGAGGGATATTAAAGTGAGTGTGGCTATGCGGTGTGGGCAGGCTATACACTCAGCTTTATATAAATAGATATAATCATTATAATTTGTTATAACTAACCACAGTTAGATACTATGCCCGGGCAACGCTGGACTCTTCAGCTTGTTTAAAATAAAGCTGTGTATTTTATTATCATATGGTTTGCTTCTTTGGACTACCGAACTTACTGTAAGTCCTCTGGTAGTAATAACGTAGCAACAGTCCAGGTTTCTGGTTATTACACAATGATAACTACAGCGGGTGTATAACTACAAGTCCACAGAATCTGCATTTTGGTACTGACATAAATTAGATTGCCAGCACCTATTCTTAGTAGGGCTGGTGCAGTTGGTACTTGTTTTTTTTTTTTTTTTTAATTAGCAGATAAAAACTAATGTTCAAGCACATCTTTAATGCAACACTATATCTTAAAAGGCATCTATCAACAGCTTTTTGCAACTTAATCTGAGAGCAGCATAATGTAGGGGCAGAGAGCCTGATTCCAGAGATGTGTCACTTATTTGGCTGTATGTTGTAGTTTTAAAACAAATCAGTGTTTTATCAGCAGGACTACATGTCACATGCAAGCCAGTCCAGCTACTCTGTGTAACCCCACCCTCACCAGTAATTGGCAGCTGGCTGACAGTGTACACAGGAGGCTGCCAACTAGGGATGTGGTTGGAGTTATACATTGCATTCTGAGCACTGCTACATTTACAGCAGAAAAAACAGGGATTTTATCAAAACTGCACCAAGCAGTCCAGTAAGTGACACATCATTGGAATCAGGCTTCCTGCCTCTAAAATCATGCTGCTCTTAGATTACTTAGCAAAATCCTGCTGGACAGATTTCCTTTAAAGAAAACTTTTGTGAACATTATTCTTCAGAGGAAGTACAGCTTTTTGTCATAGAAATGTAAAAAAAAATATATAAAATTTTAAAAAATAAATATATTATACTAAACATGCTGCTGGATTAAACCCAACTTCACAATGCCAGATCATTGTGAAAGACCAAAAAGGTAGATTTTAAGGATTTCTAAACATTGATGTAAAAAACAAAATTGTTATTTTATATGCCGAATGCTTCAATTAGGTTTATTTTTGATATTTCAGTAGAATGTAAAATTACCATTGAATACGATACATAAGTAACCTATGGAGAGGTTGCCTATATGGCTAATATACCCATAAATAAGTAATCCTTGTTTTAAGTCCATGGTCTTCAGATTCAGCTCTACAAGATATTACATAGCACATGTGTATACCAAGACCATATGATTTAAGTGGATGACACACAAACAAAATTATAGACACCACATTATTTTTGTACTAGCTATTGAACCCGTTCTACGCCCGGGTGGCGAGCATTTATATTGGTATATTGTCTCCATCATGGTATGTGCTGCTCCATCCTGCGTCCCCATCCTGTCATGCGCTGCTCCATCCTGCGTCCCCATCCTGTCATGTGCTGCTCCATCCTGCGTCCCCATCCTGTCATGCGCTGCTCCATCCTGCGTCCCCATCCTGTCATGTGCTGCTCCATCCTGCGTTCCCTTTCCTGTCATGCGCTGCTCCCATCCTGCGTCCCATCCTGTCATGCGCTGCTCCCATCCTGCGTCCCCATCCTGTGATGCGCTGCTCCCATCCTGTGATGCGCTGCTCCCATCCTGCGTCCCCATCCTGTCATGTGCTGCTCCATCCTGCGTCCCCATCCTGTCATGCGCTGCTCCATCATGCGTCCCCATCCTGTCATGCGCTGCTCCATCCTGCGTCCCCATCCTTATGTGCTGCTGCATCCTGCGTCCCCATCCTTATGTGCTGCTGCATCCTGCGTCCCCATCCTTATGTGCTGCTGCATCCTGCGTCCCCATCCTTATGTGCTGCTCCATCCTGCGTCCCCATCCTTATGTGCTGCTCCCATCCTGCGTCCCCATCCTTATGTGCTGCTCCATCCTGCGTCCCCATCCTTATGTGCTGCTGCATCCTGCGTCCCCATCCTTATGTGCTGCTGCATCCTGCGTCCCCATCCTTATGTTCATGCTGCATCCTGCGTCCCCATCCTTATGTGCTGCTGCATCCTGCGTCCCCATCCTTATGTGCTGCTGCATCCTGCGTCCCCATCCTTATGTGCTGCTCCATCCTGCGTCCCCATCCTTATGTGCTGCTGCATCCTGCGTCCCCATCCTTATGTACTGCTGCATCCTGCGTCCCCATCCTTATGTGCTGCTGCATCCTGCGTCCCCATCCTTATGTTCATGCTGCATCCTGCGTCCCCATCCTTATGTTCATGCTGCATCCTGCGTCCCCATCCTTATGTTCATGCTGCATCCTGCGTCCCCATCCTTATGTGCTGCTCCATCCTGCGTCCCCATCCTTATGTGCTGCTCCATCCTGCGTCCCCATCCTTATGTGCTGCTGCATCCTGCGTCCCCATCCTTATGTGCTGCTCCCATCCTGCGTCCCCATCCTTATGTTCATGCTGCATCCTGCGTCCCCATCCTTATGTGCTGCTGCATCCTGCGTCCCCATCCTTATGTGCTGCTCCCATCCTGCGTCCCCATCCTTATGTTCATGCTGCATCCTGCGTCCCCATCCTTATGTGCTGCTGCATCCTGCGTCCCCATCCTTATGTTCATGCTGCATCCTGCGTCCCCATCCTTATGTTCATGCTGCATCCTGCGTCCCCATCCTTATGTGCTGCTCCATCCTGCGTCCCCATCCTTATGTGCTGCTCCATCCTGCGTCCCCATCCTTATGTGCTGCTCCCATCCTGCGTCCCCATCCTTATGTGCTGCTCCATCCTGCGTCCCCATCCTGTTATGTGCTGCTCCATCCTGCGTCCCCATCCTTATGTGCTGCTCCCATCCTGCGTCCCCATCCTTATGTGCTGCACCATCCTGCGTCCCCATCCTGTTATGTGCTGCTCCATCCTGCGTCCCCATCCTTATGTGCTGCTCCATCCTGCGTCCCCATCCTTATGTGCTGCTCCATCCTGCGTCCCCATCCTTATGTGCTGCTCCATCCTGCGTCCCCATACTGTTATGTGCTGCTCCATCCTGCGTCCCCATCCTTATGTGCTGCTGCATCCTGCATCCCCATCCTTATGTGCTGCTCCATCCTGCGTCCCCATCCTTATGTGCTGCTCCATCCTGCGTCCCCATCCTTATGTGCTGCTCCATCCTGCGTCCCCATCCTTATGTGCTGCTCCATCCTGCGTCCCCATCCTTATGTGCTGCTCCATCCTGCGTCCCCATCCTTATGTGCTGCTCCATCCTGCGTCCCCATCCTCATGTGCTGCTCCATCCTGCGTCCCGATCCTGTTATGTGCTGCTCCATCCTGCGTCCCCATCCTTATGTGCTGCTCCATCCTGCGTCCCCATCCTGTTATGTGCTGCTCCATCCTGCGTCCCCATCCTTATGTGCTACTCCCATCCTGCGTCCCCATCCTTATGTGCTGCTCCATCCTGCGTCCCCATCCTTATGTGCTGCTGCATCCTGCGTCCCCATCCTTATGTGCTGCTCCATCCTGCGTCCCCATCCTTATGTGCTGCTCCATCCTGCGTCCCCATCCTTATGTGCTGCTCCCATCCTGCGTCCCCATCCTTATGTGCTGCTCCATCCTGCGTCCCCATCCTTATGTGCTGCTCCATCCTGCGTCCCCATCCTTATGTGCTGCTCCATCCTGCGTCCCCATCCTTATGTGCTGCTCCATCCTGCGTCCCCATCCTTATGTGCTGCTCCATCCTGCGTCCCCATCCTTATGTGCTGCTCCATCCTGCGTCCCCATCCTTATGTGCTGCTCCATCCTGCGTCCCCATACTGCCTCTGACCCGCTCGGCGCCGAGTGCTGGGGGGCCTGAGCAGGCGGGGACACCGGCGCGCTGTGGGGGTCAGGTGCCGGTATCGCCGCCAGCTCAGGCCCCCCCAGCACTTACTATACTCACCTGTCCGGCGTTCCATCGCTGAGCGCCGCCATCTTCCCGGTCTCCTGGCCGTGACTGTTCAGTCAGAGGGCGGCGCCGGCGCGCATTAAGTGCGTCATCGCGCCCTCTGAACTGAAGGCCACAGACCGAAGACCGGGAAGATGGCGCCGCTCAGCGATGGAATGGGGACAGGTGAATATAGGCCGATACTCACCCTCCTGGCGGTCCCTGCTTCTGCGGTGGAGATCGCGGTGTGTGTTCAGTGAGAACGCACACCGCGATCTCCCGGGAGCGTCGCTCTGTGAGGCCCAGACTGCGCCGGCGCTTGCGCTTGCGCAGTCTATAGAGGCTTCGGACAGAGTGACGCTCCCAGCGTTATATTATAGATGTCAAAGGGTTCTCTCCTTCTCTGTACCTGTCTGTCAGTTTGTATATTTCATTTTATATACAGCTCTGGCAAAAATTAGGAGACCACCACATCAAAACCCTGTCATGGGCAGCCCAATCTCCAGACCTGAACCCCATTGAAAACCTCTGGAATGTAACCAAGAGGATGATGGATAGTCACAAGCCATCAAACAAAGAAGAACTGCTTGCATTTTTGCGCCAGAAGCAGTGTGAAAGACTGGTGGAAAGCATGCCAAGACGCATGAAAGCTGTGATTAAAAATCATGGTTATTCCACAAAATATTGATTTCTGAACTCTTCCTGAGTTAAAACATTAGTATTGTTGTTTCTAAATGATTATGAACTTGTTTTCTTTGTATCTTTTGAGGTCTGAAAGCACTGTTTTTTTTAAATTTTGACCATTTTTCTTTGTCAGAAAAAAAATACAAAACGTATTGCTTGGAAGTTCGGAGACATGTTGTCAGAAGTTTATAGAATATAAGAACAATTCACATTTTACTCAATAATATACCTATAAAGAGAAAAATCAGACAAACTGAACATTTTGCAGTGGTCTCTTAATTTTTGCCAGAGCTGTTTGTATGTTAATCTATGTATCTCATGTACTGAACCTTGGAATTAGTGGTGCTTTCAAAATAAATATTAGGAATATTAGGAAAACCTAATAGGAATTTGATTTATCAACTTGCAAATTACATTACGTTGTTTAAGAAAGCAATCACGCTACTTATGTAGTAGAACAAATAGTATATCCGAAATCTAAAATAGTAAAGAATATTGGTTGCCAGTCTATAATTCTATACAGCTGACTTCTCATGCATGTTTTGCTAGAACTCGGGCATAAAAATTTGAAATGTCAAAAAAAAGTTTTGCGCACTATTGGCGAATTTTGTCATTTTTACACAAGTTCTGGGAAACTCTGCCAACTTCCTATAAAAAAAAAAATAGGTCAGAGATTTGCCCAGAAAGGACGTGGACAGGCGCAGCCACAAAAGTTTCAATAGAAAAAGTTCTCCGGCCCATGACTGGTGTGCACTTCTTGCGGTGGCATACTTCAGCTGATACATGAGCAACAGCCAATCAGAGGCATAAAAGTTCTTAAAGACTGACGCATTTTTCACCTGAACATTGCTTATCAAAATTGGTGCATAAAACACCAGACTTTATAAATTTGAGCCAATGTCCTGTGTAAAAAGTCACAAGACTTTCAGGGAACCTGTCCACGCACTTTCAGAAAACCATAAACTGTCATGATTTGGAAGCTAAACTGTTACATTTGTAAAATAAAATCACGATTTTGAGACCACAATAATTTTTCCAAACTGCACAATTAACCTTGGACTTTAGGAAAGTTAGAGCTTTGCTGTTGTTTTCCAAGAAATGGACTCTCATTTTTCCTTTTGCTGGTTTGGGCAGCTGTTCCCCTGAAATGAACTCCAGAAGACGTAACAGGTATAATCCATCTTTAAGTTCGGTGTAGATGTCCGTTATTGGGATGCTATCCTGTATAAAAAAAGAACAGAATTAGCAACCTCATGGATGGTGCATGAATTAACTATATCCATAATTATTACAAAGTCATGTAAGTACACAAGCCGATTATTCTACTTTTACAGAATGTCCTGCACCTCTTGGTGAGGCTTACAATCAAATGTTTCAACCTTTGGAACATTCATGGGGGCCATATTAACTAAGCTAAATTTTTGGAATTAAACTTGAAGAATGTGTATGTAGATAATATGTACTTGGATGTATAAAACCACATATAAAATCCAAGCATTTCATCATAGCGGTCTATACCGGTGAGCTTTCCTACTGCAGCAGGATAATGAGTGGACCATCAGTGGCTTGGATGCTGGAACTCCTGGTGATCATTTATCATAGTGGGAATTTGTCAGCAGCTAAATGTTCTACCTGACGTTGCACCTAGTATCAGCAGTGGGTGATAATGTAATACATGATCATGCAGTCATTCAAAATGCAAATAATTGGATCTTTGGGGCCTGATTCATCATTTGTGGGTTTTAAAGTAATTTTTCTAATTTTTTGCACATGGTGTTCTCTGAATTTTGTTGCACCAAATTAATCAAAACACCACATCCGATTCATGCAATTTAATGAGAACCTGTCAGGACAATTTTGTAAAGCAAAGACATTGTGTAATGGTGATGTAACACAGATAAAACTAATACCTTTGGTTAAGGAATCCATTTTGTGGTTCTTCTTTAATCACCATTTGACATTTTCTGCTAATTAGATTTCGGTGCACAGGTGCCGAACTGTGCACTGGGTCTTCTCCTCCCTATCTGTGATTTCCCAGCTCCTCTGCCTGCCTACAGTCTGTGATTCACAGACCAGAGGCAGGCAAAGGGGCCCAGGAATCACAGACCAGAGGCAGGTGGAGGGGCCCAGGAATCACAGACCAGAGGCAGGTGGAGGGGCCTGGGAATCACAGACCAGAGGCAGGCGGAGGGGCCCAGGAATCACAAACCAGAGGCAGGTGGAGGGGCCCGGGAATCACAGACCAGAGGCAGGTAAAGGGGCCCAGGAATCACAAACCAGAGGCAGGTGGAGGGGCCCGGGAATCACAGACCAGAGGCAGGTAAAGGGGCCCAGGAATCACAGACCAGAGGCAGGTGGAGGGGCCCGGGAATCACAGACCAGAGGCAGGTGGAGGGGCCCGGGAATCACAGACCAGAGGCAGGTGGAGGGGCCCGGGAAGCACAGACCAGAGGCAGGTGGAGGGGCCCAGGAATCACAGACCAGAGGCAGGTGGAGGGGCCCAGGAATCACAGACCAGAGGCAGGTGGAGGGGCCCGGGAAGCACAGACCAGAGGCAGGTGGAGGGGCCTGGGAATCACAGACCAGAGGCAGGCGGAGGGGCCCAGGAATCACAAACCAGAGGCAGGTGGAGGGGCCCGGGAATCACAGACCAGAGGCAGGTAAAGGGGCCCAGGAATCACAGACCAGAGGCAGGTGGAGGGGCCCGGGAAGCACAGACCAGAGGCAGGTGGAGGGGCCTGGGAATCACAGACCAGAGGCAGGCGGAGGGGCCCAGGAATTAGACCAGAGGCAGGAGGAGGGGCCCAGGAATCACAGACCAGAGGCAGGAGGAGGGGCCCGGGAAGCACAGACCAGAGGCAGGTGGAGGGGCCCAGGAATCACAGACCAGAGGCAGGCGGAGGGGCCCAGGAATCACAAACCAGAGGCAGGTGGAGGGGCCTGGGAAGCACAGACCAGAGGCAGGCGGAGGGGCCCAGGAATCACAGACCAGAGGCAGGTGGAGGGGCCCGGGAATCACAGACCAGAGGCAGGTGGAGGGGCCCAGGAATCACAGACCAGAGGCAGGCGGAGGGGCCCAGGAATCACAGACCAGAGGCAGGAGGAGGGGCCCAAGAATCACAGACCAGAGGCAGGTGGAGGGGCCCGGGAATCACAGACCAGAGGCAGGTGGAGGGGCCCAGGAATCACAGACCAGAGGCAGGCGGAGGGGCCCAGGAATCACAGACCAGAGGCAGGTGGAGGGGCCCGGGAAGCACAGATCAGAGCAGACTTTGGTGCCAAAGAGTCACAGACTGGAGGCAGGCAGAATCACAGACAGGGAGAATAAGACACAGTGCACAGTCTGGCCCCTGTGCACCTATATCTAATTAGCAGAAGACTTCAAATGGTGATTAAAGAAGAACCACAAAGTGGATTTCTTCACCAAAGCTATCAGTGTAATCTGTATAAGGCTAGGTTCACATTGCATTAGGGCAGTCCGTTTAGCGCATAGCGCTACAGACTGCGCTAATGCAATGTCCCAAAAGGGATCGCATTTGCCGATCCCGCTAGCGCAGATTCCCGATCTGCGCTAACGAGGAACGGACCGCGAACGCTGCAAGCAGCGTTCGCGGTCCGTCACTCAAATGACGGTACATTGCTAGCGCACGCCCAATGTGGGCGTGCGCTAGCGATGCGTTCGCCATTACAAACAATGGCGGCGTTAACGGACTACGTTACACCGCGTTATGACGGGGTGTAACGTAGTCCGTTAAACGGGTTGACATAACGTAATGTGAACCAAGCCTTACAGCGCCATTACAACCATGTTTTTACTTTTCATTACAAAATCTTGCTGACAGGTTTTCTGCAAACAAAGCCCCAAATTGTCCTTTTTCTGTCTTTAACAGTTTTTGCGATTTTTCAGAGTAAAAAGCTGCACATTTTGCAACAGTCAGCAAACAAGATGCAACGTTCTAATTGGCATCCATAAAATCACTCCAGAGGGAAACTGGAGTAAAGTTGTGCCAAAGTTGTATGACTTTACAAAAAAGCCACATTTCATGAATCAGTCTAAATCATCTGGAAAAGCTACATATGATATAAGGAGGCAATATAAGAAATAAAATAAAAGAGAAACATTTTAAAGAAGTAAAAAAAAACAGGAGTGGGAAGAAATGTTGGTTATCCACTGGCAACATTTTTTAGATGATTCCTATTTCTAGGCTTGAGAAGCTATACACGAATGCCGCAATGTGTGGCGCTCGCACCCCTAAAAACAAAACAGGGTTAACAAAATATCACAGCTGTTTGCGTTTAAGCCAAGGTAGCCTGGAAAATGGGTCTTGGCTCATGGTTTTCAATTTCTCAAATGTAGGGAGGCTAGAGCCGGATGAAATATGTTGGAAAGGGCGGCGTTATGCAGCCCACAACAGAGAAATTGGTCTTTGTGGGGTTTAAGTGGAATGCAGGATTAGAAGTATCAGTGGGCTAATTATCCTTTACAAAATATTGCTGTCTTTTTTTTTTTTACTTTTTCAATATCATTCATCAATGTAGACGGTACAAAGAAACATTTCAACACAGTCATAGTCTCACTCAAGCAAAAATACTCTCAGTTGACGTTAGGCTTCATTTTGAAAGATGAGTCTGAAGAGCGTTTCCCTCCTATTTCTGATTACCGTACTTTACGACTTCCATTCTTCTATCTCTACAGTTTGCTCTAGCTTGGGTCCAGGGCTATACTCCAGGAGCTCTTCAGGCACCCATCAGGGAGGTACATTATATTTGACTAAGGGTGGTTTCACACTTGCGTTTTTGTCTGCAGCGTTTTTTACCCAAAAAACGCATGCGTTTTTTTCCCTATATTTAACATTGAAAACGCATGCGTTTTTTGGTGTACGCGTTTGCACGCGTTTGTGAACGCATGCGTTTTTTTACTGCATGCGTTCATTTTCTAAAATGCAACTTGTAGTATTTTGAGGGGCGTTTTTTTTCCCCAAAAAAACGAATGCGTTTACATGCGTTTTTTTTTGGACAAAAAATGCATTGGAGTCAATGGGGACGCATGCGTTTTTTTGGACATGCGTTTGCATGCGTTTTTTTGACGCATGCGTTTTTTTTGGCACCATTGAATTAACTGTAGATAAGGATGTCTAGACACTGATAAGCCTCCCCCATAGCAGCAGGGTTATAAAAGGAAGGTTGGGGGAAGTTTCTGGTCACTTCTCATCAGACTCCAAAGAAGACAGCACCCTGCCCGGACACATTGTTGGACAAGACACAGAGCAATGTGAGTATATCCTAGCCAATGCATTCATTTTCAATTTTTTGGATCTACATGTCCTAATTTCTTCAATTTTTTTCTTTCAACACGCATCAGAATGTCTTCTCCGGTTTCTTCGTCTGATGAGGAGTTCCAGCCACGGCAATCAGAAGTGGATCACGTGAGCGAGGTAATTTTTTTGTCCGTCAGCTTGGTAAGTATTGACTGTCACATCGACACATGAGGCAATTTTTTTTTTTTAATTTTATAGAGCACTTCAACTGAAGGACAGAGAGGGACTGAGCAGCGGAGTCAAGGTCCAGGTGGAAGACAGCAGCGGGTATGTATACCAGGCAGACTGTCCTTATTGTAATATTCTTTACTTTTCTGTACCCTTGTTTTTCTTTACATTTTTCTTGTATCATCCTTTTCTGAAAGTTGTCTTTCATATTCCTGCCCTTTCTCATCTTCGTGTCTTATTTTTTCCAAATGTGGTTGAGCAAACTTAAATGATTTTCTTTTAATTTTAGGTTTCACAACGGGACGACGACCGGATTGATAATGACCTGCTGATCAGTCTGGTCCAGGAGCGAGTCCCGTTGTGGGACAGCCGGGATCAACAGCACTCCGTCAATAGTGTTCTCCGTCGTTTGTGGAGTGAGGTGGCCCAAGCCTTGTGGGATGGCTGGGAGAATTCCCCGCCACGGGTCCGTAATGCATTTGGTAAGTATTGCACGGTAGTGTGAAGCAACAGACCTTGGCCATGCTCTCTTGACTGTGTGTGATGAAAGAAACTTTTCGTAGTTTCTGTCATCACACACAGTCACGAGAGCACGGCCAAAAGTCCTTATTCTGACCATTATATTTTATTGTTATTTCACAGTGGACAAAGTAAGGACACGTTGGCGTTCCATGAAGGACCGCTTCAACAAGGACCTGTGTGCAGAGAAGAGTGCAGCTAGTGGTTCCGGAGCAAGGCACCGGCTCTACAAATACCACCGTGTGTTGGCCTTCCTGAGACCGATCCTTCTCATGAGAACGTAAGTATTTCTCACATGCCTCCGGTTGTATTGCATAGACATAATCTGTCATTTTTAATTCCACAGGATGTACCGTCTTGTTATAGTTTGGTATTAATTTTCTGTTTTCTTTTTTCACAGCACACACTGCACGACTGTCGCCACAGGTTCTGGAGCGGTCCTTCAGCCGGCAGCCACGGACCCGTCCCAGCCATCCAGCAGCGCAGCACCAGGTGGGTCTTCTACACTCACTGGAGACCAGGGGGCTGGCCCATCAGGTCTTCCCCTTTCGCAGTCCTCTTTCGCTGCACCCATTTTTGCGGGCTCATCCCGGCAGCGACAGAGGGCTTCGGATAGGTCCCTCATGCCCGAGTTTTTGCACTTGAGCTCGGTTTTACACGAAGCTATCAAGGCTTTAGGTGACAGAATGGATGTGTCCCATAACCTGTTAGAGTGCCGCATCCAGGATGTCGCCAAAAGCGTTGATCAAGTGAAAGCCGACCTCCAGAAGCCAGCTCATCATTTTTTTAATCAAATCGAACAGGGCATGTCGGAACACCTTAGCCCTGATCTCCAGCTGAGTGTGATGCAGGCCTGCAATGTTGCTTTTGTGCAGGCTATGCAGCAGAGTCAGAGTCGTAATGTGGCGGCATATCCAACTGTGCCGTCACTGTCACAAGTAAACACTATTCCTACCTCTGCTGCATACCACTGCACGGCCACCTCTATTCCCTCTACAGGTGTACTCCACTACAGCGCCAACACGATGACGAGTGCTGTTGGACATCCCACCGCCACCACCGTGACGACCGCTGCTCCGGCTTGGACCTCCTCCGCTCACACCACGATGACGCAGGACCCTGGCGTGGCTTATCGGCCCGGCACCCTCCCGATGCAGCAGGACCCATCCATGCAATATCGGACCGGCCCACCCCCGATGCAGCAGGACCGAGGCCTGGCATATGGGACCGGACCCACCCCGATGCAGCAGGACCGAGGCGTTGCTTTCCGGGCAGGACACCCCCCGATGCAGCAGGACCCATCCATGGCGTATCGCACCGGGCCCCCCATGATGCAGCACGACCAAGCCATACCTTCCCGGACAGGACCCACCCCGATGCAGCCCACCCCGATGCAGCAGGACCCATCCATGGCTTTACGTTCCCCCCCCCAACGATGCACCAGGAACCTGGGAGGGTGTTATGTTCCCCCCCCCCCCCCCAACGAGGCACCAGGATCCTGGGAGGGTTTTTGTTTCCCCCCCCAACGAGGCACCAGGATCCTGGGAGGGTTTTTGTTTCCCCCCCCCCAACGAGGCACCAGGACCCAGGCGGGACTTTATCTTTTCCCCCATTGGACTCAGACATTGCCGAGCGCTCCACAATGGAGACTGACTGTTTAATTGTGGAGCCGGGTCCTGACGTGTCTCCCGCCTACACTTTACAACCTAGCCCCAGAAGACTTCCCCCAACCCGGAAAACCCAACGTAAAACTGGCAAAACTCATAAAAAACAAAAAACTTTGATTATTCCTCCCCCATCACCTACCGATGTGTCTCAACCTTCCAGTGTGTCTCAAGCCCCTCATGTATTAAGCCCCATCCCCGAACTTCCAGACCCTTCAAGTTTTCTTGCCCATTCTCCTGCCACCTCTGCCTCCTCCACAGTGAGCCAGGCTTCAGTTCTGAATACCCCCCAGTTACGTCACTCAACCCCAAGCCGGCGTGGTTCAACCCGGCGCGGTACCAAGAAATAAATTGTTGTTTTTCCTCAATAAAAAAAAAAGATTATTTGCAACAATTATGTTTGGTTTATTGTGTCTTTCACCGCTCTCAATACACACCAATAAAGTTTGTCACACACTTATTCTTTTGGCCTACACATATTTCCAGTAGTATAAAATACCAGACAACATCTATATGTGTTTCTTTAGTATACAGATATGAGTTGGCCAAAAAAATAGCAGTTATTTCCATACTCTTATTTTTAATTTTTAACTAGTGTAGTGTCACTGTCCAAAGAGAAAATGGTGGCAATCAAGTTCAGAACTCAACTGAACCGGTCAGATGTCAAAATAGACACCTGACCTGTTTAGTTGATTACTGACTTGTATATTCACCCTATTCTATATAGCACATTATGTGACAATTTTTGTCAAACTGATAGGACAATGGTTGGCACACGCTAACTATCTATCCTCACCTGGGCAGGTGTAAGAAATTTTGAATTCATGATCATGTATATGTTCATCATGAATTCATTATTTCTTACACTTGACTTGACGGGTATAGAGAGCGTGCCAGTCTTGACGCAATGACGTCAAGAAGATTACCAATAAATAAATTTAAATCTGGTTACATTATTATAAGTATGCGTGTTTATATCATTCTTTGTAAACCAAAATAGGGAGTGCAACAGAGGTCAATTATGATTAAAAAAAAATCTAATTATTACCTCATCAACTATCACCCACTCCTGGTTTTGGATTACAAATTATGATATACATATCTACTGCCCATCTTTGTTCAACCTTTTTTTAGAGAGGAAAAAGACAGGAGACCTGGTGAACACAACAAAGTTTATTAATTAGAAAAATTTGTATCAGTATTTAATAATTGGTAAACATTAACATACAACAGGACATTTAAACAACATTGTCCTGCCATGAAACCCGTCCAATATCGGACACAAAATAGGCCGCAAATTGGTCCCGCATAAGACCAACGGCTGCAGTTGACCGCATCGGGTGATGCTGAAAATCTGGCAATGGGTGTGAAACTGGTTCATCAAGTTCAATGTGGGGTCGCTCCTTAGCCATTATATAATTGTGTAGAACCACACAGGCTTTGACCACCTCGTCCACAGTTTCCACTTTTAGATTGATGGCTTTTGCAAGAATGCGCCATTTAGCAACCAGAATGCCAAAGCTGCATTCTACGGTTCTTCTGGCCCTGGTCAGTCTGTAGTTGTATATTCTGCGTGTGTGGTCCAAGTCCCTACTAGAATAGGGCTTCAGGAGATTTTCACACATCTGGAAGGCCTCATCCCCAACCATAACAAATGGCAGCGGTGGGCCTTGAGTGTTGGGGAGAGGCTGTGGAGGGGGAAAATTAAAATTGTTGCCATATACCCGACGGCCCATATCCGAGCTTTTGAATGTCTGGGAATCATTGCCACGGCCAAAAGCTCCAATGTCCACGGCGATGAAGCGACACTCCGCATCCGCTATTGCCATGAGCACTACCGAAAAATATTTTTTATAATTAAAAAACTCAGATCCGGTTCTGGCAGGTTTAACAATGCGGATGTGCTTCCCATCCACCGCCCCTAAACAGTTTGGAAAATCACACACGTTCAAAAATGTTTTTGATATTTCCCGCCACATGTCCACGGTGGGTACGGGTATAAACTCCTCACGGAGTACATTCCATAACGCACGACAGGTGTCCACAACAATTCCGGACAGGGTTGAGATTCCAAGGCGGTATTGGAAGTGCAGGGAAGATAAACTCTCTCCTGTGGCCAGAAATCTAGAAGAAAAGGAAACAAAAACAAAAATTAAAATCTGCTCTTAATGGTGTTTTTAAATAAGAAAAAGGTAAAAAAAAAAAACCCAAAATACATGTCATAACCAAAAATTTGGACTGTCATTGGTTTAGTTTTGGAAAGTACCGTAATGTCACTAACAGACGTTCCTCGGGTGGAATTGCTCTACGGAGCCGTGTGTCCTGTCGCCGTATGGAACCTTCTACACGAGACAGTAAATCCCGGAAAGAATCCTGAGACATTCTGGTGTAATCCTGGAATTTCTCCGGGTTGGCATTCAGCTCCGCATAGAGCGTGTGATATGCTCCACGGGTCTCACGCACTTCAATGATGGGGTGCCTCCAAAAACGCCGACGCTGTCTCCTTCTCCATCTTTGGCGGTTTCGGTCTTGCTCCCAAGCAAAAACACAGGCAAGGAAAATCTTGAAGCTGAACTCCAGTTTGAAATAAAAGTTCGCCATTGAAAGATCCATCATGACACCGTAAACAGTAGCAAGCTCTGAAAATTTCTGTTCCCCTAGGGTCTATATATTGATTGCCAATCATGTACGCCCTCTCTGTTCCCATTGGTTGTGTCTGGTAACCTTTTTTTTTATTTTTTATTTTTTTTTAAATCCCCAAAAAAAGCAAACGCATGCAAAAACGCATGTAAACGCGTGTAAATGCTGTGTTTTTTTGACGCACGCGTTAAATGCGTGCATCAAAAAAACGCAGCGTTTACACGCGTTTACATGCGTTTTTGTACCATGCGTTTTTTTTTAAAAACGCATGCGTTCAAAAACGCAAGTGTGAAACCAGCCTAAGATATGGGAATGTTTCTGATAATGAGATCATCTACCTATATGTTTTTTTTTCCGTGAGGTTGTTACATTATTAAGGAACCAAAGAATCTCATCTCTTCTTTTTTTCCTTTGCAATATGTTGTTGCATTACATTATGTTTCATAATTAATGCTAACCAACTGACTGTATAAATTATATATAATTTGCAATTTGCTATTAAACTATACTGTTATATGTTGTTACACTGATTGTCTTAATAAAAACTTACAAATAGAAAAGGTTTTTTAAGCTCGCAACTCTTCTTACCTCCCTTAACCCAAATTCTCACAAAACCCAAATTGTTCTGTTTTAATGAGAGATTATACCATTTACAATTTCTAATACTGAGGGTTTTTTTGTAGTAAAGCAGCTGTTGCCTTCCCCCTCTACCAAACAAGTCACCAGGGTAGGGACATAACAGTCGCAGTCTCAGAGAGTGCGACCGCGCTAGTGAGGAAGGGGGGCCCACAAACGCCAATTTCATCTGGATGTGCATCCTGGGACGCACATTCAGTTGAAATGTTTTGTGGCACAGAGACTCACTGGCTTGCTGCCCTGCAATACATCCCAAGGCCTGCGGCTGACATCAGCTTGCCTGTGATGCGCGGCTCAAAGCAGTAACGCCATGACCTGCTTGTGGTGTCAAGGCAAAGTCAGCTGCCAGCTACTGTGTCTGCTACAGAAGTGGATGACGTGCTGCTGCGGAAGGTAGGAATAATTTTTTTCTTTCTTTTTAAAATGTGCTGGAAGAAAATGGATTGAGCCTAGGATGTGAGACATTATACCAGAATGGGGGACATTATACCTGAATGGGGAGCATTATACCAGAATTGGGAGCATTATACCGGGAAGGGGGTTATTATACTACAATGGGGACATTATACCAAGATGGGGGGAATTATACCAGAATTTGGAGCATTACACCAGAGTGGGGGGGCATTATACTAGGATAGGAGGCCAATATACTAGGATGGGAACATATATACAAGAATATGGATATTATATTAGAATTGAGGATATCATACTAGGATGGGGTCTTTACACCAGAATAGAGATATTATACCACAGTGAGGGACATTACACCAGGACAGAGGACATTATACCAAAATAGAGGTCATTATACCAGGAAGGTGCACAGGATGGGGGAAGGTGTTATAACATGGGGCCTAGGATGAGCAACATTATTACTAGAGGAGGGGGAGAGATTATTACAAGAAAGAGCTAGGACAGAGGACATTATTACGTGGGTGGTGAACACATTTGTCTTTATAGGATGTAGATCGCTACAAGGGTCCACACATCTACCAAATCAGATTTTATTTGCGCTACTGCAATGCCCAGGTGCAACTTCTATCTATACATTCCCTAAAGTTACGCCCTGAACCCACCCCAGGGTGTTATTTTACCACAACACAATAACTATCACAGTCAGGGAGAGATTTGCTGTCTGTTAACGTTAGGATGGCTCTGCTACACCGCACACAACATTGAATCACATTCCATGACAGTATCTAGCCCACATTTATTGCCACATAAAAATGACACTTTTATGATTGCAACTGACTTGTAATGGCAGTTCAGAGGTCAAAACCCACTGCGAAAGGTATAAAATGAATTCCCCTGCAGATGCCTGGTAATTTTGTGTTCCAAAGTTCTTAACATTCATAGACAGGAAGGCGTTTATAACTAGCGCATGTAAAGAAGATTTGTCACCTCATATCACAAAACTAACTGCATACGTAATTACATATATTTTTTAGATATGATGAGGCTGGCCTATGAGAAAAATGGATCACACACCCAATGTGATATGAATTTTTCAAAGTAAGTACACCAGCCTTATCAGGTTTAAGAGTTCTATTTTACCCCTAGCTATTTAGGGACTGAAGCAATTTATACAATTTCAAGATGGTAATAGATTTTCAATTTTCCTTATAGTCATAATGGCTTGTTTGTTTTTTGTTTGTTTTTTTGTTGAGTGAGTTGTAAGGGGTGTGAGGACAGCAAATTGGCATTTTTTTTTTAATTCACGGTGTTCATCATACTGAATAAGTGACATGTGAATTACAGTCTATGGGTCAGTTCAATTATGGCAAACCCAAATTTTTATCTATTTTCTGCTTTCCTGCAATAAAATCAGATAAAAAATAGTTTTTGTGTCGCAAATAGTCTGAGGTGCCCTAATTCTTTTAATTTCCAATGGAAAGAGCAGTACGAGGGCTTATAGTTTGAAGTAAGAGGTGATCTGCTTATTTAGACTATTTGTAGGTGTTTGTGATATTTTACCGCTTTTTGTTTCAGTTTTTCGGATGTAAATGAACAAAAAACAGCAATAGTATCTTTTTTTAAAATATATATTCACAATATTCTCTAAACTGGTTAACGAATTACGGTATGTTTGTATAGAAGCGGTGGTCAGAAATGTCATACTAACAATTTTATCCATTGCTTTAGTTATTTAATTTATTTACATGGGAATGAAAAACAAGAACGGAGAAAAGGTGATTTTAATTTTTGCATTTATATATTTTTTTAAATTTCAGTCCCAGTTAGGGATTTGAACTTGAATGCACTTGAGCGCTCATATAATATACAGTATTACATATGTGTTCTATTGTGTCATGCTTGTCAGCAAAAAGATGAGGTTCACTCTCTATCTGGAGTGCCAAGTTGACAGTCATGGGTACCATTGTTAGGCCCTTAGCTGCCACGACAATGCTTGGGCACCCTGCGATCAAGTTGTGGGGGACGGGATGACAGCGGGAGCTCCCTCACAGGCTAACTAGATGCTGCACTCATTGACTACAAAATATAGTGGATTAACCTGTGAGTATCATTGATTTCACTGATTTCCACAATTTCAAGAGAAGCCGACTACGTAGCTAGGCACCTGCCGCTGATCACGCAGTTACAGAGGTAGTACCCACCCAGAAATATCAGTCATGGAGCCTTTCCTTTTAAACAATAAGCGTATATTCACACGTGGAGTTTTTTAACCAAAGACAAACCCCAAAGTGTTGGCAGCAACAAAAAAAATGCAGAAAATGCGCACTTTTTTGCTTGTGTTTTTACTTGTGTTTTTTTTCCCATTCATGAGAACGGGTGATAAATTCACTTATTCACCGTTAGTCGGTGCGGAGGGTCTTTTTGCACCCTCTGCGTGGTTGTTTGTAGGTTTTTGTGCTGACCGCAAAGCTATCTTTCCTATCCTCGGTCTATTCAGTAAGTCGGGCCTCACTTTGCTAAAATCTATTTCATCTCTTTGTATGTATTTTCATCTTTACTCACAGTCATTATATGTGGGGGGCTGCCTTTTCCTTTGGGGAATTTCTCTGAGGCAAGGTAGGCTTATTTTTCTATCTTCAGGGCTAGCTAGTTTCTCAGGCTGTGCCCGAGGCGCCTAGGTCTGGTCAGGAGCGCTCCACGGCTACCTCTAGTGTGGTGTGATAGGATTAGGGATTGCGGTCAGCAGAGTTCCCACGTCTCAGAGCTCGTCCTATGTTATTAGTAACTATCAGGTCATTTTCAGTGCTCTTAACCACCAGGTCCATTGTGGTTCTAAATCACCAGTCCATAACAGTACTGGAGGCCCAAAGTACTAATGCTTCTCAATAGAGGGAAAAGAGAAGTTCTGAGACCATTTTTTTTTCTCTGCACTGTGTTTTGTCTATCTTTTCCCCTAGACATTTGGGTGGTTCAGGACACAGGTGTAGTGATGGACATTAAAGGCCTGTCTTCTTGTGTGGATCATCTAACTGCAAGAGTACAAAATATTCAAGACTTTGTGGTTCAGAATTCTATGTTAGAACCTAGAATTCCTATTCCTGATTTGTTTTCTGGAGATAGAGCTAAGTTTCTGAGTTTTAAAAATAATTGTAAACTATTTCTGGCTTTGAAACCCCTCTCCTCTGGTGACCCAGTTCAACAAGTTAAGATCATTATTTCTTTATTACGTGGCGACCCTCAAGACTGGGCATTTTCCCTTGCGCCAGGAGATCCTGCATTATGTGATATTGATGCGTTTTTTCTGGCGCTCGGATTGCTGTATGATGAACCTAATTCAGTGGATCAGGCAGAGAAAAATTTGCTGGCTCTGTGTCAGGGTCAGGATGAGGTAGAGATATATTGTCAGAAGTTTAGGAAGTGGTCTGTGCTCACTCAATGGAATGAATGTGCGCTGGCAGCAATTTTTAGAAAGGGTCTCTCTGAAGCCCTTAAGGATGTCATGGTGGGATTTCCTATGCCTGCTGGTCTCAATGAGTCTATGTCTTTGGCCATTCAGATCGGTCGACGCTTACGTGAGCGTAAAACTGTGCACCATTTGGCGGTATTATCTGAGCATAAACCTGAGCCTATGCAATGTGATAGGACTTTGGCCAGAGCTGAACGGCAAGAGCACAGACGTCGGAATGGGCTGTGTTTTTACTGTGGTGATTTCACTCATGCTATCTCCGATTGTCCTAGGCGCACTAAGCGGTTCGCTAGGTCTGCCACCATTGGTACGGTACAGTCGAAATTTCTTTTGTCCGTTACTTTGATCTGCTCTTTGTCATCCTATTCTGTCATGGCATTTGTGGATTCAGGCGCTGCCCTGAATTTGATGGACTTGGAGTATGCTAGTTGCTGTGAGTTTTTCTTGGAGCCTTTGCAGTATCCTATTCCATTGAGAGGAATTGATGCTACACCTTTGGCCAAGAATAAGCCTCAGTACTGGACCCAACTGACCATGTGCATGGCTCCTGCACATCAGGAGGATATTTGCTTTTTGGTGTTGCATAATCTGCATGATGTGGTCGTGTTGGGGTTGCCATGGCTACAGGTCCATAACCCAGTATTGGATTGGAAATCTATGTCTGTGTCCAGCTGGGGTTGTCAGGGGGTACATGGTGATGTTCCATTCCTGTCTATTTCATCATCCACCCCTTCTGAGGTCCCAGAGTTCTTGTCAGATTACCGGGATGTATTTGATGAGCCCAAGTCCAGTGCCCTACCTCCGCATAGGGATTGCGATTGTGCTATCGATTTGATTCCTGGTAGTAAATTTCCTAAAGGACGACTGTTTAATTTGTCTGTGCCTGAGCACGCCGCTATGCGGAGTTACGTAAAGGAATTCTTAGAGAAGGGTCATATTCGCCCGTCGTCGTCACCATTGGGAGCAGGGTTCTTTTTTGTGGCCAAGAAGGATGGTTCGTTGAGACCTTGTATTGATTACCGCCTTCTAAATAAAATCACAGTCAAATTTCAGTACCCCTTGCCGCTGCTGTCTGATTTGTTTGCTCGGATTAAGGGGGCTAGTTGGTTCACCAAGATAGATCTTCGTGGTGCGTATAATCTTGTGCGTATTAAACAGGGCGATGAATGGAAAACAGCATTTAATACGCCCGAGGGCCATTTTGAGTACCTGGTTATGCCATTCGGGCTTTCCAATGCTCCATCAGTATTTCAGTCCTTTATGCATGACATCTTCCGAGCGTACCTGGATAAATTCCTGATTGTATACTTGGATGATATTTTGGTCTTCTCGGATGATTGGGAATCTCATGTGAAGCAGGTTAGAATGGTGTTCCAGGTCCTGCGTGCGAATTCTTTGTTTGTGAAGGGGTCAAAGTTTCTCTTTGGTGTTCAGAAGGTTTCATTTTTGGGTTTCATTTTTTCCCCTTCTACTATCGAGATGGACCCTGTTAAAGTTCAGGCCATTTATGATTGGACTTAGCCGACATCTCTGAAGAGTCTGCAAAAGTTTCTGGGCTTTGCTAATTTTTATCGTCGCTTCATCGATAATTTTTCTAGTATTGCTAAACCATTGACTGATTTAACCAAGAAGGGTACTGATGTGGTCAATTGGTCTTCTGCTGCTGTGGAAGCTTTTCAGGAGTTGAAGCGTTGTTTTTCTTCTGCCCCTGTGTTGTGCCAGCCAGATGTTTCGCTCCCGTTCCAGGTCGAGGTTGATGCTTCTGAGATTGGAGCAGGGGCTGTTTTGTCGCAAAGAAGTTCTGATGGCTCGGTGATGAAACCATGTGCCTTCTTTTCCAGGAAGTTTTCGCCTGCTGAGCGTAATTATGATGTTGGCAATCGAGAGTTGCTGGCCATGAAGTGGGCATTCGAGGAGTGGCGTCATTGGCTTGAAGGAGCTAAGCATCGCGTGGTGGTCTTGACTGATCACAAGAACTTGACTTATCTCGAGTCTGCCAAACGGTTGAATCCTAGACAGGCTCGTTGGTCGCTGTTTTTCTCCCGTTTTGACTTTGTGGTTTTGTACCTTCCGGGCTCTAAGAATGTGAAGGCGGATGCCCTGTCTAGGAGTTTTGTGCCCGACTCTCCGGGTTTGCCTGAGCCGGCGGGTATTCTCAAAGAGGGGGTAATTTTGTCTGCCATCTCCCCTGATTTGCTGCGGGTGCTGCAAAAGTTTCAGGCTGATAGACCTGACCGTTGCCCAGCGGAGAAACTGTTTGTCCCTGATAAATGGACGAGTAGAGTTATCTCTGAGGTTCATTGTTCGGTGATGGCTGGTCATCCTGGAATCTTTGGTACCAGAGATTTGGTGGCTAGATCCTTTTGGTGGCCGTCTCTGTCGCGGGATGTGCGTTTGTTTGTGCAGTCCTGTGGGATTTGTGCTCGGGCTAAGCCCTGCTGTTCTCGTGCCAGTGGGTTGCTTTTGCCCTTGCCGGTCCCGAAGAGGCCCTGGACACATATCTCTATGGATTTTATTTCGGATCTCCTCGTCTCTCAAAAGATGTCAGTCATCTGGGTGGTTTGTGATCGCTTCTCTAAGATGGTCCATTTGGTACCCTTGTCTAAATTGCCTTCCTCCTCTGATTTGGTGCCATTGTTTTTCCAGCATGTGGTTCGTTTACATGGCATTCCGGAGAACATCGTTTCTGACAGAGGTTCCCAGTTTGTTTCGAGGTTTTGGCGAGCCTTTTGTGCTAGGATGGGCATTGATTTGTCTTTTTCCTCGGCTTTCCATCCTCAGACAAATGGCCAAACTGAACGAACCAATCAGACCTTGGAAACATATCTGAGATGTTTTGTTTCTGCTGATCAGGACGATTGGGTGTCCTTTTTGCCTTTGGCTGAGTTCGCCCTTAATAATCGGGCCAGCTCGGCTACTTTGGTTTCGCCGTTTTTCTGCAATTCTGGTTTCCATCCTCGTTTCTCTTCAGGGCAGGTTGAGTCTTCGGACTGTCCTGGTGTGGATACTGTGGTGGATAGGTTGCAGCAGATTTGGACTCAGGTAGTGGACAATTTGACATTGTCCCGAGAGAAGGCTCAACGTTTCGCTAACCGCAGGCGCTGTGTGGGTCCCCGACTTCGTGTTGGGGATTTGGTTTGGTTGTCGTCTCGTTATATTCCTATGAAAGTTTCCTCTCCTAAGTTTAAGCCTCGTTTCATTGGTCTGTATAGGATTTCTGTGGTTCTTAATCCTGTGTCTTTTCGTTTGACCCTCCCAGCTTCTTTTTCCATCCATAATGTATTCCATAGGTCATTGTTGCGGAGATACGTGGCACCTGTGGTTCCATCCGTTGATCCTCCTGCCCCGGTTTTGGTTGAGGGGGAGTTGGAGTATATAGTGGAGAAGATTTTGGATTCTCGTATTTCGAGACGGAAACTCCAGTACCTGGTTAAGTGGAAGGGTTATGGTCAGGAAGATAATTCCTGGGTCTTTGCCTCTGATGTTCATGCTGTCGATCTGGTTTGTGCCTTTCATTTGGCTCATCCTGGTCGGCCTGGGGGCTCTGGTGAGGGTTCGGTGACCCCTCCTCAAGGGGGGGGGTACTGTTGTGAATTTTGTGGTCAGGCTCCCTCCTGTGGTCATGAGTGGTACTTCGGCTGGTTCTGTCCATGAGCTTCCTTTGGTGGATGTGAGTGGGGCTGCGGCTTCTGAGCTTCGTTAGGTGCTGCTCTATTTAACTCCACCTAGTTCTTTGTTCCTGGCCTCCAGTCAATGTTCCAGTATTGGTCTTGCTCTCTCCTGGATCGTTCTTGTGGCCTGTCTGCCCTGCATAAGCTAAGTTCTGCTTGTGTTTCTTTTGTTTGCTATTTTTTCTGTCCAGCTTGCTATATTGGTTTGTTTTGCTTGCTGGAAGCTCTGGGACGCAGAGGGAGCACCTCCGTACCGTTAGTCGGTGCGGAGGGTCTTTTTGCACCCTCTGCGTGGTTGTTTGTAGGTTTTTGTGCTGACCGCAAAGCTATCTTTCCTATCCTCGGTCTATTCAGTAAGTCAGGCCTCACTTTGCTAAAATCTATTTCATCTCTGTGTATGTATTTTCATCTTTACTCACAGTCATTATATGTGGGGGGCTGCCTTTTCCTTTGGGGAATTTCTCTGAGGCAAGGTAGGCTTATTTTTCTATCTTCAGGGCTAGCTAGTTTCTCAGGCTGTGCCCGAGGCGCCTAGGTCTGGTCAGGAGCGCTCCACGGCTACCTCAAGTGTGGTGTGATAGGATTAGGGATTGCGGTCAGCAGAGTTCCCACGTCTCAGAGCTCGTCCTATGTTATTAGTAACTATCAGGTCATTTTCAGTGCTCTTAACCACCAGGTCCATTGTGGTTCTAAATCACCAGTCCATAACAGGGAGGGGTGGAACGAAACTAGAGGAAAAACATATGGACTCCATACAGATGATATATGATTGTTCATAACCACGACCCACAGGGTAATGCACGTAAGCGCAACTATAGCAGCTGTTATAAAGCTGGAGGCCCATGTAGGTAAAGGAACATCATTCTTTTTATGAGTAAAATCAATATAGTGGCCATCTTTAGATCCTCCTATGTGCCGAAGACTTAGTATAAGAAACTAGTAGGTGATGGACCTTATCCTTTACTTTTATCAGTGGCATAAATAAATTAAAAAAAAACCATAGCCTGTGATGTTAAACAGTAAAAGGAGTTGACTATATTTATTAAAAAAAATAATAATCAATAAAGAAATAAATACGGTAATAAAGGGACAGCAAAGAATGACTGTTCAAAGTAACCACAGGCGCCGCGTGGTGTACCCTTGACATGGCCAAACATTTAAGTGAACCTTCGCACCTACTTCTTTTTCACCTATTTCTGCTCTTCTCTGGCTCTATAAACCCAGCGCTGTCAATCAAAGAAGAGTACAGTGGACATAGAGGGAAAGCAATTAGGAGGGAAGGTGCACTGAACTGTTTGGCTTAAGCCATGGGTACACTGATCACCTGTACTTATTCTTAACCGTTACTCTGTACTGACTGAGACCCTTTAATATAACAAAACAAGCAGCACTTACCGGTACCTTCTGAAGCCCATACCACTCCAGCAATGGCTTTCCGCTCTTCGTTTACAGCGCTAATGCATTGGCGTCCTGTCTACAGAACATGGCCACTGCATCCAATCAATGAGCCCAATGATCAGCTGCGGTAGTCACATGTAGTAGATGGGATGGCACTGTTTCAGGCCTGGCAACAAAGACAGGGACCAGCAGAGAGGTGGAGCTGGAATAAAAGGTAGTTTTGCGAGAAGTACCACTTGTTTTGTTTTTTACAAAGCAGGTCCAGCTGTCATGATAATAGATAACCCCTTTAATGATTCCTGCTCTATTGATTTTAGATTAAAGGCAATCTCTTACGAAGTTTTTGCTTTCCCATCGGAGAGCAGCAAAATGTAGGAGCAGAAACCCCAATTCCAGTAATGTGTCATTTACTGGGCTTTTTGTTGTAGTTTTGATAAAATCACAGTTTTCGCTGCTGCAGATCTAGCAGTTCTCTGAATGCTGAGCTCTGCATAACCCCGCCCCCACACCCCTGATTGGCAGTTTCTTGTGTACATTGTGTGAAAGCTGCCAATCAGTGGATGGAGCGGGGTTACACAGAGGAGGATGACTACATGGCAGGAGATAACTAGTCCTCTTGTGATAATCTCCTGCTGATGAAACACAGATTTGATCAAAACTACAATAAGCAGCCTAGTAAGTGACACATTGCTAGAATCAGGATCTCTACCTCTACACCATGGTGCATTCAAATTAAATAACAAAAACCTAGTGACAGATTCCCTGTATATCACAATTTACAACCTGATTAGGAAGGAAAAATGTGTCACTGACTAAAAGATGCAAAAAGCTTCCTTTATAATCCAGTCCACAAGGGAGGGTAGCAGAACACTTGCGCCTTTTAGTGAGTGCCACATTTTTCATTCTTACTCTAGTTGGAATGGACTGTCTAGTATTGAATGCCGAGCAGCGCTTGAGAGTAGTGCCGACAATTCTTATTTCCATGGAATGAATGACTTGAGACTGGTATGTAAGGTGTTTCAGCCAAGGTCCTAAATAGCTCTCCAGTAATTGCCTGGAGGGAGCCTTATAAGGTAACATTGCGAATCCCTCATCACTTTCCTATGATGTGAAGTATTATTGCAATAAAGAACATAGGCAGTAGTTTGGTTAATCATTCACAATCCACAGACAGAAATGCATCAGATTTCCTTGTCACGCATAAATCGATAAAACAACTTTGACATCAAGTAGGGAGTTTACAGAGCACTCTGTGGGTCCCAATATCTGTAGTATTTGTAATTATTTTATATTGCGTTACTGCTGGATTTACTATACTTCTACAATGGGGGAAGATGTATGGAGAGGGATCAGGTCCATTCACTGTGGGTGCCAGTTGTGTTATACAGCCGGCACCTGCTCCTATTGCTGCAGTTAAACCCCTTAGATGTTAGGCCGGCGTCACACTTGCGAGTTTTATGGACGTAAGAGCGCAGAATCTACGTCCGTAAAACTCGCAAAAAATACGGCACAATTATTCTCTATGCCCCTGCTCCTATTTGCCGTATTTTACTGATCAGTATTATACGGCTTTCTACGGCCGTACAAAATCGCAGCATGCTGCGTTTGTCACCGTACTGCGCAAGAAATACGCCAATGAAAGTCTATGGAAGCGTGAAAAATACGGATTACACACGGACAAGCAGTGTGACTTGCGAGAAATACGCAGCGCTGTTAGAGAGAAAAGCCGGTAATTCAGTGCGGTGTACAGTAAAATCACACTGACAGCTTACAGTAGAATAGGTAGAATAAATGTGTACACATAGAATAGGTATATATATATATATATATGTCAGTGAGACACATATATGTATATATATTAATATTTATTCCAGCGCTAGACAGCTTGAAAGCCGGTAATTCAATTACCGGATTTTTCTTTCTCCTTCCTAAAACCCGACATGATTTGAGACATGGTTTACATACAGTAAACCATGTCTTCTCTCCATTTTTTTTGCAGATTCCACACTACTAATGTCAGTAGTGTGTATCTGCAAAATTTGGCCGTTCTAGCTCTTAAAATAAAGGGTTAAATGGCGGAAAAAATTGGCGTGGGCTCCCGCGCAATTTTCTCCGCCAGAGTAGTAAAGCCAGTGACTGAGGGCAGATATTAACCCCTTCATGACCCAGCCTATTTTGACCTTAAAGACCTTGCCGTTTTTTGCAATTCTGATCAGTGTCCCTTCATGAGGTAATAACTCAGGAACGCTTCAATGGATCCTAGCGGTTCTGAGATTGTTTTTTCGTGCCATATTGGGCTTCATGTTAGTGGTAAATTTAGGTCAATAAATTCTGTGTTTATTTGTGATAAAAACGGAAATTTGGCGAAAATTTTGAAAATTTCGCAATTTTCACATTTTGAATTTTTATTCTGTTAAACCAGAGAGTTATGTGACACAAAATAGTTAATAAATAACATTTCCCACACGTCTACTTTACATCAGCACAATTTTGGAAACAAAATTTTTTTTTGCTAGGAAGTTATAAGGGTTAAAATTTGACCAGCGATTTCTCATTTTTACAACGAAATTTACAAAACCATTTTTTTTAGGGACCACCTCACATTTGAAGTCAGTTTGAGGGGTCTATATGGCTGAAAATACCCAAAAGTGACACCATTCTAAAAACTGCACCCCTCAAGGTGCACAAAACCACATTCAAGAAGTTTATTAACCCTTCAGGTGCTTCACAGCAGCAGAAGCAACATGGAAGGAAAAAATGAACATTTAACTTTTTAGTCACAAAAATGATTTTTCAGCAACAATTTTTTTATTTTCCCAATGGTAAAAGGAGAAACTGAACCACGTACGTTGTTGTCCAATTTGTCCTGAGTACGCTGATACCTCATATGTGGGGGTAAACCACTGTTTGGGCGCACGGCAGGGCTTGGAAGGGAAGGAGCGCCATTTGACTTTTTGAATGAAAAATTGGCTGCACTCTTTAGCGGACACCATGTCACATTTGGAGAGCCCCCGTGTGCCTAAAAATTGGAGCTCCCCCACAAGTGACCCCATTTTGGAAACTAGACGCCCCAAGGAACTTATCTAGATGCATAGTGAGCCCTGTAAACCCCCAGGTGCTTCACAAATTGATCCGTAAAAATGAAAAAGTACTTTTTTTTCACAAAAAAATTCTTTTAGCCTCAATTTTTTCATTTTCACATGGACAACAGGATAAAATGGATCCTAAAATTTGTTTGGCAATTTCTCCTGAGTACACCAATACCTCACATGTGGGGGTAAACCACTGTTTGGGCACATGGTAAGGCTCGGAAGGGAAGGAGCGCCATTTGACTTTTTGAATGAAAAATTATCTCCATCGTTAGCGGACACCATGTCGCATTTGGAGAGACCCTGTGTGCTTAAACATTGGAGCTCCCCCACAAGTGACCCCATTTTGGAAACTGGACCCCCCAAGGAACTTATCTAGATGCCTAGTGAGCACTTTAAACCCTCAGGTGCTTCACAAATTGATCCGTAAAAATGAAAAAGTACTTTTTTTTCACAAAAAATTTATTTTCGCCTCAATTTTTTCATTTTCACATGGGCAATAGGATAAAATGGATCCTAAAATTTGTTGAGCAATTTCTCCCGAGTACGCCGATACCTCATATGTGGGGGTAAACCACTGTTTGGGCACACGGCAGGGCTCGGAAGGGAAGGCGCGCCTTTTAACTTTTTGAATGGAAAATTAGCTCCAATTGTTAGCGGACACCATGTCGCATTTGGAGAGCCCCTGTGTGCCTATGCAATGGAGCTCCCCCACAAGTGACCCCATTTTGGAAACTAGACCCCCCAAGGAACTTATCTAGATGCATACTGAGCACTTTAAACCCCCAGGTGCTTCACAGAAGTTTATAATGCAGAGCCATGAAAATAAAAAATAATTTTTCTTTTCTCAAAAATGATTTTTTAGCCTGGAATTTCCTATTTTGCCAATGGTAATAGGAGAAATTGGACCACAAATGTTGTTGTCCAGTTTGTCCTGAGTATGCAGATACCCCATATGTGGGGGTAAACCACTGTTTGGGCGCACGGCAGGGCTCAGAAGGGAAGGCACGCCATTTGGCTTTTTAAATGGAAAATTATCTCCACTCATTAGCGGACACCATGTCGCGTTTGGAGAGCCCCTGTGTGCCTAAACATTGGAGATCCCCCACAAATTACCCCATTTTGGAAACTAGACCCCCAAAGGAACTAATCTAGATGTGTAGTGAGCACTTTGAACCCTCAAGTGCTTCACAGAAGTTTATAACGCAGAGCCATGAAAATAAAAAATAAAAAATATTTTCTCAAAAATGAATTTTAGCCCGCAATTTTTTATTTTCCCAAGGGTAACAGGAGAAATTTGACCCCAAAAGTTGTTGTCCAGTTTCTCCTGAGTACGCTGATACCCCATATGTGGGGGTAAACCACTGTTTAGGCACATGCTGGGGCTCGGAAGTGAAGTAGTGACGTTTTGAAATGCAGACTTTGATGGAATGCTCTGTGGGCGTCACGTTGCGTTTGCAGAGCCCCTGATGTGGCTAAACAGTAGAAACCCCCCACAAGTGACCCCATTTTGGAAACTAGACCCCGAAAGGAACTTATCTAGATGTGAGGTGAGCACTTTGAACCCCCAAGTGCTTCACAGAAGTTCATAACACAGAGCAGTGAAAATAATAAATACGTTTTCTTTCCTCAAAAATAATTTTTTAGCCCAGAATTTTTTATTTTCCCAAGGGTTACAGGAGAAATTGGACCACAAAAGTTGTTGTCCAGTTTCTCCTGAGTACGCTGATACCCCATGTGTGGGGGTAAACCACTGTTTGGGCACACGTGGGGGCTCAGAAGGGAAGTAGTGACTTTTGAAATGCAGACTTTGATGGAATGGTCTGCGGGCGTCACATTGCGTTTGCAGAGCCCCTGGTGTGCCTAAACAGTAGAAACCCCCCACAAGTGACCCCATTTTGGAAACTAGACCCCCAAAGGAACTTATCTAGATGTGTGGTGAGCACTTTCAACCCCCAAGTGCTTTACAGAAGTTTATAACGCAGAGCCGTGAAAATAATAAATACGTTTTCTTTCCTCAAAAATAATTTTTTAGCCCAGAATTTTTTATTTTCCCAAGGGTTACAGGAGAAATTGGACCACAAAAGTTGTTGTCCAGTTTCTCCTGAGTACGCTGATGCCCCATGTGTGGGGGTAAACCACTGTTTGGGCACACGTGGGGGCTCAGAAGGGAAGTAGTGACTTTTGAAATGCAGACTTTGATGGAATGGTCTGCGGGCGTCACGTTGCGTTTGCAGAGCCCCTGGTGTGCCTAAACAGTAGAAACCCCCCACAAGTGACCCCATTTTGGAAACTAGACCCCCCAAGGAACTTATCTAGATATGTGGTGAGCACTTTGAACCCCCAAGTGCTTCACAGACGTTTACAACGCAGAGCCGTGAAAATAAAAAATCATTTTTCTTTCCTCAAAAATGATGTCTTAGCAAGCAATTTTTTATTTTCTCAAGGGTAACAGGAGAAATTGGACCCCAGTAATTGTTGCGCAGTTTGTCCTGAGTATGCTGGTACCCCATATGTGGGGGTAAACCACTGTTTGGGCACACGTCGGGGTTCGGAAGTGAGGGAGCACCATTTGAATTTTTGAATACAAGATTGGCTGGAATCAATGGTGGCGCCATGTTGCGTTTGGAGACCCCCTGAAGTGCCTGAACAGTGGAAACCCCTCAATTCTACCTCCAACACACCCCTAACCCTTATCCCAACTGTAGCCGTAAACCCTAATCACAACCCTAACCCCAACACACCCCTAACCACAACCCTAACCCCAACACACCCCTAACCCTAACCACAACCCTAATTCCAACCCAACTCTAAGGCTATGTGCCAACGTTGCGGATTCGTATGAGATTTTTCAGCATCATTTTTGAAAAATCCGCGGGTAAAAGGCACTGCGTTTTACCTGTGGATTTACCGTGGATTTCCAGTGTTTTTTGTGCAGATTTCACCTGTGGATTCCTATTGAGGAACAGGTGTAAAACGCTGCGGAATCCGCACAAAGAATTGGCATGCTGCGGAAAATACAACGCAGCGTTCCCGCGCGGTATTTTCTGCACCATGGGCACAGCGGATTTGGTTTTCCATATGTTTACATGGTACTGTAAACCTGATGGAACACTGCTGCGGATCCGCAGCGGCCAATCCGCACCGTGTGCACATAGCCTAATTCTAAAGGTATGTGCACACGCTGCGGAAAACGCTGCGGATCCGCAGCAGTTTCCCATGAGTTTACAGTTCAATGTGAACCTATGGGAACCAAAAATCGCTGTACACATGCTGCGGAAAAACTGCACGGAAACGCAGCGGTTTACATTCCGCAGCATGTCACTTCTTTCTGCGGATTCCGCAGCGGTTTTACAACTGCTCCAATAGAAAATCGCAGTTGTAAAACCGCAGTGAAATGCGCAGAAAAACCGCGGTAAATCCACGATAAATCGGCAGCGGTTTAGCACTGTGGATTTTTCAAATCCGCTGCGGAAAAATCCGCATAGGACCAGAATACGTGTGCACATACCGAAACCCTAACCCTAGCCCTAACCCTACCCCTAACCCTACCCCTAACCCTACCCCTACCCCAACCTTAGTGAAAAAAAAAAATTCTTTATTTTTTTTATTGTCCCTATCTATGGGGGTGACAAAGGGGGGGGGTCATTTACTATTTTTTTTATTTTGATCACTGAGATAGGTTATATCTCAGTGATCAAAATTCACTCTGGAACGAATCTGCCGGCCGGCAGATTCGGCGGGCGCACTGCACATGCGCCCGCCATTTTGGAAGATGGCGGCGCCCAGGAAAGAAGACGGACGGACCTCGGGCGGCCAGGTAAGTATAAGGGGGGGGGAGATCAGGGCACGGGGGGGGCGTCGGAGCACGGGGGGGTGGATCGGATCATGGGGGGGGGTGGATCGGAACACGGGAGGGAGGATTGGAGCACGGGGAAGGATTGGAGCACGGGGTGAGGGATCGCTGTGCGGGGGGGGTGGATCGGAGCACGGGGGGGGGTCGCTGTGTGCGGGGGGGGGGATCGGAGTGCGGGGGGGTTTGATTGGAGCGCGGGGGGTCTGATTGGTGCACGGGGAAGCGGACAGGACGGGGGAGCGGAGCACAGGACGGAGGGGAGCGGACCACAGATCGGGGGGCTGGGGGGGCGATCGGAGGAGTGGGGTGGGTGCACATAAGTGTTTCCAGCCATGGCCGATGATATTGCAGCATCGGCCATGGCTGGATTGTAATATTTCACCAGTTTTTTAGGTGAAATATTACAAATCGCTCTGATTGGCAGTTTCACTTTCAACAGCCAATCAGAGCGATCGTAGCCACGAGGGGGTGAAGCCACCCCCCCTGGGCTAAACTACCACTCCCCCTGTCCCTGCAGATCGGGTGAAATGGGAGTTAACCCTTTCACCCGGCCTGCAGGGACGCGATCTTTCCATGACGCATATGCTGCGTCATGGGTCGGAATGGCACCGACTTTCATGACGCAGCGTATGCGTCAAAGGTCGGGAAGGGGTTAATAGCCTGGAGAGGGTCCATGGTTATTGGCCCCCCCTGCCTAAAAACATCTGCCCCCAGCCACCCCAGAAAAGGCACATCTGGAAGATGCGCCTGTTCTGGCACTTGGCCACTCTCTTCCCATTCCCGTGTAGCGGTGGGATATGGGGTAATGAAGGGTTAATGCCACCTTGCTATTGTAAGGTGACATTAAGCCTAATTAATAATGGAGAGGCGTCAATTATGACACCTATCCATTATTAATCCAATTGTAGTGAAGGGTTAAATAAAACACAAACACATTATTTAAAATTATTTTAATGAAATAAAAACAATGGTTGTTGGAGTATTTTATTCAACGCCCAATCCAGTCACTGAAGACCCTCGTTCTGTGAGTAAAAAAACATAATAAACCAACAATATACTTACCCTCCGCAGATCTGTAACGTCCAACGATGTAAATCCTTCTGAAGGGGTTAAAACATTTTGCAGAAAGGAGCTGTGCTAATGCAGGCTGCTCCTCACTGCAAAACCCCAGGGAATGAGGCTAAAAATAGATCAATGATCTATATTTAGCTTCATTTGCGGTGAGGCGCCCTCTGCTGGCTGTTCATAGATCGTGGGAAAGCTCCCTGGCTTTCTAGGTAATTTCCCACGATCTATGAACAGCCAGCAGAGGGCGCCTCACCGCAAATGAAGCTAAATATAGATCATTGATCTATTTTTAGCCTCATTCCCTGGGGTTTTGCAGCGAGGAGCAGCCTGCATTAGCACAGCTCCTTTCTGCAAAATGTTTTAACCCCTTCAGAAGGATTTACATCGTTGGACGTTACAGATCTGCGGAGGGTAAGTATATTGTTGGTTTATTATGTTTTTTTACTCACAGAACGAGGGTCTTCAGTGACTGGATTGGGCGTTGAATAAAATACTGCAACAACCATTGTTTTTATTTCATTAAAATAATTTAAAAAAATGTGTTTGTGTTTTATTTAACCCTTTACTAGTATTGGATTAATAATGGATAGGTGTCATAATTGACGCCTCTCCATTATTAATTAGGCTTAATGTCACCTTACAATAGCAAGGTGGCATTAACCCTTCATTACCCCATATCCCACCGCTACACGGGAATGGGAAGAGAGTGGCCAAGTGCCAGAATAGGCGCATCTTCCAGATGTGCCTTTTCTGGGGTGGCTGGGGGCAGATATTTTTAGCCAGGGGGGGGGGCCAATAACCGTGGACCCTCTCCAGGCTATTAATATCTGCCCTCAGTCACTGGCTTTACTACTCTGGCGGAGAAAATTGCGCGGGAGCCCACGCCAATTTTTTCCGCCATTTAACCCTTTATTTTAAGAGCTAGAACGGCCAAATTTTGCAGATACACACTACTGACATTAGTAGTGTGGAATCTGCAAAAAAAATGGAGAGAAGACATGGTTTACTGTATGTAAACCATGTCTCAAATCATGTCGGGTTTTAGGAAGGAGAAGGAAAAAGCCGGTAATTGAATTACCGGCTTTCAAGCTGTCTAGCGCTGGAATAAATATTAATATATATACATATATGTGTCTCACTGACATATATATATATATATACCTATTCTATGTGTACACATTTATTCTACCTATTCTACTGTAAGCTGTCAGTGTGATTTTACTGTACACCGCACTGAATTACCGGCTTTTCTCTCTAATATACAGTGGGGCAAAAAAGTATTTAGTCAGTCAGCAATAGTGCAAGTTCCACCACTTAAAAAGATGAGAGGCATCTGTAATTTACATCATAGGTAGACCTCAACTATGGGAGACAAACTGAGAAAAAAAAATCCAGAAAATCACATTGTCTGTTTTTTTAACATTTTATTTGCATATTATGGTGGAAAATAAGTATTTGGTCAGAAACAAAATTTCATCTCAATACTTTGTAATATATCCTTTGTTGGCAATGACAGAGGTCAAACGTTTTCTGTAAGTCTTCACAAGGTTGCCACACACTGTTGTTGGTATGTTGGCCCATTCCTCCATGCAGATCTCCTCTAGAGCAGTGATGTTTTTGGCTTTTCGCTTGGCAACACGGACTTTCAACTCCCTCCAAAGGTTTTCTATAGGGTTGAGATCTGGAGACTGGCTAGGCCACTCCAGGACCTTGAAATGCTTCTTACGAAGCCAATCCTTCGTTGCCCTGGTGGTGTGCTTTGGATCATTGTCATGTTGAAAGACCCAGCCACGTTTCATCTTCAATGCCCTTGCTGATGGAAGGAGGTTTGCACTCAAAATCTCACGATACATGGCCCCATTCATTCTTTCATGTACCCGGATCAGTCGTCCTGGCCCCTTTGCAGAGAAACAGCCCCAAAGCATGATGTTTCCACCACCATGCTTTACAGTAGGTATGGTGTTTGATGGATGCAACTCAGTATTCTTTTTCCTCCAAACACGACAAGTTGTGTTTCTACCAAACAGTTCCAGTTTGGTTTCATCAGACCATAGGACAGTCTCCCAAAACTCCTCTGGATCATCCAAATGCTCTCTAGCAAACTTCAGACGGGCCCGGACATGTACTGGCTTAAGCAGTGGGACACGTCTGGCACTGCAGGATCTGAGTCCATGGTGGCATAGTGTGTTACTTATGGTAGGCCTTGTTACATTGGTCCCAGCTCTCTGCAGTTCATTCACTAGGTCCCCCCGCGTGGTTCTGGGATTTTTGCTCACCGTTCTTGTGATCATTCTGACCCCACGGGGTGGGATTTTGCGTGGAGCCGCAGATCGAGGGAGATTATCAGTGGTCTTGTATGTCTTCCATTTTCTAATTATTGCTCCCACTGTTGATTTCTTCACTCCAAGCTGGTTGGCTATTGCAGATTCAGTCTTCCCAGCCTGGTGCAGGGCTACAATTTTGTTTCTGGTGTCCTTTGACAGCTCTTTGGTCTTCACCATAGTGGAGTTTGGAGTCAGACTGTTTGAGGGTGTGCACAGGTGTCTTTTTATACTGATAACAAGTTTAAACAGGTGCCATTACTACAGGTAATGAGTGGAGGAAAGAGGAGACTCTTAAAGAAGAAGTTACAGGTCTGTGAGAGCCAGAAATCTTGATTGTTTGTTTCTGACCAAATACTTATTTTCCACCATAATATGCAAATAAAATGTTAAAAAAACAGACAATGTGATTTTCTGGATTTTTTTTTCTCAGTTTGTCTCCCATAGTTGAGGTCTACCTATGATGTAAATTACAGACGCCTCTCATCTTTTTAAGTGGTGGAACTTGCACTATTGCTGACTGACTAAATACTCTTTTGCCCCACTGTATGTGTCTACTGACACATATATATATATATATATATAGACAGTATATATATATTTTCTTTTCTTTTTGGGACACATGGATCACTTCTATAGCGGTATGTTGGTTTTGCTAGCCTGCGAGAAAACCACGCAGTACGGATGCCATACGGATTACATACGGAGGATGCCATGCGCAAAAAACGCTGACACACCCTGCCTACGGAGGAGCTACGGACCACTTTTTTCGGGACTTTTCAGCGTATTACGGCCGTAATATACGGACCGTATTGTTTTACGCTGTGTGTGACGCCGGCCTTAATGTCAATCACTGACAGTGGCATTTCATCATTAAGACCCTTATTAGGATTCGCTTAGAAGACAGGCACTCCAAAAAAATGGAAAATAATGCAGAGAACTGATGCATTTTACTCATTCCACCTCAAAAGTAAAGCAATAAAAAGTATTCAAAATATTGTATGTATCCCTAAATGGTAGCAATAAAAACTAAAGCAACTTATGCAACAAAAAAAAAAAACAAAGCTCACAGCGCTGTCTCATCAAAAAAGAAAATATGAGGGTTTCAGAATATGGTAACCAAAATTGTTGACAATATGAAATATTTTTAGATATGGTATTATCATAATCGTGTTGACCAGCAGAATAAACTTAACATTTCAAATATACCAAAAGGTGAACGGTGTACATGTACAGCGGATGTCTGCACGGTGAGTACTGAGCCTGCTCCATACAGGGCGGGTGACATTGGTGTTACCCTCCCGACATGGCACCAAGGGTAGCTGCTGCAATCAAATCTAACTTTGATTGTGGTGGTATAAACCCTTAGCTACCACTGTTAGGCATGAATGTCAATGTTACAATAAATGAACTACAGTATTGTATAAGTACATGGTCATAGAGTCAGGCCCCCTATTGGAACTAAAGAGACATGTAAAAATAAATAAAAAATGAAAAGATCTACTATATAATTGTCTAAGGGTCACTTCCGTCTGTCTGTCTGTCATGGATATTCATTGGTCGCGGCCTCTGTCTGTCATGGAAATCCAAGTCGCTGATTGGTCGCGGCAAAACAGCCACAACCAATCAGCGACGGGCACAGTCCGGAAGAAAATGGCCGCTCCTTGCTACCCGCAGTCAGTGGCCGGCGCCCGCATACTCCCCTCCACTCACCGCTCACACAGGGTTAATGCCGGCGGTAACGGACCGCATTATGCCGCGGGTAACGCACTCCGTTACCGCCGCTATTAACCCTGTGTGTCCCCAACCTTTACTATTGATGCTGCCTATGCGGCATCAATAGTAAAAAACTGTAATGGTAAAAATAATAAAAAAACCAAAAACCTGCTATTTTCACCCTCCGTTGTCCGCTGAGCGGCTCGCGCCTGCCGCCATCTTACTTTCCCAGCGATGCATTGCGAAATTACCCAGAAGACTTAGCGGCCTCGCGAGACCGCTAAGTCATCTGGGTAATTTCGCAATGCATCCTGGGAACGGAAGATGGCGGCAGCTGCGCGCCTATCGCCGGAGCTCCGCTGGATCCCACCGGCGGGTGAGTATATAGGTAACTATTTTTTATTTTAATTAATTTTTTAACAGGGATATGGTGCCCACACTGCTGTATACTATGTGGGCTGTGTTACATACCGCGTGGCTCTGTGCTGTATACTACATAGGCAGTGTGATATACTATGTGGGCTGTGTGATATACTCCGTGGGCTGTGCTATATATTACGTTGCCACTGTTATATACTGCATGGGCTGTGCTATATACTACGTGACTGGGTAACATACTACGTGGCTCTGTGCTGTATACTACGTGGCTCTGCGCAATATACTATGTGACTGGGCAATATACTACGTGGCTGGGCAATATACTACGTGGCTGGGCAATGTACTACGTGGCTGGGCAATATACTACTTGGCTGGGCAATATACTACGTGGCTGGGCAATATACTACGTGGATCTGTGCTGTAAACTACGTGGCTCTGTGCTGTATACTATGTCGCTGGGCAATATGCTACGTGACTGGGCAATATACTACGTGACTGGGCAATATACTGCGTAGCTGAGCAATATACTACGTGTCTGTGCTGTATACTACGTCGCTGTGCAATATACTACGTCGCTGGGCAATATACTACGTCGCTGGGCAATATACTACGTCGCTGGGCAATATACTACGTCGCTGGGCAATATACTACGTGGCTGGGCAATATACTACGTGACTGGGCAATATACTACGTGACTGGGCAATATACTACGTGACTGGGCAATATACTACGTGGCTGGGCAATATACTACGTGGCTGGGCAATATACTACGTGGCTGGGCAATATACTACGTGACTGGGCAATATACTACGTGGCTCTGTGCTTATACTATGTCGTTGTGCAATATACTACATGGCTCTGTGCTGTATATTACGTCACTGGGCAATATACTACGTCACTGGGCAATATACTACGTGGCTGGGCAATATACTACGTGGCTCTGTGCTGTATACTATGTTGCTGTGCAATATACTACGTGACTGGGCAATATACTACGTGACTGGGCAATATACTACGTGACTGGGCAATATACTACGTGGACATGCATATTCTAGAATACCCGATGCGTTAGAATCGGGCCACCGGTAATTAACCCTTCTCCGCTGCTCACATTGGATCCCGGGCCGCTGCGTCACCTCACCTGTGGGAGGGACTCTGCTGATGCCATACCGGTCATCATCCCAGCACCTCTGCCGCCGCCGCACCTCTGCCGCCGCCACCACACCACTGCCGGTAAGCCTGCATTACGACTATAAGACGCACCCCCATTTTCCTCCCTTTTTTGGGCGGGAAAAAGTGCGTCTTGTAGTTCGAAAAATACGGTATATAAAGTAATATACATATGGATTTAAACAGGATTGTTGGCATAAAAAAGCATTATTCTGTAATAAAAATATTTAATAAATGGAACCACAAACTGCTAGTGCAGAATTTTAGTAAGCTATTGATAGTAAAACCTGTAAAGCATATGTATACAGGTGGGGTTTGCCTACATATCTACTATATAATTGTCTAAGGGTCACTTCCGTCTTTCTGTCTGTCCTTCTGTCTGTCACGAATATTCATTGGTCGCGGCCTCTGTCTGTCATGGAAATCCAAATCGCTGATTGGTCGTGGCAAAACGCCCACGACCATCGCCACGACCAAAAAATACTCTGTTGTAAAAAAGTCACAGTAAGTCACAGTAAATAAGCAAGTGCTAGTCAAAAAATGAAAAAAATACAGGGTATTTAGTTAATACGTTTTTTTTGCAAAAAAAGTATGTTAAGCTGCTCCACCAATCGCCAAGGTATACCCATAATAGAGCAGTCCTGTCTAATGTATATAATCCCTATATACTGCTCTATTATGGGTATACCTTGGCGATTCGTGGAGCAGTTTAACATACTTTTTTTGCAAAAAAATGTATTAACTAAATACCCTGTATTTTTTTTCATTTTTTGACTAGCACTTGCTTATTTACTGTGACTTACTGTGACTTTTTTACAACAAAGTATTTTTTTACCTCTCTGTGCGCTTTTGTGTCTTCAAGTTCTTTGGTGGTGTGAACAGGTTTCTACAGACTTGTTCACTGTGCAAGTAGCCCATGTGTTTTTGGTTTTATACTCCGTGGGCTGTGCTATATACTACGTAGCTGTGCTATATACTATGTGGCTGTGCAATATACTACGTGGCTGCGCAATATACTACGTGGCTGTTATATACTATGTGGCTGTGCTATATACTACGTGGCCGGCCGTGAACAATCAGCGACAGGCACAGTCCAACCGCGAATTGGCGCGGGATTTGAACCACGCTTCGCTAATTGGTCGCGGCCGGCCGAATCCTGTGTATTCAATGTATTCTAAAATCTTCATAAATAAACTACATACATATTCTAGAATACCCAATGTGTTAGAATCGGGCTACCATCTAGTAGTCTTGATATTGATCTAAGGCTATTGTATTGCCATCTAGTGGTATGTGAATGAAAAGTATACAAAATTAATTGTAGGTGAGCAGTTCCGACTTCAACCTTTGAGAAGGAAATTCTGTATATGCGAGGTGTGAGAGATGCCTGGCACTATCTGTTGCATTCCCAATCAAATGAACGTACCACAATGGCATAGGTTTTTAAGATGCATCACAAACTATCATGTAAAGTGCAAAAGTGCATATAAAAAGATGCTTCAATAGAGCAAGACAGCCATCACAGCAGAACACATATATTAATAGGCAGACATAATAATTACCACTAAACAGTACAGGTTGACCACGTGCAGGAACCTCTTTACGTGCATTTTGCGTTAGCTACCTCCGAAGGGGTGGTACAATAGATGGCGATAAAATAGCCTTATATGAATATCAAGACTATATGTAGGAAAACCCCACCTGTATACATAGGCTTTACAGTTTTTACTATCAATAGCTTTCTAATATTCTGCACTAGCAGTTTGTGGTTCCATTTATTAAATATTTTTATTGCAGAATACAGCTTTATTTATGCCAACAATCCTGTAAAACACCTATATATATGACTTTATATACCTTAAGACATAATATTTAACCTGAAAGAAAACTTATTTGTATGTGATTTAATAAAGAAACAATTTATAAATTATACCACTTTTTACATTATTAGGTTATACCATGTGTAGTCTTATGTACCACCTCACAACCCTTATGTTTTTTTAAATAATTCTGTTATTATAATTAACTAGATGGCAGCCCGATTCTAAAGAATCGGGAGTCTAGAATCCATATATACTTTATTTATTCAAATGTAAGAATAATACAATTAATAAATAATAGTAAGAAAGAACAAAAAATGGCTGCACTCACCAGCTCGTGACAATTCTTGTTAGCTCTGTGTCATTAGTATCCTTACTATTAGAGCTCATGTTGGCTAAGCTAAACAGCTTTAAGCGTGGTGGTGGCAAACAACAGGTTAATAAGAGGCAGTGTCAGGTAGTAGGAAAATAGCCAGTTAATAATAGGCAATAGTTCTTTGCAGGAATGCAGATATTAATAAATAGGCAGTTTATATTGCAGAGAAATTGCTGGGAAATAATGGACAATGTCCTTATGTGGCAAATAATAGAGCAATATACCCAATGTGGCAAAGAAGAGGTTAATAAACGGCAGTCTCTCAGTATAACAGTCAGTGAATAATAGGCAGTATATGGAGAAAACACCAAACAAAAGTTCAAAATTGGTGTGAAAATGTCACTGAACCACTTCACAACTAAATATATATAGTTTTGGTAAATGGTATTATCATTTTTTTGACGAAATTCGGCAGGAGCTTGAAGAGCAACGTCACTGGGCCCGCCTCCACGCAGTAGAAACTTGCTGTGAGGTAAAAATTCAAAAATCACACCAAAATGGCGGGCGGAGTGTGTCACAGTACGGCACGTTTCTGATTGGTCGCTCGCAGCAGGCGGCAACCAATCAGACACTGGACACTGTTGACGTCACTTATCTCCGGACATTAGCTCCGGACATTAGCTCCGGACATTAGCTCTGGACATTAGCTCCGGACATTATCTCCGCACATTAGCTCCGGACATTAGCTCCGGACATTAGCTCCGGACAAAGCCACGGAAGTTGGCACAAATTGCAGGAAGTAGTATTCTAGGCAATTATATATTAGACTAGATGGCAGCCGGATTCTAAAGAATCGGAAGTCTAGAATCCATATATACTTTATTTATTCAAATGTAAGAATAATACAATTAATAAATAATAGTAAGAAAGAACAAAAATAATAGGCAGTATATCGAGAAAACACCAAACAAAAGTTCAAAATTGGTGTGAAAATGTCACTGAACCACTTCACAACTAAATATATATAGTTTTGGTAAATGGTATTATCATTTTTTTGACGAAATTCGGCAGGAGCTTGAAGAGCAACGTCACTGGGCCCGCCTCCACGCAGTAGAAACTTGCTGTGAGGTAAAAATTCAAAAATCACACCAAAATGGCGGGCGGAGTGTGTCACAGTACGGCACGTTTCTGATTGGTCGCTCGCAGCAGGCGGCAACCAATCAGACACTGGACACTGTTGACGTCACTTATCTCTGGACATTAGCTCCAGACATTAGCTCCGGACATTAGCTCCGGACAAAGCCACGGAAGTTGGCACAAATTGCAGGAAGTAGTATTCTAGGCAATTATATATTAGATAAAGATTTTTGCATTGCTGTTTTAAAATAAAGTTCTCCGGTTCTTTTAGGATGATTTTTTTTTTATGTAGTAAAACAAACGTAAACTATACTAACTTGGCACCACCGTAACAGTACTGACCTATAGACGAATGTTACCGGGGTCATTATTATTACCACAAAGTAAACTCACATAAAGCAATGGTGGAAAGGCTGATTTTTACAATTTCTCCTTACTCAGATTTTTTTTTTTTAGTTTTTATCAACGAACCTCATTCAGACGTCCGTATTGCATGTATGTTATCTATCCACTTTTTTCTCGGATTCAACATGTGCATTATAATCTATGGCGCTACTCACATGTCCGTGTTTTTACAAGGACCTTATGTCTGTGCAAAACTCAACGAGACATGTCCGTTTTTTTGAGGGGGGGTTTTGGGGGGCATCTCTGATAACAAGGGCAAATGCAAGTCTATAGGTCAATGAAAAACATGTACATCACATGGATAAAATCCATGTGACATCCGTGCGCTTTCCATATTTAACATTGCAAAGTATCGGAGAAGCTTTGTAGTTTTTATTCATCCATTGTGAACAACACTGATGGCACCGATGGTAAAAATTGGGCACACTGATCCAAAACACTGATGACACCGGTACCATTTTGTCACGTATGTCTTTAAACACGGATGTCATTCAAAACTACAATTTATTCCACACAAAAAAACAAGCCCTCATGGGTATGCCAACTGAAAAGCAAAGCTACAGCTCTTGGAAGGCAAGAGAAAAAAAACTTGAAAGTATAAAATAAAAAAAAAAATGGCTGAATCACCAAAAAAATTGATCAAAAAGCATATGCAAGAATAAAACACTAACAGCTCAGTTAATGAAAAAAATACAAAATTTGAGAGTGTCTGACTACTCAAAAAAAATTTTTTTTTTTTTTAAATCATACATTTATTATAGAAAAGTAATAAAAAAAAAATGTGGTATCCCCACAACTGTGAATAGCAGAAACCTTTAACTATAAAAACGCAAAAGTAAAATTATCCCAAAAGATGTGGCAAATGTATCATTATCCCCTGTAATAAATGTGGTGCATTTTAACCACTTACAGCACAGAATGCCTGCTGTATTATATAGACAAGATCTGCCAGTCGTAGCTGTGAGCAGAGCTGGCCCCTATCGCTGCTGTTTAACCATTTATGATGCCACTGTCAAACACTGATAGAGGCATTTTAAATGGCTTGGCTGGAAGAGTGCACATGCACTGGCTCCCAGGATACAGACCCCTTCTCCCACGGCTTGCCATGACAATTGGGGCCTACTGAAGATTCCCAGCACTGCTATTTTGGTCTTCCTATGAATCCCAGCTTTTAGAGAAGGTCAGTTTCACTATGTCCTGAACTGCTGTAGTGGATCTGTATTGTAGATCAAATGATTTCAGGTTGAGGTCCCTTATCGGGGACTAAAAAACAAAAAAACACACCAGAATTGCTGTTTTTTGATTGCGGCAGTTTCCTAAAAATTGTAATAAAAAAGGATCAAAGCATTTTATGTACTGCAAATTACTACATAGCTAATAATAGAAATTAATAGACTGTCCTTAGGAGATGTCATCAATTTTAGAATGTTTGAGGGCCGACTCTCAGCATTGAAGGGCTTTGAAAAGGACAAATCTGCAATACAAAGCACAGCACTAGGGCCGGACTGGCCATCTGGCAATTCTAGCAAATGCCAGAAGGGCCTGTCTGGTCATGGGCTGCCTTGTCTGCTACGTTGTTAACAGAATCAGTGTTCTCAGGATACCCATACTGTTAAGAGTTGTGATGTAGCACAAAGTCGCTGACTCTGTCACTTACCCCACCAGGCCACGGGTAGCATCTATATATATATATATATATATATATATATATATATATATATATAATCGTCTAAGGGGGACTTCCGTCTGTCTGTCTGTCACGGAAATCCCAAGTCGCTGATTGGTCGCGACGGGCACAGTCTGGCCGCGAAATGGCCGCTCCCAACTTCCGTACAGTCAGTGCCCGCTCCATACTCCCCCCCCCCAGTCGGCATCCGCCGCCCACATAGTGTTTTAGCAGTCCGTTAAACAGACTGCGTTACACCGCGGCATAATGCGGTGTAACACAATCTGTTAACGCTGCTATTAACACTGTGTGACAAAGTTTTTACTACTGATGCTGCCTATGCAGCATCAATAGTAAAATGATATAATGTTAAAAATAAAAAAAATAAAATAAAAAATGGAGCTATTCTCACCCTCCGGCGTCCAGAGAATGCGTGCGAGCAGCGAGGCTGCCGCCAGCTTTTGTTCCCAGAGATGCATTGTGAGACCGCTAAGTCATCTGGGTAATTTCGCAATGCATCTCTGGGAACAGAAGCTGGTGGCAGCCTCGCCACTCGTGCGTTTCGGTGGACGCCGGAGGGTGAGTATATAACTATTTTTTATTTTAATTCTTTTTTTTAACAGAGATATGGTGCCCACACTGCTGTATACTACGTGGGCTATGTTATATACTGCGTGACTGATATATACTACATGGGCAGTGTTATATTCTGTGTGGGCTGTGTTATATACTACGTCGCTGCTATATACCACGTGGCTGCTATATACTATGTGGCTGCTATATACTATCTGGCTGCTATATACTACGTGGCTGTGCTATATACACTACGTGGCTGTGCTATATACTACGGGCTGTGCTATATACTATGGGCTGTGCTATATACTACGTGGCTGTGCTATATACTACGTGGCTGTGCTATATACTACGTGGCTGTTATATACTACGTGGCTGTGCTATATACTACGTGGCTGTGCTATATACTACGTGGCTGTGCTATATACTATGTGGCTGCTATATACTATGTGGCTGCTATATACTACGTGGCTTCTATATACTATGTGGCTGCTATATACTATGTGGCTGCTATATACTACGTGGCTTCTATATACTATGTGGCTGCTATATACTATGTGGCTGCTATATACTACGTGGCTGTGCTATATACTATGTGGCTGTGCTATATACTACGTGGCTGTGCTATATACTACGGGCTGTGCTATATACTACAGGCTGTGCTATATACTACGTGGCTGTGCTATATACTACGTGGCTGTTATATACTACGTGGCTGTGCTACATACTATGTGGCTGTGCTATATACTATATGGCTGCTATATACTATGTGGCTGCTATATACTATGTGGCTGTCTGTGTTATATAGTACGTGGGCAGTGCTATATACTACATGGCTGTGCTATATACTACGTGGCTGTGCTATATACTACATACTATGTGGCTGTGCTATATACTACATGGCTGTGCTATATACTATGTGGCTGCTATATACTACGTGGGCTGTGCTATATACTACGTGGGCTGTGCTATATACTACGTGGCTGTGCTATATACTATGTGGCTGCTATATACTACGTGGGCTGTGCTATATACTATGTGGGCTGTGCTATATACTACGTGGCTGTGCTATATACTATGTGGCTGCTATATACTATGTGGCTGCTATATACTATGTGGCTGCTATATAAACGTGGCTGTGCTATATACTACTGGCTGTGCTATATACTACATGGCTGCTATATACTACGTGGCTGTGCTATATACTATGTGGCTGTGTTATATACTACATCAGGGGTGTCAAACTGCATTCCTCGAAGGTCGCAAACCATGCGTGTTTTCAAGATTTCCTTAGCATTGCACAAGGTGCTGTAATCATTATGTGTGTAGGTGATTAAATTATCACCTGTGCAGTACAAGGAAATCCTGAAAACATGACCTGGTTGCAGCCCTCGAGGAATGCAGTTTGACACCCCTGTACTACATACTACGTGGCTGTGTTATATACTACGTGGCTGTACTATATCCTGCACCACGAACCCCCGACATCCAGCGCCCCGAACCCCCGACATCCTACGACCAATCAGTGACAGACGTAGTCCAGCCACGAATTGACGTGGGATTTAAACCACGCTTCGCTGATTGGTTGCGTCTGGTCAGGCGCGACCAATCAGCGATATTGGCACAGGATTTAAACACCGCTTCAGTGATTGGTAGCTCACGGCCGGCCGCGACCAATCAGCGATATTGGCGTAGTATTTAAACACTGCTTCGGTCATTGGGCATGCCCGGCTGGCCGTGACCAATCAGCGACAGGCGCAGTGAAAGTTGCAGGGAAGTCTGCATGACAAACCACACCTAATTTATGGAATTTTAACACAGATTTTTTTAGGTAGATTTTTCTGTATAAAACAAACAGTCAAACATCCATAACAAGAAAAAACACACTTTTTTTGGCCAACTGTGGGACTTGAAGCTGTGATACTTTATGTAAGCAAGCCAGCTAATGTAATGCATTGGAATATTCACATTTTCTCCGTCCAGGAGGCTCCTTAGGTTCTGTAGCCACTCATTACCCAGGTAAAAGTAGAAATCTCCAATTGATGGACAAATGCCTTCAACCACTGTGCTGTGTACAAGGGTCATCTATGCTTTATGAGGTGTAATAGCAAATATTGTATAGTAGATTTTATTTACATTCTCTCTGTAGATGTTGTTCATCCAGTTAGTAAATGTCTTCTTTTGCATAGCCATGCGCTGCTCCTGCAGTTTCTTAATATGGCCCTTTTCATACTCGTGCATTCCTTCTTCATCCATTTTGGTGCTAAATGAAAGAAAACAAAACAGTAACTTTAGGCTGTATCTTGCCAGAGAAAAAACTAAGCAGAGTATGAAGAAGGTGGAAAAGCACTGGGAGCGGAATGAGATTTTTGAAGCTATAGTTGTGGCTTGACTACTGTATACATAATGTTTTCTCTTTCACACTACTCAATATTTATCAGTATTAAACTTGTGATAAAAAGATGAAATCGATCCAATATCTAAACATTATAATATTTTTGGCAGCAACACTTGTAAGTAAGATTATATTTACCAATATATCTCAATTAACCTAACAGTATAGCTCTTCTACATGTGGCACAAAAATAATGAAATAACTAAAGAAAGAAAAAGATTGTGTCGGGCATGAAATATATCAAAAGAATCATTTAAAAGAGTTACACTATATTGTTTGAATTCATTAAGAACATGTATGTGCAAAATAATGAAAGCAAACGCCAAAAAAAAAAAACTTACCGACCTCCGCCGTACTAGTACAGCGGAGGTCAGATCCCCTGCAGTTCACCGCTGGAGCCCGCATCAAAGCCGGGACATGTCAGCTGTTTTGAACAGCTGACATGTGCGCGCAATAGCGGCAGGTGGAATCGCGATTCACCCTCCGCTATTAACTAGTTAAATGCCGCTGTCAAATGCTGACAGCGGCATTTAGCTGCCGCTTCCGGCCATCGGGCCGGAAATGAGCGCATCGCTGACCCCCGTCACATGATCGGGGGTCAGCGATGCGTTGGCATAACAACCAGAGGTCTCCTTGAGACCTCTATGGTTGTTGATGCCGGATTGCTGCAAGCGCCACCCTGTGGTCAGCGCTAATAGCAATGCAGTAAATCTACTACATAGGGGCGATCAGAGGATCGCTCCTATGTTTCAGAGCCGATCTAGTTGTGCCAGCTTCTAGCCTCCCATGGAGGCTATTGAAGCATGGCAAACGTTAAAAAAAATGTTTTAAAAAATATGAAAAAAATAAAAAAATATAAAAGTTTAAGTCACCCCCCTTTTGCCCCATTCAAAATAAAACAATAATAAAAAATCAAACCTACACACATTTGGTATCGCCGCCTTCAGAATTGCCCGATCTATCAATTAAAAAAAGGATTAACCTGATCGCTAAACAGCGTAGCGATAAAAAAATTCAAAATACCAAAATTACATTTTTAAGTCGCCACGACATTGCATTAAAATGTAATAGCGGGCAATCAAAAGATCGTATTTGCACCAATCATTAAAAATGTCAGCTCGGCATGCAAAAATCAAGCCCTCACCCGACCCCAGATCCCGAAAAATGAAGACGCTACGGGTATTGGAATATTGCACATTTTTTTTTAAGCAAAGTTTGAAATTTTTTTACCACTTAGATAAAACATAACCTAGATATGTTTGCGGTCTATGAATTCATAATGACCTGGAGAATCATAATGGCAGGTTAGTTTTAGCATTTAGTGAACCTAGCAAAAAAGCCAAACAAAAAACAAGTGTGGGATTGCACTTTTTTTGCAATTTCACTGCACTTGGAATTTTGTTTCCCGGTTTCTAGTACACGACATGCTAAAACCAATCATGTCGTTCAAAAGTACAAGTTGTCCCGCAAAAAACAAGCCCTCACATGGCCATATTGACGGAAAAATAAAAAGTGGCTCTGGGAAGCATGGGAGAGAAAAACGAAAACGCAAAACCGAAAAAGGGCAAGATCTTGAAGGGGTTAAAAAACTATATCATACATACATGCATGTGCATACATACAGTACAGACCAAACGTTTGGACACCTTCTCATTTAAAGATTTTTCTGTATTTTCATGACTATGAAAATTGTACATTCACACTGAAGGCATCAAAACTATGAATTAACACATGTGGAATTATATACTTAACAAAAAAGTGTGAAACAACTGAAACTATGTCTTATATTCTAAGTTCTTCAAAGTAGCCACATTTTGCTTTGATGACTGCTTTGCACACTCTTGGCATTCTCTTGATGAGCTTCAAGAGGTAGTCACCGGGAATGGTCTTCCAACAATCTTGAAGGAGTTCCCAGAGATGCTTAGCACTTGTTGGCCCTTTTGCCTTCACTATGCGGTCCAGCTCACCTCAAACCATCTCGATTGGGTTCAGGTCTGGTGACTGTGGAGGCCAGGTCATCTGGCGTAGCACCCCATCACTCTCCTTCTTGGTCAAATAGCCCTTACACAGCCTGGAGGTGTGTTTGGGGTCATTGTCCTGTTGAAAAATAAATGATGGTCCAACTAAACGCAAATCGTATGGAATAGCATGCCGCTGCAAGATGCTGTGGTAGCCATGCTGGTTCAGTATGCCTTCAATTTTGAATAAATCCCCAAAAGTATCACCAGCAAAGCACCCCCACACCATCACACCTCCTCCTCCATGCTTCACGGTGGGAACCAGGCATGTAGAGTCCATCCGTTCACCTTTTCTGCGTCGCAGAAAGACATGGCGGTTGAAACCAAAGATCTCAAATTTGGACTCATCAGACCAAAGCACAGATTTCCACTGATCTAATGTCCATTCCTTGTGTTCTTTAACCCAAACAAGTTTATTGTGCTTGTTGCCTGTCCTTAGCAGTGGTTTCCTAGCAGCTATTTTACCATGAAGGCCTGCTGCACAAAGTCTCCCCTTAACAGTTGTTGTAGAGATGTGTCTGCTGCTAGAACTCTGTGTGGCATTGACCTGGTCTCTAATCTGAGCTGCTGTTAACCTGTAATTTCTGAGGCTGGTGACTCGGATAAACGTATCCTCAGAAGCAGAGGTGACTCTTGGTCTTCCTTTCCTGGGGCCATCCTCATGTGAGCCAGTTTCTTTGTAGCGCTTGATGGGTTTTGCCACTGCACTTGGGGACACTTTCAAAGTTTTCCCAATTTTTAAGACTGACTGACCTTTATTTCTTAAAGTAATGATGGCCACTCATTTTTCTTTACTTAGAATTTGTATTATGGCAAGAAAAAAACAGCTAACAGTAGGACTATCACCTGTGTATCCACTAGACTTCTGCACAACATAACTGATGGTCCCAACCCCATCTATAAGGCAAGAAATCCCAATTATTAAATCTGACAGGGAACACCTGTGAAGTGAAAACCATTCCCGGTGACTACCTCTTGAAGCTCATCAAGAGAATGCGAAGTGTGTGCAAAGCAGTCATCACAGCAAAAGGTGGCTACTTTGAAGAACCTAGAATATAAAACATAATATCAGATGTTTCACACATTTTTTGTTAAGTATATAGTTCCACATGTGTTAATTCATAGTTTTGATGCCTTCCGTGTGAATGTACAATTTTCATAGTCATGAAAATATAGAAAAATCTTTAAATGAGAAGGTGTGTCCAAACTTTTGGTCTATACTGTATAACCAAATGTAGTAGGTGAGCTACTGTGCGTAAAGAAAGTATTCACACTCCTTTAAAATTTTCACTCTGTTTCATTGCAGCCATTTGGTAAATTAAAAAAGTTCATTCTTTTCACATTAAAGGGACTCTGTCACCCCCTCCAGCCGTTAGAAACTAAAAGAGCCACCTTGTGCAGCAGTAATGCAGCATTCTGACAAGGTGGCTCTTTTAGTTATTGGTGCAGTCAAAGCAGAAATAAAGCGTTTTATAATTTCGCAAAAATACCTGTCTTTAGTCCTGGAGGCAGGTCTTATCGCCCCTGCTGCACACGCCACACTTCCGTCACTCAAGGCTTCTTTGGCGCTGGGCGCCGCCCCCTCCGCGCTGTTTTCAAATCAAATCCGGCGCCTGCGCGGTTTTGTTCTGCCTGTGGCAGGCGCAGTGAGCGCTGCCCGTCTGACCTCAGATGCAGTCTCGCAGACTGCGCCTGTGCGGCCACCCAGCTTGTGCATCCCAGCCCTGCAGTGTGTTTTGCATTATGCCCAGTGGGATTCACAAGCTGGGTGGCTGCACAGGCGCAGTCTGCGAGACTGCATCTGAGGTGAGACGGGCAGCGCTCACTGCGCCTGCCCCAGGTAGAACAAAACAGCGCAGGCGCCGGATTTGATTTGAAAACAGCGCGGAGGGGGTGGCGCCCGGCGCCGAACAAGCCTTGAGTGATGGCAGTGTGGCGTGTGCAGCAGGGGGGTTAAGACCCGCCTCCAGGACTATAGACAGGTATATTTGCGAAATTACAAAACACTTTATTTCTGCTTTGACTGCACCAATAACTAAAAGAGCCACCTTGTCAGAATGCAGCATTACTGCTGCACAAGGTGGCTCTTTTAGTTTCTAACGGCTGGAGGGGGTGACCGTGGCCCTTTAATGTACACTCTGCACCCATCTTGACTGAATTAAATGTAGAAATGTTTGCAAATTTAATAAAAAAGAAAAACTGAAATATCACATGGTCATAAGTATTCAGACCCTTTGCTCAGACACTCATATTTAAGTCACATGCTGTCCATTTCCTTGTGATCCTCCTTGAGATGGTTCTACTCCTTCATTGGAGTCCAGCTGTGTTTAATTAAACTGATAGGACTTGATTGGGAAAGGTACACACCTGTCTATATAAGACCTCACAGCACATATAAGACCAAATGGGAATCATGAGGTCAAAGGAACTGGCCAAGGAGCTCAGAGACAGAATTGTGGCAAGGCACAAATCTGGCCAAGGTTACAAAAGAATTTCTGCAGTACTCAGGGTATGTGCAAACGTCAGGATTTCTTGAAGAAATTTCCTCACAAAAACGGACATTTCTGCCAGAAATCCGCATGCATTTTTTTTGCGTTTTTTCCCAATGCATTAAATAGCGGTAAAAACGCAAACAATCCGCAAAATTAATGAACATGCTGCACAAAAATTGCAGAATGCATTCTAAATGATAGGATGCATATGTATGCGTTTTTATGTGTTTGTATAGCATTTTTATTGTGAAAAAACGTGAAAAAAAAACAAAAAAACCTGAACGTGTGCACAAACCCTCAACGTTCCTAAGAGACAGTGGCCTCCATAATCCTTAAATGGAAGAAGTTTGGGACCACCACTAGTCTTTCTAGACCTGGCCGTCCAGACAAATTGAGCAATCCTGGGAGACGAACCTTTGTAAAGAAGAACCCCAAGATCACTGTGGCTGAGCTCCAGAGATGTAGTAGGGAGATGGGAGAAAGTTCCACAAAGTCAACTATCACTGCAGCCCTCCACCAGTCGAACCTCTATGGCAGAATGGCTCGAAGGAAGCCTCTCCTCAGCGCAAGACATATGAAAGCCTGCATAGATTTTGCTAAAAAAACACATGAAGAACTCCCAGAATATGAGAAATAAGAGTCTCTGGTCTTATGAGACGAAGTTAGACCTTTTTGTTAATAGTTCTAAGCGGTATGTGTGGAGAAAACCAGGCACTGCTCTTCACCTGCCCAATACAATCCCAACAGTGAAACATGGTAGTGGCAGCATCATGCTATCAGGGGTGGTTTTCAGCTTCAGGGAAAAGACGACTGGTTGTCATAGTAACATAGTAACATAGTTAGTAAGGCCGAAAAAAGACATTTGTCCATCCAGTTCAGCCTATATTCCATCATAAATCCCTAGATCTACGTCCTTCTACAGAACCTAATAATTGTATGATACAATATTGTTCTGCTCCAGGAAGACATCCAGGCCTCTCTTGAACCCCTCGACTGAGTTCGCCATCACCACCTCCTCAGGCAAGCAATTCCAGATTCTCACTGCCCTAACAGTAAAGAATCCTCTTCTATGTTGGTGGTAAAACCTTCTCTCCTCCAGACGCAAAGAATGCCCCCTTGTGCCCGTCACCTTCCTTGGTATAAACAGATCCTCAGTGAGATATTTGTATTGTCCCCTTATATACTTATACATGGTTATTAGATCGCCCCTCAGTCATCTTTTTTCTAGACTAAATAATCCTAATTTCGCTAATCTATCTGGGTATTGTAGTTCTCCCATCCCCTTTATTAATTTTGTTGCCCTCCTTTGTACTCTCTCTAGTTCCATTATATCCTTCCTGAGCACCGGTGCCCAAAACTGGACACAGTACTCCATGTGCGGTCTAACTAGGGATTTGTACAGAGGCAGTATAATGCTCTCATCATGTGTATCCAGACCTCTTTTAATGCACCCCATGATCCTGTTTGCCTTGGCAGCTGCGCCTTGTCACTCAAGGAAACATGAATGCGGCCAAGTACAGAGATATCCTGGATGAAAACCTCCTCCAGAGTGCTCTGGACCTGGACTTGTCCGAAGGTTCACCTTCCAACAAGACAATGACCCTAAGCATACAGGTAAAATAACAAAGGAGTGGCTTCAGAACAACTATGTGACCATTCTTGACTGGCCCAGCCAGAGCCCTGACCTAAACCTAATTGAGCATCTCTGGAGAGACCTGAAAATGACTGTCGACCAACGTTCACCATCCAACCTGACGGAACTGGAGAGGATCTGCAAGGAAGAATGGCAGAGGATCCCCAAATCCAGCTGTAAAAAAACTTGTTGCATCATTCCCAAGAAGACTCATGGCTGTACTATCTAAAGAGGGTGCTTCTACTCAATACTGAGCACAGAGTCTGAATACTTATGACCATGTCATATTTCAGTTTTTCTCTTTTAACAAATTTGCAAAAATTACTACATTTGTCTTTTTTCAGTCAAGATGGGGTGCAGAGTGTACATTAATGAGAAAAAAAATGAACTTTTTTTGAATTTACCAAATGGCTGCCATGAAACAAAGAGTGAAAAATTTAAAGGGGTCTGAATACTTTCCGTACCTATTGTAATGATGGTAGTACATATATACAAGGAAAGTGCAATCGCAAGTGAACAATAAAGTATGATCCTAAAGTATTATCGTATTTTCCGGTGTATAAGAAGACTTTTTAACCCCTGAAAATCGCCTCAAACGTTGGGGGTCGTCTTATACGCCGGGTACGGCGTGTGCAGGGAGCGGTCCTGGATGGCTTCCAGGGTCTGGAGGAGAGGAGACTCTCCTTCAGGCCCTGGGATCCATATTCATGTAAAAAAAAAAGAATTAAAAAAAAAAAAGGGATATACTTACCCTCCGACGGTTCCAGTCTCTCAGCGGTGCAAGCAGCGGCCTCCGTTCCTAAGGATGCATTGCGCGAAGGACTTTAGATGACGTCACGGTTACACGACTCCTTCGTATAAGATGATTGGGCGTATAAGATGACCCCCGTCTTATACAGCGAGTATATCCCAAACTCCATATTTTATATGGAAAAGTTGGGGGTCGTCTTTTATGCCCAGTCGTTTTATAAGTCATTTGTAAAATAAGTGCCTGTATGCATGTACATGAAACGTTTAATAGAATTAGCTGCTAAAATTAAATGTATAAATATCCAAAGGTATATAGTAATAAATATTAGTAGTAGTAAAGTAATATTTACATATACACAAGGGAAAGAAAGTAGTACTGCATGACAATGATCAAGCTCACCCTCCATAAGACCCAACATGAGTTTCACCACTGTTTCACTGATGAAGCAGTGGTGAAACACGTCGGGTCTTGTGGTAGGTGAGATGATCACTACAATGCAGTACTACTTTTTTTCTTTTCTTTTTTTTACAAGTGCTTTATTATATACATTTATTTTCTTTGTGTTTATTGGAACACAAAAAAACTGAGAAAAAAGGCAAATTGGATATAATTTCACACAGTGTCCAATTGCAATAATTTTCTTGGAGAAATACTGTACTTCATTCTCTGGAACAATTTCAAGGGTGCCAACACTTTCAGCAGCCATAACTGTATGTATGTATATATACAGTTGAAAGTAGAAGTTCACATACACTATATAAAAAGACACATATGCATGTTTTCCTCAATATCTGACATGAAATCAGAATAAACCTTTCCCATTTTAGGTCAATTAGAATTACCATAATTATTAATACGGTATTTGCAAAATGCCAGAATCTTGAGAGAAAGGTTGTTGCAAGCCATTTTAATTACTTTTTGCAAAGTCAAAAGTTTACATACACTAAGATTAATATTCCTTTTATACAATTCTGGACTGTCCGTATGATGATGTCATGTGTTTGGCAACATCTGAGTTCATTAGAGACAGACCTGTGGATGTATTTTAATCCACACCTGAAACACACTGCTTCTTTGTGTAGCAAAATGAGATGGTGTGTCCAAACTTTTGGTCTGTATTTTATTTTATATATATATATATATATATATATATATATATATATATATATATATATACATATACATGAAATCAGAATAAACCTTTCCCGTTTTAGGTCAATTAAAAGCCCGATGAGCAGCAGAAGCCGGGAGCGAGCGTTGGAGTGAAGACGCTGCAGCAGAGGGACCGCGCCGGGACGCCGAGGACAGGTAAATATGACAGGGCGCGGGGAGCAGCAGCGGCATGACACCAATTTACGCATTCAGTACTGGACCTAGATATGAAGCTTCTTTATAATATACTAGATGGTGGCCCGATTCTAACGCATCGTGTATTCTAGAAGCGGGGTTTAAATTGCGCACCAATCAGCGAAGCAGTGTTTAAATCCCGTGCCAATATCGCTGATTGGTCGCAGCTGGCCGGCAGCGACCAATCAGCGAAGCATGGTTCAAATCCGGCGCAAATTCGTGGCCGGACTGCGCCTGTCGCTGATTGGTCGCGGGCGGCTGGCGCGACCAATCAGCAAAGCGGGATTTCCGTTACAGACAAACGGACAGAATTAGACGATTATACAGTAGATTTAATGTTTCATATTTTTCCCTTTCACAGCTTCACAAAGATCAAAGTAGCAGGGATACATCTAACTAGACTTGTAGAACTTGTGCTGTACTGAATATTTTGTAAAATTTATAGAAGTAAAACTCATCAAATATACATTCTATATTTCCATCCAGTGTTAATAAGTGAACAAAATGGGTCATTATCAGAAAAGACCTTTTAACCTGTCTTTAAAAATTCCTGTGTATCATAATCACTGGCATACATGTATTTTTCCCTCAGCCCTTGGAAAGTTATTCTAATAAGTCCCCCATGGGACTTCAGTTGTTAATGTGCCTGGGATGTAAAGTTGGGAAAGCTAGCTGAAGAATCTGATATTGTGTTAGAAGCTGGAGGATTTCCCATTTCTGGGGATTAAAAAAAAAAACAAAAAAAACAGCATGAGACCTAGGAAAAGCATAAGAGTAGTCAATATAGCTTTCTTGCCTAAAGGCTACATCTGCTATAGGCTCCATAATATAAAATTCACAATAAAGGATTAGGAATGAGATATGCTGATGTGCTATTATACCTACTAATCTACATTTCTGATAATGTGGGCCTGACAGTTTATACATGCTGCCCGATCCAGAGGCAGCATGTATCAGACACTGGCTGTGGCATTTCAGAGAAAAACATACTATACAAGCCACCAGGGACAGAAACGTGCTGGAGACTGGTTGGACAGGTGTGTCCTTGATAGATTCTCGCTGCCCACAGCACTGGATTGACAGACCTCTTCCTATATGTGTACGCATATGTCTCATCTTAAATTACAAAATTGTGCTGACAGCTTCTCTTTAATATCTCAATCTATAGGCTAAAATAGAGAGTAGCTACAAAGAGTGACTTTTGTCCTGGACGACCATAGGCGGATTTTAATGAGGGCAATCTGGGCTACCACCTTTGGCCCAAGGCTCCGAGGGGCCCATCGACAGTTTTTACTCATTATAATGTTTTGTGAGCTGCCATTGGCAGTGCAATATCCCAGCAGAGAGCTTTCCTGGTGCTGCGGTGCCAACGATACAGAATGCCAGTGCAGCTATCGTTGCCTCTGCTGTGACGTGCCAACGTGATGACATTATGAGCTGGTGTCTGCGCGGTGACTGGCCTCCACAATAGGTTTGTCATATGGCCCCTTGGGAAAATTAGTCTCCCACCCCTGTTCTATTATGCATAGCGCTATGTTATGTATAGTGCTGTACATAAGGGAAAAATTTGCGCACCGCTCTCTCTGACGTTTTCCACATAAACATGTGCACCAGAGCACCTGTCTTACTCACATGACCTATCACATGACCTATCAAAGGGATCATGTGACATGGCACGTAATACATCGGGTACCTGGAGGGGGCCACGCCTTGTAAACTACCTGGGTCCTGGGTACTCTTAATCCACCCCTTAGGACCATTACAAAGAGACTCCATTCATTTCAATGTAAACTCTGTAATGTTATTTGCCCTGTAGTGGATCCTTTTAGAAATAATTAAAAAATACAACTTGCTCCTGGGTTCTCTGGTATATTATTGTTGATGCCTGAACAATAAGGCAACAATATCCTTTGTTCGACCTAGTGAAAATGACGGTGAGCATAGTAATAAAATATACATATGTAAAAAAAACCTTCCTTCTCACCCCCAATGGGGGTGGTCTTTGTTGTCCTTTCTCATTGTCGGGTTCTCTACCAGAGGCCTGGGAGTTTGAGGGTTCTGTGCAGAATCATAGGTGTTCCCAGCATTGCGCTTTTCTGGACAAAGAGCTCAGATGTTGCTCCTGGGATCTGTTGTAGCCATTCTTCCACCTTAGGGGTCACCGCTCCAAGTGCTCCTATCACCACTGGAATCATTGTTGCCTTCGCCTTCCACATCTTCTCCAGTTCTCCTTTGAGGCCCTGGTCTTTCTCCAGCTTCTCATATAATAATAATAATAATAATCTTTATATAGCGCCAACATATTCCGCAGCGCTTTACAGTTTAACAGTTTCGTATTCCTTCTTTCTGATGTTGCTGTCACATGGCACTGCCACATCTATTATCATTGCTGTCTTCTCATCCTTGTCTACTATCACAATGTCTGGTTGGTTAGCCAACACCTGCTTATCCGTCTGGATCTTGAAGTCCCACAGGATTTTAGCCCTTTCATTCTCCACCACTTTCTCTGGGGTCTCCAACCTGGTCTTAGCCCATATGCTGTGCAGATGTTCTTGTATACAATTCCCGCTACTTGGTTGTGGCGTTCAGTATTTTGCATCCTGCCAATATGTGTTAGACGGTTTCTGAGGTTTCTTTGCATAGTCTGCACCTTGGGTCTTGTCTTGTGTGGTAGATTCCTGCTTCTATGGATCTGGTACTTAGTGCTTGCTCTTGTACCGCTATAATTAGTGCCTCTGTGCTGTCTCAGAGTCCAGCTTTCTCCAGTCACTGGTAGGATTTCTCCATGTCAGCCGCCTTCATTATCTGTCAATGGTATATCCCATGCAGCGGCTTATCTTGCCATGGTGCTTCATGTTCCTGTTCTTCTTTCCAGATCTGTTGTTGTTGCTGCCTTAGGCCTTCTCATTGGACCCAATGCCTTTCTGAGCTGGATTCATGTACTGGCTCATATGGTTCTGTAGTTTAGTGGCTATGATACCTGACTGGAGTTTCCATGTTGTTGTAAACCAGGTTATTGGGCGTTTGTTGGATGGAACTGTTCCTTTGTGAGGATCCTTCATGATCAGCACTGTTCTACCTTGTGTTAGCCAATCTTGGTAGTGGCCTGCTTCTAGCAGTTGGTTCATCTGCTTTGCCATGTGTTCATGTACCACTGTTAATTTCCTTAGCCTGTAGGTGTGGATCATGTCTGGGCCATGTGCTGTCCAGCTCTTCATGTTCTTGACCCCCTGTTGGATGTCTGCTTCTGTAATGGTGACTGGTTCTTGCTCTAGGTGGTTGCTGTCTTTCTTTCTCAGATCTTGCAGCCACATTGCACTGGTGTTATGTGTTTTTTCCTTTGATCGGTTCTTTGGAGAACAGAGCATTTATTTTCTTGGCCTCAACAAACCATACATGGACAAGCCTAGAACCTGGATCTGATGAAATGCTACCATAATAGCAGACCAAATTAGAGCAGATATAAAGCGCATGAGGAAACTCTGGATGGATACAAGATCTGCATGTCCACTGACTGAGAAACAACTAGTCACTCAACTCTTCAATGCCATAAAGAGAAAGCTATTATCACAACTTGAGCTGGATCAACTGCACTGGAAATCCACCCCACATGAAGACCTGGAAGATCCTGATCTAATCAGCACTGCAGCAGATCTGAAACAGAAGATCTTAGATAAACTAAATACCATCATCAATCAGAGCCAGGATTTGAACCCCAGTCTCCTAAGTCATAAGGTACCGTCACACTTAGCGACGCTGCAGCGATACCGACAACGATCCGGATCGCTGCAGCGTCGCTGTTTGGTCGCTGGAGAGCTGTCACACAGACAGCTCTCCAGCGACCAACATGCTGGTAACCAGGGTAAACATCGGGTAACTAAGCGCAGGGCCGCGCTTAGTAACCCGATGTTTACCCTGGTTACCATCCTAAAAGTAAAAAAAAACAAACAGTACATACTTACCTACAGCCGTCTGTCCTCCAGCGCTGTGCTCTGCACTCCTCCTGTACTGGCTGTGAGCACAGCGGCCGGAAAGCAGAGCGGTGATGTCACCTCTCTGCTTTCCGGCTGACCGACGCTCACAGCCAGAGCAGGAGGAGTGCAGAGCACAGCGCTGGAGGACAGACGGCTGTAGGTAAGTATGTAGTGTTTGTTTTTTTTTACTTTTAGGATGGTAACCAGGGTAAACATCGGGTTACTAAGCGCGGCCCTGCGCTTAGTTACCCGATGTTTACCCTGGTTACCAGTGAAGACATCGCTGAATCGGTGTCACACACGCCGATTCAGCGATGTCTGCGGGGAGTCCAGCGACCAAATAAAGTTCTGGACTTTCTGCCCCGACCAGCGACAGCACAGCAGGGGCCTGATCGCTGCTGCCTGTCACACTGGACGATATCGCTAGCGAGGACGCTGCAACGTCACGGATCGCTAGCGATATCGTCTAGTGTGACGGTACCTATAGGCTGTGCATTTAACCATTTCACTATACCACTCTTTGTTTCATTGCAGCCATTTGGTACATTCAAAAAAGTTCATTTTTTCACATTCATGTACACTTTGCACCCCTTCTTGAAAAAAAAAAAACAGAAATGTAGAAATTTTTGAAAATTTAATTTAAAAGTATTACTGGAATATCACATGGTCATAAGTATTCAGACCCTTTGCTCAGACACACATATTTAAGTTACATGCTGTCCATTTTCTTGTGATTCTCCTTAAGATAGTTCTACACCTTCATTGAAGTCCAGCTGTGCTTAATTAAACTGATAGGACGTGATTTGGAAAAGCACACACCTGTCTATGTAACACCTCACAGCTCACAGTGCATGTCAGCTCAATTGAGAATCAAGAGGTCAAAGGAACTGGCCAGGGAGCTCACAGACAGAATTGTGGCAAGGCATAGATCTGGCCAAAGTTACAACAGAATTTCTGCAGTACTCAAGGTTCCTAAGAGCACAGTGGCCTCCATAATCCTTAAATGGAAGAAGTTTGGGACCACCACAAGTCTTCCTAGACTGGCTGTCCAGCCAAACTGAGCAATCGTGGGGGAAGAGCCTTGGTGAGAGAGGCAAAGAAGAACCCCAAGATCACTGTGGCTGAGCTCAAGAGATGCAGCAGGGAGATGAGAGAAAGTTCCACAAAGTCAACTATCACTGCAACCCTCCACCAGTCAGGCCTTTATGGCACAGTGGCCTAATGGGCGTCTCTCCTCAGTACAAGACATATGAAAGCCCGCATAGAGATTGCTAAAAAACACATGAAGGACTTTAGAATATGAGAAATAAGATTCTCTGGTCTGATTAGACAAAGATAGATGTTTTTGGTGATAATTCTAAGCGGCATATGTGGAGAAAACCTGGCACTGCTCATCACCTGCCCAATACAATCCCAACATTGAAACATGGTGGCAGCATTATGCTATGGGGGTATTTTTCAGCTGCAGAGACAGGGCAAATGGTTGTCATTGAAGGAAACATGAATGCGGCTAAGTACAGAGATATCCTGGATGAAAACCTCCTCCAGAGTGCTCTGGACCTCAGACTTGGCCGAAGGTTCAACTTCCAACAAGACAATGACCGTAAGCACACAGCTAAAATAACAAAGGAGTGGCTTCAGAACAACTCTGTGACCATTCTTGACTGGCCCAGCCAGAGCCCTGACCTAAACCCAATTGAGCATCTCTGGAGAGACCTGAAAATGGCTGTCCAACAATGTTCAGCATCCAACTTGACAGAACTGGAGTGGATCAGTAAGGAAGAATGGCAGAGGATCCCATAATCCAGGTGTGAAAACCTTGTTGCATCATTCCCAAGAAGACTCATGGCTGTACAAGCTCAAATGGGCAATTCTACTCTATACTGACCAAATGGTCTGAATTCTTATGACCATGTGATATTTCAGTTTTTCTTTCTTAATAAATTTGCAAAAATGTCTACATCTCTGTTCTTTTCAGTCAAGATGGGGTGCAGAATGTACATTAATAAGAAAGAAAAGAACTTTTTTGAATATACCAAATGGCTGCAATGAAACAGAGAGTGAAAAATTTAAAGGGGTATGAATACTTTCCATACGCACTGTATATTAAATATATATATATATATATATATATATATATATATATATATATACACACACACACACATATATATACAGTACAGACCAAAAGTTTGGACATACCTTCTCATTTAAAGATTTTTCTGTATTTTCATGACTATGAAAATTGTACATTGACACCGAAGGCATCAAAACTGTGAATTATATACTTAACAAAAAAGTGTGAAACAACTGAAAATATGTCTTATATTATAGGTTCTTCAAAGTATCCACCTTTTGCTTTGATGACTGCTTTGCACACTCTTGGCATTCTCTTGATGAACTTCAAGAGGTTTTTTCATCAAACCTACAGTTATAGATGAAATGAAGATTCTTTGTGCATTTTTTTTTGAGAAAATTTTTGTGAAAAAATATTTTTCAGAAGTATAATTCACATTGAATATTTGTCTGTGTTTTCACATGGCCTAGATTCATGTACATGTGCTGCTGTGTTCTTCTTTATCTATATGATGCAGCTTGCATGTGTTCACATTAGGAGTGCTGGTTGGCTTTTTTTCTCTATTTAATATATGGATGTGGCTGCATCCAGACTGATCTTGCACTCTTCCCATTGACCTTGCAGGTGGCAGTAATCAACTCTACCTGTCCATAAATTGTAGGTTTAGCCCAGAGTGATATGTTTTGTCCAGAGTTGTAGGTTGGTGGCCCAAGAGTGGCATGTATGGTAGAGTAGGACCCATCAGAGGGAGATCACCTTGCCATGGTTGATGGGCACACATGAATTGGCCAATTTATTCGCTAAGAATCTTCATTTCATCTATAACTGTAAGTTTTATGAAAAAAAAATTTTTGAGAACATTTTTGTGAAAAAATATTTTTGAGAAGTATAATTCATATTGAATATCTGTCTGTGTTTTCACATGGCCTAGTACATGTGCTGCTGTGTTCTTTTTTATCTATATGACACAGCTTGCACGTGTTCACATTGGGAGTGCTGGTTGGCTTTATATATATATATATATATATATATATATATACACACACACACACGCACATAAAAGATAATGAAAGCATAATTGGCTGAACAAAGTGTGCAAGAAAGGCTCTGTGCTACTTTCCACTTTCTGCTTTGCCATACTTTGAGGATTCTGCCAAAAATTCTATTTTTAAGTTATATTTTTTCATTTTTTATTTCATCAGTGCAAATATCTGTACATATTCCTTACAGATGTCTATTCACAAAGAAAGTATCTTTGGCATGCAAAACAAGTCGAAATACGTAAAATATATTACTGTATCCATCAGATTATCAACAAATAGGTGACTGTACCAGTGATGTGGGTGACAAAGGTCCAGAATGACTGGAATATGGCCTCCACGCCTATGGGAGTGGAGACGCGTCCATATTCATGACCTTAATGAGCGGTACCACATGATCGCTCAGCACAGGAGAGGAGAAGAGCCGGGACAACGGATATGAGGGTGAGTATGACGGGGAGTGGGGCAACGTGAGCCATGCATACTACCAGGGAAAGGGGGGAGCTGAGCCATGCGGGACCGGGGGAGCCGAGCCTTGCGGCCACGAACTGCGCCTGCACAAGTGGCACTGCCGCGGTGCCTTATGGGATTTGGGGACAGCGACCGGGAGTCCTAACTGGCGATTATTATATAGGATGAGGTCAGAGATGCATCAATATATTTTATTTGTTTTTCATCTGTTTTGAGCATTATGGCCTGTGAATATTAGTGTGGATGCAGATGTCATTTCAACAAGCACTATTAGATCGCTGTAGTGCTGAACTTGCTGCTTTCAACAACTGTAGCACATAGTGTCGGACTAGGGTGCCAAGGGCCAATCAGTAACCAACACCAGGGCCCCACTTTTCAGCTACATGCAAGTATGAATTTATCCTCATTCACAAATTTCTAGAGCAATAATATGGGTTGATTGTTAGTACTTTTCGTATAAATGGGTGGTGGCGAACTCCTGTATAGGGGCCCACTGGAGGATTCCCCTGTTCTCGTATGTGCCAGTGCGAGGCTGAGAATATTCACAGACTTGGTTATTGCTTAAAAGCAGGATTAGAAAAATATGTCTGCCTTCTTTCACAAACACCTCCATGGATCTTATCTGGTATTACAGCACAGCTCTGTTAAAAGGTAAAGTGGACAAACTTCAATACCACACACAACTTGGCCATGTGGACACAGTTTCTTCAAGAACTTAGCCATGCTTTACCCCCTTTTGAAAAGAGAAAGGGTGTCAGCTTTTACCTTAAAAGGTGTGGTCCACTTTTCAAGACAATTATTTTTTATTTTACTTAAATGCACGTGGCGCCTCTGTGGTCCGGCTGCCACAATGGTGTTGCCTCCCTAACCGCTGGTGGTATCATGTCTGGAAGTAAATGGAGCTCCCTACACTAGGTAAAGCACGCATCCACACACAAGACCGATCCCTGACCAGAAAGGGGAGCACAAGCCTCTAGTTTTTAGGGTGACTGCTTCTTCTGGCTGGAGGAGGGGAGGGAGAGCAGTGTAGTGTGAGGAAGGGAAGGGAGGAAGAGGCATGAGGAGATGAGTTCCCAGGGATGGGGCTATTGAAGGTTCACCCTAGGATTATGCTGAGAGCAGGACACCAGAGTCCTGGGTTACCAGGGATTGCCAATCCTGAGAGCAAAATCTGGAGACCGAGGGACTGCAGGTCCTCTGGTCACCCTTGCAACACCAAAAGTACCACAGTACAGAGGGCTCAGAGCTGGGACTGAGAGAACAACTTGCTAAGAGCTCGCAATGCATGCTGGCTGGAGCTGCTGCAGAGCAGACAAACAGGGAGCACAGATCAACTCATACGCTGTTGAATCTCAAAAAAGATGGGCATAGAAAGGAAGGCTTATTCTACCCATTATACCCATGGATGGATATAACTTGCCATCCATCATCAGTAAAGGTAAAGACTGAATTATTTCACCTCCTTGCTTCTTTCTGCTGCACTGCTCACTACAACCCAAATCATCACCCCAGGGACCAGCTCCTGCTGAGGGGGGTGTGGAAGTGATCCACCTTGCTGCATTACCATCTATCCCCTGGGGACCTCACATGCAGCGCTGGCCATCCCTGGCCAGACACCTCAGCTGGCGTCACGTTAAAACCATATCACACCATACCATTATCCCCTGTAAATACTCCCCTTTCACTTGTCCGGTCAGGGCTATAGTGCTGGGCAATCGGCACTGTGATATCCCTGAGAGACTACCTGTCTGGCTACCGAGTACCCCGGCCCGCATGATGGCAACACATGTATTTGGGGCCAAAATAATTTTTGCTATTATGTTTCATTAAAAAGTGTTCCCAGTTTGGCTTTTGTAGGCTCTTTGCACATTCAACTTTCATGAGGTTTGCAGTCACAAGTATGCTGAGAGGAGCCCAGAAAAAGACAGACAGAGTTATAAACTACCCATAGCAGTCTGACAGATTCTCAGTATATCCATTCTGCGGCCAGCATCTTTCAGTGCAATATAGAGACTATAGAAGCCAAAATGGTGCAATTATTTTAATTAAAACCAATAGCAAAAATTATTTTTAGCCCAAAATACACGCATTGAAGAAAAAAAAAGTAATAAAAATGCCTTAAAACATTGTCTCTCTCATTCTGGCATTTGGCAAATATTAATAACTAGATGGCAGCCCGATTCTAAAGAATCGGGAGACTAGAATCCATATATACTTTATTTATTCAAATGTAAGAATAATACAATTAATAAATAATAGTAAGAAAGAACAAAAAATGGCAGCGGCATCGGCAACTTTTTGCTCTGCATTATTAGTATACTTTCTATCAGACCTAATCTTACGTGCGCCATCAGCAGCTTTGGGCTCTGTGTCATTAGTATCCTTACTATTAGAGCTCATGTTGGCTAAGCTAAACAGCTTTAAGCGTGGTGGTGGCAAACAACAGGTTAATAAGAGGCAGTGTCAGGTAGTAGGAAAATAGCCAGTTAATAATAGGCAATAGTTTTTTGCAGGAATGCAGATATTAATAAATAGGCAGTTTATATTGCAGAGAAATTGCTGGGCAATAATGGACAATGTCCTTATGTGGCAAATAATAGAGCAATATACCCAATGTGGCAAAGAAGAGGTTAATAAACGGCAGTCTCTCAGTATAACAGTCAGTGAATAATAGGCAGTATATGGAGAAAACACCAAACAAAAGTTCAAAATTGGTGTGAAAATGTCACTGAACCACTTCACAACTAAATATATATAGTTTTGGTAAATGGTATTATCATTTTTTTGACGAAATTCGGCAGGAGCTTGAAGAGCAACGTCACTGGGCCCGCCTCCACGCAGTAGAAACTTGCTGTGAGGTAAAAATTCAAAAATCACACCAAAATGGCGGGCGGAGTGTGTCACAGTACGGCACGTTTCTGATTGGTCGCTCGCAGCAGGCGGCAACCAATCAGACACTGGACACTGTTGACGTCACTTATCTCCGGACATTAGCTCCGGACATTAGCTCCGGACATTAGCTCCGGACATTATCTCCGCACATTAGCTCCGGACATTAGCTCCGGACATTAGCTCCGGACATTAGCTCCGGACATTATCTCCGCACATTAGCTCCGGACATTAGCTCCGGACATTAGCTCCGGACAAAGCCACGGAAGTTGGCACAAATTGCAGGAAGTAGTATTCTAGGCAATTATATATTAGATTATGGTAATCCTAATTGACCTAAAACAAGAAAGGTTTATTCTAATTTCATGTCAGATATTAAGAAAAACATGCATGTGTCTTTTTTATAGTGTGTGTAAACTTCTGGTTTCAACTGTACACACACACACACACACACACACACACACACAAACACGTTATAATGCCTATAATACAAGCATAATCTCTAAAAACAATTACAAAGTGATCACAGCACTTTTTTAAAAATGAAATTGGTTCTGCAGAGTGCTGGATGCTGCAATTTTGACTTCTGTATGCGATTGTGTAGCTGAAAGTATTCTTTAAGTTCTTTCCCATGTTTAAATTTCTACTCTTGCTCAGTCATGTGTTCTTTTAAAGCATCTCTCTAGTGTTTCTTTTTATTTCATCCCTGGAGTGGTACTTTAAATGTAATTTCGCTGCCCCTGGTCACATACTCACCTGCCACATCCTCCATCGTTTTCCAGGGTCACTTTCTGACCACTTAACAACTTATTTCTAAATGTGAGCAAATGTTGCATATATTTAATGCTGAATAAAAAGAAAATAAAAAGTTAAGAACTTACGAGTGTGGAGATCCAACAACCGGTCGTTTAAGTCTTCTCGTCACTTCAGTATCTTCCAGGCACCAGTGCAGGATGAGAATGGATGGGTGTTTCTCACAATTAAACTAGGAAGGTGGAATGACCTTTGAGTGGAGTTATGGCAGAAAGGCATTTACAACCTAAATACAAAGGTTTCATTTCTCAGATCAGGAATTATTCATCAGCGCATTGGTATAAAGTTCACACTAACAAGTTTATTTTTCAGATACAAGTGCATCTCAATATATTAGAGTATCATCAAAAAGTTTATTTATTTCAGTTCTTCAATGCAAAAAGTGAAACTCATTATATAGAGCCATTACAAATAGAGTGATTTATTTCATGTGTTTATTTATGCTAACGTTGATGATTATGGCTTACAGCCAATGAAAATCCAAGAGTCATTATCTCAGAAAATTAGAATAATTAGCAAAAAACACCTGCAAAGGCTTCCTAAGCATTTAAAAAGGCACTTCAGTCTGTTTCAGTAGGCTCCAAGGGGAAGACTGCTGATTTGACAGATGTCCAAAAGGCAGTCATTGACACACTCCACAAGGAGGGTAAGCCACAAAAGAAGCTGGCTGTTCACAAAGTGCTGTATCCAAGCATATTAACCCCTTTCTGACATGAGAAGTACTATCCCATCGAGGTGGTCTGGGCCCCTATGACCACCGACGGGATAGTACGTCATCACTGATCAGCTGCGCTCACGGGGGTAATGTGGCCCATCGCGGCCAGGTGCCAGCTGATTATTACAGCTGACTTCCGGCACTATGTGCCAGGAGCGGTCACAGACCGCTCCTGGCACATTATCCCCAGGAACACTGCGATCAAACATGATCGCAGTGTTCCGGCGGCATAGAGAAGCACTGAGCAGGGAGGGGGCTCCCTGCGTGCTTCCCTGAGACACTCGGAACAACACGATGTGATCGTGTTGTTCCAAGCGTCTATTCCGTCCTCCTCCCTGCAGGCCCTGGATCCAAGATGGCTGCAGGGGGCCTTCCAGGTCCTGCAGGGAGGTGGCTTGCAAGCGCCTGCTGAGTGCAGGTGCTGGCAAGCCTGCAGCACTGCCTGTCAGATCGCTGATCTGACACAGTGCTGTGCAAAGTGTCAGATCACCGATCTGACACTATAGCATGATGTCCCACCCTGGGACAAAGTAAAAAAAAAAAAATATTTACATGTGTAAAAATAAATAAATAAATAATCCAAAATAAATAAATAATAAAAAAAAAAAAATACATATATATATATATATATATTGTTCCAATAAATACATATCTTTCTGTAAATAAAAAACAAAAGAACACATACTTAGTATCGCCGATGACCAAGCCTATAAAAGTGTCCCACTTGTTAACCCCTTTAGTGAACACCGTAAAAAAAAAAAAATGAGGCAAAAAACAATGCTTTATCATCATACAAAAAGTGAAAGTGAAACAGCCAATCAGAGGAATCGTAATATTTCAGCAATGAAAATTGATGAAATATTACAATCCAGCCATGGCCGATGCTGCAATATCATCGGCCATGGCTGGAGACCCCAATCTGCCCCCCCAGCTACTGACAGCGGCCATCTGGCACCGCTGTCAGCCTTTCCTACCCCTCCATTCTGTCCCTGCTGCACTCCTCTCCCCTCCGCCCCCCGTCCTGCCCGGCGTCCCCCCGACTGTCCGATCCCACCCCCCATACTTACCGAGTTCTGGGGTCCCTCCTGGTGTCCGTCCGGCTTCCAGGATTGGCGCGGCATCTTGCAAAATGGCGGGCGCATGCGCAGTGCGCCCGCTGAATCTGCCGGCCGGCAGATTCGGTCATTCATTTTGATCACTGTGATACATCCTATCACAGCGATCAAAATAAAAAAAATAGTAAATAGCCCCCCCCCCCTTATCACCCCCATAGGTAGGGAACATTATAAAATAAAGAAATTATATTTATTTTTATTTTTCCACTAGGGTTAGGGTTAGAACTAGGGTTAGGGCTAGGGTTAGGGGTAGGGTTAGGCTTCTTTCACACTTGCGTGGGTATGGCTCCGTCGCTAAGCGTCGGTGCGACGTACCGACGCATGTTGTGAAATTTGTGCACGACGTGGGCAGCGGATGCAGTTTTTCTGAAGTCCTGGGAGGAGGGGGCGGAGGTCCGGCCGCGCATGGGCGGTAGAAAATGGCAGACGCGACGTACGAAAAAATGTTTCCTTGAACGTTTTTCGTGACGATGGTCCACCAAAACACGATGGATCCAGTGCACGACGGACGCGACGTGTGGCCGTACGTCACGATCCGTCGTCAATACAAGACTATGGGAAAAAAACGCATCCTGCGGGCACATTTGCAGGATCCGTTTTTTCCCCAAAATGACGGATTGCGATGTACGTCACACGACGCAAGTGTGAAAGAAGCCTTAGGGTTAGAACTAGGGTTAGTGCTAGGGTTAGGGTTGCAATTAGGGTTAGAATTAGAATTAGGGTTAGAACTAGGGTTAGGGTTAGAACTAGGGTTAGGGGTAGAATTAGGATTAGAATTAGAGTTAGGGTTAGAATTAGGGTTGGAATTAGGGTATGTGCACATGGTGCGGATTTGGCTGCGGATTTGCAGCAGTTTTCCGTGTGGTGTACAGAACCATGTAAACCTATGGAAAAGCAAATCTGCTGTGCTCATGGTGCAGAAAATACCGTGCGGAATCGCTGAGTTGTATTTTCCGCAGCACGTCAATTCTTTGTGCGGATTCCGCAGCGTTTTACACCTGCTACTCAATAAGAATCCACAGGTGTAAAACCGCAGGTGAAATCCGTACAAAAAACGCAGGAAATCCGCGGTAAATCCGTAGGTAAAATGCAGTGCGTTTTACCTGCAGATTTTTCAAAAACGATGCGGACAATTCCGCACCCAAATCCGCAATGTGGGCACATAGCCTTAGAGTTAGGGTTGGAATTAGAGTTATGGTTGGGATTAGGTTTGGGGTTGGAATTAGGGATAAGATTAGGGTTAGCGGTGTGTTGAGGTTAGGGTTGGGCTTGTGGTTAGGGTTATGGTTAGGGTTGGGATTAGGGCTAGGGGTGTGTTGGGAATAGTGTTTGATTCAAAATTGAGGGGTTTCCAGTGTTTAGGCACATCACGGGGTCCCAAACGCGACATGGCGCCACCATTGATTCCAGACAATCTTGCGTTCAAAACGTCAAATGGTGGACCCTCCCTTCCGAGCCCCGACGTGTGCCCAAACAGTGGTTTACCCCCTCATATGGGGTATCAGTGTACTCAGAACAAACAAGACAAGAACAGTTTGGGTCTCATTTGTACTTTTACCCTTGTAAAAATAAAAAATTGAGAGCTAAAAATGATTTTTTTGAGGAAAGAAAAATGATTTTTTATTTTCACGACTCTGCGTTATAAACTTCTGTACAGCACTTGGGGGTTCAAAGTGCTCACCACACATCTAGATAAAGTCCTTGGGGGGTCTAGTTTCTAAAATGGGGTCACTTGTGGGGTTTTTTTTCTATTTAGGCACATCAGGGGCTCTGCAAACGCAAGGTGACGCCTGCAGACCAATCCATCAAAGTCTGCATTTCAAAACGTCACTACTTCCCTTCCGAGCCCCGAAGTGTGCCCAAACAGTGATTTACCCCCACATATGGAGTATCAGCATACTCAGGACAAACTGGACAACAAATTTTTGCGGTCCAATTTCTCCTGTTACCCTTGTGAAAATAAAAAATAGTGGACTAAAAAATCATTTTTGAGGAAAAAAGATTTTTTTATTTTCATGGCTCTACGTTATAAACTTATGTGAAACACTTGGGGGTTCAAAATGCTCACCACACATTTAGATAAGTTCCTTGGGGGTCTAGTTTCCAAAATGGTGTCACCTGTGGGGGGTTTCAATGTTTAGGCACATAAGGGGCTCTCCAAACGCAACATGGTGTCCCATCTCAATTCCAGTCAATTTTGCATTGAAAAGTCAAACGGCGCTCCTTCCCTTCCAAGCTCTGCCATGCGCCCAAACATTGGTTTACCCCCACATATGGGGTATCAGCGTACTCAGAACAAATTGCACAACAACTTTTGGAGTACAATTTCTTCTGGTTCCCTTGGGAAAATAAAAAATTGGGGGCGAAAATTCATTTTTGTGAAAAAATATATTTTATTTTTACAGCTCTACATTATAAACTTCTGTGAAGCACTTGGTGGGTCAAAGTGCTCACTACACATCTAGATAAGTTCCTTAGGGGTCTACTTTCCAAAATGGTGTTACTTGTGGGGGGATTCAATGTTTAGGCATATTAGTGGCTCTCCAAAACCAACATGGCGTTCCATCTCAATTCCAGCCAATTTTGCATTGAAAAGTCAAATGGCGCTCCTTCCCTTCTGAGCTCTGCCATGCGCCCAAACAGTGGTTTACCCCCACATGTGGGGTATCGGGGTACTCAGGACAAATGGTACAACAACTTTTGGGGTGCATTTTCTCCTGTTACCCTTTGTAAAATAAAACAAATTGGAGCTGAATTAAATTTTTTGTGAAAAAAATTAAATGTTCATTTTTTTTAAACATTCCAAAAATTCCTGTGATGCGCCAGAAGGGTTAATATACTTCTTGAATGTGGTTTTGAGCACCTTGAGGGGTGCAGTTTTTAGAATGGTGTCACACTTGGTTATTTTCTATCATATAGACCCCTCAAAATGACTTCAAATGTGATGTGGTCCCTAATAAAAATGGTGTTGTAAAAATGAGAAATTGCTGGTCAAATTTTAACCCTTATAACTCCCTAACAAAAAAAATGTTGTTTCCAAAATTGTGCTGTTGTAAAGTAGACATGTGGGAAATGTTACTTATTAAGTATTTTGTGTGACATATCTCTGTGATTTAAGGGCATAAAAATTCAAAGTTGGAAAATTGTGAAATTTTCAAAATTTTCGCCAAATTTCCATTTTTTTCCACAAATAAACGCAGGTAATATCAAATACATTTTTACCACTATCATGAAGTACAATATGTCTCGAGAAAACAATGTCAGAATCACCGGGATCCGTTGAAGCGTTCCACAGTTATAACCTCATAAAGGGACAGTGGTCAGAATTGTAAAAATTGGCCCGGTCATTAACGTGCAAACCACCCTCGGGGCTTAAGGGGTTAAGACCAGGGAATGCTGGTCATGTGCCTTTAAGACCAGAGAATACTGGTCATGTACCTTTAAGATCAGAGAATACTGGTCATGTGCCTTTAAGACCAGGGAATACTGGTCATGTGCCTTTAAGATGAGGAAATACTGGTCATGTGCCTTTAAGACCAGGGAATACTGGTCATGTGCCTTTAAGACCAGGGAATTCTAGTCATGTGCCCCTTTAATACAAGACCATAGCCCCTGTGTGTGTGCCAGCAGGGTGGACCAAGATGGCCACCGGAGTTGCAGAGGTGGTAAAATCTCGCAGAGAGTGAAAGGCGGCAATTTGGGGGATGGAGGCACGGACGTGATGTGGGCGGAGCCTCGTGATTTCCATGAATAGGCCCAAGCCGGGGCTTACATTTCTGCAGCCGGCGTCAGCAATACCAGTATTGCTGAGGGAAGCGATCGCTCCCGTGCTAGGGAAGAAGCGCCAGAAAGGGTGGGCGGAGACGCGGCTTCCGGGATGCGGCCTACACATCGGCCGAAGCCGGGGGCTAAATTTTTGCAGCCGGCCGGAGCGTTACCTCAGGGAGGGGGGCCGCAGGGAAGCTGAGGCTGCCTGTCAGCATGTGACTATCCCACTGCAGAGGCCCATCGCTGACTGGATCCACTCCCCATCGGTGCACATCCCATCATGGAGCCGCCGCGATGACTAGGTTTCAGCACCGAGGAAAGTGCGCACACTCTAATGTTCTGCTGCAGGTCAGGTATTGCAGCGTGGACGGTGTAGGGGTAAACCTCAATCGACCAACCCTTTGTTAGGGAGGTGGAGAAGAACCGTCCGCCTCCTTGTGCCATCCGCTTTCACAGTGGTGGGACAGTGGGGGCTGCTTGGATGCCATAGAGAGGGGCCTCTGTACATCCACAGAGTTTAGCCCCCAGGTGGACAGGTCCAGTTGTCCGGCATTAGGCCTGGCTCCAGGAGAGGATACATGGAGGAGACACTCCATGTGGTCGCCTCCTGCTGGTGTGGGGAGAACGGGACCGTGAAGGAACCGTCGCCCCTGAAGTGAGCTCAGGCATGACATCCCATGTCACAGGAGAGGGTACGGGGAGGTACAGTATACTCTGCGTGCTCGCCTGTTGATGGTTCAGGGAAGATCGGAACCTTGAAAGGAACCGTCGCCCCCTTCACTCAGTTAATTAAAAAATAAAAATTTACAGAAAAGTAATTTGGTGCCATTGTTTTTCCAGCATGTCATTTTGTTTTTCCAGCATGTGGTTCATTTACATGGCATTCCGGAGAACATCGTTTCGGACAGAGGTTCCCAGTTTGTTTCGAGGTTTTGGCGAGCCTTTTGTGCTAGGATGGGCATTGATTTGTCTTTTTCCTCGACTTTCCATCCTCAGACAAATGGCCAAACCGAACGAACTAATCAGACTTTGGAAACATATCTGAGATGCTTTGTTTCTGCTGATCAGGATGATTGGTTTCGCAGTTTTTCTGCAATTCTGGTTTCCATCCTCGTTTCTCTTCAGGGCAGGTTGAGTCTTCGGATTGTCCTGGTGTAGATACTGTGGTGGATAGGTTGCAGCAGATTTGGACTCATGTAACATAGTAACATAGTAACATAGTAACATAGTTAGTAAGGCCGAAAAAAGACATTTGTCCATCCAGTTCAGCCTATATTCCATCATAATAAATACCCAGATCTACGTCCTTCTACAGAACCTAATAATTGTATGATACAATATTGTTCTGCTCCAGGAAGACATCCAGGCCTCTCTTGAACCCCTCGACTGAGTTCGCCATCACCACCTCCTCAGGCAAGCAATTCCAGATTCTCACTGCCCTAACAGTAAAGAATCCTCTTCTATGTTGGTGGAAAAACCTTCTCTCCTCCAGACGCAAAGAATGCCCCCTTGTGCCCGTCACCTTCCTTGGTATAAACAGATCCTCAGCGAGATATTTGTATTGTCCCCTTATATACTTATACATGGTTATTAGATCGCCCCTCAGTCGTCTTTTTTCTAGACTAAATAATCCTAATTTCGCTAATCTATCTGGGTATTGTAGTTCTCCCATCCCCTTTATTAATTTTGTTGCCCTCCTTTGTACTCTCTCTAGTTCCACTATATCCTTCCTGAGCACCGGTGCCCAAAACTGGACACAGTACTCCATGTGCGGTCTAACTAGGGATTTGTACAGAGGCAGTATAATGCTCTCATCATGTGTATCCAGACCTCTTTTAATGCACCCCATGATCCTGTTTGCCTTGGCAGCTGCTGCCTGGCACTGGCTGCTCCAGGTAAGTTTATCATTAACTAGGATCCCCAAGTCCTTCTCCCTGTCAGATTTACCCAGTGGTTTCCCGTTCAGTGTGTAATGGTGACATTGATTCCTTCTTCCCATGTGTATAACCTTACATTTATCATTGTTAAACCTCATCTGCCACCTTTCAGCCCAAGTTTCCAACTTATCCAGATCCATCTGTAGCAGAATACTATCTTCTCTTGTATTAACTGCTTTACATAGTTTTGTATCATCTGCAAATATCGATATTTTACTGTGTAAACCTTCTACCAGATCATTAATGAATATGTTGAAGAGAACAGGTCCCAATACTGACCCCTGCGGTACCCCACTGGTCACAGCGACCCAGTTAGAGACTATACCATTTATAACCACCCTCTGCTTTCTATCACTAAGCCAGTTACTAACCCATTTACACACATTTTCCCCCAGACCAAGCATTCTCATTTTGTGTACCAACCTCTTGTGTGGCACGGTATCAAACGCTTTGGAAAAATCGAGATATACCACATCCAATGACTCACCGTGGTCCAGTCTATAGCTTACCTCTTCATAAAAACTGATTAGATTGGTTTGACAGGAGCGATTTCTCATAAACCCATGCTGATATGGAGTTAAACAGTTATTCTCATTGAGATTATCCAGAATAACATCCCTCAGAAACCCTTCAAATATTTTACCAACAATAGAGGTTAGACTTACTGGCCTATAATTTCCAGGTTCACTTTTAGAGCCCTTTTTGAATATTGGCACCACATTTGCTATGCGCCAATCCTGCGGAACAGACCCTGTCTCTAAAGAGTCCCTAAAAATAAGAAATAATGGTTTATCTATTACATTACTTAGTTCTCTTAGTACTCGTGGGTGTATGCCATCCGGACCCGGAGATTTATCTATTTTAATCTTATTTAGCCGGTTTCGCACCTCTTCTTGGGTTAGATTGGTGACCCTTAATATAGGGTTTTCATTGTTTCTTGGGATTTCACCTAGCATTTCATTTTCCACCGTGAATACCGTGGAGAAGAAGGTGTTTAATATGTTAGCTTTTTCCTCGTCATCTACAACCATTCTTTCCTCACTATTTTTTAAGGGGCCTACATTTTCAGTTTTTATTCTTTTACTATTGATATAGTTGAAGAACAGTTTGGGATTAGTTTTACTCTCCTTAGCAATGTGCTTCTCTGTTTCCTTTTTGGCAGCTTTAATTAGTTTTTTAGATAAAGTATTTTTCTCCCTATAGTTTTTTAGAGCTTCAATGGTGCCATCCTGCTTTAATAGTGCAAATGCTTTCTTTTTACTGTTAATTGCCTGTCTTACTTCTTTGTTTAGCCACATTGGGTTTTTCCTATTTCTAGTCCTTTTATTCCCACAAGGTATAAACCGCTTACACTGCCTATTTAGGATGTTCTTAAACATTTCCCATTTATTATCTGTATTCTCATTTCTGAGGATATTGTCCCAGTCTACCAGATTAAGGGCATCTCTAAGCTGTTCAAACTTTGCCTTCCTAAAGTTCAATGTTTTTGTGACTCCCTGACAAGTCCCCCTAGTGAAAGACAGGTGACAAATGTGGTGGACAATTTGACATTGTCCCAGGAGAAGGCTCAACGTTTCGCTAACCGCCGGCGCTGTGTGGGTCCCCGACTTCGTGTTGGGGATTTGGTTTGGTTGTCGTCTCGTTATGTTCCTATGAAGGTTTCCTCTCCTAAGTTTAAGCCTCGTTTCATTGGTCTGTATAAGATTTCTGAGGTTCTCAATCCTGTGTCGTTTCGTTTGACCCTTCCAGCTTCTTTTGCCATCCATAATGTATTCCATAGGTCATTGTTGCGGAGATACGTGGCGCCTGTGGTTCCATCCGTTGATCCTCCTGCCCCGGTGTTGGTTGAGGGGGAGTTGGAGTATGTGGTGGAGAAGATTTTGGATTCTCGTATTTCGAGATGGAAACTCCAGTACCTGGTCAAGTGGAAGGGTTATGGTCAGGAAGATAATTCCTGGGTCTTTGCCTCCGATATTCATGCTGCCGATCTGGTTCGTGCCTTTCATTTGGCTCGTCCTGGTCGGCCTGGGGGCTCTGGTGAGGGTTCGGTGACCCCTCCTCAAGGGGGGGTACTGTTGTGAATTCTGTTGTCAAGCTCCCTCCTGTGGTCATGAATGGTACTTCGGCTGGCTCTGTCCATGGGCTTCCTCTGGTGGTTGTGAGTGGAGCTGCGGCTTCTGAGTTTCCTTCCACAGGTGACGAGGTTAATTCGTTAGCTGGCTGCTCTATTTAACTCCACTTAGATCATTGCTCCATGCCACCTGTCAATGTTCCAGTATTGGTCTAGTTCTCTCCTGGATCGTTCTTGTGACCTGTCTTCCCAGCAGAAGCTAAGTTCCTGCTTGTTTTTCTCTGGTTTGCTATTTTTCTGTCCAGCTTGCTATTTTGATTTTTGTCTTGCTTGCTGGAAGCTCTGGGACGCAGAGGGAGCGCCTCCACACCGTGAGTCGGTGCGGAGGGTCTTTTTGCGCCCTCTGCGTGGTCTTTTTGTAGTTTTTTGTGCTGACCGCAAAGTTACCTTTCCTATCCTCTGTCTGTTCAGTAAGTCGGGCCTCACTTTGCTAAATCTATTTCATCTCTGTGTTTGTAATTTTCATCTTTACTCACAGTCATTATATGTGGGGGGCTGCCTTTTCCTTTGGGGAATTTCTCTGAGGCAAGGTAGGCTTTATTTTTCTATCTCTAGGGCTAGCTAGTTTCTTAGGCTGTGTCGAGTTGCATAGGGAGCGTTAGGAGCAATCCACGGCTATTTCTAGTGTGTGTGATAGGATTAGGGATTGCGGTCAGCAGAGTTCCCACGTCTCAGAGCTCGTCCTATATTATTAGTAACTATCAGGTCATTCCGTGTGCTCTTAACCACCAGGTCCATTATTGTCCTTACCACCAGGTCATAACAGGTGGCGTCCCTGGAGACAGTGAAGGAAAAGAAAAAATGGCCGACGAGAGCGCTCACTGTGTGACGTCACGAAAAGCGTGGAGCAACACTGGGACCAAGCAAACAACCGACACGTTTCGAAGGAACGCAGTCCTTGATGAAGGACCAGCGTCTCATGTGCCGGACTCTTTTTCTGGGTGCTCGGATCCTTGGTACCTCTGGCACTACGTCTAACATCAGACTTCGGTGAGTCAGACTCGTATTGGTTAATGCCAACACCTCTGGTACCACGTTGTGCTCAGCATAGTATTTATCACAGTGCACTTATCCTTCCATTTTTTTTTTCCATTATATGTAGCAGGGACTCAGCGGGGAGTTTATTAATAGGGGTAACTTTGGTATACTCCATCTGTTGGTATATTGATTCCTCAGCACAGATAATTCCATTTAGCGCGGTATCATCCTGTTTTACTAATATTGTTTACTTACATTGACAGCCCTGGCATTTGGCTGTTTTGATACCAGCAGCGAAGGGTATCTTTTCTATTGGTAGCGCTGGTGTTTTCCTTTGTTATATACACTAAGGATTATACTCACCTGTGGTCTGTAGGTACCAATATTTTGCTGTGATTACATTATTTGGAGTTTTTTTGTCCTTTCTATGAATTTTTGGGACATTTGTTTGGTGTTAATAACATTGATCATAGTATGGTATGGCAGATTTGATAAATCAGTACAATTTTTGAAACAATTTTTTTTGTTAGGAAGTTATAAGGGTTAAAAGTTGACCAGCGATTTCTAATTTTTATAACAAATAATTTTGAAAAACCATTTTTTCTAGGGACTGCCTCATATTTGAAGTGACTTTGAGGGGCCTATATGACAGAAAATGCCTAACTGACACCATTCTAAAAACATTTAAAAAACCTGACCGGCACATCCAAACATAGACTAAATGTGAACAGGTGCTGAACCTAGAGTCGCCAACTCGTATATAGTTAAGTAAATAAGGCAGCACACTGCAGCGCTAGAACATGCAAACTTGAAATACGAAATTTGAACTGCATTACTGCACTAGAAATATGAAAAATGAGAGAGTTTAGCGCATAAAAATGGCCAATTTTATGTGTACTTGGTAGCCCCTTTACAGCATCTCTCTTATACCAGGTCCTACACTTGCCTTACCTCGCTGAGAATAACCGTCTCCATCTGAATGGGTACATGTGAAACCTCTTCCTAGACTAAAATTCTCTCTCTCTGTGGAGGGGTATTGGACCTGCTGTAATAAAACACCTGTGACTAGGAGGTGGAGTGCACGATCAGAAGGCTAAAGAATACGTTTCAAAAACCTGACCTGCACATCCAAACATAGACTAAGTGTGAACAAGTGCTGAACCTAGAGTCGCCAACTCGTATATAGTTAAGTAAATAAGGCAGCACACTGCAGCGCTAGAACATGCAAACTTGAAATACGAAATTTGAACTGCATTACTGCACTAGAAATATGAAAAATGAGAGCGTTTAGCGCATAAAAATGGCCAATTTTATGTGTACCTGGTAGCCCCTTTACGGCATCTCTCTTATACCAGGTCCTACACTTGCCTTACCTCGCTGAGAATAACCGTCTCCATCTGAATGGGTACATGTGAAACCTCTTCCTAGACTAAAATTCTCTCTCTCTGTGGAGGGGTATTGAATACATTTCAAAAACCTGACCGGCACATCCAAACATAGACTAAGTGTGCCGGTCAGGTTTTTGAAATGTATTCTTTAGCCTTCTGATCGTGCACTCCGCCTCCTAGCCACAGGTGTTTTATTACAGCAGGTCCAATACCCCTCCACAGAGAGAGAGAATTTTAGTCTAGGAAGAGGTTTCACATGTACCCATTCAGATGGAGATGGTTATTCTCAGCGAGGTAAGGCAAGTGTAGGACCTGGTATAAGAGAGATGCCGTAAAGGGGCTACCAGGTACACATAAAATTGGCCATTTTTATGCGCTAAACGCTCTCATTTTTCATATTTCTAGTGCAGTAATGCAGCTCTAATTTCGTATTTCAAGTTTGCATGTTCTAGCGCTGCAGTGTGCTGCCTTATTTACTTAACCATTCTAAAAACTGCACCCCTCAAGGTGCGCAAAACCACATTCAAGAAGTTTATTACCCCTCCATTTGCTTCACAGGAATTTTTGGAATGTGGAAGGAAAAAATAATCATTTAACTTTCTTTCACAAAAATTTTCCTTTAGACCTAATTTTTTTCTCACTTTCACAAGGGTAACATGCAGAGGTGTATCTAGATTTTCTGGCACCGGGGGCAAGAATTCAGTTTGGCACCCCTTCCCCCCCACGGACATATGCGATTTGCACAATTAGTCATGTACCCACAGGCTCCTCTCCCTAACGCTCGTTGTCACAGGACCACAAGTATGAAAGTCGCATATGAGTGAAGTGTCCATGTGATGACTGCTGGAACCTGCAGAGCTGAATCCTGACATCGCAGGTTTCTGAATTCTTACAACTAATGCATTGCACACATTTAGGATTCTCCCTTGCCAGTGGACAGTCATGTCAGCACAAGCATGTGATTTGTATACTTCTGACCAGATTCTGACTAGACGTGCCTGGCCTCACTCAGTTCATTTTCATAGAGTGAGGCCAGACATGTCTAATGAGCACATGACCGCATGTATGTAAATCGCGAGCACGAGAGAATCCTGACAGCGTGCAGTGCGCACTGTGAGAATTCAGAGGTCTGCAGTCACAAAGAATAACTGCAGACTCATTACAAACCTGGACATCCCATTTAATGTTCCTAAATAAAATAAAAACATGATAGTAGTATCACAAATAACATTTACATCCAGGTACCTTATAGATGTCGTCATCTCTGGAGTCGTTATACTTCTTTTCTTCATCTTGTCCAGACCCCATGATGAGTTTTCTCATCCACAGCTCGTCTCTGCAGACTTCCATCTTCTCCGGTCTTTTGAAGAAAATCTCCACATGATGCCCTTGAAGATATAAGTGTCATTATAATGCTCCTGAATAAAAAAATTGCCTCTCACTATATTGTCTGCACAAAATATGACCCCCACACTGTCCCTCTTATGATACATGCTCTTTACACTGACCTCTCTTTTCCATACCGGCCCCCTCTTCACACTGTCCTCTCATACTGTGTCTCCCCCCTGTACTCTCTCATCTCACTCTCCCTCCTTGGTATACTGTCCCCTCCTAGCTGTGCCTTTACACTGTCCCTCCCATGCTACGCCCCCACTACTCAGTTTCTATTCTGGGTCCACTCACTTTTCTCCCCCATACTGTCTCCTCACACTATTTCCCTCCCTCCTCATACTTTCTCCTCTCACATCCACCCTGTTCACCATACTGTCTCCTCATATATTTACCCCCTCACTTTCTATACTGCCTGCTCACCTGACTCCCCATACTGTGTCTGCACAAATCCCATCACCCTCACTCCCTGTACTCTGTCTACATACATTTTTCACATAGCTACTGTGTCCGCATACATTCCCTGTTCGCTCCCCATACTGGCTGCACCCATCCCCACTCACCATACTGTGTCTGCACACATCCCCCATACTATTTCCTCATATATGTCCCCCCATTCCCCCATACTGTTTCTTCATACATGCCCCCATTCTCCAGTACGGTTTCCTCATCATACATGCCCTCATTCCCCCATAGTTTCCACGTACATGTCCCCCATTTCCCCATACTGTTTCCTCATACATGCCCCCCATTCCCCGATACTGTTTCCTCATACATGCCCCCATTCCCCCATACTGTTTCCTCATACATGCCCGCCATTCCCCTGTACTGTTTCCTTATACATGCCCCCCATTCCCCTGTACTGTTTCCTCATACTTGCCCCTCATCTCCCCCTTTGCTCTTCATTTTGTGTCCTCAAATCTCCCCCACACATTAAATCCCCCATCCCCACTCCAAATCTCCCCACATACAAGAAATCCCCCATCCCCACTCCAAATCTCCCCACACATTAAATCCCCCATCCTGACTCCAAATCTCCCCCCACACTTTAAATCCACCATCCCCACTACAAATCTCCCCACACACTATAAATAACCCCATCTCCACTCCAAATCTCCCCCACACATTAAATCCCACCATCCCCACTAAAAATCCCCCCACACACATAACCCCATCTCCACTCCAAATCTCCCCCCACACATTAAATCCCATCCTCACTTCACATCTCCCCCCACACAATAAATCCCCTATCCCCACTCCAATTCTCCCCCCACACACATTAAACCACACCACCGTGCACTTAATCTTCGGTGTCTTCAGCTCCACTGGAGCACTTACCACTAGTGATGAGTGAGTGTACTCGTTGCTCGGGTATTCCCGAGCACGCTCGGGTGACCTCTGAGTATTTATGACTGCTCGGAGATTTAGTTTTTATCGCGGCAGCGGAATGATTTACAGCTACTAGCCAGATTGATTACATCTGGGGATTCCCTAGCAACCAGGCAACCCTGACATGTACTCAGCTTGGCTAGTAGCTGTAAATCATTCAGCTGCCGTGATGAGAGCTAAATCTCCCAGCAATCATAAATACTCGGAGGTCACCCGAGCAACGAGTACACTCGCTCATCACTACTTACCACCCATCTGTGTCTTTGCAGCGATGTCAGCAGTGTGATCACATGACCTGATCACGCTGCTGGCGTCACTCTGACCCCGCAGTTAGAGCTTCAATTGTACTCGGTCCAGGGCCGGCGTTTGGCACAGGCAGACGCCTGGGGCCCCCACCTACAAAGGGGGCCCCCTGCATCTGCAACCCCTGTATGAAGTGCCCAGAGGGTGTACAGCAGTGAAGCAGCAGTCCCAGAGCGTCTCTCCCAAACCCCCCTTGAGACCCCCTCAGTGCAGTGATTTACTCATTTGGTCCTGGAGCTCTGTGCTGTTTGCTGTAGGATCAGGTTTCACAGTCACATACAGCAGCCATCAGCATAGGCTCTGACCACAGTCACTGCTTGTAATCTGACAGGGCGACCTGCTGTCAACTACTGTCTGGATGACACAAGGCAGGAATATTGTCTGCTGAATCAGGGCATTATATAGAAATAAATGAATTCCCACGTGAAACAATAAGGGTAAACTATACACATATATAGTACAGGTGTGCATAGGAATCAGCGTTTTTGGTGCATTTTTTTTGCAGCCAAAGCCTGCTCTCTTGGCAGTAAAATCACTGCTTTCAAAACACCCATTTTTTAGGATATGTGCAGAGGATCCGGAAATGGCAGCACCTTGGATGCAGTGGACATGTGCTGCGTCCAAAGTGCTGCCATGTTTTGAACACAGGTGATTCCGCATTTGTTCATTGAACTGTGTGGAATCACCACGTCCTATACATTGCAGGGGAGAGATTTCTCTTGCGGAGAATCGCGTCTACACCAGATAAATTGGCATGCTGAGGTCTGGAGAGACGCGCCGCATGTCCATCTCTGCGGGTGAGGTGCAGGTGAAGTGCACACATAGTAGAGATGGGGTTTCTTGAAATCCCATCCACTATACTGTAACATCTGGCCGCTGCGGGTTGGACGCTGCCCCGCAGCGTTTACTGATTGTGGACACACACCCTTAGAGCTTTTGCTGTTTGTTTTTTACAGTTTGCATTTTGTCTACAGTACATGTTTATTAAAGTTAGTGTTATTCACAAAAAACGCAGCGAAAAACAACGTTGCAACATTTGCAGCATTTTTTAAACTTTTTCATTGCTTTCTATGGTTGAAAAAAATTGCTGAAAGCGACACGCTTCAGATTTAAAAAAAGGCTGCAGTTGTGAAATTCAGTCAGGGGAAAATAAAAGGGTGTGCAGGAGATTTCTGAAAATCTCAGTTTTTGCTTGTGCTGTAAAATGCTGTAAACTTCTTATTTGCAGAAGTAAAAGCTGCAAAAATTCTGCATATGAACATGGCGAAAAGCTGCTTTTCAAAGTGCCAGCAAAACATAGGAGATTTCCGAAATCTCCTGCAGGCAGGGTGGATAAAAATCAATGTTTTTTTTTTAAAAATAAAAAAAAAAATCGGATTTTTTTTATTTAAATCGGATTTTTTTTATTTAGATCGGATTTTTTTGATTTAAATCGGATTTTTTTCAATAAACTGCTTTTTGAGGAAAATATTTTACCATCCAAAGGTTCTTCCATCATGAGATAAAGCTGAGTTGTTTAACTCAGTAGAATAAAGGCTGTATATGTGTAACATTCACAATGCCATGCTCTTCCAGAGGTTTCTGTAGGATTAGTGGGCAGTTTCTCTCCTATATTATCACAGACGCTCGCTTTACTTACGCAGTTCTCAAAACTGAATTTGACTCCGCAGAGGTCCCATCCTCTTCTTCACGGCAAAAATGTTACAACATGAACAGAGTTGAGAAAAAGACCTTAATCCTATTGTTCTACAAACCTATGAATACAGAATCAACCCCTTCAGTGCCAAGTCCAAGAAGTTAGACAATATGTTTCTGATTGTTTGGAGTGGAATAGATCTGCACAACACAAGAAGAATGTGAATCTAAGTGTGAGGAGGAGGAAGGGCAAGCAGACAAGAAAATGAAAGTGAAACTTTGAGCACAATACTGCAGCATAGCCACAGACAGACAAGTCTGGATCTGTTTGTGTGTACGATCTGAGGTTTATTACATTCTTTCTTTATAATGGCAGCAGGCCGTAAAAGAGACCCAGTGGCCTGGTGGCGCGAATGAGGCAACATCATGAGAAGTGCGGTGATGAAGATGAGTGGCATGGATCATGAGAAGTGCGGTGATGAAGATGAGTCATCTTCATCACCGCACTTCTCATGATGTTGCCTCATTCGCGCCACCAGGCCTTGCATCTCTTTGTTGCATCGTTTGCATTTTGCACCCAAACTGGGTCTCTTTTACGGCCTGCTGCCATTATAAGGAAAGAATGTAATAAACCTCAGATCGTACACACAAACAGATCCAGACTTGTCTGTCTGTGGCTATGCTGCAGTATTGTGCTCAAAGTTTCACTTTCATTTTCTTGTCTGCTTGCCCTTCCTCCTCCTCACACTTAGATTCACATTCTTCTTGTGTTGTGCAGATCTATTCCACTCCAAACAATCAGAAACATATTGTCTAACTTCTTGGACTTGGCACTGAAGGGGTTGATTCTGTATTCATAGGTTTGTAGAACAATAGGATTAAGGTCTTTTTCTCAACTCTGTTCATGTTGTAACATTTTTGCCGTGAAGAAGAGGCTGGGACCTCTGCGGAGTCAAATTCAGTTAGGTAGAAACTTTGATTTAAATCACTGATTTAAATCAAGCCTTACTGACTAGTGATTTAAATCGTGATTTAATTCGTGATTTAAATCAGTTAGATTTAAATCAAATCCACCCTGCCTGCAGGCGATTGTTTTTTTCTGACTGGATTTCAGAACTGTAGCGCTATTTAAACTGTAGCGTGTCACTTCTTTCAGTGTGTTTTCACCTGTAGAAAGCACTGAAAGAATAAAAAAAGCTGCCGATATTGCAACAGCATTTTTCACTGCAATTTTTTGAGTTGTTTTGGTGAATTAAACTATTAGGTCTCGTTCACATGTTCAGTATTTCACATCAGTATTTGTAATGCAGAAACAGCAATGGAACAATGAGGCTATGTGCACACGTTGCGGAATCTGCCACGGATTTTTCCACGCAGATTCCTAAAAATCTGCAGGTAAGACGCCCTGCGTTTTACCTGCAGATTTATGGCGGAATTACCGCGGTTTTTGTGCAGTTTTCAACAGCGTTTTAACACCTGCAGATTCCTATTATGGAGCAGGTGTAAAACGCTGCAGAATCCGCACAAAGAATTGACATGCTGCAGAAAATACAGCGCAGCGTTTCTGCGCGGTATTTTCCACAGCATGTGTATGGTGGATTTTGTTTTCCATACGTTTACATGGTGCTGTACAACGCATGGAAAACTGCTGCAGATCCACAGCAGAATCCGCAGCGTGTGCACATACCCTGAGAAACATGTCACCACTTCTGTATTTCTCACCCTCCTGGTTTTGGCTTACACGAACTGATGTGAAATACTGATCGTATGAATGTGGTCTTAAACATACTGTAGACAAAGCATCCTCACTCCAAAAAAAAGCTGAAGAAAGTGTGAAGAACACCACAGAACAAGCTGAAAACAGGTGTTTTGAACACAACATTTTTACTGCTAATAGAAAAGGTTTTGGCTAGTGATAAAAATGCTGCTTGTGAACATAGTCTTACTCTGAAACGCTATGTCTATCTGTGGTGTTACATAGGACTGCATGTGATATATACTAAATTATCTGTACTCAGAATTATCACTGCTATCTCTGGTGTTACATAGGACTGCAGGTGACATCAACTACATAATCTGTTCTCAGAGTTAGCACTGTTTTATCTGAAGAGTTAAAAAAAAATTAAGAGGGGGCTGGGGGCAACTCTTTGTCTTGGGCCCCCAATCTTTTCTGACCCTAGCAACGCCCCTGCATACAGCTAATAGTGGCAGACCTGTTGGCTGATATAAGGCCCCTAATTATGGGGGCCACAGTGTGAGCACTGGCTCCAGGCCCCTCCACCAACTGTATCCGCATCCTGCTCATGTACTGTAATCTAAATGTTTGTGTGATTTTACAATGTTAGCATTTGGGGCCCCACTTTAAATTTTTGCCTAGGGCCCCACTTTGTCTAAAATCGGCCCTGCTCGCGTCTGTAAGATGCAAGTACAATTGATCCCTGGGAGCCGGCACGCTGCAGCTTCTCTGTGCCGCTTGTCAGCTTGACAGTCGGCACAGATAACAGCTGTCTCCCAGTCCGGGGAGTGGCAGAATGTAGCCGCCGGGGTATACACTGCGGACTGCCGCATTAGGTGGCCCGACTGCCCCCCCTGCCAGCTGTGCCTGGGGCACATGCCCTGGCTGCCCCCCTTAGATACGCCTCTGGTAACAGGAGAAAATGGACCATACAATTTGTTGTGCAATTTCTCTTGAGCATGCCAATACCCCATATGTAGGGGAAAACCAATGTTTTTGGGCACACGGCAGAGCTGGGAAAGAAAGGTGTGCCATTTCACTTTTTGAATGTAAAAGTTGCTGGCATAATTAGTGGATGCCATGTCATGTTTGGAGAGCCCCTGATGTGTCTAAACAGTAGAAACCCCAAGTGACCCCATTTTAGAAACTAGACCCCTCAATGAACTTATCTAGATGAGTGGTGAGCACTTTGAACCCCCAGGTGCTTCACAACATTTTATATTGTTGAGCCATGAAAATTAAAAAAAAAATCTAATTTTTCCCACAAAAATCTTTTTTTGCTTCACATTTTGCATTTTCATGGCAGGGCTTGGAAGGGAGGGAACGCCATTTGACTTTTTGAATGCAAAATTTGCTGGAATAATTAAAGGACGCCATGTCGAGCTTGGAGAGCCCCTGATGTGCCTAAACAGTGTAAAACCCCCGCAAGTGACACTATTTTGAAAACTGGACCCCCTAAATTGAAAAAATAAATAAATAAATCACTTTTTTTTAACCCCTTAGTGACAGAGCCAATTTGGTACTTAATGACCAGGCCAATTTTTGCAATTCTGACCACTGTCACTTTATGAGCTTATAACTCTGGAACGCTTCAATGGATCCCGCTGATTCTGAGATTGTTTTTTCGTGACATATTGTACTTCATGTTAGTGGTAATGTTTCTTCGATATTACTTGCGATTATTTATGAAAAAAACGGAAATATGGCGAAAATTTTTAAAATTTTGCAATTTTCAAACTTTGTATTTTTATGCCCTTAAATCAGAGAGATATGTCATGAAAAATAGTTAATAAATAACATTTCCCACATGTCTACTTTACATCAGCACAATTTTGGAAACAAATTTTTTTTTTGTTAGGGAGTTATAAGGGTTAAAAGTTGACCAGCAATTTCTCATTTTTACAACACCATTTTTTTTAGGGACCACATCACATTTGAAGTCATTTTGAGGGGTCTATATGATAGAAAATAATGAAGTGTGACACCATTCTAAAAACTACACCCCTCAAGGTTCTCAAAACCACATTCAAGAAGTTTATTAACCCTTTACGTGCTTCACAGGAACTGAAACAATGTTACATAGTTACACAGTTATTAAGGTTGAAGGAAGACTATATGTCCATCTAGTTCAACCCATAGCCTAACCTAACATGCCCTAACATGTTGATCCAGAGGAAGGCAAAAAAACCCCATGTGCAAAGAGTAAGCTCCACATTGGGGAAAAAAATTCCTTCCCGACTCCACATACGGCAATCAGACTAGTTCCCTGGATCAACGCCCTATCAAGGAATCTAGTGTATATACCCTGTAACATCATAATTTTCCAGAAAGGTATCCAGTCCCCTCTTAAATTTAAGTAATGAATCACTCATTACAACATCACACGGCAGAGAGTTCCATAGTCTCACTGCTCTTACAGTAAAGAATCCGTGTCTGTTATTATGCTTAAACCTTTTTTCCTCCAACCGCAGAGGATGCCCCCTTGTCCCTGTTTCAGGTCTATGATTAAAAAGATCATCAGAAATGTCTTTGTACTGTCCCCTCATATATTTATACATTAAAATGAGATCACCCCTTAGTCTTCGTTTTTCCAAACTAAATAGCCCCAAGTGTAATAACCTATCTTGGTATTGCAGACCCCCCAGTCCTCTAATAACCTTGGTCGCTCTTCTCTGCACCCGCTCCAGTTCAGCTATGTCTTTCTTATACACCGGAGACCAGAACTGTGCACAGTATTCTAAGTGTGGTCGAACTAGTGACTTGTATAGAGGTAAAATTATATTCTCCTCATGAGCATCTATGCCTCTTTTAATGCATCCCATTATTTTATTTGCCTTTGTAGCAGCTGCCTGACACTGGCCACTGAATTTAAGTTTGTCATCCACCCATACACCCAGGTCTTTTTCATTGACGGTTTTGCCCAGAGTTTTAGAATTAAGCACATAATTATACATCTTATTACTTCTACCCAAGTGCATGACCTTACATTTATCCCCATTAAAGCTCATTTGCCATTTATCAGCCCAAGCTTCTAGTTTACATAAATCATCCTGTAATATAAAATTGTCCTCCTCTGTATTGATTACCCTGCAGAGTTTAGTGTCATCTGCAAATATTGAAATTCTACTCTGAATGCCCCCTACAAGGTCATTAATAAATATGTTAAAAAGAAGAGGGCCCAATACTGACCCCTGTGGTACCCCACTGCTAACCGCTACCCAGTCCGAGTGTGCTCCATTAATAACCACCCTTTGTTTCCTATCCCTGAGCCAGCTCTCAACCCACTTGCACATATTTTCCCCTATCCCCATTATTCTCATTTTATGTATCAACCTTTTGTGTGGCACCGTATCAAAAGCTTTTGAAAAGTCCATATACACTACATCCACTGGGTTCCCTTGGTCCAATCCGGAACTTACCTCTTCATAGAAACTGATCAAATTAGTCTGACATGAACGGTCCCTAGTAAACCCGTGCTGATACTGGGTCATGAGGTTATTCCTCTTCAGATACTCCAGTATAGCGTCCCTTAGAATGCCCTCCAGGATTTTACCCACAGTAGAGGTTAAGCTTACTGGCCTATAGTTTCCGAGTTCAGTTTTTGTTCCCTTTTTGAATATTGGCACCACATTTGCTATACGTCAGTCCTGTGGCACAGACCCTGTTATTATGGAGTCTTTAAAGATTAAAAATAATGGTCTATCAATGACTGTACTTAATTCCTGCAGTACTCGAGGGTGTATCCCATCCGGGCCCGGAGATTTGTCAATTTTAGTGATTTTTAGACGCCGCCGCACTTCCTGCTGGGTTAAGCAGGTGACATTTAATTGGGAATTTTTATCACTAGACATTTTGTCTGCCATGGGATTTTCTTGTGTAAATACTGATGAAAAAAAGTCATTTAGCATATTGGCTTTTTCCTCATCCTCATCCACCATCTCACCCAGACTATTTTTAAGGGGGCCAACACTATCATTTTTTAGTTTCTTACTATTTATGTAGTTAAAGAATATTTTAGGATTATTTTTACTCTCTCTGGCAATGAGTCTCTCTGTCTCAATCTTTGCTGCCTTGATTTGCTTTTTACAGAATTTATTTAATTTTCTGTATTTATTTAATGCCTCCTCACTACCTACTTCCTTTAATTCTCTAAATGCTTTCTTTTTGTCCCTTATTGCGCCCCTTACAGCTCTATTTAGCCATATTGGTTTCCTCCTATTTCTAATATGTTTATTCCCATACGGTATATACTGTGCACAGGTCCTATCCAGGATGCTAATAAACGTATCCCATTTTCTCTGTGTATTTTTGTGTCTCAGGATATCGTCCCAGTTAATTGCACCAAGATCCTCTCTCATCCGTTGGAAATTTGCCCTCCTGAAGTTTAGTGTCCTTGTAACCCCTCTACTAAACATCTTTTTAAAGGATACATGAAAACTTATTATTTTGTGATCGCTATTTCCCAAGTAACCCCCAACCCTTATATTTGATATGCGGTCTGGCCTGTTGGTTAATATTAGGTCTAGCAGTGCCCCCCTTCTTGTTGGGTCCTGAACCAGTTGTGAAAGGTAATTGTCTCTCATAATTGTCAAAAACCGATTACCTTTGCTGGAACTGCAGGTTTCTGTTCCCCAATCTATTTCAGGGTAGTTGAAGTCCCCCATAATAATGACTTCTCCTTGAGTCGCAGCTTCATCTATTTGCTTTACGAGGATATTCTCCATTGCTTCCATTATTTTTGGAGATTTATAACAAACCCCTGTGGAAGGAAAAAATGAACATTTAACTTTTTTTTGCAAACATCTTAATTCAGAACCATTTTTTTTATTTTCACAAGTGTAAAAACAGAAATGTAACCATAAATTTTGTTATGCAATTTCTCCTGAATACGCCAATACCCCATATGTGGGGGTAAACCACTTTTTGGGCGCACCGCAGAACTTAGAAGTGAAGGAGCGCCGTTTGACTTTTTCAATGCAGAATTGGCTGGAATTGAGATCAGACGCCATGTCACGTTTAGAGAGCCCCTGATGTGCCAAAACAGTGGAAACTCCCCACAAGTGACACCATTTTGGAAACTAGACCCCTTAAGGAACTTATCTAGATGTGTGGTGAGCACTTTGAACCCCCAAGTGCTTCACAGAAGTTTATAACGTAGAGCCGTGAAAATAAAAAATCGCTTTTGTTTACACAAAAATGATCTTTTCGCCCACAAATTCTTATTTTCACAAGGGTAACAGGAGAAATTAGACCACAAAAGTTGTTGTGCGATTTTTCCTGAATACGTCGATACCCCATATGTGGGGGTAAACTGTTTGGGCGCACCGCAGAGCTTGGAAGTGAAGGAGCGCCGTTTTACTTTTTCAATGTAGAATTGGCTGGATCTAGCAGCGGGTTAAAGGATAAATATAAAACTTAACTTTTACTTAGATCCTTATAAAACTCACAAACAAAAACCAAAAGTGAAAAAGTGCCAGTGTTTTGAAAAAGCCGAGAACGACCACAAAAAACACAAAACAGACTACAGGTAAAAACCATCCGTTTACTTCTATTTTTCAAATCCATGAACGGCCCCTCCCCCAAATCGTTCGGATTGGGATCCCCCAAGTGGAATAAAAACCTCACATCTCCCAATAGATCCTCATCAATGCCCAGATCATGACAACATTTTTTGTCCTCGTTGGTAAAGTGTTTCTTCCACTTAAGCCGACGGGCAAATAGGTTAAGATCCTTAATTGCTTCAAAACAGTCAAAATCCGTAGTTGGAACGAATGACATACCTTTGCTCAAAACCGCCATTTGTTCCTCACTTAGGGGTCTAGATGATAGATTTATGACCTCACTTTTTACAAAGGGTTTCGGGGATTGAACCTGTTCCTGAGCGGGTAACCTGAATCTAAAAAACGCTCGCCTCCTGGTGAGCCTCTTCCCGCTCCTCTCCCTCCACGTCCAGTCCCCCTCCCCTTAGACTTCCCCCGTGTGTTTTTAAACCTTACTTCTGTATCGGAGACCTCCGCCTCCGATGATGAAATATCCGTATCTTGAGGTCTAAAGGGTTTGGGGTTTGATACCAGGTAGGCCTTATTATCTCGGAACTCCTGCAGATCTCTAATAAAGAATCTATGTTTTCTTTCTTTAAGGTGGTACTGAAATTTGTCTATCGTGTTCTGCAACCCAATCTCTTTGGCCGCAAACTCTGGTTCTGCTGAAAATTTCTTTGTAACCTCAATCTGCTCCTTCAGGGAGACATAGACCTCTGCCGGGATTAATGGACAGTATGGCATGATCCGCATTAAAGTCCCGGAAACTCTGTGAGGGGGGCATCGCTGAGAGCATCGGTCCCACAGGATGAGTATAAAATATAACGCTGCTAATATATGTATCCACGCATAGACACCTATTGAACATATGCCTGTATGTATTGACTTTTTGGGGCATATATGTATTCTGGTGCTATTGGTGGGTTTGATTCTAAAAGGTTGGGGTGCGGCCCGCCTTCTATTACCTGCTGAGCTTGCTCATCTGTTGTTGTAGCACCATATGGGTAATAATGCCCTAAACATATGAGTGATCTACAAACATCGTTGTATTTGGTTTTTACCTGTAGTCTGTTTTGTGTTTTTTGTGGTCGTTCTCGGCTTTTTTAAAACACTGGCACTTTTTCACTTTTGGTTTTTGTTTGTGAGTTTTATAAGGATCTAAGTAAAAGTTAAGTTTTATATTTATCCTTTAACCCGCTGCTAGATTGAGAATTATTGGTTATTGGAAGTACTGTCCTTGCTGTTATAGAATTGGCTGGAATTGAGATCGGACGCCATGTCGCGTTTGGAGAGCCCCTGATGTGCCTAAACAGTAGAAATCCCCCACAAGTGACCCCATTTTGGAAACTAGACCCCCCCATGGAACTTATCTAGATGTGTGGTGAGAACCTTGAATGCCCAAGTGCTTCACAGAAGTTTATAATGCAGAGTCGTGAAAATAAAAAATATTTTTTTTTTCCACAAAAAAAGATTTTTTAGCCCCCAAGTTTTTATTTTCACAAGGGTAACAAGAGAAATTGGACCCCAAAAGTTGTTGTCCAATTTGTCCTGAGTATGCTTGTACCCCATATGTGGGGGTAAACCACTGTTTGGGCGCACAGCAGAGCTCGGAAGGAAGGAGCGCCGTTTTGGAATGCAGACTTTGATAGAATGGTCTGCGGGTATTATGTTGCGTTTGCAGAGCCCCTGATGTACCTAACCAGTAGAAACCCTCCACAAGTGACCCCATTTTGGAAACTAGACCCCCCAAGGAACTTATGTAGATGTGTGGTGAGAACTTTGAATGCCCAAGTGCTTCACAGAAGTTTAGAATGCAGAGTCGTGAAAATAAAAAATATTTTTTTTTCCACAAAAAAGATATTGTAGCCCCCAAGTTTTTATTTTCACAAGGGTAACAGGAGAAATTGGACTGCAATAGTTGTTGTCCAATTTATCCCGAGTACGCTGATGCGCCATATGTGGCGGTAAACTACTGTTTGGGCGCACGGCAGAGCTCGGAAGGGAAGGAGCGCCTTTTTGGAATGCAGACTTTGATAGAATGGTCTGTGGGCATTATGTTGCGATTGCAGAGCCCCTGATGTACCTAAACTGTAGTAACCCCCCACAAGTGACCCCGTTTTGGAAACTAGACCCCCCAAGGAACTTATATAGATGTGTGGTGAGAACTTTGAATGCCCAAGAGTCATAAAAAATATATATATATATATTTTTCCACAAAAAAGATTTTGTAGCCCCCAAGTTTTTATTTTCACAAAGGTAACAAGAGAAATTGGACCCCAGAAGTTGTTGTCCAATTTATCCCGAGTATGCTGATGCCCCATATGTGGGGGTAACCCACTGTTTGGGCGCACGGCAGAGCTCAGAAGGGAGGGAGCACCATTTGACTTTTTGAGCGCAAAATTGGCTGTCGTGTTTGGAGACCCCCTGATGTACCTAAAAAGTGGAAACCCCCCAATTCTAGCTCCAACCCTAACCCCAACACACCCCTAACCCTAATCCCAACCTGATCCATAATCCTAATCACTAACCCTAACCATAATCACAACCCTTACCCCAAAACAACCCTAATGTCAACCCTAACCATAATCCTAATCAAAACCCTAAATCCAACACACCCCTAATCCTAATCTCAACCCTAACCTCAAACCTAACCCTAATCCCAATACACCCCTAATCACAACCCTAACCTTAACCCTAATCCCAAACCTAACCCTAATCCCAAGCATAACCCTAATGCCAACCCTAACCCTAATACCAACCCTAATCCAAACCCTAACCCTAATCCCAACTCTAACCCTAACTTTAGCCCCAACCCTAGCCCTATCTTTAGCCCCAACCCTAACCCTAGCCCTAAGGCTACTTTCACACTTGCGTCGTTTGGCATTCCGTCGCAATCCGTCGTTTTGGACAAGAAACGGATCCTGCAAATGTGCCCGCAGGATGCGTTTTTTGCCCATAGACTTGCATTGCCGACGGATCATGACGGATGGCCACACGTCGCGTCCGTCGTGCACTGGATCAGTTGTGTTTTGGCGGACCGTCAGCACAAAAAAAGTTCAATGAAACGTTTTTTTGTACGTCGCATCCGCCATTTCTGACCGCGCATGCGTGGCCGTAACTCCGCCTCCTCCTCCCCAGGACATAGATTGGGCAGCGGATGCGTTGAAAAACTACAGCTGCTGCCCACGTTGTGCACAATTTTCACAACGTGCGTCGGTATGTCGGGCTGACGCATTGCGACGGCCCCGTACCGACGTAAGTGTGAAAAAAGCCTAACCCTAAATTTAGCCCCAACCCTAACCCTAAATTTAGCCCCAACCCTAACCCTAAATTTAGCCCCAACCCTAGCCCTAACCCTATCCCTACCCCTATCCCTACCCCTAACCCTACCCCTACCCCTACCCCTAACCCTACCCATAACCCTACCCCTAATTTTAGCCCCAACTGCTGTTCTCCTGCCGGCCGGCAGATGGAGACAGATGGCGGGCGCACTGCGCATGCGCCCGCCATTCTCTTCTGCCGGCGGCCAGGAGGAGCAGCAAGAGGATCCAGGGACACATCAGATGATGCGATCACATCAGAGGACAGAGAATTACACTTTACTTTTTTTTTTTTTTTTTGCGGTCGCCGGTAAACAGTTAATTACCGGCGATCGCAAAACAGGGGTCGGTAAAACCGACCCCGATCATGCTCTTTGGGGTCTCAGCTACCCCCGGCAGCCGAGACCCCAAAGATTCTCGTGAGACACGAGGAGCATCGGGGGAGATAGGTAAGTATTGGGGGGCCACCTGCGACCCCTTTTCTCTGTCCTTCGATGTGCGATCACATCGGAGGACAGAGAAATTAAAAAGAGATCGCGTTTTTTTTTTTTGCGATCGCCGGTAAACGGTTAATTACCGGCGATCGCAAATGCGGGGTGGGTTAAAAACCCCCTGAATCATGTTCTCTGGGGTCTCGGCTACCCTCGGCAGCCGAGACCCTGGAGAAAATCCGACTCTGGGGGGCGCTATTCACTTTTTCCACAGCGCCGTTAATTAACGGCGCTGTGGTTTAAGTACCCTTAGCGGCCGCCGTTAAAAGGCGTATCGGCGGTCGCTAAGGGGTTAAATAGACCCCAAAATTTGTTATCCATTGTCTCTCTCTCATTATTCTGGCATTTATTAAAGCATTAAATCATTTAAAATCATACTGCCAAAATTAGGGAAGTGGAACAACCGATATATCTCACACCATCACTAGTGTTGACGCACAGCGCCAAATAACAAGCAGCTTCCTCCCATACTGGGTATTAGTGGGGAAATGGTATTAACCACAATAAACAGATAGATAGGAAAATAGTTTTAAAATCAATTCATTAATTAACCCTATATACCACCACTATTAATCAGTCACATTCGACTACCTCTTCATTCATAGCCCCCATCAAGACCACATTAGGCCTGTAATAAGTGGGATGGTATAATTACCTTGAATGGATGGAGTGTACGCCACTACTGCCATCGGGCTCCGTGCGTCCGCCCGACGTGCGTTTCGGACACCTTTCTCAAGGGGCCTGATGTATGCATATGTCCCAATCATTTTATAGCTCCGGGATGCAGCGTGGTATGCCGCAAAACCGGATGTGATGTATTCTCCCCCGGATATGACGCGCACTGTTGCCAGGTCACAAGCGACGCCGGCACTATACATCTAGTAATATGGGTCACGGTGATCTAAATGTTCTGTTTGGTTGTGTGTACTTTATTCACATGTATGCATAGTCTCAGCGCTCCTTCCCCTGCACGCGCATGTAGCTCGCTCCTCGCCGCGCTTGCTGGCTTTCGGCGTCTGGTGACGTGGTTGGGGCCCGCCCTGGCTCCGCCCATGCTATGAAGCCGATGCCTGCCGGCGTCGCTTGTGACCTGGCAACAGTGCGCGTCATATTATGGTTTTTATATAAATATAATTGCCTTATGATCATCCTTTTTTGAAGTTCTATGTAGTAATTGATGATAGGCTACAGTAATCCTGTCAAGAGCATGGTAACAAATAGTGAAAAATTTATATTATACCATGGTTTACCGTCATATATGTCTATGGTTATTGTGGCATTTGACAAATATTAAAAATATTAATAATTATGGTAATCCTAACTGACCTAAAAGGGAAAGGTTTATTCTGATTTCATGTCAGATATTGAGAAAAACATGTATATGTGTATTTTTATATAGTGTATGGAAACTCCTGGTTTCAACTGTGCACACACACAAACACGATATAAGGCCTATAATGCAAGCATAATCTCTAAAAACAATTACAAAGTGATCACAGCACTTTTTTTTTAACTAAATTGTTTCTGTAGAGTGCTGGATGCTGCAATTTTGACTTCTGTATGCGACTGTTAGTAGCTGAAAGTATTCTTTTTGGAAGTGAATTGAACAGCAGGGTGGACTGACTGCTGAGGGAAAAAAGATAAAAAATCTCTTTAAATCTTCAGATTAAGGTACCGTCACACTCAGCAACTTTATAACGAGAACGACAACAATCCGTGACGTTGCAGCGTCCTGGATAGCGACTCGTTGTGTTTGACACGCAGCAGTGTTCTGGATCCCGCTGTGCCATCGCTGGTCGGAGCTAGAAGTCCAAAACTTTATTTGGTCGTCTGGTCGTCGTGTATCGTCATGTTTGACAGCAAAAGCAACGATGCCAGCAATGTTTTACATGGAGCGAACAACCAGCGAGAACGACAAGTGAGTCGCCGTTACGTCACTGGATCGCTCCTGCATCGTTCTGCTGTTGCCGTGTTTGACGTCTCCTAGCGACCTAAACAGCGACGCTCCAGCGATCGGCTTGTTGTCTATATCGCTGCAGCATCGCTGAGTGTGACGGCACCTTTAGCAAGTGTGAACGACGGTAACTGTGACTTGTGATTCAGGGAGTTTCCAAGGGAGGAATTATTGAATTGCTGTCTGTATTTTATTAATACTTTGTATTTATTTGTATTCTGGTGCAATCCCCATTAGGAAATGTGCTCCATTCTTGTTAATGCCATCCAGTGCACATCTTGCCACATGTATGCAATCCTTGATCAGCCGGTCGAGGGTGCATACTGCTATGCGAGATGTGAGCACGTTGTGCATTTGGAAGCCCAGATACTGGATCTAAATGTGCAGATGGCAACACTGAGATCTACTGACAACATGGAAAGAAGTCTTCTGCTCAGGCTGGGGGCTTTTCCCCAATATGAATGCTATATACAGCGTCAATGTATAGTCTCCAACAAGGTTCCAAACTATCACAGGTCTTTAATAGTAATAATCTTTTTATATGGGGCAAGGGATCTTTTGGGCCCCTCTATAGACAAAAGTTGAAAGAGAAAAACAAACAAAAACAAAAAAACACTGCATTCAAGTTTTGAAAGTTACTAATTCAGCCTTGTGTGTGTAGCCATGTACTTGTTTTCTTTAGTCTAAAAATCACACAATTTGTTGCATGTAATTATTTTCCTATCTATAAAGCCTAAATAGGAACACAACTTTTCAAAAAGGGACATACGTGACTCTAGCTCCACCTAGTGTCTGTTGTGGTCACAACAACCTCATCCTACAAGAAAAATATAAACAAGGTTAACCAAAGAAACATTCTTACATCAATTATTATGTATGCGCAAAACAGACTACAGTTGTATAGAGAAATATATAGCATTATACACTGCCATCTCAAGCAAAACTAAAGAAAGTGGGCAGGCACACTTCTTGGTATAAGTGCAATGTGTAGGTGCACATTCACGCTGTGGACATAACAGACAAAACCTAGGATAAAAACACATTAGCAAATTACCTACAGTAAGTGAATAAATAGTAAAAATACAGGTACTTCTCACAAAATTAGAATATCATCAAAAAGTTAATTTATTTCAGTTCTTCAATATAAAAAGTGAAACATATATTATATAGAGTCATTACAAACAGAATGATCTATTTCAAGTGTTTTTTTTTTGTTAATGTTGATGATTATGGCTTACAGCCAATAAAAACCCAAAAGTCATTATCTCAGTAAATTAGAATAATTAACAAAACACCTCCAAAGTCTTCCTAAGCTTTTAAAAAGGTCTCTTAGTCTATTAAAGTAGGCTCCAAAATCATGGAGAAGACTGCTGACTCGACAGATGTCTAGAAGAAGGTCATTGACACACTCCACAAGGATGGTGAGTTACAAAAGGTCATTGCTAAAGAAGCTGGCTGTTCAGAGTGCTGTATCCAAGCATATTAGTGGAAAGTTGAGTGAAAGGAAAAAGGTGCACAAGCAACCAGGATGACGGCAGCCTTGAATGGATTGTTAAGAAAAGGCCATTCAAAAAATTGGGGGAAATTCACAAGGAGTGGACTGCTGCTAGAGTCATTAATTCAAGAGCCACCACACACAGACGTATCCAGGACATGGGCTACAAGTGTCACATTCCTTGTGTCAAGCCACTCATGACCAATAGACAACATCCAAGGAGAAAAGAAATGGACTGTTGCTCAGTGGTCCAATGTGTTGTTTTCAGATGAAAGTAAATTTTGCATTTCATTTGGAAATCAAGGTCCCAGAGTCTGGAGGAAGAGTGGAGAGGCCACAATCCAAGCTGCTGGAGGTCTAGTGTGAAGTTTCCACAATCAGTGATGGTTTGGGGAGCCATGTCACCTGCTGGTGTAGATACACTGTGTTTTATCAAGACCAAAGTCAGCGCAGCCATCTACCAGGAAATTTTAGCGCACTTCATGCTTCCCTCTGCCGACAAGCTTTTTGAAGATGGAAATTTCATTCTCCAGCAGGACTTGGCACCTGTCTACACTGCCAAAAGTACCATTACCTGGTTTAAAAAGAACAGTATCACTGTGCTTGATTGGGCAGCAAACTCTCCTGATCTTAACCCCATAGAGAATCTATGGGGTATTGTCAAGAGGAAGATGAGACACCAGACCCAACAATGCAAACGAGCTGAAGGCTGCTATCATCAAACCTGGGCTTCCATAACACCTCAGCAGTGCTGCAGACTGATCACCTCCATGCCACGCCGCATTGATGAAGTAAATTATGCAAAATCAGCCCTGAACAAGTATTGAGTGCATTTACTGAACATACATTTCAGCAGGCCAACATTTCAGATTTTAAAATAATTTTTCAAGCTGATGTTATAAAGTATTCTAATTTACTGAGATAATGACTTTTGGGTTCTCATTGGCTGTAAGCCATAATCATCAATATTAACAGAAATAAACACTTGAAATAGATCACTCTGTAATAACTATATAATTTATGAGTTTCACTTTTTGTATTGAAGAACTGAAATGAATTCACTTTTTGATGATATTCTAATTTTGTGAGAAGCACCTGTATGTATAAACATTGGGTACTTAGTTAACACTAGTTTGCTCTAAACAGCGGAAAAGCCATCGCACGGCGACAAGGTGTATCCAGCAAGGATGGACCCCGACTCTTGAAATCCACTATACTGTAACATCTGGACACCGCGGGTTGGACGCTGCACAAGTACGCAGCGTCCAACTCGCAGCGCTTACTGATCAACTGCATATACCCTCAAATGTCGATTGTCCAGTTTTAAAGAGAACCTCTCATGTTGAAACTGGTAGCAGAGCTCCTACTGAGCAGGAGGAGCTGATCAGATGGATATAGATTTCTGTGGGAAAAGTTTCAGTAAAACTTGCAATTTCTTAATTGAAATCTCTGTTGTCTGTATGAATACGAGTCCAGTGGGCGGTCCTACTCAGTTATTTAGTCTTCCCTGTGCATGCAGAGATAGCTGTCAATCACCAAGTCGGACCACCCACTGGACTTACGCACACAAACACCAGGGATTAAAAATAAAGTCAAGTTATGCAGAATCTTCTCCAAGAAACTCAACAATTCTGCTCAGTTTCTACTTAGACACCGTGAAGATCACGCTGCTAGTACAATGTGACAGATTTGATTTAACCCCTTTCTGCCATCAGACGTACTATTCCGTCCATGTGGGGTGGGCTTTACTTCCCAAGGACGGAATAGTACGTCATAGGCGATCGGCCGCGCTCACGGGGGAAGCGCGGCCGATCGCGGCCGGGTGTCAGCTGCTTATCGCAGCTGACACCCGGCACTATGTGCCAGGAGCGGTCACGGACCGCCCCCGGCACATTAACCCCCGGCACACCGCGATCAAACATGATTGCGATGTGCCGGCGGTGCAGGGAAGCATCGCGCATAGAGGGGGCTCCCTGCGGGCTTCCCTGAGACCCCCGCAGCAACGCGATGTGATCGCGTTGCTCCGGGGGTCTCCGTACCTCCCTCCTGCAGCAAATCCTGGATCCAAGATGGCCGCGGATCCGGGTCCTGCAGGGAGGGAGGTGGCTTACCAAGTGCCTGCTCAGAGCAGGCACTTGGTAACGCTGCAGCGCTGTTTGACAGATCGGTGATCTGTCAGAGTGCTGTGCAAACTGGCAGATCACCGATCTGTATTGTCCCCCCTGGGACAAAGTAAAAAAGTAAAAAAAAATTTTTACAAGTGTGTAAAAAAAATAATAAAAAAAAAATCCTAAATAATGAGAAAAAAAAAATATTATTCCCATAAATACATTTCTTTATCTAAATAAAAAAAACAAAACAATAAAAGTACACATATTTAGTATCGCCGCGTCCGCAATAACCCGACCTATAAAACTGGCCCACTAGTTAACCCCTTCAGTAAACACCGTAAGAAAAAAAAAAAAAACGAGGCAAAAAACAACGCTTTATTATCATACCGCCGAACAAAAAGTGGAACAACACGCGATCAAAAAGACAGATATAAATAACCATGGTACCGCTGAAAGCGTCATCTTGTCCCGCAAAAAACGAGCCGCCATACAGCAACATCAGCAAAAAAATAAAAAAGTTATAGTCCTCAGAATAAAGTGATGCAAAAATAATTATTTTTTCTATAAAATAGTTTTTATTGTATAAAAGCGCCAAAACATAAAAAAAGATATAAATAAGGTATCGCTGTAATCGTACTGACCCGAAGAATAAAACTGCTGTATCAATTTTACCAAACGCGGAACGGTATAAACGCCTCCCCCAAAAGAAATTCATGAATAGCTGGTTTTTGCTAATTCTGCCTCACAAAAATCGGAATAAAAAGCGATCAAAAAATGTCACGTGCCCGAAAGTGTTACCAATAAAAACGTCAACTCGTCCCGCAAAAAACAAGACCTCACATGACTCTGTGGACTCAAATATGGAAAAATTATAGCTCTCAAAATGTGGTAACGCAAAAAATATTTTTTGCAATAAAAAGCGTCTTTCAGTGAGGGACGGCTGCCAATCATAAAAATCCGCTAAAAAACCCGCTATAAAAGTAAATCAAACCCCCCTTCATTACCCCCTTAGTTAGGGAAAAATAAAAAAAATTTAAAAAATGTATTTATTTCCATTTTCCCATTAGGGCTAGGGTTAGGGTTAGGGCTAGGGTTAGGGCTAGGCTTAGGGCTAGGGTTAGGACTAGGGCTAGGGTTAGGGCTGGGGTTAGGGCTAGGGTTAGGACTAGGGCTAGGGTTATGGTTAGGGCTAGGGTTAGGGCTAGGGTTAAGGCTACAGTTAGGGTAAAGGCTACAGTTAGGGTTAAGGCTACAGTTAGGGTTAAGGCTACAGTTAGGGTTGGGGCTAAAGTTAGGGTTAGGGTTTGGATTACATTTGCGGTTGGGGATAGGGTTGGGATTAGGGTTAGGGGTGTGTCTGGGTTAGAGGTGTGGTTAGGGTTACCGTTGGAATTAGGGTTAGGGGTGTGTTTGGATTAGGGTTTCAGTTATAATTGGGGGGTTTCCACTGTTTAGACACATCAGGGGCTCTCCAAACGCGACATGGCGTCCGATCTCAATTCCAGCCAATTCTGCGTTGAAAAAGTAAAACAGTGCTCCTTCCCTTCCGAGCTCTCCCGTGTGCCCAAACAGGAGTTTACCCTAACATATGGGGTATCAGCGTACTCAGGACAAATTGGACAACAACTTTTGGGGTCCAATTTCTCCTGTTACCCTTGGGAAAATACAAAACTGGGGGCTAAAAAATAAGTTTTGTGGGAAAAAAAGATTTTTTAATTTTCACGGCTCTGCGTTATAAACTGTAGTGAAACACTTGGGGGCTCAAAGTTGTCACAACACATCTAGATAAGTTCGTGGGGGGGTCTAGTTTCCAATATTGGGTCACTTGTGGGGGGTTTCTACTGTTTAGGTACATTAGGGGCTCTGCAAACGCAATGTGACGCCTGCAGACCATTCCATCTAAGTCTGCATTCCAAATGGCGCTCCTTCCCTTCCGAGCCCTCCCATGCGCCCAAACGGTGGTTCCCCCCCACATATGGGGCATCAGCGCACTCAGGACAAATTGGACAACAAATTTTGGGGTCCAATTTCTCCTGTTACCCTTGGGAAAATACAAAACTGGGGGCTAAAAAATAAGTTTTGTGGGAAAAAAAGGATTTTTTAATTTTCACGGCTCTGCGTTATAAACTGTAGTGAAACACTTGGGGGCTCAAAGTTCTCACAACACATCTAGATAAGTTCGTGGGGGGGTCTAGTTTCCAATATGGGGTCACTTGTGGGGGGTTTCTACTGTTTAGGTACATTAGGGGCTCTGCAAACGCAATGTGACGCCTGCAGACCATTCCATCTAAGTCTGTATTTCAAATGGCGCTCCTTCCCTTCCGAGCCTTCCCATGCGCCCAAACGGTGGTTCCCCCCACATATGGGGTATCAGCGCACTCAGGACAAATTGCACAACAAATTTTGGGGTCCAATTTCTCCTGTTACCCTCGGGAAAATACAAAACTTGGGGCTAAAAAATAATATTTGTGGGAAAAAATTTTTGTTTTATTTTTATGGCTCTGCATTATAAACTTCTGTGAAGCTCTTGGTGGGTCAAAGTGCTCACCACACATCTAAAGTTCCTTAGGGGGTCTACTTTCCAAAATGGTGTCACTTGTGTGGGGTTTCAATATTTAGGCACATCAGTGGCTCTCCAAACGCAACATGGCGTCTCATCTCAATTCCTGTGAATTTTGCATTGAAAAGTCAAACGGCGCTCCTTCCCTTCCGAGCTCTCCCATGCGCCCAAACAGTGGTTTACCCCCACATATGGGGTATCAGCGTACTCAGGACAAATTGTACAACAACTTTTTGGTTCCAATTTCTTCTCTTACCTGTCATGATCTGGTAATTCAGTACCACAATGGACATAGGAGTCAGAGCACATACAGTGACCTGACAATAACCCAAAAACATAGAACGAGCTCTGAGACGTGGAAACTCTGCTGACCGCAATCCCTAATCCTCTCCAACCACACTAGAGGCAGCCGTGGATTGCGCCTAACGCTCCCTATGCAACTCGGCACAGCCTGAGAAACTAGCTAGCCTGAAGATAGAAAATAAGCCTACCTTGCCTCAGAGAAATACCCCAAAGGAAAAGGCAGCCCCCACATATAATGACTGTGAGTTAAGATGAAAAGACAAACGTAGAGATGAAATAGATTTAGCAAAGTGAGGCCCGACTTTCTGAACAGAGCGAGGATAGGAAAGGTAACTTTGCGGTCAACACAAAACCCTACAAACAACCACGCAAAGGGGGCAAAAAGACCCTCCGTACCGAACTAACGGCACGGAGGTACACCCTCTGCGTCCCAGAGCTTCCAGCAAGCACAAGAAAACAAATAAGCAAGCTGGACAGAAAAAAACAGCAAACAAAAAGCAAAAGCGGAACTTAGCTATGCAGAGCAGCAGGCCACAGGAACGATCCAGGAGGAAACAGGTCCAATACTAGAACATTGACTAGAGGCCAGGATCAAAGCACTAGGTGGAGTTAAATAGAGCAGCACCTAACGATTTCACCACATCACCTGAGGAAGGAAACTCAGAAGCCGCAGTACCACTTTCCTCCACCAACGGAAGCTCACAGAGAGAATCAGCCGAAGTACCACTTGTGACCACAGGAGGGAGCTCTGCCACAGAATTCACAACAGTACCCCCCCTTGAGGAGGGGTCACCGAACTCTCACCAGAGCCCCCAGGACGACCAGGATGAGCCATATGAAAGGCACGAACAAGATCGGGAGCATGGACATCAGAGGCAAAGACCCAGGAATTATCTTCCTGAGCATAACCCTTCCACTTAACCAGATACTGGAGTTTCCGTCTTGAAACACGAGAATCCAAAATCTTCTCCACAATATACTCCAACTCCCCCTCCACCAAAACCGGGGCAGGAGGATCAACAGATGGAACCATAGGTGCCACGTATCTCCGCAACAATGACCTATGGAATACGTTATGTATGGAAAAAGAATCTGGAAGGGTCAGACGAAAAGACACAGGATTAAGAACCTCAGAAATCCTATACGGACCAATGAAACGAGGTTTAAACTTAGGAGAGGAAACCTTCATAGGAATATGACGAGAAGATAACCAAACCAAATCCCCAACACGAAGTCGGGGACCCACACAGCGTCTGCGATTAGCAAAACGTTGAGCCTTCTCCTGGGACAAGGTCAAATTGTCCACTACATGAGTCCAAATCTGCTGCAACCTGTCCACCACAGTATCCACACCAGGACAGTCCGAAGACTCAACCTGCCCTGAAGAGAAACGAGGATGGAACCCAGAGTTGCAGAAAAACGGCGAAACCAAGGTAGCTGAGCTGGCCCGATTATTAAGGGCGAACTCAGCCAAAGGCAAAAAGGACACCCAGTCATCCTGATCAGCAGAAACAAAGCATCTCAGATATGTTTCCAAGGTCTGATTGGTTCGTTCGGTCTGGCCATTAGTCTGAGGATGGAAAGCCGAGGAAAAAGACAAGTCAATGCCCATCCTACCACAAAAGGCTCGCCAAAACCTCGAAACAAACTGGGAACCTCTGTCAGAAACGATATTCTCTGGAATGCCATGTAAACGAACCACATGCTGGAAGAACAATGGCACCAAATCAGAGGAGGAAGGTAATTTAGACAAGGGTACCAAATGGACCATCTTAGAGAAGCGATCACAGACCACCCAAATGACTGACATCTTTTGAGAGACGGGAAGATCTGAAATAAAATCCATAGAGATATGTGTCCAAGGCCTCTTCGGGACCGGCAAGGGCAAAAGCAACCCACTGGCACGAGAACAGCAGGGCTTAGCCCGAGCACAAATCCCACAGGACTGCACAAAAGTACGCACATCCCGCGACAGAGATGGCCACCAAAAGGATCTAGCCACCTAACTCTCTGGTACCAAAGATTCCAGGATGACCAGCCAACACCGAACAATGAACCTCAGAGATAACTTTATTCGTCCACCTATCAGGGACAAACAGTTTCTCCGCTGGGCAACGATCAGGTTTATTAGCCTGAAATTTTTGCAGCACCTGCCGCAAATCAGGGGAGATGGCAGACACAATTACTCCCTCTTTGAGGATACGCGCCGGCTCAGATAAACCCGGAGAGTCGGGCATAAAACTCCTAGACAAAGCATCCGCCTTCACATTTTTAGAGCCCGGAAGGTACGAAATCACAAAGTCAAAACGGGCAAAAAACAGCGACCAACGAGCCTGTCTAGGATTCAACCGCTTGGCAGACTCAAGATAAGTCAAGTTCTTATGATCAGTCAAGACCACCACACGATGCTTAGCTCCTTCAAGCCAATGACGCCACTCCTCGAATGCCCACTTCATGGCCAGCAACTCTCGATTACCCACATCATAATTTCGCTCAGCAGGCGAAAACTTCCTGGAAAAGAAGGCGCATGGTTTCATCACCGAGCAATCAGAACTTCTCTGCGACAAAACAACCCCTGCTCCAATCTCAGAAGCATCAACCTCGACCTGGAACGGAAGCGAAACATCTGGTTGACACAACACAGGGGCAGAAGAAAAACGACGCTTCAACTCTTGAAAAGCTTCCACAGCAGCAGAAGACCAATTGACCACATCAGCACCCTTCTTGGTTAAATCGGTCAATGGTTTAGCAATACTAGAAAAATTGCAGATGAAGTGACGATAAAAATTAGCAAAGCCCAGAAACTTTTGCAGACTTTTCAGAGATGTCGGCTGAGTCCAATCATGGATGGCTTGGACCTTAACAGGGTCCATCTCGATAGTAGAAGGGGAAAAGATGAACCCCAAAAATGAAACCTTCTGAACACCAAAGAGACACTTTGATCCCTTCACAAACAAAGAATTAGCACGCAGGACCTGGAACACTGTTCTGACCTGCTTCACATGAGACTCCCAATCATCCGAAAAGATCAAAATGTCATCCAAGTACACAATCAGGAATTTATCCAGGTACTCTCGGAAGATGTCATGCATAAAGGACTGAAACACTGATGGAGTATTGGCAAGTCCGAATGGCATTACTAGATACTCAAAATGGCCCTCGGGCGTATTAAATGCAGTTTTCCATTCATCGCCTCGCTTAATACGCACAAGATTATACGCACCACGAAGATCTATCTTGGTGAACCAACTAGCCCCCTTAATCCGAGCAAACAAATCAGATAACAACGGCAAGGGGTACTGAAATTTAACAGTGATCTTATTTAGAAGGCGGTAATCTATACAAGGTCTCAGTGAACCATCCTTCTTGGCTACAAAAAAAGAACCATGCTCCTAATGGCGACGATGACGGGCGAATATGCCCCTTCTCCAAGGACTCCTTCACATAACTCCGCATAGCGGCGTGCTCAGGCACAGATAAATTAAACAGTCGACCTTTTGGGAATTTACTACCAGGAATCAAATCGATAGCACAATCACAATCCCTATGCGGAGGTAGGGTATCGGACTTGGGCTCATCAAATACATCCCGGTAATCAGACAAGAACTCTGGAACCTCAGAAGGGGTGGATGACGAAATAGTCAGAAATGGGACATCACCATGTACCCCTGACAACCCCAGCTGGACACAGACATGGATTTCCAATCTAATACTGGATTATGGACTTGTAGCCATGGCAACCCCAACACGACCACATCATGCAGATTATGCAACACCAGAAAGCGAATAACCTCCTGATGTGCAGGAGCCATGCACATGGTCAGCTGGGTCCAGTACTGAGGCTTATTCTTGGCCAAAGGCGTAGCATCAATTCCTCTCAATGGAATAGGACACTGCAAGGGCTCCAAGAAAAACCCACAACGCCTAGCATACTCCAAGTCCATCAAATTCAGGGCAGCACCTGAATCCACAAATGCCATGACAGAATACGATGACAAGGAGCAGATCAAGGTAACGGACAGAAGAAATTTTGACTGTACCGTACCAATGGTGGCAGACCTAGCGAACCGCTTAGTGCGCTTAGGACAATCAGAGATAGCATGAGTGGAATCACCACAGTAGAAACACAGCCCATTCAGACGTCTGTGTTCTTGCCGTTCAACTCTGGTCAAAGTCCTATCGCACTGCATAGGCTCAGGTTTAAGCTCAGGTAATACCGCCAAATGGTGCACAGATTTACGCTCACGCAAGCGTCGACCGATCTGAATGGCCAAAGACATAGACTCATTGAGACCAGCAGGCATAGGAAATCCCACCATGACATCCTTAAGGGCTTCAGAGAGACCTTTTCTGAAAATAGCTGCGAGCGCACCTTCATTCCATTGAGTGAGTACGGACCACTTTCTAAATTTCTGACAATATACCTCTATCTCATCCTGACCCTGACACAGAGCCAGCAAATTTTTCTCTGCCTGATCCACTGAATTAGGCTCATCGCACAGCAATCCGAGCGCCAGGAAAAATGCATCAACATTACTCAATGCAGGATCTCCTGGCGCAAGGGAAAATGCCCAGTCTTGAGGGTCGCCACGCAAAAAAGAAATAATAATTCTCACTTGTTGAACTGGGTCGCCAGAGGAGTGAGGTTTCAAGGCCAGAAACAGTTTGCAATTATTTTTGAAATTCACAAACTTGGCTCTATCACCATAAAACAAATCAGGAATAGGAATTCTTGGGTCTAACATAAGCTTCTGAACCACCAAATCTTGAATCTTTTGTACATTTATAATGAGATTATCCATTGAAGAGCACAGACCCTGAATGTCCATGTCCACACCTGTGTCCTGAACCACCCAAATGTCTAGGGGGAAAAAAAGGCAAAACACAGTGCAGAGAAAAAAAATGGTCTCAGAACTTCTTTTTTCCCTCTATTGAGAATCATTAGTACTTTTGGCCTCCAGTACTGTCATGATCTGGTAATTCAGTACCACAATGGACATAGGAGTCAGAGCACATACAGTGACCTGACAATAACCCAAAAACATAGAACGAGCTCTGAGACGTGGAAACTCTGCTGACCGCAATCCCTAATCCTCTCCAACCACACTAGAGGCAGCCGTGGATTGCGCCTAACGCTCCCTATGCAACTCGGCACAGCCTGAGAAACTAGCTAGCCTGAAGATAGAAAATAAGCCTACCTTGCCTCAGAGAAATACCCCAAAGGAAAAGGCAGCCCCCACATATAATGACTGTGAGTTAAGATGAAAAGACAAACGTAGAGATGAAATAGATTTAGCAAAGTGAGGCCCGACTTTCTGAACAGAGCGAGGATAGGAAAGGTAACTTTGCGGTCAACACAAAACCCTACAAACAACCACGCAAAGGGGGCAAAAAGACCCTCCGTACCGAACTAACGGCACGGAGGTACACCCTCTGCGTCCCAGAGCTTCCAGCAAGCACGAGAAAACAAATAAGCAAGCTGGACAGAAAAAAACAGCAAACAAAAAGCAAAAGCGGAACTTAGCTATGCAGAGCAGCAGGCCACAGGAACGATCCAGGAGGAAACAGGTCCAATACTAGAACATTGACTGGAGGCCAGGATCAAAGCACTAGGTGGAGTTAAATAGAGCAGCACCTAACGACTTCACCACATCACCTGAGGAAGGAAACTCAGAAGCCGCAGTACCACTTTCCTCCACCAACGGAAGCTCACAGAGAGAATCAGCCGAAGTACCACTTGTGACCACAGGAGGGAGCTCTGCCACAGAATTCACAACACTTACCATTGGGAAAATAAAAAATTGGGGGCGAAAAGATCATTTTTTTTCACAAAAATTATTTTTTATTTTTACGGTTCTGCATTATAAACTTCTGTGAAGCACTTGGTGGGTCAAAGTGCTCACCACACCTCTAGATAAGTTCCTTAGGGGGTCTACTTTCCAAAATGGTGTCACTTGTGGGGGGTTTCAATGTTTAGGCACATCAGTGGCTCTTCAAACGCAACATGGCGTCCCATCTCAATTCCTATCAATTTTGCATTGAAAGGTCAAACGGCGCTCCTTCCCTTCCGAGGTCTCCCATGCACCCAAACAGTGGTTTACCCCCACATATGGGGTATCAGAGTACTCAGGACAAATTGTGCAACAACTTTTTGGTTCCAATTTCTTTTCTTACCATTGGGAAAATAAAAAATTGGGGGCGAAAAGATAATTTTTGTGAAAAAAATTTATTTTTTTATTTTTACGGTTCTGCATTATAAACTTCTGTGAAGCACTTGGTGGGTCAAAGTGCTCACCACACTTCTAGATAAGTTCCTTAGGGGGTCTACTTTCCAAAATGGTGTCACTTGTGGGGGGTTTCAATGTTTAGGCACATCAGTGGCTCTCCAAACGCAACATGGCGTCCCATCTCAATTCCAGTCAATTTTGCATTAAAAAGTCAAATGGCGCTCCTTCGCTTCCAAGCTCTGTCATGCGCCCAAACAGTGGTTTACCTCCACTTATGGGGTATGGGGTCCATTTTCTCCTGTAACTCTTGGCAAAATAAAACAAATTGGAGCTGAAGTAAATTTTTTGTGAAAAAAAGTTAAATGTTAATTTTTATTTAAACATTCCAAAAATTCCTGTAAAACACCTGAAGGGTTAATAAACTTCTTGAATGTGGTTTTCAGAACCTTGAGGGGTGCAGCTTTTAGAATGGTCTCACACTTGGGTATTTTCTATCATATAGACCCCTCAAAATGAGTTCAAATGAGATGTGGTCCCTAAAATAAAATGGTGTTGTAAAAATGAGAAATTGCTGGTCAACTTTTAACCCTTATAACTCCCTAACAAAAAAAAATTTTGGTTCCAAAATTGTGCTGATGTAAAGTAGACATGTGGGAAATGTTACTTATTAAGTATTTTGTGTGACATCTCTGTGATTTAATTGCATAAAAATTCAAAGTTGGAAAATTGCGAAATTTTCAAAATTTTCGCCATGTTTCCGGTTTTTTCACAAATAAACGCAGGTAATATCAAAGAAATTTTACCACTATCATGAAGTACAATATGTCACGAGAAAACAGTGTCAGAATCACCGGGATCCGTTGAAGCGTTCCGGAGTTATAACCTCATAAAGGGACAGTGGTCAGAATTGTAAAAATTGGCCCGGTCATTAACGTGCAAACCACCCTTGGGGGTAAAGGGGTTAAAGAGTAATAACATTTAGATGGCTTTTCATTTTACACAAGTATCTTGGAAAGTGACAGATGTTTTATAATTTTGACAGCACAATAGTACAATGGATGTGAAACAAAGCCAAAATTATGTGATGTGCTTCTAGTGTAGACTATCAGCTTTAATGATTTTAATTTAACCCTCCGTCAGGGGCAACTGATCTGACAGGCGCAGCTCACTTAGTTTCATTTCTCTATTTTCAGTGGTTTGTCTGGGAAACACCATACTTTTCTGGTTATTAAACTTTTTTTTTACACCTGATTATGTGTATTCTCATTTATTACATTCCTATTAAGGTAACTGATCACTTTTAGAGCATTGAAATTTTAAAAAAAGGAAAATATAGCCAATTTTCTAGCCTGTGCCGGACAGGCGCAATGCCCCTAAACTCGTTATGAAACATATTGCCCCTGACGGAGCGTTAAAGGGACACTGTCACCTGAATTTGGAGGGAACAATCTTCAGCCATGGAGGCGGGGTTTTTGATTCACCCTTTCCTTACCCGCTGGCTGCATGCTGGCTGCAATATTGGATTGAAGTTCATTCTCGGTCCTCCATAGTACACGCCTGCGCAAGGCAAGATTGCCTTGTGCAGGCATGTACTACGGAGGACAGAGAATGAACTTCAATCCAATATTGCAGCCAGCATGCAGCCAGCGGTTAAGGAAAGGGTGAATCAAACACCCGAAAACCCCGCCCCTATGGCTGAAAATTGTTCCCTCCAAATTCAGGTGACAGAGTCCCTTTAAGTACCACTCTGAAGTCCGCAGCTTGTGCAGGAACTGCTCAGTAGTTAATCTGGGAGTCCGTACTTTTACTCTCACAGAGCGGTCTGCGGACCCATATACTTAATATTGATCCTGTAGAAAGCTCTGTGCACGCAGGACGTGCGGGAGTTGTATTTCGACTAATCGATGGTGGTCATAGGCCCTGTACCCCCCACCGATCAGCAGCACAGCGCTGCACTTGTTATTTTGCTTGAAGTCTAGAACACATGGACACCACCAAATACAGGGGTTTTGCCCTTCAGATACTTTACCAGGTTTTTACTGCAGACTAGGAGCGGACATATCATTGGTACAAGCTGTGTGGATGCACAAGGTGTAGATGTAAGATGTAAGGGGTTCCCTTTCCACCTCCAAACCATGTAGAATTGTTTATTATGATGCACTATTCGGCTGTGAAGGGCCCATATTTAGTTCTTGCACAGGGGCCCTCTTCCGTCGGTGTTTGCTGCTGTTGCAGAGGTCTCCAGTTGCTGCTTGTTTGTCTTTCTGCCTTTAGTTTCAGTTCGTACAAACCATGAACAATTAGATGGCTGATTCAGACATTGAAGATTATTCCATTACTTTACCATAAAGAGGTATCCATCATAGGGCAACCCCTCTGCTTAATCACTTATGGGCCACATTAAATAAAACCCAATGGGTACTCATCTTCCGTAACAGAACTGTTCTGGTGATTTCAGCACTGCAGGCCATGGGACTGCTGCTGCCAATCGGTGGCCACTGGTTGGTTACACCCTTTTGCCATTATATCAGAGCATACATCTGCTACAACAGAATATCGATGAACTACAGGCAATCAGCAGCCACAAGCCCATGAAACAACAATCATATGACCTGATGGAAATGACAATGATGACATCACTGGAGTGGCACCACTGCAGGAGATGAGCATCCATTTTTTATTATTTTAAAAAGGACCTTGAAGTATTTAAGCATTGGTTGTCTTGCAGTAGATAATCCCTTTAAGAGGGTATCGTGTTCCTTTTGTAGAAATTTACCCTTATAATCTGTGATGCTATTAACGTCTGTGTTTTTTCACGTAGCCTGTGTCCGTGCAAAATGCAAGGAGACATGTTCGTTTTTTTCTGGCATCAGTCCGTGAAAACACATTCAGCACACAGCTATCTTTTTCAATGGAATCCTTGTAATTTATCTATGATACACACTGATGGTGAAACCGGATACATGGAATATACACTGATCCAATAATACCAGTAACATTTTTTCATGTAAGTGTGTAAACACGGATGTGTCAATGAGGTATGTTATTTGGATTTTTTTTGACACAAACACAAAGTAGGAAGCAATTGTGAAGTGTAAAGAAAATTATACATAGTTTTCTAAATATTTTAAAAATATATATCTGAAAATTGTGTCATGCATGTGTATTCAGCCCCCGAGTCAATACTTTGTAGGACCACCTTTCTCTGCAATTACTGCTGCAAGTCTTTACTGATCTGTCTCCACCAGATTTGCACATCTAGAGGGAACATTTTTGACCCTTCTTTGCACACACAACTTTATCCCTGACCTGTCTGATGTGTTCCTTGGTTTTCATGATGCCATTTCATCACTGGCGACAAAAACGGACGAGTGCAATGCGATAAAAAAAAAAAAAAAATCGCATTGCACTCGGACCAATATTAAGCTATGGGGCAGCTCCCAGCATCCGATTTTTTGACGGCCATTTTCCTCGGTCCGAGACAATCGCAGCATGCTGCGATTGTCACGGACACTCGGCCGACTGTCGGCTCACTCGCACCTATATAGGCCTATGGGTGCGAGTGAGACAGCACACACTACTCGGATATCATCCAAGTGATATGCGTTAAACGCTGACCACGGCAATGGGGGAGATGGAGAAATTAGTTTCTCCGCCTCCTCCGCAGCTGTGCTCCAATCCTTCCTGTGCGAGAGGCTCAAAGCACAGACGCATGACACTCGGCTCCCAGTCCCAGCAGAGCAGGAGCAGAGGGTCATTAGCATATCACATCCGATGCAATACGCTAGTGTGACCTAATGGTCTCAAACCTCTGAGGCGTTCACAGAACAGCTGTAGTTATACAGAGAATAAATTACACCCAGTCGGACTCAACTTACCGTACTAATTATGTGACTTCTGAAGGCAATTGGACACTCCAAGATTTAATTTAGGGGTTTCAGATTACAGGGGTCTGAATACAAATGCATGTCACAATTTTCAGATTTATATATTTTTTTCTTTTTTTAAACTCTTTCTATTGAACTCTCATCTCAAAAGTAAACAACAAATCAAAGACAGAAAGGTACATTATGGATTCATGGTGTACATTCTTGTAAAGTAAACATTTACAGGACACCAGTGGAAATACATAAACAAGCATAAATAACAGATATAATAAAAAAATATATATACTGTAAAATTCATTTATCCCCAGCTCTGAACCAAACTTCTCTCCAGCATCAGGGATCAGAACTTTGGAACCATATGGGCTCAGATCACTATCAAGGTCAGAAGGCAGGTGGGACCCAAAGGTGTTAGAAGAATAGTGGCTATATGATTAATTTCTTCATGTTTTATTTCCTTTACAAAAAAAAAACCCTTGAAAAAGGCCATAAAGGCCAAACCCATGGGAATATAATTTGTTTATTCATTGTTTCGGCTGTGAACCATAATAAACTACAAAAGATTTTATTTTTCATTACATGGATTGAGTAATTTTTATTTTTTTTGAGTGCTTAACTACTTCAAGACGCAGCCCTTTTTCGTTTTTGCATTTTCGTTTTTCGCTCCCCTCCTTCCAGAGCCATAACTTTTTTTTTCATTTTTCTGTCATATGGCCATGTGAGGGCTTGTTTTTTGCAGGACGAGTTGTACTTTTTAACATCAGCATTGGTTTTACCATGTCTTGTACTAGAAAATGGGGAAAAAAGTCCAAGTGTGGTGAAATTGAAAAAAAAAGTGCAGTCCCACACTAGTTTTTTGATCGGCTTTTTTGCTTGGTTCACTAAATGCTAAAACTGACCTGCCATTATGATTCTCCAGGTCATTACGAGTTCATAGGCACCAAACATGTCTAGGATATTTTTTATCTAAGTGGTGAAAAAAAATTCCAAACTTTGCTAAAAAAAAAAGAAAAAAAAAGAAAACCAATTGTGCAATTTTCTGATACCCGTAGCGTCTCCATTTTTCGTGATCTGGGGTTGGGTGAGGGCGTATTTTTTGCGTGCCGAGCTAATGTTTTTAATGATACCACTTTTGTGCAGATACGTTCCTTTGATCGCTGTTATTGCATTTTAATGCAATGTTGAGGCGACCCCAAAAAATGTAATTCTGGCGTTTTGAATTTTTTTTCTCTCTACGCCGTTTGGCGATCAGGTTAATCCTTTTTTTATTGATCGATCGGGCGATTCTGAACTCTGCGATACCAAATATGTGTAGGTTTGATTTTTTATTGTTTTATTTTGAATGGGGAAAAAGGGGGGTGATTTAAACTTTTATATATTTTTTTTCATATTTTGTAAAACATGTTTTTTTTAACTTTTTGCCATGCTTCAATAGCCTCCATGGGAGGCTAGAAGCTGGCATAGCCTGATCGGCTTTGCTACATAGAAGCGATCCTCAGATCGCTCCTATGTAGCTGAATTCCTGCATTGCTATGAGCGCCGACCACAGAGTGGCGCTCATAGCAATCCAGCATCAACAACCATAGAGGTCTCAAGGAGACCTATGGTTGTTATGCCGACGCATCGCTGACCCCTGATTATGCGACAGGGTAAGCGATGCGCACGTTTCCGGCCTGATGGCCAGAAGCGCTAATTAAATGCTGCTGTCAGAGTTTGACAGCGGCATTTAACTTGTTAATAGTGGCGGGTGGATCACGATTCCACCTGCCACTATTGCGCGCACATGTCAGCTGTTCAAAACTGGTACGGCGCGTGTCGTGAAGGGGTTAGGGTAGTCTTGATTATAGTGACTATTTTTTTCCTTAAGAGCACCAATCTGGTTAATTTTTGAGTGCATTTGAGCTCTGATCTTTACAGAAGAATAGTGGGTCCGAGGACAATGTTCACCAACTCCGGCCTTCTGGTCATTCCAACACCGCTCTCCAGGGCAAAGATGCGAGGGCACAGATTCATATTTTTAAAGTAATTGGAAAACTATGTATCATTTCCTTTACACTTCACAAATACTTGCTACTTTGTGTTTATATGACATAAAATACCAATAAAATATAATTATATAAAGCTCTGTGAAAATTATAAACACACTTATAGCAAAATGGCTTTAAAATGTATATGTACTGCCCAAAAGTTAAGGAAAAAATACCCCAGAGGTACAAAGTAATCTAGAGATGTTTAGGTATTTAAGACACAGGGTGTTATGATGTGGTGGCCTAGGAGCAGCATGAGACGTACTCTGGAGAAGGTGGTACCTGTACTGACCGCAAACCCTGAACTTAGCAGCGCAACTAGAAGTAGCCGTGGGGGGAACCTAACACTCCCTAGACGCCTCGACACAGCCTAAGAACTAACTTCCCCTAAAGACAGAAATGGGAAAACTATCTTGCCTCAGAGAAAATCCCCAAAGGATAGACAGCCCCCCACAAATATTGACTGTGAGAGGAGAGAGAAATAACATACGCAGACATGAAATCAGGATTTAGCATAGGAGGCCATACTAGCTAAAAAGAAAGAATAGGACAGAGTACTATGCGGTCAGTATTAAAACACTAGAAAATATCCACCAAAATACAAATCTCCACATCTGACTAAAGACATGGAGGGTATATCTGCATCTCCAGAGACACAGCTTGGCTGCAAAAAATCCTTCACAGACAAAGCTGGACAAGACAAAACATGAAAATGCACAGAACTATAAGGTCCACAGGAGGTGGACAGCAAAAACAAAGCCAGAACTTATCTTTGTAGAAAGGAACAGCAGAACAGGAGAGACCAGGTATGGATGTGAAGCCTCCAAAAACAATGGACAACTGGCACTGACTAAAGGATCAAGCAGGACTAAATAGCTGAGCCCAAATTGCAAAAAATAGATACACCTGATAAATGCTGCCATCCAACTATCGCAGCACTACCACTCAACCACCGGAGGGAGCCCAAGAGCAGAATTCACAACAACAGGGCTACTGACCTCACCCTTTGGGGGTAACACTCACCAATTTTTCTATCAGGGAAGATGATGCATTGTATATTCTTGACAATTTCCTGACCATATTGTATGCTAGCTGCGCCATAAGAGACACAGGTCATATTGGTACGGTCTTTCAGAAGAAGCATGAATCAGGATGCCACAAACCACAGTTGGAAAGAAAAATTACTGCACAGAACAATAGGAAATTCTAAGAGTGAGGCAATTCTAATACTCTGACACAGGCTGGACTATCCAAAAGCCAAGTAATTAGACGATTAGTGTATTTACAGTCACAGAAAGGGGTTATTAACAAATTGATTGAGAGTCCCTGCAACAGAGAAAAATTAATGGGAAAAAATTAGAAGAATCGGGAAATATATTTTATTTAGTAAATATTGCAGATCACAACGAGAAGGTTACAGATAAAAATACAACATGATATCAGTGTGTGAAACTTAAGCAACAATGTGTACAAAGCAAATATAGTTTTCCTGATCTTCATTAATATCTAATATTTTAATATTACACGGCTTGTTCTAAAATGTCACATCATAAGAAGCACTTGATTTCTAGTTTGGCTTTAGGAATATGTTATTTTCATCATGTGTTAGAGCACAGATCGTAGATAAGAATTACTGACTTCGGCAGAGATAACTTTTTTGTAGAAATGGGCGGACATGACACCTAACTTATTTTAAATCATAGAATGTTAGAGTTGGAAGGAACCTCCAGGGTCATCTGGTCCATCCCCCTGCTCTATGCAAGAGTCACTAAATCATCCCAGACAGATGCCTGTCCAGCCTCTGTTTGAAGACTGTCCTCTGCATGTCTTTTGGTCTAAAATGAACTTTTGCAATTGGGTTTCATTAAAAACATTGCACCGTTTGCCTACTAAAGCCTCTGTTTCTACTATCTATTGCTGGCTGCAGAATGCCTTAAAGAGGAGTATTCCCATCTAGAAGATCCTTTCCCAAAATGTAGTAGGTGTAAAATTAGCAAATACCTCCAATTACAAATGTAGCATAGTTCTTCTGATTTGCTAGGTCGCTTACCCCATGTGAAAGGCAATTGCAGTAGCTTATGAATCCATGGTTATGATCACTAACAACTGTCACTATATGAGTGTTCGTAAGTATGCATACTTAAGATAATGCAATGCCTGCACATGGGGTAAGCGACATAGCGGATCAGAAGGACTATACAGTCATGGCCAAAATTTTTGAGAATGACACCAAAATTATATTTTCACATGATCTGCTGCCCTCTGGTTTTTATTAGTGTTTGTCTGATGTTTATATCACATACAGAAATATAATTGCAATCATATTATGAGTACCAATAGGTTATATTGACAGTTAGAATGAGTTAATGCCGCAAGTCAATATTTGCAGTGTTGACCCTTCTTCTTCAAGACCTCTGCAATTCTCCCTGGCATGCTCTCAATCAACTTCTGGACCAAATCCTGACTGATAGCAGTCCATTCTTGCATAATCAATGCTTGCATTTTGCCAGAATTTGTTGGTTTTTGTTTGTCCACCCGTCTCTTGATGATTGACCACAAGTCCTCAATGAGATTAAGATCTGGGGAGTTTCCAGACCATGGACCCAAAATCTCTGTTTTGTTCCATGAGCCATTTAGTTATCACCTTTGCTGTATGGCAAGGTGCTCCATCATGCTGGAAAAGGCATTGTTGGGCGCCAAACTGCTCTTGGACGGTTGGGAGAAGTTGCTCTTGGAGGACATTCTGGTACCATTCTTTATTCATGGGTGTGTTTTTAGGCAAGACTGTGAGTGAGCCGATTCCCTTGGCTGAGAAGCAACCCCACACATGAATGGTTTCAGGATGCTTTACAGTTGGCATGAGACAAGACTGGTGGTATCGCTCACCTCTTCTTCTCCGAATAAGCTGTTTTCCAGATGTCCCAAACAATCGAAAAGGGGATTCATCAGAGAAAATGACTTTGCCCCAGTCCTCAGCAGTCCACTCCCTGTACCTTTTGCAGAATATCAGTCGGTCCCTGATGTTTTTTCTGGAGAGAAGTGGCTTCTTTGCTGCCCTCCTTGAAACCAGGCCTTGCTCAAAGAGTCTCCGCCTCACAGTGCGTGCAGAAGCACTCACACCAGCCTGCTGCCATTCCTGAGCAAGCTCGGCACTGCTGGTAGTCCGATCCCGCAGCTGAAACAGTTTTAAGATACGGTCCTGGCGCTTGCTGGTCTTTCTTGGGCGCCCTGGAGCCATTTTCACAACAATGGAAGCTCTCTCCTTGAAGTTCTTGATGATGCGATAGATTGTTGACTGAGGTGCAATCTTTGTAGCTGCGATACTCTTCCCTGTTAGGCCATTTTTGTGCAGTGCAATGATGGCTGCACATGTTTCTTTAGAGATAACCATGGTTAACTGAAGAGAAACAATGATACCAAGCACCAGCCTCCTTTTAAAGTGTCCAGTGATGTCATTCTTAATCATGACTGATTGATCGCCAGCCCTGTCCTCATCAACACCCACACCTGTGTTAATGGATCAATCACTAAAACGTTAGCTGCTCCTTTTAAGGCAGGACTGCAATGATGTTGAAATGTGTTTTGGGGGTTAAAGTTCATTTTCTGGGCAAATATTGACTTTGCAAGTACAGTAATTGCTGTTAAGCTGATCACTCTGACATTCAGGAGTATATGCAAATTGCCATTAGAAAAAATGAAGTAGTAGACTTTGGAAAAATTAATATTTGTCTTATTCTCAAAATTTTTGTCCATGACTGTACAACATTTCTAATTGGAGGTATTTGCAAATATTATTAGAATTACACCTACTACATATTGGAATAGGATCTTGGAGATGGGAATACTCCTTTAAGAGGGTTAGGCCGGGATCACACATGCGAGAAATACGTCCGTGTCTCGCATGTGAAATTCAAGCTCTGGCGCCGGCACTTCAGAGCGGAACGTGCGGCTCCATGTGTTCCTATGCGGCCGCACGCTCCGCTCCACAGTGCCGGCGCCAGAGCTTGGATTTCACATGCGAGACACGGACGTGTTTCTCGCATGTGTGATCCCAGCCTTATCCTGGACTTTTTCTTTTTGGGCCAAGCACTTAGCAGTAAGTTGTTAACTAACTGCCTGTTCTGATGTGTGCCGATCTCTCCCTGCTCAGAGCAATCATGACCGCTCCTGGCAGCGATTCTCCTACTTCCTGTGACATCACATTGATTGACGGGCGGCTCCGCGCTGTCACATAGGCAAAAAAAAGTCCCAGAAAACCCCTTTAACTGAAAATCTCTGCCAGTTTCATGGAGAGTTTGTAACTCTTATCTGAGCTCTTCTTCACCTTTTAGAAGATTTATGATTGCAGACCGCAACAAAATTGTAGTGGAACAAAAGCCTATAAAAGCCCAACAGTGCAAATTTTTTTTAATGAAACCCAATTGCAAAAATTATTTTTAGCCCTGAATAAAAGCATTTAATTAAAAAGTAATAATATGTTCCCCCCAAAAAGGGGAGCAACCCCACTTAAGGGTACTTTCCAATGCATGCAGTACAAATTCCCATGCGGGAAAACTATAAATCTGCATGAGAACATACGCCAGTGGCGAACAAGCCCCTTTTATTGAATAGATTACAATATTTCACCCTATGCAAATAATAATAATCTTTATTTTTATATAGCGCTAACATATTCCACAGCGCTTTACAGTTTGCACACATTATCATCGCTGGCGCCGTTGGGGCTCACAATCTACATTCCCTATCAGTATGTCTTTGGAATGTGGGAGGAAACCCACGCAAACACGGGGAGAACATACAAACTCCCCTCCTTAGTAGGGCTTGAACCCAGGACTCCAGCGCTGCAAGGCTGCTGTGCTAACCACTGAGCCACCGTGCTGCCCTATGCAAAGACTGACATGCTACAGATCTCACATCCACTTTGTTGGTTCCCTGCAGTTTATGTATGTAATTTAGAGAAACCCTTATTCAATGCAGCTACTATAAAACTCAAGAGTATTTTGTGACAGAGTGTATGCTGCATGCTCGCTCCATGGGAACGTATTCTTTATTTCCTAGGGTGGACATGTACAGACACTAATGGAAGTCCTCTTCCATTAGCAAGGGTGCTAGGACAATATAGAAACCATTACATAAAATGATGGGACACAACCATTAAGGGCTCATTCAGATGTCTATGCCAATCGGTCTGTGCATCGACTGCTAAAGAACGGACTGGCTGCAGTTCTGCCGCTTGGGTCGGGAGAGCCAAGGTGAGTCTGTGCATTGCGGTCCAAGAATGAACTGAAATACACAGACGTTTTAATGAGCCTTTATAACTCATTTAGGGTATGTGCACACGATGCGGATTTTGCTGCGGATCCGCAGCAGTTTCCCATGCGTTTACAGTTCAATGTAAACCTATGGGAAACAAAAACGCAGTGCACATGCTGCGGAAAAAAACGTGCGGAAACGCAGCGGTTTACATTTGCTTGTAATGGCGGCGTTAACAGACTACGTTACACCGCGTTATGCCGCGGTGTAACGTAGTCTGTTAAACGGGTTCACACAACGCAGTGTGAACCCAGCCTTAGACATCCGTGGCAATCAGTTCGAGCATGGACTGCAATGCAAGGACTGGCCGCAGCTCTCCGACCTAGTGCGATGGCTTCATAGATTTCTGAGGCTGTCATACTCACAGCCAATTAGTGCTTTAGCAGTACGTGCTCGGACCGATTGGTTCGGAGGTCTGAATAAGGCCATGTTCACACAGTGCGTTTTTTACTGCGGAACCGCAGCGGTTTTGCCGCTGCGGTTCCGCAGCTGTTTTCCATGCAGGGTACATAACAATGTAACCCTATGGAAAACAGTCACTGCTGTGCACATGATCCGTAATTTCGTTTAAAAAGCCGCGCAGAATAGCTGCGGCAAAAAAGAAGGAGCATGTCACTTCTTTTTCCTGAACCGCAGCGGTTCTGCACCCATAGACCTCCATTGTGAGGTCAAAATCGCAGTAAAACCCGCAGATCAAAAATATATCTGCGGGTTTTACTGCGATTTGATGTGCAGAACCGCTGCAGCAGGAAGTGCGGGGGAGCGGGCGGAAGTGCGTGGGCGGAGTGTGGCTGCCCCCCCGTGCTCCGATCCCGCCCCCCCGTGCTCCGATGCCCCCCCGTGCTCCGATGCCCCCCCCCCCCAGTGCTCCGATGCCCCCCCCCCCGTGCCCTAATCTCCCCCCCTTATACTTACCCGGCGTCCCGGTGTCCGTCCGGCCGTCTTCTCCCTGGGCGCCGCCATCTTGCAAAATGGCGGGCGCATGCGCAGTGCGCCCGCCGAATCTGCCGGCCGGCAGATTCGCTCCAAAGTGCATTTTGATCACTGAGAATATAACCTATCTCAGTGATCAAAATAAAAAAATAGTAAATGACACCCCCCCCACTTTGTCACCCCCATTGGTAGGGACAATAAAAAAATTAAGAATTTTTTTTTTTTTTTTTTTGTTCACTAAGGTTAGAATAGGGGTAGGGGTAGGGTTAGGGGTAGGGTTAGGGGTAGGGTTAGGGTATTTTCAGCCATTTTAGCCCTAAAAAGCTTCCTAGGAAACACACAGTCTCTGCATAGAAAACTGCATAAAAAAAGGATAAAAAAACGCATCAAAAAACGCATCAAAAAACGACAAAAAAAGGACCAAAAAAAGGACCTGCGTTTTCTGCCAAGAGCTGCAGTTTTTTAAAAAAACTGTCTTTAAAAAAAAAAGGATGGAAATCCTGAACGTGTGAACATACCCTAAGGGAGACTTTCCACTAACTTTTTTTTTTTGCAATCAAACGCTTTACTTCTGCTCCATTTTTATGGTTTTATTTTTGTGGTCCTAAATTAGTGTGCAAATAATAGTTTGACCTTGAAGTATTTAACAAAGCACAAAACAAACATTTAGATATGTAGTTATTCTAGTATTAATAGCACTTAAAAGGTTTTTAACCTTGCTACAAAGTGAGGATTTGACCAGAGTCTCTCTCCGATTTCTAGAACTTTCAACAGCCAGTCCAAATATTGCTGCTTCTGTCCATTTATTTTGCAGAGAACTGCTCGTCCGCTATGGGTCCGCTTTTGCGGTAGCCTTATGTTACTGCAAAAGTGAACCCTTAACACTATGCCCACCGTACATTCATTACTACAGTCTCGACACAACCTGTGGAACTGCCTCCACTAAATTACCATTGATCGAACCCATGTGTGACTCCACTGGGAACAGGAGAAGCAGAATCTGAATTTCAGCCTCAGATTTCTACCATGGATTCATTATCAAGTCAAATTTTACCATAGGCAAATTCAACACCGATTTGTCAAAAGTGTGAAAAATATAGTCAAATGTTGCTCATAAAGATGACCTTAACATGCTGGAATAAAATAGGGCTAGGTTCGCACTGGCATCATGGCTTTAGTTTTTAATGGATCTACACTGATTTGGCTGTGGTGTGGATTTTCTCAAGTCTTAAGGTACCTTCACACTCAGTGATGCTGCAGCGATACCGACAACGATGTCGATCGCTGCAGCGTCGCTGTTTGGTCGCTGGAGAGCTGTCACACAGACAGCTCTCCAGCGACCAACGATCCCAAAGTCCCCGGGTAACTAGGGTAAACATCGGGTTACTAAGCGCAGGGCCGCGCTTAGTAACCCGATGTTTACCCTGGTTACCAGCGTAAAAGTAAAAAAACAAACACTACAAACTTACCTACCGCTGTCTGTCCCCGGCGCTGTGCTTCTCTGCACTCCTCTGCACTGACTGTGAGCACAGCGGCCGGAAAGCAGAGCGGTGACGTCTTCCCGCTGACCGACGCTCACAGCCAGTGCAGGAGGAGTGCAGAGAAGCAGAGCGCCGGGGACAGACAGCGGTAGGTAAGTATGTAGTGTTTGTTTTTTTACTTTTACGCTGGTAACCAGCGTAAACATCGGGTTACTAAGCGCGGCCCTGCGCTTAGTAACCCGATGTTTACCCTGGTTACCAGGGAAGACATCGCTGGATCGGTGTCACACACACCGATCCAGCGATGTCAGCGGGAAGTCCAGCGACGAAATAAAGTTCTGGACTTTCCTCAGCGACCAACGATCTCCCAGCAGGGGCCTGATCGTTGGTCGCTGTCACACATAATGATTTCCTTAACGATATCGTTGCTACGTCACAAAAAGCAACGATATCGTTAACAATATCGTTATGTGTGACGGTACCTTTACTGCATGAGAAAAGAAAGCAACAAACCTAATTACGGCTAGTGTGAACAGGGCTTTACAAAGGGGCCAGTCAAATATCCTGATTACAGAAAACGCCACTGCATGCTACATGATACTGTCTGAAAGGGAACAAAAAATATATTAAAAAAAAAAAAAGTGAACAGCTCAATTTAGAAAAAAGGCACTAAGAAAAGCCACTTTTCATGAAGCATGAATGCCAGTTATAAGGGGCTCTCCGGCGGAAACAACATGTGTGATAACGTATTTATTGGTGGTAGATCTGCACCAAATGGGCGAACCATTTATCCCTGATAGAATGGAGCAGAAGTAGACATGCTTGACCTCTGCTCCATCCATACCTTATGGGGCTGCCGAGCGCTGGATTTAGCTTTTTTTCCCCCATAAACAATGACTGGGGCCGCAGTCAAGCGTGCACACTAGAGCTCCATCCATAGGGTAAGGTGACGAGACGAGACCATTTCCTCCACATCTGCGAAAAGCGGGCAGATTACTTGCATCAGTTTTTCTCAGACGTGAATAGAAAGAAGACAGAAGAGAAAAAAAAAAAAAAAACAGTTTCTCCACTCATCTCATGGAAATTAGACGACTTGGATCGAAATTGGAAAAAAAAAAAAAAAAAAAAGACGTGAATAGCCCCATAGAATATAGGTACGAGCGGGCACTAGTGTTGAATGAACGTGCTGGGATAAGGAGTTATCTGAGCATGCTCACGTGCCAACAGTGTCTTCGGTGTGCTCGAATAATATGTACGAGTCCCTGCGGCTGCATGTCTCACGGCTGTTAGGCAATCCTAGCATTGGTTGTGGCTGTCTAACAACGGTAGGGACTCGAACATATTAGTCGAGCACGCCTGAAGACACTCTTATCACATGAGCATGCGCAGATAACACCTTATCCCAGCACAGTTCGCTCCTCACTAGTGAGCACTCATCCAAGAAAATTGGTCTTGTGCATGAGCCCTAACAGGGATAAACAGATCAATAGCGTCATGACTTGTTAACCTGTGTTCACTGGACAGCCCCTTTTAAAAGGAAAGAAAGGTGTTTTTTTTATATTATATATATTTATTATAAAGAAAAATACTAGTGTCCATCAATTCTAAAAGCAACAATGTATTAGAATTTATTATTCACCAATGGTCACTTTAGCCATACACAAAGTTACAGGGTCATACACTTTACTAACATTTATATGTAATTTAATCTCCTTTATGCTAAAAAAAACAAAACAAGAAAGCTACATTTATAACCTATCAGAGAAGTATTAGAGCTAACTGCCAAGTCCAAAGTGTAAGAAGCACCAGTCATATATACTTGGGATCCAGGATAAGTAATATACACGAGCCTGTCGGTTGCATCTATGGAGTGTTTTCCGGAAGTGCATGGAATATTTCCAAAGTGAAAAATATTCTCTAAGTAAAAAAATAAAAAGTTATTTCATATAATATAGATTACAGTTCTACGATGTTGCATTCTCTTATTCTGCAAATAAACATCTCCAAACTGCTCACCCCTCCATGTTTAGCCCAGTGCAAGGCTACAATGCCATTTTATAAGAACAGTGTAAAAGGCGAGCGTTGTGAGGAGTCTTGGCATTTACGGATCAGTCACAGTAAATCAGTGATACAAAGTATATAAAAAAAAAACCTAAGGCATTTCAGGTATGGAAATGGCAGAAACATATATACAGATTTAGCAGAAGTAAAATATCGCATTTGTTATATATGCCGTGTCTACTGTGCGAGTGCACAAACTTTATTAACATAAAATACACAAAGCCAATTCCAGTTCAAGTCAGGAAATTCCAGTTAAATGCTAGTTTCTGAAACAGCCGTCATCCCTACAAAAAACATTACCCTTTAAAATCTAGTCTCAATATTTAAAAAAATAAAATACAAATAAAATCAGTTTTATACAATAATCTCATTTTTTGGAGAAATCATTCTACTGTATAAGGCAGAAAGAACAAAACAAAAAAGATAAGCCCTTCTATAAATCTACAATCATTTATAGAGAACATATATAAACCCTACACAAACAGAACAGACTGTAATCATTAGGTTTAAGGTTCTGTTCACATCTGCATTTGAGACTGCGTTTTAAGCCTCGGTCTAAAATAAAAAAAATAATAAAAAATCTAATTGTAGCACTATCTGTTTCACAAAAATGCCGGTCCCCATTACGGGAACCTGACAGACACATTGAGGTACATTGAGAACAGCTGGGTTGTAAGGGCCCGGCACAGTAGTCGTTCATTTTTGTTTTTATGCCCCTAGATATGAAAATACTAGGGCTGATGTGAACAGAGCCAGCAAATAATGAAGTGTAACATAGCCCAAGTAAACGACAAGCAGGATATACCTGGAGTTTTCCATTATGTGTAGGTGGTCGCACTAAAATTGACATCAGTGGCCTGCAAACCGTGATACTATGCAGACCTACAACTCACATTGTGGTGTTCCGAGCATGCTGTACTTTGCACATCAGTGGGGTGAATCTTTGTAAGGACTCATCACTGTGGACATGGAAAATAAGAGGAAAGAGATGAGGATTTAAACATTAGGATAAGGTGTTATCTGAGCATGCTCATGTGCTAACAGTGACTTCAGTGTGCTTAAAAAATGAGCTCCCATGGCTGCATGTCTCGCAGCTGTCCAACAGAAGCAACACATGCATAGATTACCTGTTTGGTAGACAATCCCTGTATGTGTTGAGGCTGTTGAGCAGCCGTGGGACATGCAGACTGGGCGAACTGAACATAGTATTCGAGCATGACGAAGTCACTCTGTTAGCACACGAGCATGCTCAGATAACACCTTATCCGAGCACGTTCGCTCATCCCTAATAGACATGCCTACACTGTATTTCTAGGTGTTAAAATGCATTGCAGTTAGATGTGGGAGTCAGCGTTCTGAGACCCCCCACTGATCGCTCAGAACACTTATCTGATATGTGCTGCTCCTGCCTGAGCGTGCATACAGAGAAGCGCATGGGCTCAACAGAAAATGCCCCACACTGCGAGCACGCTCAGGTAGGAGCAACACACATCGGACAAGTGGGTTAATCACCCTTGCGTGCAGGGAGTGGGCTCTTTTATCAATAGCTCGGAACCAAATTACATGTCCTGCATATTTTTCACAGTTCCTTGCAGCCAAATAGTACAACTTTTGTTTTCCCTCTTCTGCTGCTTTGGCCACTAGGTCTACTGACACGTCGGTGTTGCATGTGGACCTTACTGAGGCCACCATATGTAAAGCCCATCTGTCTGGTCTCCAATACTACCCCGACTAGCCTTCGATGTGGGAGTGATTGTTATAGGCCATTTATATTTGGCTCCTCATTTCTATCTAAAAAGCAGTCTATTTCTTCATGTCCTGCTAACATGGAGTGATAGGAAGCTTCTCATGTAGGAGCTTTCATACCAGGAGAACCATCATTCGGTATGGGCTCTGTGGGATAGGTAGGAGACCTGACAGATACACGTTGACTTCATCAGCCAAAATTCATTCCCTCTAGGTTGGACACTTACCATTAAGTTTAATAAAGACACATATAAACTGCAAGGCAATACCAAAGATGACGCAAATTACGTCAGAGGATTCCTGTACAAACTTGGTAATCGTAGAAGATTCACAACACAAATCAGGATCTTGTAAAGCATGTATGTAAACTTGAAGTATTAATACAGCACACCTATGGAATATTTACTTCTCTGGGCATAGATTTAGAAGTAAAAAAAAATAAAAAAATACACAATCTGTACATTTAAAAACGTTGAGACTATGTTTTAAAAGTATGTTAACCACAATCCCCTGAGTCTTTGTATGCACGGGCCTTCTGACCGTCTCAGTGGACGTCCTATCCATAGGGTGAGGCTCATTACTCGGAGTCCTGGATTGGCTTCCTCTGAGAAGGGGGCACAAGATGGGGAGGTAGATCATTGGGCAACTCATAGCCTTCAAGCTTAATCTTGATGAGATGCTTTGCCAAAGCAAATTCTTCCTCGTCCAACATGCCATCCTTATCGTTATCTGCCAGTTTCCAGATTTTCCCTAAAACACTATTTGGCAGCTTGGAGTTCACCATCTCTTTCTTAGCGTTGACTCCAGAAATCTTGCCATTGATTGGAGACAATGTATAAAACAGCTCATCGTAAAGCGGTTTATCCTTCGCTACCACCCACTCGTCTTCACCAGCGCCTTCGCCAGCTCCTTCTCCATAACCTTGGCCAAAGGGGCCTTCCATGGTGCCTTCAAATGCTCCACCGAGGACCATCTGTGGTGGCATGCTGCTCTCTTCCTCCCGAATCATACTCATAAGAGGGGCGATTTTATTGGCCAGCATGTTGTCTACACCCTCAATTAGCTTAGGCTTCAGAGCGTGGAATTTCGAGAAGTCGTACATTTCCAGTTGTTGCTGAGAATACATAGAAATTTAACATTGAATATTTCTGAATTTTTAATACATTAATTATATGTAGCTGCGTAAGTACGGATTGCAATTATTTTATTCTTGGATGCTTCCAGTACAAGCCAAGTTCACAAATTTCTTAACATTCATCAAATCTCACTGCACAATGCTAGCAGATTTTTCCAAATAAATTAACACTGCAGCTTGACCTATGGTCTCATTTTCTTTTGTGGTGCGGAGGTCCCCACTTTAATGAATCTGGACCATAAGTCACTTCCTCGAGCACACGTCCCCTTCATCTAGGTGTGTATAAGACGCCACATGGACATATCCTTAAGGTTAGGGTCACACAGCTATTTTGGCCAGGAAAGCCGCGGTGAGGCCAAAATTCACTCACTGCCAATGCTACATTGCAAGTAAATGGGGTCGCATTATAACCTGGATGGTAATGCAACTGCAAAAAGCAAGTTGTAATAAGTCCAACCTTGTCAGATTATTTTTGTGTCTTACGTGTCTCGCAGTGCAACTCCATTCACTTGTACTGAAGCATCGAATGAATCTTGGTTTGTAGCACCCAAAGTCGCCCCAGCCTTCTAGAGCTATCAGTACCTGCATTTTCTTGACCTCAGGAAAGTCCCCAGGTGAAATCTGATGTTCTCTCTGGATCTGCAAGAAGATTTCTGGCAACTTGCTTATTAACTCCTTCTTCTTGGTATCTTTCCCAAACATTGCAGGCATCTCTTTCTTCAGGTGGCTGATGATGTAGGCATGTACCTGCGAGAAAAAGAATAAAAAAAATGAGTCATGCATTACATTCTTTTATTAAACAGGCATCCACAACCTACAGTCCGGGGCACATGTGGTGCACGATGCTGTTCTGTGTGACCTCCAAGTCATTTGGTCACAGGAGTGCTTGTCTGTGCCTGATGGCTGCTTACAGCTTCCATGTCAAAAACAGGAGTAATGCAGGGAAGCAGGGACAGAAGTGCCAATGGTGCACTGTGTGGCAAAAACAGGGACCCCATAATTGTCAGAATGGTGGTCTCCTAGCCTGTTTCCAATAAGGAAACTTTGATGTGTGTAGCTACCAGAATCATAGTTTTATAGGACTGGCTCGCTTTTTGCAGATTATTTCAATTACATTGATGGAATCGCCACCTTAAACAAGTTTCTTTACATCATGCAGTGCGCACTGAAACGCGTTCATGTTCCTGCTGTTGGATAACACACTGACGTAATGAGGTTTTAATACTACAACAATAAAGCTGAATACTTGATCAGCAAAGCGGGATCTACTTTCCTAGTATTACTAATTCCACCATTGGCAGCAACGCTGTTCTGTGCGCTGGATGAAAACTGGCAGCATTGGTGAGCTGGCTTCCTTCCTTTTTCAGATGGTAAGGCCCTTATCAATATTAGTACAACCCTTCGGACTGCGTGAGACTGACAATGTGGCCGCCAGGCCAGAAAAGCTTGTGCATTCCTCATGTAAAAGTTACCATTTGAACTTTCTGCTGGCAGCCACTAGATGGCAGACTGTCACAAAGAAACTAACACTATCAGGGAGATCACCCACATAGCAAATTTCTCCATACCAGGGAGAACACCCATGTGGCAGTTCTAACGGAAAAAAAAAACCCACCAATATGCAAATGTGTGCCATTTTTCAAAGTATTGATGGTTTTGCAGATAAATAGCGAACTTACATGCAAAACCATCCAGCAAATAATTTGAAAATATCTAACCATGCCATGCACAATACATCTAACCACAAAAAATAAATAACAAATAATAATTATAATTCATATTTTTTTCATTCAATTAAGTGAGATAGGAAAAGAAGTAGAGGCACGGGCTAGGCGACTAGAGCTGATAGATAGCAGAGGACACTTTAAGGGGCTATCTTCAAAACAGCATGTGAGAGAGCACCCTGAACAAGGTCAATGTTTTTTCAGGTAACAAGCTGCAGACTGAGGATGATGACAGGTCTGTACAGGACGTCTTCATTTACAAGCATGATAAATTGCAGGAATACATAGCAGGAGTATAGGACAGCCAGTAGTACAAAAACAAGTCTACAAAAGTTGCTGTGTCACGTGTACACTATTTACATGCCCAGTAATCAGATAAAACAGGTCCAGCAGCAATCTGTTAGCAAACACTGTGCAGACAACTTTTTAGTCCTTTTTTTTTTTTTTTTTTAACTGCTCTGCAGAATCTTTTTTTTTTTTTTCTTTTACATTGAATCCTAAGGAAAACAGACCTGTTAGTTAGCAATCTGTTCTTCTTTCATTTGTAAATCCTTTGATCCTTATTTTGCTTACTGGATCCGTTACAAATAGAAGAAAACGGATGGTTATTTAATAAATGAGTTTTGTACAGCTTTCAATGAAAAAAAAAAAAAAAAAACGGATCCAGCCGAGATAAGTTTAAAAAAAAATAAAATAATAAATAAAAAAAAAAGACTAAAAAGTTGTGTCTGCACAACTGATTGCTGCTGGATCCGTTCTAACGGATGATTACTGGACATATGAACGTAGCCTAAAAAGATCTGTTTAATTATATCCATTTGTCAAAATGCTGTTCACATTTATCATTACCAAAATGTAAAGGGTTATCTCCATCTCAGAAGGGAATAAGTCCATCCATCTCTGAACACTGGAGGTGGAAGAACAGAATCAGCTGAGAGATCATTAATTTCTATGGCAGTTACAGCAACAGCGCAGATCAGCAACTCTTGGCTGATACCGCAGCTTCACCCCTAGTTGTCAGAGATGAAGTAGCTTACGTATCCATGGTTACGACCACTCATATACTAGTAGTTAGACAGCTCTTAGTGGTCGTAACCATGGATATTTAAGCTTCTGCAATGCCTGCACATAGCGAATCGGAAGAACTACACTACATTTGTAATTGGAGGCATTTGCTATTATTATTACTACACCTACTACTTGAGATAGGATCTTGGCGATGGGAAACCCTCTTTAAGACTTGTTCACATACGCATATTTTCAGCAGAAAGAAAAAGCATTTTACAGAGCCAGTGAAGTAGATTTCTGAAGTCTCAAGCACATGCTGATTTTTTTAAAGATTTTTCCTTGCAGATTTGGCCTAACAAAACTGTTTTTCCCCTCCCCCCAAGAAAGCATGTCAATTCTTTTAGCGTTTTTCACACAAATGGGGGAAGTAAAAAAAGGGGGGGGGGGCGAGGGGGGAGTAAAAATGCTTAAAGGGACTCTGTCACCTGAATTTGGAGGGAACAATCTTCAGCCATAGGGGCGGGGTTTTCGGGTGTTTGATTCACCCTTTCCTTACCCGCTGGCTGCAATATTGGATTGAAGTTCATTCTCTGTCCTCCAAGATTGCCTTGTGCAGGCATGTACTACAGAGGACAGAGAATGAACTTCAATCTAATATTACAGCCAGCATGCAGCCAGCGGGTAAGGAAAGGGTGAATCAAACACCCAAAAACCCCGCCTCTATGGCTGAAGATTGTTCCCTCCAAATTCAGGTGACAGAGTCCCTTTAAAAACACACTTATTTTAAGCAGTTTTATCCTGCCAACTCTGGTTGTTGCTGCAGAAAAATCTGCTGCAAATACGTGTGCACATACCCTTACTGAGATTCACTGGACCAAAGCATTAGAGCTACCACGTCCCTGTATTTTTTATGAAAATTCATGCATGGCGCTGTGTATCAGATTTACCATATTGTAACCTGCTTTGCTTGTGACATAGGGACTCTCACTGGTAATGGAAGTAGAAACTAAAATTTAAATTTTTGGCACTTGGAAAAAACAAAAAAACACAACAACATTAAAGCCCATGTATTCTATATATATACACATGGGTGTGACACGTGCGTCATTCTTGCACTGCTCCGGTCATTTTGGTTGTGCTTTAAAATGTGGCTGCAAAAGCAATTATGCAACTATGGAAAACTTTACCAACTAGCATGAGTAACTCATTTAATGAAAGCCTCAATGGACAAATAACTGGGTAAGTGAAATTAAACACCATTGTGCCATGCACAGAGCTATTTTTATTTGTACTTCCTTCTATCTCATTCCAACCAACTATGAACAATGGGTATCACATAGGAACTTTCCCTTTTCAGATCTCATCAGCACATGATGTCCTGATGAAGGTGAATGTCAAAACTATCCAATAATTACGTAGGTATAAATTAACAACTTGCAAGTAAATCGGCACATCCATGCAACCATCATGGGGGAATTAGGACTTACAAAAAGAAGAAGCAACTATCAAAACCATCTTTCAAAATTGCATTGATCAAGACCAAGGGAAAAGAAGAGGCAGCTAAATCTCATGTATGGGACGACTACTTTGTAAAGATCTCACAGAAGAGAGGAGTTCGTTCAAAAGGTACACTACATTACTAAACTAAGAGCAAAAAGAGCCTGGCGTCAGCTAAAGTACCAGAGCCTGGCAAAGCCAAAACACTAAGCTGCCAAAATGTATGAAGCCTAGAAGGAGCCCATCAATCGAGGTGCTAGACCATTATATTGTTGGTTTGTAAGAAGCAAGTAAAAGCAACTTGTGCTTCTCAGTTTATCCAGAAAATGACTGAAAACAGGTCTAACCCTGCAATGGAAGACAAGTCATGCCAAATGAGGACCTGCAGGTGAGTCTTCACACGTGACTGGAGTCTACTGGGGAAACGATCTGCCCGTGAGGAGCCAGCGTGGGGAATGGAAAAAATTTTGAACCCAGAGAAGGTTGTCGTCATTTCCAGTAGCTGGGCAGACAGAATCCAATTGGGCCACTAAAGACTTTAGGAGAAGTCAGGATATCCTTTAAGAGGTGTTTCGTGCACAATTGGGGTGGCCAAACAGTTCCGTGCACCTTTATAGGTATGTGTTGACACTTAAAAGGGGATTATGTCAGCACAGAATGACTTAGAACCAAGTACCGATGCTTGGTGCACCATGGCGTGGCACAGAAAGACTGTTCAAACTAAATCATGCCCTGGAGGAACAGCCTGGAAATAGATTTGGACTTCTAGACAATGTCCATGCAGTCAAATGAAAAATGTGTAGAAATTGCCCATTTATATTGTCATTGCAATGGTAAGAATGCCAGCAAAATAAAGCTAGCATAGGCCTCCATTGTCAAAGGAGGCTCCACACTCATAACATGTCAAACAAATGCCAAAACGATAAAAACATATAACTGTGCAAAGATAGCCTAAAAGTAGATTGACATTGAATTAAGAAGGTGCAAATAGATTTCCCTTTCATAACTCATTTTTCCAGATCAACATAAAAGTTACATTATAGTATCAAGAACCAAGTAAACCTACAGCTACAAGTGCAAGAATAAGAGGATAAAAAAAACGTAAAAAGGCAACGTAAACCCCAGAAAAAATTTTAAATACCAACGAGTCCTTATCGGGCTACGGATAGTTTAAACTTTTTTTACAAATGTACTTGTTTCATGTATGTTCCTATAGGATAACAAGACCATGTGAAAGGCGTCCTTGATAGGGACACATATTTCACTGCGTTCTTGACAGTGTTTCTCCAGAACCATGGATACATGGACACAACTGCAGCCATAATCAGCAGGACTTCGCTTATCTGCCATTCAGGAGACACCTCAATGTCAGTGATTTTAGGAATCCTATCGTAGTTCTATGAAGTTATGTGGTGGTAGTCACAAGAAGACATTTAGCTGACCCCTTGTTCTGCAGAAACTTGTTATATGTATCCATGCAACCAGTCATGGAAAATCAGGTTCTTGTAAAATGAATGAATGCAGATTACAAGAGCTGAATACTTTTAGCATCTTCTACCTACAATTATTGATCACTAATGCGTTATCATGGGGGTCCTAACTCCAAGAGAAATAGCTTGCACACCAGCTAAATCACACACACATATGTGGCAATACTAGACACAGACTATTTTTAGTATTTTATTTTGCAAATTGATGTGGACCCAAAAAATCCTGCATTCCTATTCTATCCTCCATTTTCCAAACCTTACACTCCTGTTTTCAAGACATCTCTCGTGCTGCACTAGATTTCTAGAATGTACTACCCCAGACAATCTGGTTAATTCCCAGAATTTACTGTTTTAGGAATGCTTTAAATACACATTACCTCACTAATCTAACTGTTCTATGTTTTCTCTTCCTTAGTTTTCCCCCAATCTGGCCTTTTCGATCTGCTCCCACTTCCTCCATGCACTCAGCAGCACTTTGTATTTGCGCATACACACATTCTGGCTAGTGACCAATTCATGCAGTTTTACTTGAATACTCTTATTATAATGTTGTCTGGAGCACAAATGACATGCACTTTTTACTTGTTACACATTTCCTTATGGATTATAAGTTTCCAAGCAGGACTCTACTCTTATTTTAAGGAAAACTGCCAGCAGGATTTCACCTCCAAACTATATATCTGTGCATGCAGCACTTTCAAAGACAAGTTCAACAATACCTTTACATGGCCAGTCCATTCCTGAGAAACCCGCATTTGAATTGATATGCCAATAGCTATGGTATCTCTGAAGACTTCGTCACTCCAGCTCTAATCCCCGCCCAGCGGTGCCTCCCAATTGATCGACAGCCTCTTTGCTGTGTGAGTTCAGGCAAAGGAGCAGTCAGTCAAGCAGGAGGAGGAAGAGAGTAGAGCTTGAGTGACAGAGGCTTCAGATCTACCATAGCTGCCGGGTCACCAATGTGTTGACTGGGCATGACAACCAGAGGTCTCCTGGAGACCTCTATGGTTGTCAGTGCCGGATTGCTAGTGGTCGGCACTCATAGCAACTCAGCAATTCTACTATATAGAGGCGATCTGACCATCTCCTCTATGTAGCAGAGCTGATTGAGTTGTGCCAGCTTCTAGTCTCCAAAGGAGACTATAGAAGCATGGCAAAAGTTAAAAAAAAGAAAAATTAAATATTAGAAACAAATTAAAAAAAAAATATATATATATATATAAAAGTTCAAATCACCCCCTTTTGCCCCACTTAAAACAATAACAATAAAATCAAACATACACATATTTGGTATCGCAGCGTTCAGAATCACCTGATCAATAAAAAAAGGATCACTAAACGGCGTGGTGAAAAGAAAAAAAAAAAAAGTCAAAACGGCAAAATTACGTTTTTTTTGTTGCCACGACATTGCATTAAAATGCAATAGCAGGCGATCAAAAGATCGTATCTTCACCAAAATGGTATCATTAAAAACATCAGCTCACTCTCAGAGTCTGACAGCGGCATTTAACTTGTTAATAGCCGCGGGTGGATCGCAATTCCACCCGAGGCTATTGCGGGCACATGTCAGATGTTCAATTTAAATTGTCAGGGTATACTGTGTGACAAAGTATCAAATATCAAGTATCAACGGTATTATACCTAAAGTGCTGGTGCAGAGAAATATATAAATATATATGTATATAAAGGCCATAAATAGTGATCCATATAAGAAACTCTCACAGCATATCCCTTTAAATAGTAGAAGCCCACATAAAGTGCAATGTCACAAAGTCCAGAAAAAATTCCTATAGTTGTTGTCAAATCATAAGTAATGCAAAAAAGGGACCCTTGGACGAAGCTCCCAGAGCGAAACGTGCGTCGGGTGTGGTGGGCACCTGGACACCTACACTCTTTAGGTAAATATGCAGTACCATATTTGACTTGTTGTTTTGTATTACTTATGATTTGACAACACCTATAGGAATTCTTTTCTGGACAGACATCTGTGCTAATGATCAGGCCTCCCACTTTAAAGGGAAAATAGAGAATATCCAACAGAAAATCAGCTCCCAGTCACCAAGTACCAGGATTCACATCCCTCCACATATCTCCTCTGGCTCACTCTCCACATTTGACCCAGTCACAGAAGACTTTTACAGGCTCCTCTCTTCTTCTAGTCCTACTACATGCACTACTGACCCGATTCCCTAACACCTAGTCCAGGTGTCACTAATCACCTAACTAAAATCTTCAATATCTCCCTCTCCTCCAGTATCTTCCACTTCTTAAAAAAAAACAAAAAAACCCTCTCTTTGACCCATCCTGCACAAATAACTACAGACCAGTCTCCAATCTCCCCTTCATCTCTAAACTCTTGGAGCGCCTGGTCTACTCCCACTTTACCATTTACTTCTCCACTAACTCTCTCCTGGATCCATCACAGTCTGGCTTCTGTCCCTATATTCTACAGAAAATGCACTCAAAGTGACCAACGATTTTTTTACAACAAAATGTAACAATGACTATACTCTGCTCATTCTTCTTGACCTCATCCTCCTATCCTCTATGCTCCACTCAATCGGCATAAAGGACACTGCTTTCTCCTGGTTCTCTTCCTATCTTTCTGACGGCTCCTTCAGTGTATGATTCTCTGGCTCCATTATGTTTCCTCTTCCTCTCACTATTTGGGTCCCTCAGGGTTCAGTCTTTGGCACTTTTCACTTCTCTCTCTACACAACCCAATTGGACAGATCATCAACAAATTGGGCTGTCAGTACCAGCTTTATGTTGATGATACACAACTATAATCATCAACTCCTGACCTTACCCCCGCTGTACTACAGAACACCAATGACTGTCTGTAGTTTCCAACAGCATGTCCACTATTTATCTGAAATTCAACCTTTCAAAGACTGAACTTCTTTTGCTCCGGCAGTCTACTTACCTCCCTAAATTTGACATCTCCCTCTCAGAGTGTAGTACCACAATAATGCCTTGGCAGCAGGCTTGCTGTCTAGGTGTTATGTTTGACAGCAATCTTTCCTTCACCTCCCACATACAATCTATTACCCGCTCTAGTAGCCTGCACCTGAAGAACATCTCAGAAGAATCCTCCCCTTTCTCACCATAGAAATAACAAAAAACCTCACGGTTGCCCTTATCCACTCCCACCTAGACTACTGCAATTCTCTATTGGTTGGCCTCCCCCTCACCAGTTCATCATTAATGCAGTAGCTAGGGTCATATATCTGGCTAATTCGTTATTCGGACTCCTCCGTTCTGTGTAAACCATTGCACTGGCCACCCATACATTATAGGATCCAATTTAAATTGCTCGTTCTCACGCGCAAAGCTCTCCATGGAGCAGGCCCCACCCTCATTTCTTTTTATCAGCCTACCTGTTATCTATGCTCCGCAAGCGACCTTCGACTAACACCTGCACTATTCTGTACCTCCCACTCCTGGCTACAAGACTTCTCCCTAGCTGCACCAATTCTCTGGAATACTCTACCCCAAGAAATTAGGACTAACCACAATTTACACTGTTTTAAGCAATCCCCAAAAACACATCTGTTTAGGGTGGCCAATCAAGTTCCCTAATCAAAGTCCTTTCATATACAATTACCTCAATAAATGTGCAAAGCTTTTCCAACCAACAGTCAAATGGTTTCTTTCAATAGAATAAAAAAAGAAAATAAACAGCACAAAAAAAAAAAAAACCTCTTTTTTCCTATATTTTGTGTGTGTGTGTATATATATATATATAAATATATATATATATATATATACATATACATATACACATATACACACACACACACATATATATATATATATATATATATATATATATATATATATATATATATATATATATATATATATATATTAGCTATTGAACCCGTTCTACGCCCGGGTGGCGAGCATTTATATTGGTATATTGTCTCCATCATGGTATGTGCTGCTCCATCCTGCGTCCCCATCCTGTCATGCGCTGCTCCCATCCTGCGTCCCCATCCTGTGATGCGCTGCTCCCATTATGTGATGCGCTGCTCCCATCCTGCGTCCCCATCCTGTCATGTGCTGCTTCATCCTGCGTCCCCATCCTGTCATGCGCTGCTCCATCATGCGTCCCCATCCTGTCATGCGCTGCTGCATCCTGCGTCCCTATCCTTATGTGCTGCTGCATCCTGCGTCCCCATCCTTATGTGCTGCTCCATCCTGCGTCCCCATCCTTATGTGCTGCTCCATCCTGCGTCCCCATCCTTATGTGCTGCTCCATCCTGCGTCCCCATCCTTATGTGCTGCTGCATCCTGCGTCCCCATCCTTATGTGCTGCTCCCATCCTGCGTCCCCATCCTTATGTGCTGCTCCATCCTGCGTCCCCATCCTTATGTGCTGCTCCATCCTGCGTCCCCATCCTTATGTGCTGCTCCATCCTGCGTCCCATACTGCCTCTGACCCGCTCGGCGCCAAGTGCTGGGGGGCCTGAGCAGGCGGGGACACCGGCGCGCTGTGGGGGTCAGGTGCCGGTATCGCCGCCAGCTCAGGCCCCCCCAGCACTTACTATACTCACCTGTCTGGCGTTCCAGCGCTGGGCGCCGCCATCTTCCCGGTCTCCTGGCTGTGACTGTTCAGTCAGAGGGCGGCGCCGGCGCGCATTAAGCGCGTCATCGCGCCCTCTGAACTGAAGGCCACAGACCGAAGACCGGGAAGATAGCGCCGCTCAGCGATGGAACGGGGACAGGTGAATATAGGCGATACTCACCCTCCTGGCGGTCCCTGCTTCTGCGGTGGAGATCGCGGTGTGTGTTCAGTGTGAACGCACACCGCGATCTCCCGGGAGCGTCGCTCTGTGAGGCCCAGACTGCGCCGGCGCTTGCGCAGTCTATAGAGGCTTCGGACAGAGTGGATATATATATATATATATATATATATATATATATATATATATATATATATATATATATATATATATATATATATATATATATATATATATATAGAAAAAAAATGGAACAGCACAATGCTCACCAATAGCGGGTGCCTAGCCCCCTGGATAGAATGGTCCAAACATTTATCCAACATAGGCTCCCTGTTGTACTTTGCAGAGTGCACTGATTTTAATGTTCTTTTTGTTGTTTCATAGATATCCGTATGACCGGAGGGTCTTGTGTATTAACCCTCTAGCCGCCTGATGGAGTACCCATATGGAGGAATAAAAAATTTTATTGTTTCTTTTTTTTTTTTTTCTTTTTGAAAAAGATTTGTAAAAATTTTCTTTCTTTACCAAATCAGCTGTCACAAATGTCGACCAAGGGTTATGGTTCTTTATAATAAAAGTCACTGCAAATAAAACTGCTAACAGCTGTCTGTCTGTCAGATATTGAGATACATGGTGTTTACATATGCTCACTTTTTTGCCTCTTCTAAAGGGCGATGTTATGGCCTGGAAAGGCTGTATGTCGACTTGGAAGGGCATAGACAAATGGAGATAGCCTGAGCAAGGCTTTCATCCGTTGTGTCAGAGTGATATTTATATCCTTTTAGCCATACAGTATCTAATTAAGGAATATATATATTCCGTATTCTAGACAACCAGCCTAATTATATAGGAATATTCTTTAAGTGTAAAGTAATAAGATGTCCCTATGAGCGCTGTTACAGGATTGGAACAGCAGTGCATATAGCGGTCTATTATAATGCTTTTTTCCACACCAAAGATGGCGCTGCGGCACTGACATGATGATAGTGCGCATGCGCTAGTAAAATGACAGCGTTCTGGACCTCCCATTGGCCGACACTATGTGACACGGTAACTAGATTGTCAGACATGCGCAATAGATCTAGATGAACGCCGATAACGGCTAAAATAGAGTCCTCCATGTGGAGTCACCAGATTGTGGCAAGGTGAGGATATAAGATATGTATCATAAATACAATATACAGTGGGGCAAAAAAGTATTTAGTCAGTCAGCAATAGTGCAAGTTCCACCACTTAAAAAGATGAGAGGCGTCTGTAATTTACATCATAGGTAGACCTCAACTATGGGAGACAAACTGAGAAAAAAAAATCCAGAAAATCACATTGTCTGTTTTTTTTAACAATTTATTTGCATATTATGGTGGAAAATAAGTATTTGGTCAGAAACAAACAATCAAGATTTCTGGCTCTCACAGACCTGTAACTTCTTCTTTAAGAGTCTCCTCTTTCCTCCACTCATTACCTGTAGTAATGGCACCTGTTTAAACTTGTTATCAGTATAAAAAGACACCTGTGCACACCCTCAAACAGTCTGACTCCAAACTCCACTATGGTGAAGACCAAAGAGCTGCCAAAGGACACCAGAAACAAAATTGTAGCCCTGCACCAGGCTGGGAAGACTGAATCTGCAATAGCCAACCAGCTTGGAGTGAAGAAATCAACAGTGGGAGCAATAATTAGAAAATGGAAGACATACAAGACCACTGATAATCTCCCTCGATCTGGGGCTCCACGCAAAATCCCACCCCGTGGGGTCAGAATGATCACAAGAACGGTGAGCAAAAATCCCAGAACCACGCGGGGGGACCTAGTGAATGAACTGCAGAGAGCTGGGACCAATGTAACAAGGCTTACCATAAGTAACACACTACGCCACCATGGATTCAGATCCTGCAGTGCCAGACGTGTCCCACTGCTTAAGCCAGTACATGTCCGGGCCCGTCTGAAGTCTGCTAGTGAGCATTTGGATGATCCAGAGGAGTTTTGTGAGAATGTCCTATGGTCTGATGAAACCAAACTGGAACTGTTTGGTAGAAACACAACTTGTCGTGTTTGGAGGAAAAAGAATACTGAGTTGCATCCATCAAACACCATACCTACCGTAAAGCATGGTGGTGGAAACATCATGCTTTAGGGCTGTTTCTCTGCAAAGGGGCCAGGACGACTGATCCGGGTACATGAAAGAATGAATGGGGCCATGTATCGTGAGATTTTGAGTGCAAACCTCCTTCCATCAGCAAGGGCATTGAAGATGAAACGTGGCTGGGTCTTTCAACATGACAATGATCCAAAGCACACCGCTAGGGCAACGAAGGAGTGGCTTCGTAAGAAGCATTTCAAGGTCCTGGAGTGGCCTAGCCAGTCTCCAGATCTCAACCCTATAGAAAACCTTTGGAGGGAGTTGAAAGTCCGTGTTGCCAAGCGAAAAGCCAAAAACATCACTGCTCTAGAGGAGATCTGCATGGAGGAATGGGCCAACATACCAACAACAGTGTGTGGCAACCTTGTGAAGACTTACAGAAAACGTTTGATCTCTGTCATTGCCAACAAAGGATATATTACAAAGTATTGAGATGAAATTTTGTTTCTGACCAAATACTTATTTTCCACCATAATATGCAAATAAAATGTTAAAAAACAGACAATGTGATTTTCTGGATTTTTTTTTTCTCAGTTTGTCTCCCATAGTTGATGTCTACCTATGATGTAAATTACAGACGCCTCTCATCTTTTTAAGTGGTGGAACTTGCACTATTGCTGACTGACTAAATACTTTTTTGCCCCACTGTATGTTAATAAGATAGTCTATGGAACGAAGGAGAAAGTGATATAAGTAAGAGTTTTTATAAGTAATACAGCACATCGCACTTTAATGAGCACAGATATTGCACTTAAGATACACAATCGGTATGTTATATAATTGTACAACTGTATATTTATTTATTCACTAATGGCTATTGTAATATGCAAATCAATTTAAATTGTTTCTATAAAAGCACAATTGTTGTTAACACCCACTGCTTGAAAAAGGCTCAGTGAGCCGAAACGTCGCGCAGTGATGTGGGTCGATTAAATCTCCATCTTTTTTTCACCTGAAACTTTGGGAGTGCTGCCTTCTTTTTGCTATTTGGTGTATATATATATATATATATATATATATATATATATATATATATATATATATATATATATATATATATATATATATATATATATATATATCTCCATTTATACATATATATATACATACATACATACACACACACACACACACGCATCGGGCATTCTAGAATATGCATGTCCACGTAGTATATTGCCCAGCCACGTAGTATATTGCCCAGCCACGTAGTATATTGCCCAGCCACGTAGTATATTGCCCAGCCACGTAGTATACAGCAGTGCCACGCAGTATATTGCACAGCGACGTAGTATACTGCCCAGTCACGTAGTATACAGCACAGTGCCACGTAGTATACAGCACAGTGCCCTGTAGTATACTGCCCAGCGACGTAGTATATTGCCCAGTGACGTAGTATACAGCACAGAGCCACGTAGTATATTGCCCAGCTATGTAGTAGATTGCCCATCCACGTATGTCACAGGTAAGAAAAAAAAACATATACTCACCTTCCGAGGGCCACTTGTAGTTCGATCACATGACGGTGACGTCATGGAAGGTCCTTCTCACGCAGGCGCGCAGGACCTGTGATGACGTCGCAGTCACATGACAGTGACGTCATGGCAGGATCTTCTCGCGCAGGGCCTGTGATGACGTCGCGGTCACATGACCGTGGCGTCATGGCAGGTCCTTCTCCCATACCACCGGAACCTGCTGCTTGCATGTAGCGGTCACCGCAGCGTAGCCAGGAGCGGGAAAGGCGGCGGAAGGTGAGTATATAATGATTTTTTATTTTTTTTTTATTATTTTTAACATTAGATGTTTTTACTATTGACGCTACATAGGCAGCATCAATAATAAAAACTTGGTCACACAGGGTTAATAGCGGCGGTAATTGAGTGAGTTACCCGCGGCATAACGCGGTCCGTTACCGCTGGCATTAACCCTGTGTGAGCGGTGACTGCGGGGAGTATGGCGCGGGTGCCGACTGCAGGGGAGTAGGGAGGGACTAATCGGACTTGTGGCCGTTGCTGATTGGTCACGGCAGCCATGACAGGCAGCTGGCGAGACCAATCAGCGACTTGGATTCCATGACAGACAGAGGCCGCAACAATCAGCGACTTGGATTCCATGACAGACAGAGGCCGCAACTATATATATATATATATATATATATATATATATATATATATATATATATATATATATATATATATATATATATATATATATATATATATATATATACACACACACACACACATATACACACACGCACACACACACACATATATACTCTGCATCAGAATCCACTACAAATATTGGGTGGCAACTAGCTCATGCAGCCTTTATCTATACACGTTCCCCCAAGATGGCTGGACCATCATTGGAAATAAGCTCCTGTCTTTTGTGTCACCGCAACTTCATTATAGATTGTAATCTCTGACGAGCAGGGTTGTCATTACTTTCGCTTTAATTATTGCATTATCTTTAACTTTATTACTTATAACTGTTGTATATGAGCCTCTGAATTGTAAAGCACTGAGGAATATGTTGGTGCTATATAAAGATTCTTATTGCATTTCAGCCTCATTTGCACACCAATTCAAAGGCTGATTTGTCAGTAACAGAGTAATGAAGTGGCCACGTAAAGGTATTGCTGGATTTATCTTTGAAATAGTTTAGGGGTGAAATCCTGCTGACAGACTCCCATTAAATTGTTGAATCACGTGTTACTTTATTATGTCTGGTATGGTTTGACTATGTATTTTTTTGATTTGTTAAGTGCTGCCGAATATAGTGGCGCTGTATAAAATTATTCTCCTAAGTGAACCCTTATTACAAGTCTGTTTAGTCACAAATTCACATGTCATTGTTTCTCTATCGCCTCTCATTGGGGGACACAGGAACCATGGGTGTATGCTGCTGCCACTAGGAGGCTGACACTATGCAAATAAAAAAGTTAGCTCCTCCTCTGCAGTATACACCCTACCGACTGGCATTAAACTCTTCAGTTTAGCTTAGTGTCAGTAGGAGGTGGACACGGGTCTTTCATTAGACCCTTATCTACCTCAATGTGCGTCGTTTCTTTTCAGGTACCACGGAGGGATACAGGGTGGTCAGTCACACCTGTAGTCCCACAAAGAGACTATGAGTACGGCGTGTACTGCCACCCCGTATCCTCATATGTCTGGTCGGCAGGACCCCAGCCCCTAACACTGAAGCGTGTTGAGGTGATTCAGATCCGGGCCTGCCTCTGTCTCCCACCCACCAGAGCCTGTCGGTTCGAGGAGACACGGACGTCCCACTATGCTGGATTATCGGACGTCCGATCTTGGATGGGGAGGTACTCTCTCTCTCTCCCCCCAGGTACAGAGATAAGAAGATCACAGAAGAAAGAAGATCGGGAAAGAAGAAAAAAAAAAAAAAAAAAATTCCTTTATTTTAATAGTGGGCCCCTTAATTCAGGTTACCTTTGCAGCAGTTTTAGGGCTTTCCTCAACACTTCCCCCGTGCTCCGGTGGTCATGGGATGTAATCTAGGTCCCGGCCTCTTCCAGGCCTAGCTGCAGAGTGGGGCATCGGGGGTCTTTTCCCCTTTAATTTTGCGGGTATTTGGGGCTGCAGGCATTGTTTTGCAGCGTTTTTCAATCCTCTGCACCGCTCCCCCATCCTCCGGCGGTCACCAGCTCTAATTTAGGTCCCGGCTTCACTCGGGCCTAGCTGCAGGGCTGGCTCCGCCCCTCTTCTTCCTGCTTTTCGGGCGGGCTTTTTTCCCACCTAGCTCTTAGTCAGCTCCTTCCTACCGGGACTTAGCTCCGCCCCCGGCACTTGGCTCCGCCCCCTGGTCCCGCGATTTAGCTCCGCCCCTTTTTCCTGTCTCAGAGCAGGCTTTTCAGCATGTGTCCCTGCAGTGTGCGCTTTTTCACTCCTGGACCTGGACACCCTCTTGTGACTGCCATTTTCCTATTGATCCAGATTGTACTTGTTTCCTGTGGAGCCATCTCTTCCTGGCACAGCAGCCCTACAGTCTGGAGCTGAATACAGGATGACTGCACCTACTGTGAGTAGCTGCTCTGCAGCCCGACACGCTCCTCGGCTCTCCTATTCCCTAATGTTCTGGCATCAGTTAATGGGTCTGCTCATCATGAACCCACCGGCCAGGAGTTCCTACCCCGGGTGAGACAGAGGCCCCTATCCCTGGGTGGGCTTTCCTTCTGTCTCGGTCTGTGGCGGACCTCACCAGGATGTCACGTCCCTGGTGTCCGTGCTTGACAGATTGTCCCTCCCAGCCCCCCGCAGTTGCCAGTGGGTCACAGGATTCTCCATCCGGCCTTTTCAACACAGGTCACAAGAGATCCAGACAGGAGCGAAATTCTGTCCTTTTCCCGATCCATCTCGCCCTCCGGTCTGGCACGGTGAGATCCCTCTTCCAGATCCTCCTCTCCCGAGTCAGACGGGCGTCCTCGGTCATGTTTTCAGAGGAAGATTCAGACTTTGTTTCACTACAGGCCTCTAGCATGAGTGATAGGGTGCAAAGCCTTATTATTGCAGTCAACCAGACCTTAGGCATCATGGATACATCTACGGAACCCGCAGAAAAGGCGGTTTCGTTTAGACGGTCAAAACCAACTTCCAAGGTCTTTGCTCTACACACTGAATTTGTTGTGGTACTTGCCAGGGGAAAGGTGAACCATACCAGATGCTTTCAGACAGGGAAGCGTCTCGGCATCCTATATCCCTTCTCCCCTGAGCTCATCGCTAACTGGACTGATTTCTCGGCAGCGGACTCGTCGGTCCCCAGACTGTCCGCCAACATGGTCCTTCGACTTTTCTAATGCAGCATCCCTCATGGATTCCAAGGATACAAGTATAGAATCGCTGGAAAAATCAGCCTTTTGAAGTGGCTGCTTCTGCTTTGTGCCTCGGCCATTGCCTCTACCTGGGTCTCAAGGACCACAGCTAGATGGACCAAACAGCCTTGTAAGGGTACCACGGCTGGACCTCTTCCGGGGGAGCTGGCCGACCTGACGTACCAGATTTCCTATGCAGGGAAATATTTGGTAGCTGTCTCCCTAGATGCGTGTCTTGTGCAGCTCAGGTATCCAGCAATATGGTGACCATCTGGCGGAATATTTGGCTCAAGACATGGCAGGTGGACTTGTTTTCAAAGAAGTCCCTTACCAGCCTCCCTTTCCAGGGGGCCCGTCTTTGACTACATGCTGGAACAAATTATTAAGGACGCAACGGGAGGCACGAGCGTCGCTGGCCTCCCCTGATATGGCAGTTCAGCTCCCTTTTTGTCTTTTCGCTGGTTCGTGGCGTCAGAATATTCCTCTGGCTAGCACAGACCGCGGTCTCGCCTGGCTAGAGAAAAGGCTTCCTTCAAGCCTACCCCTTCCTGGCGTTCCCTCAATTCCCATGGTAGGTCCACCAGGCCCAGACCTGGCAGATCTTCCTTGGCATAACTCGTGCTAAGGGCCCAGTGTTCCTCCCAGTTTGGGCGGGCGTCTGTTTTGTTTTTTTCTTTTTTGCAGGGATGTTTGGCTTGCCTCAGTCGAGGTCAGGGAGGTGGTATCCTCTGGATACAAGATGGGGTTCGCTTCGCGGCCCCGGAATCGCTTCTTCAAATCCCACCCTCTACAAGATCCTAATCTGATCCCAGGTTTCTTTGTGTCCATTGCCTTTCTTCTTTGTTCGGAGGTTATCGTTTCCATCTCAGTAGGAACGCTTCACAGGTTTCTATTCAAACCTGCTTGTAGTGCCGAAGAACAACGGCGCAGTTCGACCCATCTGGTTCCTAAGTTAGTGAACAAAAGGTTCTGCCTGCGGCATTTCAGGATGGAGTCCCTCTGTTCAGTATTGGCTTGCATGGAACCACAGGAATTCCTGTTCTCCATAGATATCCAAGAAGCCTATCTCGATGTTCTGATTTTCCCAGCACACCTGTGTCTCCTGCGTTTCGTGGTGCAGAAGAGTCATTTCTAGTTCATCGCCCTGCCACTCGGTCTTGCGACCGCACCCAGTGTCTTCATAAAGATCATGGCTACATTTATGGCCATTTTGAGGATCACGGGCCTAGTGCTCATTCCGTACCTCGAAGACATCAAGGCTCCGCCCCCCTCTCAGGCCCAGGAGAGTGACAATCATCCGACTCCCTGTCCCGTTTCTGGTGGCTGGTCAGCAGAACAAAGTCTTGTCTTGTTCCGAGTCAGTGCCTCGTCTTCTAAGGCATGCTGTTCGACACCTGTCAGTTGAGGGTTTTTTGTTATTTTTTTCTTCTCAAGGAAAAACGGGCAATTCTCCAGGACGGAGTTTTCTGCAAGGCCCTCGGCTGCCTTCCTTCCGTTCAGCAATGAAGGTCCTGGGACGAATGGTGGCAGCATCGGAAGCGTTCCCTTTTGCGCTGTTCCACTTCAGTAGGCCATCCTTTCTCAGTGGTACAGGTTGGTGCTGTCTCTGGATCGTCCGATTCGGCCTTCCGTCCGATTCTAATGGTCTCTCAGCTGGTGGCTGTCATCCCCTCTCATTCCCCAGGTCCGGTCCTTCCTTCTCGCCCATGGCAGGTGGTGACGACGGTCGCCAGCCTTCCCGGCTGGGGCACGGTTTCCCACAATCCGTCAGTTAAAGGGGCGTTGGTCGGAGCAAGATTCCCCTCTGCCGATCGACATCCTTGAGATAGCGGCCATTCTTCTGTCCCTGAGTCACTGGGAAAAGGTTCTCAGAGGTCTGCCAGTCAGAATCCAGACGTCCAATGCCACGGCTGTGGCATATGTCAAACACCATGGAGGGAATCAGTCTCTTGGAAATGGCGGAGGTATCCAAGATCCTCTTCTGGGCAGAGGCGACGGTTCCGGCACTATCCGCAGTGCATATTCCCGGTGTTGGCAACTAGGCCGCGGTGTTTTTCTCTGCCACGAGGGCCTTTCGGCAGGAGAGTGGTCCCTGCATCGGGAGGTCTTCCTTCAAATTTGCCTTTGATGGGGATCTCCGGACGCGGATCTCTTGGTGTCGCGACTGCTTAGGAAGGTTCCACCGTTTATTTCCAGGTCCGCGACCCTCTTGTAGTGGAGACCGATGCTTTGGCCATTCCTGGGTCGCATTTTGTATTTCCCTATCTGTTTCCTCCCCTTCCCTTCTTCCCAGGCTGTTGAAGATCATTGCGGAGGGGGTGCCGGTCTTTCTGATCGCACCAGATTGGCCCAGAAGGTTCTGGTTCGCTGAGATCGCCAATCTCCTCGCGGACTTCCTCTGGAGGCCCCAGACAGGCCAGATCTTCTGTCCCAAGGACCGATCTGCCACCAGAGTTCTTGGTTGCTCAATTTAACATCTTGGCTGTTGAATCCTTCCATTTGGCCTTTTCTCAAGGCGGGACTTGATGCTGGCCTTGACCTTAGTCCTCTAAAGGGTCAGGTAGCAACGCTTTCCATTCTCTTTCTGAAGTCCCATTTCAGAAGTCCTTGACTTCCCGTTCTCAGGTCAGATATTTAGATCTGAGAGACCTCGGTGGTTGATACCTCTTAATGGCTAACTGAAAAGATGGTAGCAAATTGCAAACCTTCGAGACTTCTCAGGCCTCTTCATCAGGCATAGACTAATTCAATTCCAAATATTCTATCTACTGGCTATCACGGTACAAGGATATATATCCGTCCCGTTCTCAGGTCAGAACTTTTCTTCAAGGAGTGGTGCATGCAGCTCTCTTGTACCGGACTCTCGTGGATCCCAAGGAGCTTAATCTTGTTCTGGAGGCTGTGGGGTTCCCCCCCTTGAACCTCCCCATGAGGCCTCACTGTCTGTTCTGTCCTGCAAGGTGTCGTTTCTGGTGGCCATCACCTCCATTAGGCGCGTCTCGGAGTTGGTGGCTCTCTCCTGTCGCCCCATTTCTTGGTTCTTCACCAAGATAAGGTAGTTTACGACCATCGTCGCCTTTTCTTCCCAGGGTGGTGTCCTCCTTGTTACTTCAATAAGATCGTCCTTCCCACCTTTTTGTTCTGCTCCGACCTATTCTCTGGAGCGTTCGCTGAACAGGCCAGACCTGGTCAGGGCGGTGAGGATCTATTTGTCTAGGACCACCTTCTTTAGGAAGACGGACCGTCTATTTGTCATTCCAGACGGTGCGCCAAGAGGCCTGCCAGCCTCCAAGGTTATGATTGTTCTCTGGATCAGACCTGCTATTCTGGAGGCTTACCAGGTCAGGAACAGAGTGACTCCTCCTGGGATTAAGACTCACTCTGCCCCGGGCAGTGGGCGCCTCCTGGGCGGTACACCATGGGGCATCTGCCCTACAACTTTGCAAGGCAACCTGGTGTTCCATTCACTCATTTGCCAAATGTTATAAGCTCCATACCTACGCTTTGGCAGTTGCCAGCCTAGGCGGAATGATCTTGCAGGCGGCAGTGGTAAGTTCTCCGACCTGAATGGCGTTTTTTTTCTGCTGTTCCCACCCCAGGGACTGCTTTGGGACATCCCATGGTTCCTGTGTCCCCCAATGAGGCGATAGAGAAAACAGGATTTTTGGTTGCTTACCGTAAAATCTGTTTCTCGGAGCCTTCATTGGGGGACACAGCACCCTCCCAAGTTGAACAGCTCTGTTTTATTGTGTTATATTGTCACAGTTTAACTTTCTATCTTTAACATGTTACTTCTCCTACTGCTTTTTTCACTAACTGAATATCCTACTTCCAGTCGGTGGGGTGTACACTGCAGAGGAGGAGCTAACTTTTTTATTTGCATAGTGTCAGCCTCCTAGTGGCAGCAGCATACACCCATGGTTCCTGTGTTCCCCAATGAAGGCTCCGAGAAACAGATTTTACGGTAAGCAACCAAAAATCCTGTTTTTCATTCATGATCTGTCAGCGTTTTCACAGACAGCAAACAGATACATTATATTCTATTGGGCTTTTTTTTTTTGCAGAAACTCTGCATAAAAGAATGGAGACAAGTCCAACTTCGGTCCAGTTTGTGAACCAAAATCTTCCAATCTAATGAACGCTGTCAGTTTTTCAAGAAAAGTTTCTGGGAGACCTTCTCTTGGGCTTCTTTCAACAAACGTGAAAAACAAACATATGGAAATAGAGTCTGGCCATAACTTAGCAAAAAATGTTTGTACATACCAATAAAAAGGCATCTGCAGAGTACCAGCATAACACTTTAGATCTACACCCGAGAGGTTCGGGTCAGTAGGTAACAATAAGTATCAGTGTTGTACATCATACCCGGAAAAGACACCTTTGCACTTCCCGTGTGCCTTATTGCAACTCCATCACATTCCAGAGTATTTCTAGCTCTAGAGGTTGTGGAAGTTAAAGGGCGTTTTTAATTTTTTTTCCTTCTGGAAAGATTTATGAAGTACAAAAGCCAGACAGGTTATCCAGGATTTCAAGACCAGTCAGGACAGGCTTTACAACAGGAAAAGGATTGCCTTCCTTACTTAGAAATCCAAGACACACAATGGTGACCAGCCAAAAGGATTAATAATAGGATAAGAAGACATGGCTATATCACCACTGCCCCGGGCCGGCGTTACAGGCCCGGGAACTGATCTCTATCATACATCCTGGTCCTATAGCAATAATGTCAAATACTGTCGTCACCAAGTTTTTTTTAAAGTAACAGTTTCCTTAATTTATTGAAAGAGTAATTACTGCTACACAAATACAATTAAAGGGTTTATCCAGCCTTTTAAAATTCAGGCCCTATAAGTAAGTTACATCTGTTGAAGTCTGAACCCCAGCACCAATCAACTGTTTTAAAGGGTCCACGGCTCGTACACCGGCTTCCAGTATGGCTTCGTACTTGCCCATACCATACTTTTCACATAGAAAAGATTTATGGGACAATGCCGCAATACCTCTGTCTGATCACTGCGGTTTAACAGTTTACATGCCGCTGTCGATCTCAGACAGCAGCATTCAAATGGGTTGCTTGCTGTGTGATGATCACCAGCTCTCATCACAACCAAGCCTGTCCTGTAGGATCACTTTATTGCACTTTGAATTTTGTTTTATTTTTTTTTTCCTCCAAACATTTTCCAGCATATGTTATGAAAAAAAAGAATGGGGATGGAATGTCATTCAAAACTCCACTTGACCTGCAAAAAACAAAAACAAAAAAAAACAAAAAAAAACAAAACACAAGCCCTCACGTGACTGAATATTAATATAAAAAAATATAACTGAGAAAATGGATGAAAAAAAAAAAAAAGCAAAAATTAAAATTAGCCATAGTGGGAACGTATTAAAGCACAAATTCTATACAGAATAATGACAACTACTGTACTGGAGAACGGCTTGCACTGAAACTCTGCACAAATTCATATGTAATAAAAACAATGTCCGGTCACGGAAAAGTTTCATTTTGCAGAAGGTCATTTTTACAGAATTGCTGGAAATTATAATATTCATAAAAAAGTCTCCATCTAGGAGAGCAACGTCTATTACTCACTAGTAGTGATGAGCGAACGTGCTGGGATAAGGTGTTATCTGAGCATGCTTGGGTGCTAACAGAGTTTCTTCGGCGTGTTCGAATAATATGTTCGAGTCCCCGTGCCTGCATGTCTCACGGTTGTTCGACAAACGCAACACATGCAAAGATCGACTAACAGACGCGGGGACGCTAACATATATAATATCATATTAGTCAAGCACGCCGAAGAGACACGGTTAGCACCCGAGCATGCTTGGATAACATCTTATCAGAACACGTTCATTCATCACTACTCACTGGTATTTGTGCACAGTCCTGGATAGCGTTCTGCTGCAAAGATATATAGGATTTAATAAAAAAATGGCATGATCCATAAGTGCATATACATACACATGTACATACACACACACACACACACGTTTATCTTACCTTTGCCAGGCGAGCTCTTTTTATGAGATCATTCAGTTTGCGTAGTGCAGCATTTCTTGGAAGGCTTTGAATGTCTCGGAATAGATCTTGAGCTTCCATTTCAAACAGTTTACGATTCTCAGTGTTTTGCAAAGGCTTGGCCCAAAAAGAGCCTATGTAGACTCGCACCACCTCGGGGGTGTTAATCACCTTTCCTAGGGACCACATGAGAGCACCATAGACTCTCATCAGCTGCTGAGTATCCACCTGATCAGCTTTATTAAGCACCACTCGGATTTTATCATCCTGACCTCGAAAAGCTTTGATGGCTTCTGAGAACTCATCGGAGATGTCAAGTTTGTGAGCATCAAAAAGGAGAATAATCCGGTCAACACGTTCAGCAAACCACTGCAGGACCTGGCAGAAATCATAGCCTGGAAAAATGGAACAAAGTAAAATTTAAACAACCAATTAGATTCAAATTAGAATTTACTGTAGTAACACAGTTTAGGAAGAATTTCAACCTAAAATCCTACCCAAACCACCAGCAAAAAAAAGTGAAAGTTTTGACATGCAACATAAAAATGGAGGTTTTCCCAAAAAAGGAAGATATAAAAGTTGCCCTTCTTAAAAAACAACAAAAAGCTAAGACACATGCACTATAATTGTTGACTTCTAGGAAGCAGCTAACAAATACCATGTCATTTCTTACGTGGAAGTGAAAGGCGATAGTCAAAGGGAATCAGTCAGCAGGATTTCACTCCTCAAACTATCTCTTTCAAAGATAAATCCAGCAATATCTTTACATGGCCAGTCCGTTAATGAGAAATCAGAGGTTTAATTGATGTGAAAACAAGGCTCAAGGACTATGGTAGATCTGAAGCCTCTGTCACTCCAGCTCTAATCCAAACCCAGCTCCACCTCCTCCTGCTTGACTGATGACTCCTTTGCCTGAAATCACACAGCACAGAGGCTGCCAGTCAAGCAGAAGGTGGTGGCATTGGGCGGGGAATAGAGCTGGAGTGACGGAGGCTTCGGATCTAGACTATTTTGCATATAAATTCAAACACTGATTTCTCAGTAACTGAGGAACGGACTGGCCATGTAAAGGTATTGCTGGACTTGTCTTTGAACGAGCTACCTGTGCATATAAAGGTGTTTGGGGGGTGAAATCATGCGGATTCTTTTTACCCTTATAGCAACCTCACACCGCCAAAAAATGATACATGAATGTGGCCCGATAGCAATTAACTGCCCTGTATTGGTGATGTACATTAATATTTAGACAGAGAAAACAGACTAGAGGGTCTAAAAATGCACTAAATGGGCCAAATTTATCACGCTAACTCACGACAGCTGAGAAATCTTTTGTCTTCATTCCCCCCAACTATTGTTTGACTTAAGTTATTGACATTATGTGTCTATATTTCGGCATCTTTAGCCATTTCCTCTTTCCTCTGCCAAGTTACAAAATATGTCTAATTGAATAATAAGTGTTGTGCACGGTACACCAATCACATGAGCGTCAGATTTCTGGTGTCTGCTCCTTAGTAAATCATTCCCACTGTGTATAATTCAGGAGTGGAAGCACAATTATAAAACAAAAACTATTCGCAGCTCTTAAATTTGTTGATAACAGGATATTCTTTGGGAAAAAAAATATTTACAGGGCGCTTTTTATAACGACAGTTAAAATAAGAACGTGAATAGAAGTGGATGGAGGATTTCTTTCTAAATAAATGTTGCTGTGCTTTACGTAAACTTCCTTTTTCCTTACAGAAAGTATAAACTCCCTTATCTTGGCAGAACATGCTTGTCAGGGAAAACCAGTACTTTACTTTCCTCTAGCACGCCTCAATATCACCCCCTCTACCCACCTAAAAAAGGCACTTACTGGTCTATGGAGTAATTTCTACAGGTTACGGCTTCAGGACAGTCTCTCAAATCTAACCAGGTGTATTAAATACCAAGGGAGGAGTAAGGGGAAGTGGTTAGGCTTTAGGCACTAAATCCAATCACTGTCTATTAGAGAGCTTAAGAGGATATCCTGGAAACAAATGGGTTAAACCTGCGGATGCTGTCGAAAGATGATGAGAAGGCAAGTATCCAAACGTATGTGGTTCATTAGTCAACGTGTTTCGAAGTTTTCAACTTCTTCATCAAGACAAACCATGGTGACCCTATTGCGCTCGTTTTTTTCTAGTTTTTATACTGTGAAGCTATCCTAGCATCTGTGTAGGGAGAAATAGGTATGGATAACCACTCCGGAAGCCACAAAATATGGTCCAGTGCTGATATCGCCGATTAAGGTATGTGCACACAATGGCTTTTTCAGGCGGGTCTGCTCAGGAACCCACCTGAAAAAGCGCTTAAAATATGCTAAAGTGTATATGTATGTGTTATACCCATGTTCTGTTAGTGTCCTAGGTGCAGGTGCATACTGTACAGGGTAGCTAAATATCAGTTATACGCACAGATTTTTGTGGGACCATCTAATGTGTATGGGGAGTACCAACTCTTCACAGACACCGAATGACGGGAAAACAGATTCGGCATGTTGAATTTAATTTGTTCTCACAGGAGATAAACTGCTTCCAAAGGAATCGGGTAATAGTTTCTTTTCATCTGTTTAATGAGAATATATTGTTGTGTATGGATGGATCTGGAAGAAGAGCTGACAGTTGTACTCGCTATTAAAGATGTATGATCACCTCAAGCCTAAGTGACCAGTAGGCCTCAAGCAGATGGCAGTCCTTGTACTTCTGCACATGTAGATTCCAAGTGCAAAATAGTGAGCCTTTCATGTATTGCTACCATATGTTACACGGTGGTGCAAATACAGAGTTACTTTACGCCATCTTTTATGGGGAGAATACCTAGACACAAATTGCAACTGATTGAGCAAGACACATTTTTTTCGGTTGTATTTGTCAGGAATTAGACAAAAACAACAACAACAAAAAAAACAAATACGCACCCTCTGTGTGCCTACTATTGTATGGAGACGTAATAATGCACCCACTCAAGGCCTAATAAAAGGAGGCACCAATAGAATAGCCATGAGTGTGGATAAGAACAAAAGTAGAAAACCCTAAAGTTATGTGTGGAAAAATAAGAAAAAAGGGAGGAAAAAAAAAAAACAAAAACACTCAAATTCTAGTTTTTCTCCTACCGCTAAAGATTATACAGAAGTTCATCCATAGCTCTCGTAAAGGAAAAAAACAGCATTCCGTGCCAACAAACTTTCTTTGAGCCAGTAACTTAAAAATAAAATTAAAACGCAGCTGCATTAAACTATTTCCTGAAAACAAAGTCTCAAAATTATTTTCCACCAATCTAATTCATAAGCAGGAAATCAAACACTAAATAGGGAAATGTTGAATAGTGGATAACACGGGTCCCTAGAGACCGGCATCAAAAGGCCGTTTGACAGCTGCACCTAAACCAGGGGTGGGGAACCTCAGGCTCATCGGCTGCTTACAGCCCATGATGACCTTTTCTCCTGCCCACGGGCATATTCCTGGGGACTACTGCACCTAAACTATCAGAAGAAAATAAGTGATACAGAGCTATGCAGGGTCCAATACAGGAAAAATAAAACTGATCTACATGTTATACACACACAAACAAACACTATGGGCCTGATTCATTAAGACTAGTGTTGCGCATGCCGGTCTTCATGAACAGGCTCGCTGGAGTGCAATGCGCCAATCTTCAAGATGCTCAGACCATTTTGGCAAAACTGGTTGGGACTGGCTTGAAAACACCAAATGTCTCAACATTTTTGCAAAAACTTCTGACAAATTATGGTGTTTTATGCCAGAAAACTTCATGAATCAGGCTCATAAAATTCTGGCAAAAGAAACATTCTTAAAACTCATTTATAACAGAAAAAAAAAAGATTGCAGCAGGAATATCAAGTGTGAACATCACCTTACAAAAAATTATTCTGCTATGTAGGTCTTGGACCAAACCTGTCCGTTATTCGTCTCCAATGAATAACATTGCGCAAGCACTAGTTTCTCAATGGAGACCACTAGTAGGACTAGTCACGTTCCTCCATTAGCTGCCATGGGAGACATGCCGCAGATGGGAGGAGGCTCACAGTGCTATGGCCCAGCGGCCACTCTCTTTGCTCGAGTCTAATCTGTCTCACCCTCTGTAAAATCCCCACACATTTCCAAGCAGTTTCGCCATATTCAGGGGGTTTCCCGTCGCTTCATATAAATACATTGTACAGAGTTTCCAGAATAGGAAGAATGTAATGTAGTATCTCACTTCCTCTACAGAGCATCGCTGCATCACAAACACAGAATCATTACATTATATTGTGAGGCCACGGTAAATGTGAAACCCATGTTTTTACCCGAGCAACAATGCTTTGTGCAGAGTTTTGGGTTGGAAGCAATTGCACAGAAAAATTCACATACAGTACAGACCAAAAGTTTGGACACACCACCTAATTTAAAGATTTTTCATGACTATGAAAATTGTGAATTCACACTGAAGGCATCAAAACTATGATCTAACACATGTGGAATTATATACTTAACAAAAAAATGTGAAACAACTGAAATTATGTCATATTCTGGGTTCTTCAAAGTAGCCACCTTTTGCTTTGATGACTGCTTTGCACACTCTTGGCATTCTCTTGATGAGCTTCAAGAGGTAGTCACCGGGAATGGTTTTCATTTCACAGGTGTGCCTGGATACTAGCATGTATAATTACCACGAAAAATGCAGGAATCATCCAATAAGAAAACATATTAGATAGAGAGGGAAATTAGTGCTGTCATGGAAGGATCCTAGAAACCGAATTACCGGTAAGTCTAATTCTATTTTCTCTAGTCACCTTCCACGACAGCCACTTCGGAGTAATACCAACAGCTAATTTCTCTACGGAGGGACCAAGCCTGCAGAACTCGTCTACCAAATGTTAGATCCCTATTGAAATTTAGCCGGTAATGTCTGGTTAATGTGTGGATGGATGACCAGGTGGCGGCTCTGCAGATATGCTCTGATGAAGCATTCCCCCTTTCTGCCCATGATGTTGACATCGCCCGGGTACAATGTGCCTTCAGAGAAGCTGGTGGATGAAGTTTCTGTGATGAATAAGCCAGGCAAATAGACTGCTTGATCCAATTTGCGATCGTGTTTTTTGCCGCTTTCTTGCCGTTGTTTCGGCCTGAAAACTGTATGAATAAGTTTTGATCGATTCGCCAGGTTTCAGTCTGTTGTAAGTAATGTAGGACAATCCTGCGGACATCAAGGGTGTGAAAGGTCTCTTCCTTAGGGTTGGAGGGGTTTGGACAGAATGAGGGTAGTACAATATCCTGGTCCCTGTGGAAATTTGAGACCACCTTAGGAAGAAAAGAGTGATCTAGTTTCAGTATAACGCTGTCCGCAGTGAGTGTTAGATAAGGTTCCTGTATCGACAGAGCCTGCAATTCCCCTATACGTCTAGCCGTAGTTATTGCGACTAAGAAGACTGTCTTGAGGGTTAAGTTTTTTTATAGTCAATGAATCCAGGGGTTCAAATGGATTTTGAGTTAGACCCCTGAGGACAATGTTGAGATCCCAGGGTGGGACTTTGGTACGGACTCTGGGACGTATTCTGGATGCTGAAATCATAAAACATTTAATCCAGCGGTGACCGGCTTAGTCCCTATCAAAAAAGCTACTAAGGGCTGATACCTGCACCTTGAGCGTGCTAGGAGTAAGGCCCATCTCTAATCCCTTCTGTAAGAAATCTAAGACCCGTGCAATATTAGGATGGAAAGGGTCTGGGGATTCTTGGAGGTACCAGGTTGTAAACCTGTTCCAGACTTTGGCATAGATGGCATTGGTTACTGGCTTTCTGCTCTTTTGAAGGGTCTGGATTACTTTATCTGAGAGACCTCTGGCTTTTAGGATCCTGGCCTCAGTAACCATGCCGCCAGGCTCAGTTTGTGTAGATCCGGATGTAGTAGGGGACCCTGGTGAAGGAGGTCGACTTTCTGATGTAGAAGTCAGGGACCTTCTAGGGCCATATCCAGTAGGGCACCGTACCAGCTCCTGCTTGGCCATAATGGTGCGATTAGGATTGTGGTAACTTGGTCCGTCCTGATCTTCTGAAGTGTCTTCGCCAGCATGGGAATAGGTGGCAAGGCATATGCGAGGTTGAACCTCCACTGCTGTGAAAATGCATATATCTCTTGTGCTCCATCCGTGAAATAAAGGGAGAAGAACGTCTTCGTCTTAGCATTTTGTCCATTGGCAAATAGGTCCACTTCTGGGTTCCCCACCTCGAGGTTAGGGATAGGAACACGGTTTGGTCCAGGCACCACTCCCCTGGATGTATGTTTTTCCAGCTGAGATAGTCCACTTGAGTATTACCTACTCCTCTGAGATGTACTGCCGTGACTGGCAGAAGGTTCTTCTCTGCCCAGGAAAAGATTCCTGCGGCTATCTCTTTTAGACCGGCGTACCTTGTTCCTCCTTGGTGTCGTAGGTAGGCCACTGTGGTCATGTTGTCCGAATAATTTCGAACGTGGTGATTTTTGATCAATGCCAATGACGCTTTTAAAGCTTGTTCCACGACTTTCAGTTCCCGTAGGTTCGAGGAACTGCCGCTGATGTTTGACGGCCATCGCCCCTGGAAGTGGTAACTGTCCACTACTGCGCCCTAGCCTCGTTTGCTGGCATGTGAGCGGAGTGTCTTCAGGGGAAACTGGTCCTAGCTCACCCCCTTTTGAAGATTTTTTGTAATCCAACCACCAGTTTAGAGACGATTTTACGTGGCCGGGGAGAAAGATCTTTTTAGTCAAGGGGACGTGACGCTTCCTGGAATGTAGGAGCACATAGGTCTGTAGAATTTGTGTGTGAGCTTGGGTCCAGGAAACCGCTTGGATGCATGCGGTCGGAGAACCTAGAGCAGACATCGACTCCCTGAGGGTTGGTGCTCGTTGGTTTCTGAATTTGGTTATTTTCTGGACCAGTTGGGTCTCACGATCTCTGGGTAGAAACGATGTTCTTTCTTTTGAGTCCAGAATAACCCCAAGAAATTTTCTCCTCGTGGAGTGACATTTCTGATTACTCCAGATTTGGGATCCAGCCCAGGGATTTTAGTATCTCCAGGGTCTTTGTCACATCCGCTTCCAGACGGGGGAGTATATGGTGCCATGATGAGGAAGTCGTCTAAGTATGGGACTATACATATTCCCTGACGACGTATGAAGACCATGGCTTATGCCTTAATTTTTGTAAAAACCCGCGGAGCTGAAGAGATGCCGAAGGGTAGGACATTGAACTGGAAGTGCTTGATTTGCTGCCCCTGTTAGACTAGGAATTTGAGGAATTTCCTGTGTTCTGGGTGTAATGGTACATCGTAGTACACATCCCTCAGTTCTATCGTCATCATCACCTAATTCTGTCCGATGAGGGGAATCAATGATTTGATTGACTCCATCTTGAATCTTCTGCAGCGGAGAGATTCGTTCAACGGTTTCAGGTTTATAGTAATCCTGTTTTTCCCCGAAGGTTTTGTTATCAGAAAAAGACGTGAATAGTGGCCACGTCCCTCCTCCACCTTTGGTACCTGAGAGATCACATTTGACTGAAGCAGGTTTTGCAGATCTCTTAATAGGGAGTTTTGAAGGTGTGGGGTTTGTAGGGAGGTTATTTTTAAGTATTGTGGGGGAGGTCTCGAATTCTATTTTTAGTCCCTCTCGTATGGTACGAAGGACCCATTGATTTGGGGAGATGAACTGCCACTGGGTGAAAAAGTGAGAGATGACCCCCGACCAGAGCAGTGTCATTGCTTATCTGGGGTCTGTTGAGTCTTTGGAACAAGGATGTTCCTGCGCTTGCCTCCCTTGGGGTAACTCCATTTCCTTGTTTTGCCCTTTCCCCTATAATCCTTTTGAAAGGATGTGTCACGGGGGGGGATGGGCGAAAAAAGCATTTCCTGGGATTTCTCTCTGTTCAGGGAGCGATTTCTTTTTATCTGCTGCCTTATCCAGGATATCATCCAGGATAGGACCAAAAACATGATGGCCCTGGAAGGGAATGCTGCATAATATGGACTTAGATATGAAGTCGCCACCCCAGGATTTTAACCAAAGAGCTCTCCTGGATTAGTTGGAGAGGACGGCCCCTTTTGCGGCTACGCGGACAGACTCAGCTGAAGCATCAGCTTGAAATCCTGTTGCTTTTTGCAGCAGGGGAAGGGAGTCTAGGATCTCCTCCCTTGGGGTGCACTGTACCAAATGATCCTCAAGCTTGCACAACCAAACAAACAAAGATCTAGCTACGCACGTGAAGGCTATGTTGGTTTTTAACAGATTTGTGGAGGTGTCCCAGGACTTTCTTAGCAGGCTCTCTATCTTCCAAACCATTGGATCTTTGAGCTGCGAAGAGTCCTCAAAAGGAAGGGCTGTTTTCTTAAGGTACCTTCACACATAACGATATTGTTAACGATATCGTTGCTATTTGTGACGTAGCAACGATATCGTTAATGAAATCGTTATGTGTGACAGCGACCAACGATCAGGCCCCTGCTGGGAGATCGTTGGTCGCTGAATAAAGTCCAGAACTTTATTTCGTCGCTGGACTCCCTGGAGACATCGCTGGATCGGCGTGTGTGACACCGATCCAGCGATGTCTTCACTGGTAACCAGGGTAAACATCGGGTAACTAAGCGCAGGGCCGCGCTTAGTAACCCGATGTTTACCCTGGTTACCATCCTAAAAGTAAAAAAAAAAAAAACACTAGATACTTACCTACCACTGTCTGTCCTCCAGCGCTGCGCTCTGCACTCCTCCTGTACTGTCTGTGAGCCGGAAAGCAGAGCGGTGACGTCACCGCTCTGCTTTCCGGCTCACAGACAGTACAGGAGGAGAGCAGAGAAGCAGAGCGCAGCGCTGGAGGACAGACGGCTGTAGGTAAGTATCTAGTGTTTGTTTTTTTACTTTTAGGATGGTAACCAGGGTAAACATCGGGTTACTAAGCGCGGCCCTGCGCTTAGTTACCCGATGTTTACCCTGGTTACCGGCATCGTTGGTCGCTGGAAAGCGGTCTGTGTGACAGCTCTCCAGCGACCAAACAGCGACGCTGCAGCGATCCGGATCGTTGTCGGTATCGCTGCAGCGTCGCTCAGTGTGAAGGGGCCTTTAGTCACTCTAGACACCTGCACATCAACTTTTGGGGTTTCCCATAAAGAGTTATCTCCGTCTAAGAAGAAACTTTTTTTTTTTTTTTTAGCTCTGAGGGGATATTAAGACCTTTTTCATGGAGACCCCATTCATGAAGGATTAAATCCTGAATATTCTTATGTACAGGGAACCCCTTTTGATCCTTGGGTTTTAACCCTTCAAACATTTTGTCCTGTACAGTTAGCTTTATTTTTCACCCTCCACTCCCATAGTGCCTCTGACTATGCTAATCAGATCAACCATATCCTCAGAGTTGAAGTAATACTTTTTATTATCTGATTTAGCGGTGGGGGTGGACGTGGAACCCTCATTCTCCCAAACGTCCTCCGAACCAGAGGATTGAACCTCTCCTGAGTTGAAGTCAGACTCTACTGGGGCCTTTTTCCTCTTTTTGGTAGGAGGTGGAAGAGAAACCGGAGTCTGGGAGAGGCTGGCCATGGAAGATTGGACCTCCTGCTTGATGAGGGTTTTAATGCTATCCAAGAGAGGGCTACTCAGCGCATAGAACCTCATCTGTACAGGACTGGCAGAGTTTTTTCCCATAAGTAGATGGGAGTCTGGTTGCACAAACTTTGCATTTGCGGCTGGCCTTTCTAGGATCAGAGCCTATTTTGTCCCTAAAAGAGAGAAAAAGGTCTTTAAGCCGCTAGAAAATCTATATGTATCATGGATAGCTAGGGCTACCCTGCTACTTACAGTAGGAGTGGGTACGCTGGGTTCTGCAGATGCAGAGCAAGGGAGTTTGTCACCGTCCATGTCCGTCCACAGTCAGCGTCAGACAGGCCTTAGCTGGTGGTCCCCCGCCCAGATCTTTTAAAGAGGATCGTGGGTCAGCATGTTCTGTGCTCCTCCTCCTCATAGATCTAGCAAAAATGCCCCGAAAATGCTGCCCCGGGCGTCTAGGGGAAAAAAAAGCCAGGCGCGTGCGTGCGCTCCAACGTGGAACGCACAGGGATCACCGGAAATGACACATGTCCCACCGGAAGTGACACGCGTGAGGAGCGACGCGCCATGCTGAGACGCGCGCTCTACCCAGAGAGCCTCAACACGGACCGCCCGGTACGCAGGAGGAGGAGGAAGCCGGGGGGCTACAGGAGGCCCCCGGCATGCACATCACCGCGCCGCTTTACCCCCAAAGGAGGCGCAGGAGAGGCAAGAAGGTCCCGAGTCCTGAAGTCAGGAGACGGGAGCAGCACAAGAGGAGAGGCAGGCCCCGACCTCAGCTGCTCGGCTGGAAAAGGTAATTTGCAGAGCTCTGGTTGCTGGCCACAGCAGCCCCTTCAGATTCTCTTCATGCCCCATAGGGGACAGGAAAACACTGGTGGTTGCAGGAAGGGTAGGGGTATTTAACCTCTTTGCGTTCCTGTCCCCTATTAGGGCGGGGAAGACAGCCTCTGAAGTGGCTGTCGTGGAAGGTGACTAGAGAAAAAGCAGCTAAGTAAAGAAAAACGAGTGGCCATCATTACTTTAAGAAATGACGGTCAGTCAGTCCGAAAAATTGGGAAAACTTTGAAAGTGTCCCCAAGTGTAGTTGCAAAAACCATCAAGTGCTACAAAGAAACTGGCTCACATGAGGACTGCCCCAGGAAAGGAAGACCAAGAGTCACCTCTGCTTCTGAGAATAAGTTTATCCGAGTCACCAGCCTCAGAAATCGCAGGTTAACAGCAGCTGTGATTAGAGACCAGGTCAATGCCACACAGAGTTCTAGCAGCAGACACAGCTCTACAACAACTGTTAAGAGGAGACTTTGTCCAGCAGGCCTTCATGGTAAAATAGCGGCTAGGAAACCACTGATAAGGACAGGCAACAAGCAGAAGAGACTTGTTTGGCCTAAAGAAAACAAGGAATGGACATTACACCAGTGGAAATCTGTGCTTTGATCTGATGAGTCCAAATTTGAGATCTTTGGTTCCAACCACCGTGTCTTTGTGCAACGCAGAAAAGGTGAATGGATGGACTCTACATGCCTGGTTCCCACCGTGAAGCATGGAGGAGGAGGAGGTGTAATGGTGTGGGGGTGCTTTCCTGGTGACACTGTTGGGGATTTATTCAAAATTGAAGGCATACTGAACCAGCATGGCTACCACAGCATCTTGCAGCGGCATACTATTCCATCCGGTTTGCGTTTAGTTGGACCATCATTTATTTTTCAACAGGACAATGACCCCAAATACGCCTCCAGGCTGTGTAAGGGCTATTTGACCAAGAAGGAGAGTGATTAGGTGCTACACCAGATGACCTGGCCTCCATAGTCACCAGACCTGAACCCAATCGAGATGGTTTGGGGTGAGCTGAACCGCAGAGTGAAGGCAAAAGGGCCAACAAGTGCTAAGCATCTCTGGGAACGCCTTCAAGATTGTTGGAAGACCATTTCCGGTGATTACCTCTTGAAGCTCATCAAGAGAATGCCAAGAGTGTGCAAAGCAGTCATCAAAGCAAAAGGTGGCTAGTCTGAAGAACCTAGAATATAAGATATATTTTCAGTTGTTTTACACTGTTGTTTTAAGTATATAATTCCACATGTGTTAATTCATAGTTTTGATGCCTTCAGTGTAAATTTACAATTTTCAAAGTCATTAAAATACAGAAAAATCTTTAAATGAGAAGGTGTGTCCAAACTTTTGCTCTGTACTGTATGTACATGAAGCTGGGAGTTACAACATATGTCATAGACTGCCCTCTACTAGTTGTAACATCAATTTATACTATAGTGCTGCCCTCAAATAAAAAATCCCAAATATCACCTGACTTGCTGCCTGCCTCTGTCTTTTCTGCTGCAGTGATGACATGTCAGGTGAGAATTGCTTTACTCAACTCTAGCAAGGTATTTAAAAGGTGAATGTACCATTTTAACGCACATACAGAACATTTTTACAAGCCTGGAAAATTCCTTTAACCAAAGACAACTAGAGAATTTCAAATACAGAAACTACAGTGTTTATCTTAGAGGAGGAACCAACCCCAAAGCTGGGGAGACGCAGTAGTCACCAGGGCTGTGGAGTCGGAGTCGTGGAGTCGGAGTTAGTTTTGGTTGGAGTCGGAGTCGGTAGAAATCTACCGACTCCAGCTTTAAAAAAATGTATTAATATTTGTTGTGGCTGTTTTGCCGCAACCAATCAGCGACTTGGATTTCCATGACAGACAGAGGCCACGACCAATGAATATCTGTGACAGACAGACAGACGGAAGTGACCCTTAGACAATTATATAGTAGATCATTGGGAGGTTTCTTCAATAAAATTCAATGTATACTCTAACGGGTGATTACTTTTTTTAGACTGACTGTCATTTGCACCGACCATTTAGGAAAATCCAAGAAAAATATAATTTGCATAATAATTTGGAACATGGTGTATATGACCGCTCCTCTGAGGGAGAGGGGATGGAATAGCCTGATGGTGTCGGCCTGAAAAGAAGGGAATAAGAGTGATGGAACTGGGGGATGACCTGGAATGTGCATTGTGGCGACAGGAGTATGCTATCTCAACCCCGAAGTCTGTTCGTGGATCTTTGGGAAAGGGAAAAATATACGTTGCCATGAGAAATAACCAGGGCTGTGGAGTCGGAGTTAGTTTTGGTTGGAGTCGGAGTCGGTAGAAATGTACCGACTCCAGCTTTAAAAAAAATGTATTAATATTTCATAATTGAACTTTAACATTTATAAAATTCATATGAATCAAATATATATGTTCTATCAAACTATGAACAACAGTGACAAGAAGTTCTGCTGGAGATAGAGACATTTCTAAAGGTACCGTTACACTAAACGATTTACCAACGATGACGACCAGCGATACGACCTGGCCGTGATCGTTGGTAAGTCGTTGTGTGGTCGCTGGAGAGCTGTCACATAGACAGCTCTCCAGCGACCAACGACGCCGAAGTCCCCGGGTAACCAGGGTAAACATCGGGTTACTAAGCGCAGGGCCGCTCTTAGTAACCCGATGTTTACCCTGGTTACCATTGTAAATGCAAAAAAAAAAAAAAAAAAAAAAAAACAACCAGTACATACTTACATTCCGGTGTCTGTCACGTCCCCCGCCGTCAGCTTCCCTTACTGACTGTGTCAGCGCCGGCCGGCCATAAAGCAGAGCACAGCGGTGACGTCATGACGTCACCGCTGTGCTCTGCTTTACGGCCGGTGCTGACACAATCAGTACGGGAAGCTGACGGCGGGGGACGTGACAGACACCAGAATGTGAGTATGTAGTGTTTTTTTTTTTTACATTTACAATGGTAACCAGGGTAAACATCGGGTTACTAAGCGCGGCCCTGCGCTTAGTAACCCGATGTTTACCCTAGTTACAAGTGAACACATCGCTGGATCGGCGTCACACACGCCGATCCAGCGATGACAGCGGGTGATCCAGCGACGAAATAAAGTTCTAGCCTTCTAGCTCCGACCAGCGATGTCACAGCAGGATCCTGATCGATAATGCTTGCGTGTCAAACACATTGTTTTTAGGAAAAACAATTGTCATTTGGATTGTGAATGCAGAATTAAAAACCTGAGAATGTCAAAGAAGCGTCACATTAAATCAGCTGTATTTGAACATTTCACCATCACTCAAGATAGAAAACATTATGTCTGTCAGTGTATGACAAATGATCCAGACGAAAACAAATGTTGTGAAGCCAAGATCAGTGCATATTCAGGCAAAGATAAAAATGCTCCTACCAGAGCTTCTAATCTAAAGAGACATTTACAGCGCTTTCATCCAGAAGTACTGAAAGCAGTGGATGAGAAACACTGCATCCAAACCAATGAACCGGTGCCCAGCTCTTCAAGCCAAACAAAGGAGCAGAGAACTTTGCAGCCATCAGTTGCAAGATATTTGGTCAGTGACAAAGTTTTCTGTGACAATGACAGTAGATACATTTAAAAAACAGATCATAGAGCTTGTTGTAAAGGATAGTGTGCCTATTTCATTATTTTCACGACCAGCTTTTATGTGTCTGAATGGGGAAATGGGCCGCAAGCTTGGTTTTCCTCTGGAGAGAGAGAGAGTATTAGAAAATTAGTAATCGAAGAAGCTTTTAAACAAAAGGAAGAACTTAAACTCTCAAGGGACGCTTTCTTTTCTTAAAATGGATGCCTGCACACGTCACAGAGTGAACTATTTTGCCATCAATGTCCGATTTGTTTGTGACAAAAATGAAATAGTTACCAAGACATTGGCAGTAAAAGACACCAAAGCTCATCACACCAGTGAGTTTCTCCAGGTCTTGGTGGAAAAAGTTCTGCAAGACTATGAACTTAAAAAAGAGCAAGTTCTTTCTGTCGTAACTGACAATGCTTCAAATATGATAAGTACTATTAAGCTAATGAATGAGCGTAATGATGGTGACCAGCAGCTAGAAGAACATTCTGGGTCCACAGACACAGAAATGTTTGAAATAGAGGAACACAGTATTGTAACTGAGGAGCAAACTGAAGTTGCTTCAGATGAACAGCAACATGATAGTTTAGATCAGGGCTCCCCAACCTGTAGCTCGGGAGCCACATGTGGCTCGCAGCCCCATGAATTGTGGCTCGCAGCCCCATGAATTGTGGCTCACGACTGTCTGCCAGCTTGATGCATTAGGTCCAGGTCTAGCAAACGGGTATAAAGAGAACATCTCAAAATGGTGAATTTTGTGAGTAGCCCTGCACAGAATTGCAGATCTGGATGCACATTTACTGGTCTTAGGGGTTTAGAGATGTTTTAGGTATGGTACGCTGGAGGTTTGTACTACCTGTTAGAAGAGGTGCTCAAAGCTGGATGTGACAGTGTGTTGGGAGAATACCCCTGGATCTCAGTGTACTGCTCTGGAGTGGTTTCTGTGGAAAAGCTTTGGTTATCATTATACCTGTAATGGGGGCTTTAGTTGACACTACTTTGGAGGTGGGAGCGGGATGTGGCTCGCGACCCTCTCTCAGTGCTGAATGTGGCTCGTGACCCTCTCTCTAAGCTAAATATGGCTCTCAAGGTGAGAAAGGTTGGGGACCACTGGTTTAGATGATCTTGTTGAAACTGTGTCAATACGTTCTTTCATTCATCACATGCGCTGTGTTGTGCATACACTACAGCTGGCTATAAGAGACAGTCTGCAAGAAGGACATGCTGCTGCACTGATTGGCAAGGTGAGAAAATTGGCTACTTTTGCCAGAACCCCTAAAGTTGACTCAATTTTGAAGAGACGTGCTGGAAAAGGGGCAATTATTGATCAAGCCACACCCACACTATGGGGCAATACTTGATGATTCAGTGCTTGGTTGAACTGAAAACCTTTCTTGTAGACATGGCTAACCCTCAACTCACGCTAAATGAAAGTCAGTGGAATCAGGTGACTGAGCTGGAAAAATTGCTAGAGCACCCATTTACAGTGACTAAAAAATTACAAGCAGAGGACTTAACTCCAGGTATTTTCTTAAAGGAGTGGAAGAACCTGATGTTTCGCGTGTCCCAAAGAGGAGGGTTAATTGCAAGTGGCATTGCTACATCAATGAAACAGAGAGAGGAGCCACTATTACAAAATAACATTCTTTTGGCAGCTGTTTATGTAGACCCAATGCATCGGATTCTTCTCGATGATCAACAGCTAACTAAAGGAAAAGAAGCTCTGTTTGAAATAGCAGAAAGGATGAAAGGGTTGCAGAACAGTCAGGAGGAACAAGAAGAATTTGGTCGTCCTGCCACATCTTCACCCTCATCAACTGATGAAGAATTTAATTTTGAAAAATATTTGGATCACAAGGACCGTGCAAAGCATTCCCGCATAGAAGAGTCATCCCAATCAAAGAACACAGCCAGTACATTTCAGCAGAATTTTTCATGTGCACTAAAAGAAATTGAGAAATTTGACCGTTCATCAAAAATAACAGTGCAACAAGCGATTCCTCTGTATCCTATACATATATGCTAGCCACCTTAGGGAGAGACCCAAGTTGGGCTAAATGTAGCGGGACGAAAGAGACCGAAAAGCCCTCTACTTAACGGAAATACATAGTGGATGCTTTCCTGAAACGGAAAGTACTTGCAAGCAGCATAATACAAAGAATAGCAGGTTAACCCAGAATCCTTTGCAGTAGGCGGAGCTATGCAAATTATCTCTTTCCACCCCAGTCTAATCCACAGCGCTTGGAACCGCCAAGCGTGCAATGCTGCGGATTAGTTTATAAATTTACACAGCCAACCAATTCCTACCTGTGGACACGTGTTTCGGGCTTTAGGCCCTCATCAGACTGGGGTGGAAAGAGATAATTTGCATAGCTCCGCCTACTGCAAAGGATTCTGTGTTAACCTGCTATTCTTTGTATTATGCTGCTTGCAAGTACTTTCCGTTTCAGGAAAGCATCCACTATGTATTTCCTCTGTATCCTGACATTGTCAGAGATGTTGCCCGAGTGGTTACTGCTTTGCCACCAACCCAAGTTAGTATAGAGAGGTTGTTCTCTGCTCTCAAAATAATTAGATCAGATTTGAGGGCATCCATGAAGGAGGATCTGACAGAGGCAATACTTTTTCTGAGGACAAATTTATAGATTTCTTCTTATTAACGGCATAACAGTGTTTATTGCATATTTACTTACAAGAGTTTAGAAAAGTTTATAAAAGTTATTTGCTATATTCTAATTGCATTCTAATATATATAGTTTTTGCTCTGAGTGGTCTGATTACTTATATGATGGTGAGAAACTGAATAAGCACGATGTTAATATTTTACAACAGTAAATTTATTGTTACGAATTGGACATTTATGGAGTCTGAGTCGGAACCTGATAAAATCCAGGAGTCACAAGTGTGGCTTACCGACTCCACAGCCCTGGTAGTCACGACATATCATTCCCCATACCAATCTGCAGTAATACTCATACCTTTTAACCCCTTCCCGACCTTTGACGCCACGTAGGCGTCATGAAAGTCGGTGTCAATCTGACCCATGACGCCTATGTGGTGTCATGGAAAGATCGCGTCCCTGCAGATCGGGTGAAAGAGTTAACTCCAATGTCATCCGATCTGCAGGGACATGGGGAGTGGTGGTACAGCCCAGGGGGGGTGAAGCCCCCCCCCCCTCCCCGTGGCTACAATCGCTCTGATTGGCTGTTGAAAGTGAAACTGCCAATCAGAGAGATTTGTAATATTTCACCTATGAAAACTGGTGAAATATTACATTCCAGCCATGGCCGATGCTGCAATATCATCGGCTATGGCTGGAGACACTGGTCTGCCCCCTCCCCCCCACCCCATCGATCGCCCCCCCCCCCAGTCCTCCGATCAGTCCCGTAGACTGCTCCGCTCAGCTCCCCTCTGTCCTCCTGTCCGCTCCCCCCGTGCTCCAATCCAACCCCCCGTGCTCCAATCCAACCCCCCGTGCTCCAATCCACCTCCCCGCGCTCCAATCCACCTCCCCCCCATGCTCCGATCCACCCCCCCTTGCTCCTCCCCACCCCATCATAGTTACCGAGCCTCCCGGGGTCCGTCCGTCTTCTCCATAGGCGCCGCCATCTTCCAAAATGGCGGGCGCATGCGCAGTGCGCCCGCCGAATCTGCCGGCAGGCAGATTCGTTCCAGTGTGCATTTTGATCACTGTGATAAAACCTATCACAGTGATCAAAATAAAAAAAAAAAAATAGTAAATGAGCCCCCCGCTTTGTCACCCCCATAGGTAGGGACATTCATAAAATAAAGAAATTTTTTTTCCCACTAAGGTTGGGGTTAGGGTTAGGGTTTCGGTATGTGCACACGTATTCTGGTCCTCTGCGGATTTTTCCGCTGCGGATTTCATAAATCCGCAGTGCTAAACCGCTGCGGATTTATGGCGGATTTACCGCGTTTTTTCTGCGCATTTCACTGCGGTTTTACAACTGCGATTTTCTATTGGAGCAGTTGTAAAACCGCTGCGGAATCCGCAGAAAGAAGTGACGTGCTGCGGAAAGTAAACCGCTGCGTTTCCGTGCAGTTTTTCTGCAGCATGTGTACAGCGATTTTTGTTTCCCATAGGTTTACGTTGAACTGTAAACTCATGGGAAACTGCTGCGGATCCGCAGCGTGTGCACATACCTTTAGAATTAGGCTATGTGCACACGGTGCGGATTTGGCTGCGGATCCGCAGTGGATTCGCCGCTGCGGATTCGCGGCAGTGTTCCATCAGGTTTACAAACCTATGGAAAACCAAATCCGCTGTGCCCATGGTGCGGAAAATACTGTGCGGAAACGCTGCGTTGTATTTTCCGCAGCATGTCAATTCTTTGTGCGGATTCCGCAGCGTTTTACACCTGTTCCTCAATAGGAATCCGCATGTGAAATCAGCACAAAAAACACTAGAAATCCGCGGTAAATCCGCAGGTAAAATGCAGTGCCCTTTACCCACGGATTTTTCAAAAATGGTGCTGAAAAATCTCACACGAATCCGCAACGTGGGCACATAGCCTCAAGGTACCTTCACACATAACGATATTGTTAACGATATCGTTGCATTTTGTGACGTAGCAACGATATCGTTAATTAAATCGTTATGTGTGACAGCGACCAACGATCAGGCCCCTGCTGGGAGATCGTTGGTCGCTGAACAAAGTCCAGAACTTTATTTCGTCGCTGGATCTCCCGCGGACATCGCTGGATCGGCGTGTGTGACACCGATCCAGCGATGTCTTCACTGGTAACCAGGGTAAACATCGGGTAACTAAGCGCAGGGCCGCGCTTAGTAACCCGATGTTTACCCTGGTTACCATCCTAAAAGTAAAAAAACAAACAGTACATACTTACCTACCGCTGTCTGCCCCCGGCGCTGTGCTCTGCTCTCCTCCTGCACTGGCTGTGAGCTTCGGTCAGCCGGAAAGCAGAGCGGTGACGTCACCGCTCTGCTTTCCGGCCGCTGTGCTCACACAGACAGTACAGGAGGAGTGCAGAGCAGAGCGCCGGGGACAGACAGCGGTAGGTAAGTATGTACTGTTTGTTTTTTTTACTTTTAGGATGGTAACCAGGGTAAACATCGGGTTACTAAGCGCGGCCCTGCACTTAGTTACCCGATGTTTACCCTGGTTACCGGCATCGTTGGTCGCTGGAGAGCGGTCTGTGTGACAGCTCTCCAGCGACGCTGCAGCGATCCGGATCGTTGTCGGTATCGCTGCAGCGTCGCTTAATGTGAAGGGGCCTTTAGGGTTAGGGTTGGAATTAGGGTTGTGATTAGGGTTATGGCTACACTTGGGATAAGGGTTAGGGGTGTGTTGGGGTTAGTGTTGGAGTTAGAATTGAGTGGTTTCCACTGTTTAGGCACATCAGGGGTCTCCAAACGCAACATGGCGCCACCATTGATTCCAGCCAGTCTTGTATTCAAAAAGTCAAATGGTGCTCCCTCACTTCCGAGCCCCAACGTGTGCCCAGTGTGCCCCAACAGTGGTTTACCCCCACATACGGGGTACCAGCATACTCAGGACAAACTACGCAACAATTACTGGGGTCCAATTTCTCCTGTTACCCTTGTGAAAATAAAAAATTGCTTGCTAAAACATAATTTTTGAGGAAAGAAAACGTATTTATTATTTTCACGGCTCTGCGTTATAAACTTCTGTGAAGCACTTGGGGGTTCAAAGTGCTCACCACATAACTAGATAAGTTCCTTTCGGGGTCTAGTTTCCAAAATGGGGTCACTTGTGGGGGGTTTCTACTGTTTAGTTACATCAGGGGCTCTGCAAACGCAACGTGACGCCCGCAGAGCATTCCATTAAAGTCTGCATTTCAAAACGTCACTACTTCACTTCCGAGCCCCGGCATGTGCCCAAACAGTGGTTTACCCCCACATATGGGGTATCAGCGTACTCAGGAGAAACTGGACAACAACTTCTGGGGCCAAATTTCTCCTGTTACCCTTGGGAAAATAAAAAATTGCGGGCTAAAAAATCATTTTTGAGAAAAGAAATGTTGTTTTTTTTTTCATGGCTCTGCGTTATAAACTTCTGTGAAGCACTTGGGGGTTCAAAGTGCTCACCACATGATTGGAGCCAATTTTCCATTTAAAAAGCCAAATGGTGTGCCTTCCCTTCCGAGCCCTGCCGTGCGCCCAAACAGTGGTTTACCCACACATATGGGGTATCAGCGTACTCAGGACAAACTGGACAACAATATTTGGGGTCCAATTTCTCCTATTACCCTTGGCAAAATAGGAAATTCCAGGCTAAAAAATCATTTTTGAGGAAAGAAAAATTATTTTTTATTTTCATGGCTCTGCGTTATAAACTTCTGTGAAGCACCTGGGGGTTTAAAGTGCCTACTATGCATCTAGATAAGTTTCTTGGGGCGTCTAGTTTCCAAAATGGGGTCACTTGTGGGGGAGCTCCAATTTTTAGGCACAAGGGGGCTCTCCAAACGTGACATGGTGTCCGCTAAAGAGTGGAGCCAATTTTTCATTCAAAAAGTCAAATGGCGCTCCTTCCCTTCCAAGCATTGCCGTGCGCCCAAACAGTGGTTTACCCGCACATATGAGGTATCAGCTCACTCAGGACAAATTGGACAACAACTTTCGTGGTTCAGTTTCTCCTTTTACCATTGGGAAAATAAAAAAATTGTTGCTAAAAGATCATTTTTGTGACAAAAAAGTTAAATGTTCATTTTTTCCTTCCATGTTGCTTCTGCTGCGGAGAAGCACCTGAAGGGTTAATAAACTTCTGGAATGTGGTTTTGTGCACCTTGAGGGGTGCAGTTTTTAGAATGGTGTCACTTTTGGGTATTTTCAGCCATATAGACCCCTCAAACTGACTTCAAATGTGAAGTGGTCCCTAAAAAAAAATGGTTTTGTAAATTTCGTTGTAAAAATGAGAAATCGCTGGTCAAATTTTAACCCTTATAACTTCCTAACAAAAAAAATTTTTGTTTCCAAAATTGTGCTGATGTAAAGTACATATGTGGGAAATGTTATTTATAAACTATTTTGTGTCACATAACTCTCTGGTTTAACAGAATAAAAATTCAAAATGTGAAAATTGCGAAATTTTCAAAATTTTCGCCAAATTTCCGTTTTTATCACAAATAAACGCAGAATTTATTGACCTAAATTTACCACTAACATGAAGCCCAATATGTCACGAAAAAACAATCTCAGAACCGCTAGGATCCGTTGAAGCGTTCCTGAGTTATTACCTCATAAAGGGACACTGGTCAGAATTGCAAAAAACGGCCAGGTCATTAAGGTCAAAATAGGCTGGGTCATGAAGGGGTTAAAAAATTAGGTCAGGATCATGATAAATGTATGGACTAAAACCCCAAGCATCTAATTTCTGTGTAGGGGAACGTGTAGCTTTGGAAGAACATTTAGGCTATGTGCACACGTTGCAGATTATTTGCGGTTTTCTAGAGTTTTTGCGCTATAAAAACGCTATAAAACCGCAAATAATCTGCATACATTAAGCATTCTATCATTTTTAATGAAATCCGCAATTTCTGTGCACATGATGTGCGTTTTTCCGCATGAAAAACGCATTGCTGAAAAATAATGAACCTGCTCATTAATTTTGCGTTTTTTTCGCGGTTTTCCCACTGTCTAATGAATTGGGAAATGTCCGGAAAAAACCGCGCAAAAAACGCGTCAAAACCGCGCAAAAAACCGCATGCGGATTTCATGCGGAAATCTGCCAGAAATGTCCGGATTTTCACAGGAATTTTCTGCATGAATTCCTGAACGTGTGCACATAGCCTTAGTCTATTCCTGTCATCAAAATGCCAGACCCCACATCACAACCGAGATGGGACCTAGTTTGGTCACGTTAATTAACGTTTGTTTAATGACTTATCCAGCAACATTTTGCAGTTTCCATTACAAATGTAAATCAAGACACATATGAACAAAGTTTTCATGTAAAAATTAAGTACCGTATATAATAAAATAAAGTAAATACCGGTAATAAAAAAAAAAAAGTACATTCAATAAAAAAGTTAGATAATAAAAAAAGCTATATCTACTATATATTTGTCTAAGGGTCACTTCCGTCTGTCCTTCTGTCTGTCTTTCTGTCATGGTTATTCATTCGCTGATTGGTCTCGGCAGCTGCCTGTCATGGCTGCCGCGACGGCCACAGTCTGAAAGAAAATGGCCGCTCCTTCCTCCCCACAGTCAGTGCCCGGCGTCCGCATACTCCCCTCCGGTCAGTGCTCACACAGGGTTAATGGCAGCGTTGACCGCGGTGTAACGCACTCGGTTAACGCTGCTATTAACCCTGTGTGACCAACTTTTTACTATTCATACTGCCTATGCAGCATGAATAGTAAAAATATCTAATGTTAAAAATAATAAAAAAAATAAAAAATAGTTACATACTCACCCTCCGGTGGCCCCCCGGGATCAGAAACCGGCCTTTCCCGCTCCGCGCGACGCCCCGGTGACCGCTGCATGCATTGCGGTCTCGCGAGATGACTTACAGTCTCGCGAGACCGCTACGTCATCATCTCGTGAGACCGCAATGCAATCTTCAGACCGGAGCGCGCGACAAGCATCGGGAACCGGACGCTTCGATCCGGAGGCTCCAGGAGGTATGTAACTATTTTTTATTTTAACCCCTTCATGACCTTGGGATTTTTCGTTTTTCCGTGTTCGTTTTTCACTCCCCTCCTTCCCAGAGCCATAACTTTTTTATTTTTCCGTCAATTTGGCCATGTGAGGGCTTATTTTTTTGCAGGACGAGTTGTACTTTTGAACGACATCATTGGTTTTAGCATGTCGTGTACTAGAAAACGGGAAAAAAAATTCCAAATGCGGTGAAATTGCAAAAAAAGTGCAATCCCACACTTGTTTTTTGTTTGGCTTTTTTGCTAGGTTCACTAAATGCTAAAACTGACCTGCCATTATGATTCTCCAGGTCAGTATGAGTTCATAGACACCTAACATGACTAGGTTATTTTTTACCTAAGTGGTGAAAAAAAAATCCAAACTTTGCTAAAAAAAAAAAAAAAAAAAAAAAAAAATTGCGCCATTTTCCGATACTCGTAGCGTCTCCATTTTTCGTGATCTGGTGTCGGTTGAGGGCTTATTTTTTGCGTGCCGAGCTGGCGTTTTTAATGATAGCATTTTGGTGCAGATACGTTCTTTTGATCGCCCGTTATTGCATTTTAATGCAATGTCGCGGCGACCTAAAAAACGTAATTCTGGCGTTTCGAATTTTTTTTCTCGCTACGCCGTTTAGCGATCAGGTTAATGCTTTTTTTTAATTGATAGATCGGGCGATTCTGAGCGCGGCGATACCAAATATGTGTAGATTTGATTTTTTTTATTGATTTATTTTGATTGGGGCGAAAGGGGGGTGATTTAAACTGTTATATTTTTTTTATTTTTTTCACATTTTTTTAAACTTTTTTTTTTTTTTACTTTTGCCATGCTTCAATAGCCTCCATGGGAGGCTAGAAGCAGGCACAGCACGATCGGCTCTGCTACATAGCAGCGATCTGCTGATCGCTGCTATGTAGCAGAAATGGAGGTGTGCTGTGAGCGCCGACCACAGGGTGGCGCTCACAGCCACCGGTCGTCAGTAACCATAGAGGTCTCTAGGACCTCTATGGTTACAATTCTGAAGCATCGCCGACCCCCGATCATGTGACGGGGGTCGGCGATGACGTCATTTCCGGCCGCCCGGCCGGAAGCGGTAGTTAAATGCCGCTGTCTGCGTTTGACAGTGGCATTTAACTAGTTAATAGGTGCGGGCAGATCGCGATTCTGCCCACGCCTATTACGGGCACATGTCAGCTGTTCAAAACAGCTGACATGTCCCGGCTTTGATGCGGGCTCACCGCGGAGCCCTGCATCAAAGCAGGGGATCTGACCTCGGACGTACTATCCCGTCCGAGGTCAGATAGGGGTTAATTCTTTTTTTTTCTTTTTTTTTTTTTACAGGGATATGGTGCATACTACGTGGCTCTGTGCTGTATACTACGTGGCTGGGCAATATACTACGTGGCTGGGCAATATACTACGTGGCTGGGCAATATACTACGTGGCTGGGCAATATACTACGTGGCTGGGCAATATACTACGTGGCTGGGCAATATACTACGTGGCTGGGCAATATACTACGTGGCTGGGCAATATACTACGTGGCTGGGCAATATACTACGTGGCTGGGCAATATACTACGTGGCTGGGCAATATACTACGTGGCTGGGCAATATACTACGTGGCTGGGCAATATACTACGTGGCTGGGCAATATACTACGTGGCCATACATATTCTAGAATACCCAATGCGTTAGAATCGGGCCACCATCTAGTCTACTATATAATTGTCTAAGGGACACTTCCATTTGTCCCGGATATTCATTGGTCGCGGCCTCTGTCTGTCATGGAAATCCAAATCGCTGATTGGTCGTGGGCGTTTTGCCACGACCAATCAGCGACTGGCGCAGTCCGATGGCAAAATGGCAGCTCCTTCCTCCCCGTAGTCAGTGCCCGCTCCATACTCCCCTCCAGTCAGCCCTCACACAGGGTTAATGGCAGCGTTAATGAACTGTGTTATGCCGCGGTGTAACGCACTCCATTAACGCAGCTATTAACCCTGTGTGACCAACTTTTTACTATTGATGGTGCGTATGCAGCATCAATAGTAAAAAGATCTAATGTTACAAATAATAATTTAAAATAAAAAACGTTACTCTCACCCTCCGACGTGCGCGATGTCCTCAGCAGTGCAAGCGGCAGGCTCCGGTGCCAAGGATGCTATGCGAGAAGGACCTTCCATGACGTCACGGTCATGTGACTGCGACATCATCACAGGTCTTGCGCTCATACCAACCCTGGGACCGGAAGCTGCCGCGTGCACACAGCCGCCAGGACTACAATGGGCCCTCGGAAGGTGAGTATATGTTTATTTTTTATTTTAAGTCTTTTTTTAACCTGTTACATACGTGGCTGGGCAGGCTACTACGTGACTGGGCAGGCTACTACGTTGACTGGGCAGGCTACTACGTTGACTGGGCAGGCTACTACGTTGACTGGGCAGGCTACTACGTTGACTGGGCAGGCTACTACGTTGACTGGGCAGGCTACTACGTTGACTGGGCAGGCTACTACGTTGACTGGGCAGGCTACTACGTGACTGGGCAGGCTACTACGTGACTGGGCAGGCTACTACGTGACTGGGCAGGCTACTACGTGACTGGGCAGGCTACTACGTGACTGGGCAGGCTACTACGTGACTGGGCAGGCTACTACGTGACTGGGCAGGCTACTACGTGACTGGGCAGGCTACTACGTGACTGGGCAGGCTACTACGTGACTGGGCAGGCTACTACGTGACTGGGCAGGCTACTACGTGACTGGGCAGGCTACTACGTGACTGGGCAGGCTACTACGTGACTGGGCAGGCTACTACGTGACTGGGCAGGCTACTACGTGACTGGGCAGGCTACTACGTGACTGGGCAGGCTACTACGTGACTGGGCAGGCTACTACGTGACTGGGCAGGCTACTACGTGACTGGGCAGGCTACTACGTGACTGGGCAGGCTACTACGTGACTGGGCAGGCTACTACGTGACTGGGCAGGCTACTACGTGACTGGGCAGGCTACTACGTGACTGGGCAGGCTACTACGTGACTGGGCAGGCTACTACGTGACTGGGCAGGCTACTACGTGACTGGGCAGGCTACTACGTGACTGGGCAGGCTACTACGTGACTGGGCAGGCTACTACGTGACTGGGCAGGCTACTACGTGACTGGGCAGGCTACTACGTGACTGGGCAGGCTACTACGTGACTGGGCAGGCTACTACGTGACTGGGCAGGCTACTACGTGACTGGGCAGGCTACTACGTGACTGGGCAGGCTACTACGTGACTGGGCAGGCTACTACGTGACTGGGCAGGCTACTACGTGACTGGGCAGGCTACTACGTGACTGGGCAGGCTACTACGTGACTGGGCAGGCTACTACGTGACTGGGCAGGCTACTACGTGACTGGGCAGGCTACTACGTGACTGGGCAGGCTACTACGTGACTGGGCAGGCTACTACGTGACTGGGCAGGCTACTACGTGACTGGGCAGGCTACTACGTGACTGGGCAGGCTACTACGTGACTGGGCAGGCTACTACGTGACTGGGCAGGCTACTACGTGACTGGGCAGGCTACTACGTGACTGGGCAGGCTACTACGTGACTGGGCAGGCTACTACGTGACTGGGCAGGCTACTACGTGACTGGGCAGGCTACTACGTGACTGGGCAGGCTACTACGTGACTGGGCAGGCTACTACGTGACTGGGCAGGCTACTACGTGACTGGGCAGGCTACTACGTGACTGGGCAGGCTACTACGTGACTGGGCAGGCTACTACGTGACTGGGCAGGCTACTACGTGACTGGGCAGGCTACTACGTGACTGGGCAGGCTACTACGTGACTGGGCAGGCTACTACGTGACTGGGCAGGCTACTACGTGACTGGGCAATCAAATCAGAAGAAATGAGGGCAGGTATGGACCGGGGCTTGAGAACCCGCTTCTTTCAATGACGTAGCAGAAAAGAAAGCCCACGACCAGACAGGCCGTTCTGGCATTTGCCATTGAATTGCCGGATGACTATTCCGGCCCGGAATGAGGGGATGAATGACCAAGTGCGGGGGGCTCCCTGTTGGAGGACCACGGCCTTGTCTCAAGGGAGGATTCCAACCCTCTGGAGGTGTCCAGGATCATCCTTAACCCCTTAGTGACAGAGCCAATTTGGTACTTAATGACCAGGCCAATTTTTGCAATTCTGACCACTGTCACTTTATGAGGTTATAACTCTGGAACGCTTCAACGGATCCCGCTGATTCTGAGATTGTTTTTTCGTGACATATTGTACTTCATGTTAGTGGTAACATTTCTTCGATATTACTTGCAATTATTTATGAAAAAAACGGAAATATGGCGAAAATTTTTTAAATTTTGCAGTTTTCAAACTTTGTATTTTTATGCCCTTAAATCAGAGAGATATGTCATAAAAAATAGTTAATAAATAACATTTCCCACATGTCTACTTTACATCAGCACAATTTTGGAAACAAAATTTTTTTTTGTTAGGGAGTTATAAGGGTTAAAAGTTGACCAGCAATTTCTCATTTTTACAACACCATTTTTTTTTAGGGACCACATCACATTTGAAGTCATTTTGAGGGGTCTATATGATAGAAAATAATGAAGTGTGACACCATTCTAAAAACTACACTCCTCAAGGTTCTCAAAACCACATTCAAGAAGTTTATTAACCCTTTACGTGCTTCACAGGAACTGAAACAATGTGGAAGGAAAAAATGAACATTTAACTTTTTTTTGCAAACATCTTAATTCAGAACCATTTTTTTTATTTTCACAAGTGTAAAAACAGAAATGTAACCATAAATTTTGTTATGCAATTTCTCCTGAATACGCCAATACCCCATATGTGGGGGTAAACCACTGTTAGGGCGCACCGCAGAACTTAGAAGAGAAGGAGTGCGTTTTACTTTTTCAATGTAGAATTGGCTGGAATTGAGATTGGACGCCATGTCGCGTTTGGAGAGCCCCTGATGTGCCTAAACAGTGGAAATCCCCCACAAGTGACACCATTTTGGAAACTAGACCCCTTAAGGAACTTATCTAGATGTGTGGCGAGCACTTTGAACCCCCATGTGCTTCACAGAAGTTTATAACGTAGAGCCGTGAAAAAAAAAATTTGCATTTTTTCTACAAAAATGATCTTTTTGCCCACAAATTTTTATTTTCACAAGGGTAACAGGAGAAATTAAACCACAAAAGTTGTTGTGCAATTTCTCCTGAGTACGTCGATACCCAATATGTGGGGGTAAACCACTGTTTGGGCGCACCGCAGAGCTTGGAAGAGAAAGAGTGCCGTTTTACTTTTTCAATGTAGAATTGGCTGGAATTGAGATCGGACGCCATGTCGCGTTTGGAGAGCCCCTGATGTGCCTAAACAGTAGAAATCCCCCACAAGTGACCCCATTTTGGAAACTAGACCCCCCATGGAACTTATCTAGATGTGTGGTGAGAACCTTGAATGCCCAAGTGCTTCACAGAAGTTTATAATGCAGAGCCGTGAAAATAAAAAAAAAATTTTTTTTCCACAAAAAAGATTTTTTAGCCACCAAATTTTTATTTTCACAAGGGTAACAAGAGAAACTGGACCCCAAAAGTTGTTGTCCAATTTGTCCTGAGTATGCTGGTACCCCATATGTGGGGGTAACCCACTGTTTGGGCGCACGGCAGAGCTCAGAAGGGAGGGAGCACCATTTGACTTTTTGAGCGCAAAATTGGCTGTCGTGTTTGGAGACCCCCTGATGTACCTAAACAGTGGAAACCCCCCAATTCTAGCTCCAACCCCAACCCCAACCCACCCCTAACCCTAATCCCAACCTCATCCATAATCCTAATCACTAACCCTAACCATAATCACAACCCTTACCCCAAAACAACCCTAATGTCAACCCTAACCATAACCCTAATCAAAACCCTAAATCCAACACACCCCTAATCCTAATCTCAACCCTAACCTCAAACCTAACCCTAACCCCAATACACCCCTAATCACAACCCTAACCTTAACCCTAATCCAAAACCTAACCCTAATCCCAAGCGTAACCCTAATGCCAACCCTAACCCTAATACGAACCCTAATCCAAACCCTAACCCTAATCCCAGCTCTAACCCTAACTTTAGCCCCAACCCTAGCCCTAACTTTAGCCCCAACCCTAACCCTAGCCCTAGGGCTACTTTCACACTTGCGTCGTTTGGCATTCCGTCGCAATCCGTCGTTTTGGACAAGAAACGGATCCTGCAAATGTGCCCGCAGGATGCGTTTTTTGCCCATAGACTTGTATTGCCGACGGATCGTGACGGATGGCCACACGTCGCGTCCGTCGTGCACTGGATCAGTTGTGTTTTGGCAGAGCGTCGGCACAAAAAAACGTTCAATGAAACGTTTTTTTGTACGTCGCATCCGCCACTTCTGACCGCGCATGCGTGGCCGTAACTCCGCCCCCTCCTCCCCAGGACATAGATTGGGCAGCGGATGTGTTGAAAAACTACAGCTGCTGCCCACGTTGTGCACAATTTTCACAACGTGCGTCGGTATGTCGGGCCGACGCATTGCGACGGCCCCGTACCGACGTAAGTGTGAAAGAAGCCTAACCCTAAGTTTAGCCCCAACCCTAACCCTAAATTTAGCCCCAACCCTAACCCTAAATTTAGCCCCAACCCTAGCCCTACCCCTAACCTAACCCTACCCCTAACCTAACCCTACCCCTAACCCTAACCTAACCCTACCCCTAACCCTACCCCTAACCTAACCCTAACCCTACCCCTACCCCTAACCTAACCCTAACCCTACCCCTAACCCTAACCTAACCCTAACCCTACCCCTAACCTAACCCTAACCTAACCCTACCCCTAATTTTAGCCCCAACTGCTGTTCTCCTGCCGGCCGGCAGATGGAGACAGATGGCGGGCGCACTGGGCATGCGTCCACCATGTTCTGCTGCCGGCGGCCAGGAGGAGCAGCAAGAGGATCCAGGGACCTAGGTGAGTATGCTAGGGTCCCCGAATCCCCCTATTTCTCTGTCCTCTGATGTGCGATCACATCAGAGGACAGAGAATTACACTTTACTTTTTTTTTTTTTTTTTTGCGGTCGCCGGTAAACAGTTAATTACCGGCGATCGCAAAACAGGGGTCGGTAATACCGACCCCGATTGTGCTCTTTGGGGTCTCGGCTACCCCCGGCAGCCGAGACCCCAAAGATTCTCCCGGTGCCGGCCGGCGGGCGCACTGCGCATGCGCCCGCCATTTTGAAGATGGCGGCGCCCACCGGGAGACACGAGGAGCATCGGGGGAGCTAGGTGAGTATTGGGGGGCCACCTGGGACCCCTTTTCTCTGTCCTCCGATGTGCGATCACATCGGAGGACAGAGAAATTAAAAAGAGATCGCTTTTTTTTTTTTTGCGATCGCCGGTAAACGGTTGATTACTGGCGATCGCAAATGCGGGGTGGGTTAAAAACCCCCCGAATCATGTTCTCTGGGGTCTCGGCTACCCTCGGCAGCCGAGACCCCGGAGAAAATCGGCCTCTGGGGGGCGCTATGGACTTTTTCCACAGCGCCGTTAGTTAACGGCGCTGTGGTTTAAGTACCCTTAGCGGCCGCCGTTAAAAGGCGTATCGGCGGTCGCTAAGGGGTTAATAAGGATAGGTGCCGGGCTGGGAATGAGGAAGACCTGTCTAAGTCTATCCGCCAGCCCAGGTGAGGAAGGGTATCGTAAGTTATATATAGACGGGTTCAGCGTAATCCTGGAAGAACGGCTGGAGGACGACCAGATTGGGTGCGTGACCGTCCTCCCCTGAGTGCCAGAGGGACATGACCGCCACCATGATAATGGTGAACACTTTGGGAGCGGTAGCACAGCCGAAAGGCAAGGACGTGACTTGTGAAGGTACGCATCCCCAATGTCGATGGATGCCAGAAAACTCCACCTTTTTCCATTGAAGTGATGGAAGAGTGGAGGAACTCCATCTAAAGAAGGAGGAACTTTTTGAAGCTTGTTAGAAGTTAGAGGTCCAGGATCGGTCTTACTTTTCGGTCCTCTTTGTTGGAACCAAGATCCCTTAGATCTAGACTGTCCTGGACAATCCTTCCGCTGTTGGTTGGATCTATAGGACACTTGTGATCCTTCGTTCCTAGGTAGGGAACACCCCCAACTATTCACACCGAATAAGCGACCACTCTGTAAGGGTGTGATGTCAGAGGATTTTTTTTTTTGGGAGCGCAGAGTATGCCTCCGTTCTCAGATCCATAAAGCCCTTCCGAATTAAATGGCATTCGCTGCGGACAGCGCCGTGCAACTAGCCGCATTGAAAGAGCCTCCTGCTCACGAGATTTGATTGGTCAGCTGTACTGTCTCCGGAAAGAGAGAGAACTAATCTGAATCAAATAAATATAGACCAACACTGGAACCATTAGTAACAAGAGCAACACAGACTAAACACCCTGTGGTGGGGTGTATAGCACATTTACTCCTACGTGTTGCCGACACTGCCCCAAATCTTTTCTGTTACGGTGAAGCAAGGTAGCTAAGGTCTCCGGCCAGTAGACCATTGGTCTGGCAACCCGTGCGGGCTAAGGAAAGGTAAAAAACGCTGAACTTGATGCCGCAAAACAGAGCAAGTCATTGTCTGACAGTCCATGGTATTTTTAAAAAGATGATCTATCGGGCAGGGATACTGGTAGATATACCATAGAAGTTAAACTGCCAGGTAGCAAAGTGCGTGGCTGCATCCGCCAGGTGAGGAAAACAAGCCATCTCCTGAGTAGCTGCCGTCATTGAATGTGCAGAGATAAAAGGATGAACTCTCAATCCACCAACCCTTAACAGGGAGGTGGAGAGGAATCGTCTGCCACCACGCATCGTCCGTTAAATAGTGGCGATGCAGAGGGGAGCTGCTCGGACGTCAAATGGAGGGCATCTGTACATCCACCGAGTTCAAGTCCCAGGGAGGACCGGGTTGGCATTAGGCCCAGCTGTAGAAGAATATACGTGGAGGTGACACTCCATGTGCTCATTTGATGATGGTGTGAGGACATCAGTGTCCTTTGAAGGACCCGTCGCCTAGAGTACGCGTGGAAGCAACACTGCATGTGCTCATTTAATGATGTGAGGAGATCGGTGTCCTTTGAAGGACCCGTCGCCCAGAGTATACGAGGAGGCGACGCTCCATGTGCTCGTTCGCTCCATGTACTCATTTGATGATGGTGTGAGGAGATCGGTGTCCTTTGAAGGACCAGTCGCCCTTAAAAAACAATTAAGGCATGGCATCTGGTGTCGCTTGAAGAGGCTTCTGTTCCTAGAGCAAGACCATTTGCGATTGCTCATGGCAAGCCCGGAATCCTGGACTCCCATGCTGTATAAACACCAGTGTTTTCCACTGCGTTACTATGGTGCTCGCCAGTCAATCTCTTATCCAGACGCTCTGTCCCGGGAAAAGAAAAAAAAAAAAAAAGGGCAAATGCACTACTAGGGAGTTTATCTCCGTTTGGACAAAAACCTGCCTGATCTAGGGCAGAACCATAGTCCTTGTGAATCGACAGATTAGTTGATGGCCAAAATAGGCGTGAGGGAAAACAAGAAGCGAAGCTCCCAATTTCAAGACGCCTTTACGTTTAGAATACTTGTGGCCTTTGCTAACCGACGGCCCCCGTGTAGGAGAGGATCCATCTGTATTGGGCCTGCGAGCACTCCGAACCACAGCGGGTTCAAATAGGGGTACAATCTATTGGTCAGAGAAACCATGGATTGCGGCAGTGATGAACTCAGATGGAACTAGGTATTCTGGGGAAAAAATACCAGACCATGCTGGGGATGTGCATTTAAGACCAGGGAATGCTAGTCCTGTGCCTTTAAGACCAGTGAATGCTGGTCATGTACCCTTAAGACCAGGGGATGCTGGTCGTGTAACTTTAAGACCAGGGAATGCTGGTCATGAACGTATAAGACATGGGGTTGCTGGTCGGGAGCCTTTAATAGCTGTAGGACCAGGGAATACGGGGCATAGCGCTCATGCTGGTTGTGCGTTTATGCCGGTCGTGTGCCTTTAAGACTAGGTTTTGGGGGCCAGGGAATACTGCACGTATTGCGTACCTTTAAAACCAGCTTTATGGACATGGAGCGGCGTCTCCCTACCCGGGTCCTGAAACTCCGGCCAGCGTTGGATAAGATTCTCCAGCGCTGAACACCGCCGGGACCGATGCAGCAGCCGCTTCCGGGTGTACACAGCTCGTGTCCGGAAGCAGCAGGGGGATGGACATGGGCGCAGAGAATATGGTGTGCTCTCGTCCTGAGCGAGAAGCGCCAGAATAGGGGGGGCGGAGCCTTAACGCGTGGCCTAGCATGGGCGGAGACTCCGGATTGCGGCCTACACGAAGGCAAAGCCGGGGGATAAATATTTGGTGCAGGCTGGCGCCGAGCGAGAAAGAAGGGGAAAAGGAAAAAAGGGGGAAAACCGCCGCTTGCGCTGAGCCCTCCAGCCGCTCAAAACCCAGCAGTTACCTAGGAATCTGCCGCAAGGCAGAGTATGCAACTCTGTTCAGCAGGTCATTAAGAAGGGAATCTCTGCTGTCGCTGCGGTTTGAACGGTGCAGTGATAGAGAAAAAACCTCAATCCATGGTCCCTTTTGCACGGAGGAGGACAGGAACCGTCCGCCTCCTTGTACCATCCGCTTTTAATAGTGGTGGTGCAGTGGGGGCTGCTCGGACACCACGCTGGAAGGTGCCTCTGTACAGCCGAGGGTAAAACCTGGTGGGCAGGGCTGAATGTCCGGCAATAGGCCTGGCTGCAGAAGAGGATACTGGAGGTGACACTTCAGTGCTCGTCTGAAAAGGGAGAGGGGAGATCGGTGCCCTTGAAGGGGCCCGTCGCCCCTAGAATCAGCTCAGGCAGTGGCTTCCCACGTCGCAGGAGAGGATACGGAGAGGTAATACTCCCGTGCTCGCCTGTTGTTGGTTCGGGGAGATCGGAACATGAAAGAATCCGTCTCCCCATTCATCCGTTGTATAAGGTAAAAAGATAAAGGAGTTCTGGGTCTGAATAGCAGACCCGTCCGTGTGCCTCCTACGGACACCAAGCAAGAACTGGTTAGCTGAGAGCCAGCAGGAGGGTGTATACTGCAGGGGAGGAGCCAACTTTTCTTGTATCACTTAGTGTCAGCCTCCTAGTGGCAGCAGCATACACCCCACGGTCTGTGTCCCCCAATGAGGCGAAGGAGACAAGCTATATAATAAAAAGGTAAAATAATAATTTGGATAGTTTCAATCACATAGATCGCACCCCACCTCCCATAAAAAAAAAAATCATGTAAAACTGTACTTCTATCAAGAAAAAACAAAAACACAACACTACCAGACAGTAGGGTTGTCACGTGAAGTTACTGAAAAGAGAGTTAAATGCAAATATCAATGTGTTCATTCATTCAGGACAGCGACTTCCCACAGCTGTGCCATTCTCCACATGCAGTACATGAATATAACCAACCTCTACTGATACGCTGCTTCTCTCCAGACAGGATACCGGGGGAGTCTATTATACTGATGCTCTTGAGAACTTGATTGGGCAGTTGTGAGCACATGAACCTGAAACATAGCCAAAAAATATATATATATAGTTTTAGGCCAGCCATAGAGATTTTCTAAAGACATACACAAACATACAGAACTGTGCAAAAGTAGAAATAAAAATGTTGTAAAGTAGGAATGTCTTCAAAAAGAAAAAGTCTTTAGAAATACCCTGGTTTAGGGAAAGCGGGGAAAAAAAAGAGAAGTGCGGCGCTTCCTCTGAGCGCAATACGTTTTTACCAACAAGTTAAAAACATTTCTTTTATTTGTAGTTATGCTCACCTTCTATCGGTAAGAAACGCACGTTGAGATTCTCAAGGAATCAATTCTTTAGGCAACTCTTCTCCGTATGTTGTATAATCCAATAAGGTGTGCAGCACACACATTATATATATATATATATATATATATATATATATATATATATATATATATATATATATATATATATATATATATATATATATATATATATATATATATATATATATATATATTTTTTTTTTTTTTTTTTTTGTTTGTTTCGTTTTTTTTAATGTATTTTATGGGATGAATTGATAGTAGTGGAATTGATGAGGTATTGGAGTGAATCAAATTTATGATTGTGTATATACCTATATTTTTAATGTTGTGTTTGTACGTAACAGTGTAATACCATGTATTTAAAAGCTCATTTTGGATAGAATAGAAGTACTAAACTGCTCTTTTATATATAGAAGAAAAATGAGTCTCTTTAGAGGCTACCATGTAGCTAGTTATCAGGAAAGGAGAACCTGATCCCTGGTCCCGCCCTGCTAATCCCTTCTAGGAACCCTCATAAATAAGAGAACTTGGAGGTTGTAACATCATTTTATAGTGCTTATTGTATTGTTTGTTCTTTTTGTTTTTTTGCTACCTGATGAAGGCTGCACTGTAAAAATAGCAGCCGAAACGCGTTGTACTGTTTTTTAAAAATATTTTACAAATATATTTTATTTTTTTATTTTGAGAAAATAAATGAATTTTTATTAACATTTTTCACTTGAAGTGGATGCATTCAAAAAATCCGTAGGTGCTTAGCGCCACATTTACTTGGAGTTTTTTTCCCTTCAAAAAGAAAAAAAGTTTGGTTTGTGTTAATTGATAAAAATAAATGAAGAGAACAAACAAGAGAGAAATCTTAGACGTAAAGAATTACAAGGAGACCTTGAATGGCAGCAGAGAGGTTGGATCATCCATCATTATCCCCCTCATTTATTGTGCTTGGCGTACATAGTGCTATTATATTCGGCAGTGCTTTACAGACATTATAATTGCTGTCCCCATAGGGAATTTAGACTGTGAGCCCCAATCAAAATGTGTTTGGAATGTGGGAGGAAACCCACGCAAACACGGGGAGAACATACAAACTCCTTGCAGATGTTGTCCTTGGTGGTTGTCCTTTGTCCAGTGCATAAAAACAGTGCTAACCACTGAGCCACTGTGCTGCCCATTGCGCTTCACCAGGTCTGTCTGTGGTTTCATGAAGAGACAGAAGGATTTGCACAAGCAACATCCTGAAAAGAACTGTGATTGGTTCTCGAAGATGTTTGGAACAACCTCCTTGTCAAGTTCCTCCAAAAGCTGCATGCAGTGCACCTAGATAAAATGATGCTGTCCTAAAGCAAAGTTTAGACGAAGAACTTGGCTCTCCAAGGTAGATGCAAGAATTAGGAACATTTATTTCACAAAAGCAATCCACCGTGTACACAGGTTAACATTTCAAGCTGTTGTCAGGACTTCATCAGAAAAGATTGCAGATATATAGAACTTGATATATAGAACTTGATATCTAAAAATAAGAGCTACTCTCTCAGCACAAACCGGCATATTTTACATAGGATGAAATAAAGACCTAGGTCCATCACGTTCAACCATTCTCCACAAATCGTTTTTTTGTCACTAAATTAACCATAACCCACAATGTTATATGTACTGAGGAAATCATCCAGCCCTTGTATAAAAGCCATTATAGTGTCTGCCATTACTACCTCTTGTGGTCGGCATTCCACAGTTTGTCTGCTCTAACTGTAAAGAACTTTTTCCTATTTAGCTGCCGGAATTGCCTTTCCATAATGCCTGCCCCCTGGTCCCTCAGTACGGTCCTTGGAAGGAACAAGTCGTCATGAGCCAGTCATTTGTACTGACCACACATATATCTATACATATAAATGAGATCTCCTCTGAGGCGTCTTTTTACTAAGCTAAACAAGCCCAACTTTTCCAACCTCTCATCATATGAGAGGTCTTCCATCCCTTGTCATAATCTAGTTGCCACCTTTGGACTGACTAATTTCTGAATATCATTTTTTAAATGCAGGACTCAAAATTGGATCCCATATTCTAGATGTGGTTTCACAAGCAATTTATAAAGGGGTAACAATACGTTGTAATCGCGGGATTTTCGCTCTTTTTATACATCCTAACATCTTCTTTGCTTTTACGGCTGCTGCTTGACATGGAGTGCTGCTGCTCAGCTTACTTGTAACCAAATTACCTAAGTCCTTCTCCTGTTCTGTAGCCCTGCGTACTTTCCCATTTAATGTATATGTAGCAATAGGATTACTCCGTCCTAGGTGCATTACCTTACATTTATCTACATTAAACCTCATTTGCCAAGTGCTTGCCCATTTAGACACCTTATTCAGATCGTTTTGCAAAATTGGAATATGGCTTGAGCACACTTACCACATTCATTTTTATATAACAAATTCTTCATTTAAAGCTGCAGTCTGTTCTGAAGAAGACCCAATTACAGGCCGAAACGTTAATCTGTACATACAGTGAATTGCTTTTGTGAAATGTTACTAGTCCTTGCATCTATTTTGGAGTGCCAAGTTCTTCATCTATACTATATTTGGGGTGGAGTCCTAGAGAAGTCCTGCGCAGCGCTATGTTTTACGGCAAAGTGCGGTCACACTAAAAGTTGATTTGATTTAATTTCTCTTTTGATCATTCATTTTGCATTTTGTTAACGGATAAAACACTTTTTTTTTTACAACAATCTTACTTTGCAGTAATTTTTCTACAACTTTTGCACAGTACTGGATTTTACAACATTTTTAAAAAGTTCTGTATGGAAAATATTACGGTTATGTCCGTTTTCATCGATCCCATCAATACAATTAGTATATTTACGATTAGTCTTAAAGTCCTTGAGAAAAATTGCTTATCGGTTTAGTATATGCCACAAATTGAGCACCCATAAATAATCTGATTGATTATAGGGTGTCCTGCCCTTTAGATCCCCAGTGACAAGCTACAACCTGTTTTGGAGCACCAACATGTAGTAAGGTTTATGCCGTCAGGCACAATCCGGCAAAAAAAAAACAAAAAAACAACAACCCAGCAAAACTTGCCGCTGTATCTGTTTTTTTCGCATTGACTTGTATTAGCGCCGGATAGCCTCACGTTTCATCCTTCTTTTGCCGGATCCGTCAAAAACGTGTTTTCCGGTGGCTGGAGAAAACGTACAGAGGAACGTATTTTCTGTCTGGCTAAAAACGGATGAAACATGATGTGAAATGAGTGAATCCGGCTACCAATTTGTTTTTTTTTTTACATTGCGCATGCCCCGTAGCTGCATTTTCCGTTCTGGAGATATAGTGTCTCTCTCATCAGGTTTTCACAATTTGCAAAGGATCCGTTTTTTCACATTTAGCCGGATTGTGCCTGACGGCTAAAAACTGATGTGTGAAACAGGCCTAAATGTTCAATTCCACTGCAGCGCCTCCACAGGAGAAATGAAGAATTTCACAGTTCACAATAAGATCAATTTACTGTAATGCAAGAACAGCAAAAGAAAAGACAAGCAGCTTTGTAGATGGTGTGACCCTTATCTATTATTCTGGTCTGAATCAGACAATGCGCTAAAAGATAGAAAACCCAAGGTTCACAGATAACGCATTCCCAGATTCTTTTTTCAGAGGCCATTTAGAAAATGAAAGCAGCAATCTAAGGCTACTTTCACACTAGCGTTTTTTGACGTACGTCGCAATGCGTCGTTTTGGAGTAAAAACGCATCCTGCAAAGTTGCCCGCAGGATACGTTTTTTCTCCATAGACTTGCATTAGCGACGCATTGCGACGTATCGCCACACGTCGCATCCGTCATGTGACGGATGCATCGTGTTTTGGTGGACCGTCGGCACAAAAAAGTTCCATGTAACGTTTTTTGGTGCGTCGAGTCTGCCATTTCTGACCGCACATGCGTGGCCGGAACTCCGCCCCCTCCTCCCCAGATCTTACAATGGGGCAGCGAATGCGTTGTAAAACTGCATCCGCTGCCCACGTTGTTCTTTTTTTTCGAAGTTTGCGTTGGTACGTCGGGCCGATGCATGGCAACGGCCCCGTACCGACGCTAGTGTGAAAGTAGCCTTAATCGGTTGCTATTGCAAATCGCACAGTCAGTTAGAACCTGGCACTAATTTTGATAGGATGTTCACAATGGGAGCAAATTAACACAAACGCCAGCTCCTTCTTACGTTGAAAAAGGGAAAGAAGAAGGTTGTGGAGTGGAATGCAGGTTTCCAGATATCTCAGAGGATGGCTGTAATGCTTTGCCAGTAGAACTGCTGACAGCTAGTGATGAGTGCAAGGGCTTGTTATTAGAGTTTGCCGAGGGTGCTCGCGTATGCATCAAGTATCGCGGGTGCTCGAGTGCCATGTTCGAGCCCCCGCAGCCGTATGTTTCGTGGCTGTTAGACAGCCACAAAACATTCGGGGATTGCCAGTGTTTCTCCTCAATCCCTGCATGTTTTCAGTTTGTCTAACAGGTGCGAAACATGTGGCCATGGGAACTCGAACATGTTACTTGAGCACCCACGAGCACCCTAGGCAAATGAGTGATGAGATCTTGCGCTCATGACTACTGACAGCAAGTCCATACCAGGAAAAAGGGTCTGTCCCGTAATTACCATTTATCTCATATACTGTATCTCTAAAGATTCTCCTGAAACGTTTAAAACTTAACGCTTTATAAGCTCTAGACTATAGGTGAGCAAGGACAAACAATATTAGGCTATGGTCACACAATGCTTATTTAATACGTGAATGCCTACGTGCATTTTTTATGGCATTTTTTTCCTCTGACAAAAACACTGAACAAATAGACATGCCGCTGTTTTAAAAAAAAAAAAGTGACACCGCTCAGAAAAGGCACTCCGAGAACAACATTTTAGAAATCTCATTTAATTTTGCTGCACTACTAAAATTATCTTTTTTCCATATTAGACACACACCATGTGAACATGCCCTTACTATTGAATTAAAGCCTAGCAGGGTATGATTAACAGCACATGGTCTGTATTATGAACAATGCATAATTGAGTCATTGTAATAACAGGAGGACAGTAAGCTTGTAAAGACTTTAAGGGCCACCAGCCACTTTTATATTACAGGTCTGGATTCTGTATATTTTGATGACTGGTCACTAATTCAACATTAATTATGGCATTGCCTCATAAAGGATCATTTTCTGAGAGATCTTTTGGCAGACAGTTTTGTCGTGGACTCCTGAACCGTTTCTATTTTCAGACTTTAATGACCGTATCTTGTAACAGTATCATTGTGCAATATAGATTCATTCTTCCCCGACATTGTGCTACCGTTATTGGTGGATGCAGTGTAAAGACGTAACCAAGACTAGAAAGATAGATCTATCTACAGTTCTCAGTTCACCCACCTAAATTAATAGCTGTAGCCATCACATTGCAAACGGTGCATGGAAAAAAATAAAATATTTTCACTTAATATCACGGTATCTGGGCTGTGCTTGTAGAAATGAAGAAGCCTCAGTGGTATAAAATGAAGGTTTTATTACACCAACACATTTCCATACCGCACTGGTCCCGTTTTTAAGGTTAAAAAATCTTTTTTTTTTTACCTTGAAAAAAGTGCAAGTCATGGCCGAAACGCGTTGGCGTAATCTTAATTTTAGACCATTGAGGACTCTTCTTTTCCACAAGTGCAGCCCAAATACCGTGATCTCTCCATTAAAGTGTATTGCTATCTGAAATAATTTTTCCTCAGCAGCGGATTCTGAGGTTCTTATAGACGTTGTGACCAATACACAACTACTATCACTCTCACCGTCTCATTTCTCTTGCGGTACTTCCCTATTGTGCACTTCTGTACAAACCAGAGCTCAGCAAAAAGTCTTTTCGATATCCAGAAACAGATCAAATAGAAAAAAAATTATATTCATTTCACACTGAAAAAAAAAAAAAACACGACATGATAAAAAAGGCAAAGAATACAAGGAGACTTTCCTATGCATTTTGATCTATAAATTTTAATAGCAAAGAATAGAAATTGCAACAAAAAAAATTAATGTGTATTACTGTCACCACAATTAATTATCGTTATTTTGATATAAAAATGATAAAAGTGCATTTTGTTTTACTGTAATTTCCCTTCATTGCATCATTTAGATTTTTTGATGCTCATTTGTTGTATCTTGGGGAATGGTCCGCTGTCATTTACATCACTTCCTTTCAAACCTATAAGACGGAATTTCTCATTTTGAAAAATTGCTATACCTAAGAACCTGAGAGCCCAAAACGCGTAGGTTAGTCTCCTAAGATTCCATGCCTTGCATCATGTTTTTTTAAGAATGCGACATAAAAGTAATTGTTATTAATTTTTTTACATGTTTTGCGAAATACTGAAAAGACTTTAAAAAAAAAAATAACAAAGTATAACATGGTACTGATTTGAAAGGAAAAATCAAAGTCTGCACACATACTTAGGCTTTGCTCACACACAGCGTTTTTCACAGATTTTTTTTTTGTTCTACAACCAAACCTGCTCTCTTGGCATTAAATATGTTACATTCAAATTGCCCTTTTTGTGGCGCATTTAACTATAATTTTTTGGGTGCGGATTAATAGTAGACAAAGCACACATATGTATATGTTTAAAAAGGGTTACGGTAGTTTAATTCACAAAAAAATGCCATGAAAACTTGTGGCTTACTTGCAGTGTTTTTTCACTTTCTCATTACTTTCTAAGGGTGAAAAAAAAAAATACTGCGCAAACACTGAAAGAATGGACAAGCTGCAGATTTATCACTGCCGTTCTCAAATTCAGTTCAGAAAAAAAAAAAAAAACAAGCGTGTGCATATGATTTCTAAAATCTGATCGCTTTTAATTTACATTTAAAAAAAAAAAAATCAGCATGTGAACAGAGAATTAGGGAGGCTTTGTTGTATTGTTTTACCAGTGAGCTGCATTTGCTAGTACAGTAGTAGATGGTTGCCCTTCAAGAAACTGATAAGTGAGTACCGTACTTTTCTGCTAAATACATACACTCATTGACCATATCCATGGATTCCTGGCGAAACCTCATTTAAGAAATGGCTTTCTTTGAATATAAGGAAGTTCCACCCAACAAATGACAGACCAAGCAGAGTTAGCCCCAGCAGGGTGTTTTTTTTAAATAAAGTATTTCCTAGACTGCATCACTGCACAAAAATGAAGGACAAGAGCCACTAAAGACTCTTCCTTATCAAGGTCAGCAGAAAGTCAATCCATTTACAAGCATGGGCCAAAGAATGTGCAAATACTGGTTTTCCATCTGATAGACATCTGCAAGGTGCTACATTCTTATCTTCTACATTCTGAAACTCATACCCCACTATGTTCCCACAGAGCCACCAGTGGATGGTTAACAGAAGTAAAGGTACCTTCACATTAAGCGACGCTGCAGCGATACCGACAACGATCCGGATCGCTGCAGCGTCGCTGTTTGGTCGCTGGAGAGCTGTCACACAGACCGCTCTCCAGCGACCAACGATGCCGGTAACCAGGGTAAACATCGGGTAACTAAGCGCAGGGCCGCGCTTAGTAACCCGATGTTTACCCTGGTTACCATCCTAAAAGTAAAAAAAAAACAAACGCTACATACTTACCTACAGCCGTCTGTCCTCCAGCGCTGTGCTCTGCACTCCTCCTGTACTGTCTGTGTGAGCACAGCGGCCGGAAAGCAGAGCGGTGACGTCACCGCTCTGCTTTCCGGCTGACCGACGCTCACAGCCAGTACAGGAGGAGTGCAGAGCACAGCGCTGGAGGACAGACGGCTGTAGGCAAGTATGTACTGTTTGTTTTTTTTTACTTTTAGGATGGTAACCAGGGTAAACATCGGGTTACTAAGCGCGGCCCTGCGCTTAGTTACCCGATGTTTACCCTGGTTACCAGTGAAGACATCGCTGGATCGGTGTCACACACGCCGATCCAGCGACAAAATAAAGTTCTGGACTTTATTCAGCGACCAACGATCGTTGGTCGCTGTCACACAACGATTTCATTAACGATATCGTTGCTACGTCACAAAAAGCAACGATATCGTTAACAATATCGTTATGTGTGAAGGTACCTTTAGTTTTGCTAAGGAACCATAGGATTTCTAAGAATTTTGCAACTACCTCCACATGTAACATCAAGACAATTACTTAAAAATGAATATCCACTTATCCAAAAATTGCAGCTCTTGGAATCTGTTTACATGTTATATACTCAATGGCTCTGCATGAATCCCATTTATTTGGGCTTTAGACAGAATATGCTCTGCACCCTGGCGAGAGCAAAAAAAGGCCAAAATGTAGTGTGAAATTAGTCTTAAGCTGGGTTCACATTACGTTACAGGCATCCGTTAGACGGACTACGTTACACCGTGGCATAACGCGGTGTAACGCAGTCCGTTAATGTAGCCATTGAGTTCAATGTTGAGGGACGCGAGCTGCAGCGTTTCCGGGTCCGTCACTGCTAGAGCAGATAGAGCATCTGCTAGCTCTATCTGCGCTAGCGATGTGACACATCGGCACTTGCGTTAACAGCAGCCCATTAACGCATGTGTTGAACGGGCTGCTGCTAACGCAATGTGAACCTTTGGGTAAGCAAAACCTGATCTCTTGGCAAGAAAGAAGCTACAGAAAAAAAGCATGTTTTGTAGGTTTTTCTCGCATTTTTTCCTGCAGTTTTGGCATGCTAGATTGGTCTCTTGTGCATCCTGATAAAGTTTAGCGTTGGAAAAAAGAAAAAAAAAACTCCTATTCCACAGAATCAGGTTTTGGCACACAAAAAAAAATGCAGCAAAATCCTGATGACAAAAAAACAAACAAACAAACAAACAACAAAATATGTGTGCATGAGATTTCTGAACTCAGACTTTTCGGATGGTGTAAAACGCAACTGACAATTTGCATAAAAAAACCCTAGTGTGAACTTAGTCTAACACAGAAAGTGGAAACAAGTTGACGATTACCAACCAACGACAATTTCTCCTAACAAAAGAGCATTTGTCTTTTGATTTGCTTTAGGCTATGTGCACACGTTGCAGATTTGGGTGCAGAATTTTCTGCACAAAATCTGCAGCTCCTGGCAGAAAAAGCAGGTGCAGATTTCATGCATTTTTATGGGGATTTTGTGCGTTTTTGTTGCAGATTTTATGCGTTTTTTACCCATGCGGATTTCTATAATGGAAGGGTGCAGAAACACTGCAGATCCACACAAAAGTAGTGACATGCTCCTTCTTTCAATCCGCTGCGTTTTCCATGCGGAATTTTCCGCACCAATAGCACAACATTTTTTTCTTATTGATTTACATTGCACTGTAAATCACTTTGCGGATCTGCAGCGTTTCTGCGCAGAAAAAAAACGCAGTAAATCCGCACCGTGTGCACATAGCCTAAAAGTTCGCCATTATCGGCACAATCTTTTTTTTCACAATCAAAGCACCCATACAATGACAATTGGTGGGAGGAAGGCCAATAAATCATTTTCCACATTATGACATGGCTGACAAAGAAAAAGACAAAAAACACACAGTTTCTCAAGTTGTATGATCAGGAGCGCGCCGCTGCTCCTCCTCCAGGGTTCCTGGGGACAACATGCTCAATGGTTGCTAGCTTGGACCAGCTGCTCGATTGTGACGCTAGTCTCAACGGAGCGCTCTTCCATGCTGCTGGCAGAGGCTACTTTCTCTCCAAGTAACATGGTAGAGATGTAGGAGACTGAAGTTGGCTGGATTGTTGGATCTGGCCACCTTCAGAGTGCAACGAGCAAGACCTAAAACAGAGTCTGCTAGGAGAATGCACTGGAATTCTCCCTATTCCTCCAATATTTCCATGACTCTACACAAGACCTTCTTCAAAACCACAGCTAGATGGTTTTTCTCCCCAGTTAGGATTGCTCACCTTAACAATGATAGTTCTCCTATGTGCTGGAGGAGCTGTGGTCAACCGGGCACCCTACTTAATATTCTTTTGAATCGGTCCCAAAGTTATTACCCTATGGAATTGGGTTTCCTCTCTGGACAACCGAAATATCACGATCAGCCCACAAATAGCCCTCTTATCAATAGAGTTGGAAAACATCTACTCTACCTTCAGACAACTCCTAATGCACATATTCCTGGTAGTAAAAAAAGGTTATCTCTTTCCTTTGGAACGAAACATTACCAACTAGATTCTGCAATATTATTGATAAAATCTCTCCACAGATCCCTAGAACTTAGAGACGTCATTAGAAACAATTTCTACCAGAAATACTTTTTTTTTTAAAATGGGACAGCTAGATCTCAAATTTTCCCTAAACATACATTTAAACTTGGAGGTGTCCATACTGCCCTTTCATCTCCTTTCTGTGAATTTGGTACTCTTACGTAAATTAACCCTATTACACCCTTTGCTCTGCTGTATGGATATAAAAAGTTGTTTAGATGTTGAATATATTGTTATTGTTTATAACACACCATGATAAACTACCGTAAGTCCTCCTTATGCTTCCCTTCCTTTCCTACCCGTTATTGAACAACTTACAGCTCCACCCATTTTCCCCTTTCTAGTCTTCCCCTTATTTATATTTTAAAAATTCAATAAACATTTTTGGACAACAAAAACGGACATCAAATACTGACTAAATAAACGCTGAATGTGTCAACGTGGCCATGGGCCTTAACGCGATGTTCAACCTACAATGCAATAACAAGTTAATGGGATTTTGCGAAACCCCGTTTACATAAGACTAAATCGGAGCAGATTTTTGGGCATGCAGATTAATTTTAAAATCCACAGCATGCCCTAAACAGCACAGAGTTCATCCTTGCTCCACACGGCCTTACAACACTTGGCTGCTATAATGGAGCTGAATCTGCCTCTATTTAAAATCCTATCATCTGAAGCCCTAACCCATATTCCAATGCCAGCATTGCTATTGTTTTCGGTTCACAGCCTTTTCTATGGGGAAAACCTGCTGACAAACAAGTCCCTTGTATAGATAACCAAAATTTGATAGTGTAATCTGTGGGCGGCTGCAAACCATATACTCAGCTGAATGAAAAGGAACTTCCATTTATTACATGTTGCATCAGCAGATCTACATTACGTTCTTCAGATGCTCATGTGATTTCCTAAATGTCACTTTTTCACCCAACGGTCTCTGACAAAACACATTTGCTAAATCTTATCATATTATGCATATTTTACACACACAAAAACATAAAACAAAGTTTATTTGTTTAAATAGTTAGCAATTATTTTTTTTTATTATTATTATTACTGGTAGAGGCGAGTGTTTGATGTGGAAGATTTTCTGCACCAATTAGATAAATGTATTTTTTTCATTATGTTTAGTGCAGTTATTATTATTATTTTTTTTTTTACATACGAGTGTATATATCGCATTTTTTTCCCGTTGAGGTTTCTTTTTGGCATGTCAAGTTTTAAAGAAAACTACGTTGTTTTGGAAACTTCCTGTTTTTTGGAGTTGATAAAGCATGTACAGGTTACATTCATTATTACAGCGATTCCGCTGCAGAATCGCAATACTAACGCCTGTGCAAAATCTGCAGATAAAAACCGCACATCTCATTCAAGTCAAAAATTTGCAAATAAAAAAATGAATTTGCTGCAAGAGACTTTGACATGATGGCGACTTCAAAATAGCACCGTAGGTCAATTTCCAAAGCGTTCACACCTTTAGCACCTGTATGGAATGGAAGTGAGACGTGCATGCAAATGGTAGACACATGACGGAGTTTCAGATATCAGTACAAATTTTATTTCAAAGGAAAAAAAGGATATGAACGTTTTTTGGTTTTTTTTATTGCCTATTCAAGGTTTTTTTCTGATTTTAGAAAACCCCTTTAAGGGTATGTTCAGATGGGTCGAATATGCGGCAGATTCTCTATCAGAAAAAGCTCTGCATAGTCCAATACCAAAAGCACTGACGGTATTTCACAAAGTCTCGTCCTGAAAGTCTGGAGAGAGTCTGAAGATGCGGATGTCAGATCTATGAATCTATGATACATCAATATATGCTGTGAATTTTTAACTGCAGAATTCACAGTTTGCAATGCAAAGCTTTCAGAAGCAGGCCTGTCCTGCGCTGACATCCCCTCAGCCTTAATCCTGTACATTTTATGTTACGGTATTTGGATTAGTTTGTGTCTATTTTGTTAACATTTATTAGGAAGTTTTGTTTATAGACTGTACCTGTTCAAGAAGGCATTTCCAAAGCTGTTCAATTTTCGGAATGGCTTTTTAGGGTCAACAACCAATGCATTTCCAGGTATACTCCCTTCTTTCTCACCATGCATTACGGCAATGAATGAGTCAGTGGTGGGCTCTGGTCCTATTCGCATTCCTGGAAAATCTTGTTCTAGCAGGTATCTGGTAAACAAGGAGAGAACAATAAACTTTTATTATTCAATGATAACAATTCAAGTGCTCCGATAACAGAACTACTGATACATAGTATTACACAGAGGTCAGGGTGGGAAGGAGAATGATCAAATAGCAGGTTACAAAGTAGCGGGAAACCATGTTTGTTCTAGTGTATAGAAAAAAAACTACAATTGTTTTAAATGCTGTAATCCTCCCAATTGAGGTCAATAGTGGAAAAATGCAACAGATAAAGCAAGAATAAACATGGGCCCGATTCATCAAGATCGGTGATTTCCTTACAAGTCATGATGAGGAGGCATGTAGGAGTCAGAAGCATTTGACAAGTAACGTGTGGCTACGTGCGCAGTCTTTGGAGTAAGATTTTTCGAATTAGATGAGTTGTAGTGTGTCATTCTTGTCCATTTTGTTGGAGCTGGGAGAAACTAACATGAAATTGCTAAAAGTCACAACATTTTTGTGCAACTCCCGAGTCGCGCATAAACTTTACGATTTTTCTAAGATAATTTCCCCATATGCTGGTCAAACGACTTTGGTGAATAACGGCCACTGAGCACTCTGTCTGCGAAGACCCCTATACACATCGAGTGAGAACAACCTACCACACGGATTGAACGACAGTCTAATGTGTGTGGGGGGTCTCCCAACTTTCACCCCGACAGATGATGTAGGGGGGAGAGAAGAATTCATCTTGTTATATTTGCAGTGATTGATAGTTTTCTTCTCCCTGGAGAAAAGTCAGTGCCAGAAGAGTATGGCAGTGACTGTCACAAATTACACAGGAATGCTAAGATAAGCTAAGCTTTCCAGTTTGTGGGGGAAGTCGGGGAGAGTCGAGAGAGATAGCTGTCAGATGGTTTGGCATATAACCCATTGTTTATGGGAGCCCTTACACATGCAAAATTTATTCCAGATTTGCAGTGTATTGGATAAGGGGAGCAGAACTAAAATGTAATTCAAATATGTTGCCATTTTAGATTACATGAAAATGCAGCTTAATATGGATTTATTTTAGGGTAGGTGCACTACCCTCTCCCCCCCCGAGCACTAGAGGTTACTGTCGAAATCTATGGTAAAGCAGTATTCCAAAAGATTCCCGACAGAGCCCACACTTTTTTGTGCTTGTCTGAAGAAAACAAAACAAACCAACAAAAATAAACCACACAAGTACTGTCAGGACAGAGCCCAGATAGAGAGCTCAGTGAGTGAACGGCTCCAATGTTGTCCTGTCGGAATAGTGCTTATCGGGGCTCACAACAGAAACTTCCATGTAGTCCTCGGAGGAGAGTACTGTGTGTGAACTTAACCTTATTTTTTGGTGGGTAGGAGGCAACACCATGACGTCTTAAACTCCAAAATGCTCCATTCCTCTTTCCTTAAGCATCTTCCATGGGAGAAGAGTTCAGAAGTTACCGTAAATCTTTGCCCAATTCTGCCAAAATTTCAGACTTTAGCAAATTTATCTCATTTCGTTTTTGCCTTTTATGGTTTTCAATCAGGACAAGTAATGGCAGTTATTAAAACTGTTATACAAGTTAGCATTTAGGAAACGGGGGGGGGGGGGGGGGGCTTGGAAGACAAATTAATTCCCCTCTCTCAATTTTGTTTATACACATATGCAATTCTACAAAATTGGATGAAAACAAATGAAAGAGCAGTGATGATATCCACCCACAAACAGACAAATGAGACAGATGTGAATAAAGAATGAAACTAAAGCTCTACACCAAGTCACATAATGGTAACCTTTGACCATCAAAACGATAAGGAGGGCAGCATCTGATAACTGCTTATATTTGCAGTTCCCCTTCCGCCAAAAAGTTTAGACTCCTCAGGACTAGCATGTCCTGAGCCTGAACTTCGTCATACAAGATTACTCTTCTGCAGCTTGATAAATACTATGGTAATTCAATTTATCTGTCACACGCTAACAATGTTTATTCCTATTCAGAGGAACATGGAATTTCAGAAGCGGAAAATAATTATACAAAACTCACAATTACCTGGTTTGAAGGACATGGTTAATAATAGTGCTGAGAACACAGGCATGGTCATCAGCACAGAGTTAGGATCAAAGGATAGGGAGACCTTGGATTAATAAGACTAAGGAAGGACAATACCAGTTTAATTACGGTACTTGGAAGGAAAAGAAAATGAAAAAAAAAAAAAAGGAGAGCAGCCGAAGTATTTTTTTCCACCCCGTTACAGTAGTTTAATGTCAGCCAGTTCATCAACTAGCAGAAAAGACATCAGAAAGTGAACAAATTACCAAACAACATAAGGTCAAAAAATAAAAATAATAAAAAAAACAAATTATGTAGATCAGGAATTGATATACTGTAACCCATTTTTAACGCCAAGTATATCAGTGATGGTTTGGACCCAGAGACCCCGACTGATAGCACATCTCATGATTGAGACCTCACAGAGGACTAGGGGGTGTAACACTGTAACCAGAGTAAGACATGGGTTGGGGGGGGGGGTACTTTGAAGAATCTAATACATATTCTGGGTTTTGTTTATTTTCATTTGTTTCTTTTCTCCTTGTGTTTGGTCTATCCTAATCACAAAGGATGATAAGTCCCTTATCTCTCATAGTAAAGTAGACAAACCAGTCCTGCCCAGTCCTTGCAGCTCTCTATAGGAGCATTACCTATATAAATACCCCCTTTTAAGACTTTAACTGGTTAACTCCTTCTAGACAGCCACAGTACATGGAAGTTGCACATCAGCTGTGGGAGAATGAAGCAGGCTCAGGCGTCAGGAGTCCACATTATATCTGGCAGATAATTGCTGTATTAAACAGTTGGCATCTGCCATAGCAGAGACCAGACCTAAGCTGTGAGCCCCTTAAATGCTGCTGGCAATCTGACAGTGGCTTTTATAAAGCACTAGATGGTGGCCCGATTCTAACGCATCGGGTATTCTAGAAGATGTATGTAGTTTATTTATGAAGATTTCAGAATAATGCAATGAATACACAGGATTCGGCCAGCCGGGCGCGACCAATTAGCGAAGCGTGGTTCAAATCCTGTGCCAATTCGCGGCCGGACTGCGCCTGTTGCTGACTGTACGCGGCCGTCCGGCTGCGACCAATAAGGCTACTTTCACACTAGCGTTTTTTGTAATACGTCGCAATGCGTCGTTCATGGGAAAAAGCACATCCTGCAAAGTTGTTTGCAGGATGCGTTTTTGCCCCATAGATTAACATTAGCGACGCATTGCCACACGTCGCAACCGTCGTGCGATGGTTGCGCCGTGTTGTGGCGGACCGCCGGGAGCAAAAAACGCTACATGTAACGTTTTTTGCTGCCGACGGACCGCTTTTTCCGACCGCGTATGCGCGGCCGGAACTCCGCCCCCAACTCCCCGCACCTCACGATGGGGCAGCGGATGCGATGAAAATCTGCATTAGCTGCACCCGTTGTGCGGCGCAAACAACGCTTGCGTCGGTAACCTCGGCCCGACGCACTGCGACGGGCCGAGCCCGACGCTAGTGTGAAAGTAGCCTAAGTGAAGCCAGGGCCAGATGCAGGTTTTTCAGGGCCCCCGGGCAAAAGAGTCTCACAGCCCACGTAGCATATAACACAGCCCACGCAGTATATAACACAGCCCACGCAGTATATTGCAATGTGGGTACTATATCGTTGTTAAAAAAAAAGAAATAAAATAAAAAATAGTTACCGTATATACTCACCTTCCGGCGGCCCCCGGATCCAGCCCAGGCCTTTAGCGATGCTCCTCGCAACACTCCGTTCCCAGTAATGCCTTGCGGCAACAACCCGTGATGTAGCTGTCTCGCGAGACCGCTACCTCATAATCTCGCGAGGCCGCACGTCATCACGGGTCGTTGCCACAATCTATTCTTGGGACCTGAGCGTTGCGAGGAGCGGGAAAGGCTGCCGTGGACACCGAAAGGTGAGAATATAATGATTTCTTTTTTAATTATTATTTTTAACATGCATAGGCAGCATCAATAGTAAAAAGTTGGTCACACAGGGTTAATGGCAGCGTTAACGGACTGCGTTACACCGCGTTATGCCGTAGTGTAACACAGTCCGTTTAACAGACTGCTAAAACGCTATGTGGGCGTTGACTCTAGAATATGTATGTAGTTTATTTATGAAGTTTTCAGAATAATGCAATTTATGCACAGGATTCGTCCGGCCGGGTGCGACCAATTAGCGAAGCGTGGTTCAAATTCTGCGCCAAGTCGCGGCCAGACTGCGCCAGTCGCTGATTGTTCGTGGCTGGGCATGACCAATCAGTAAAGCCAGGGCCTGCTCCAGGTTTTTGAGGGCCCCGGGCGAAAGAGTCTCAGTGGGCCCCCCTCTTTAACACATACCACGATTCATGATGCACAGATACAGCAGAGAAATATAGCACAGCCAAGTAGCATACAGCCCACGTAGTATATAACACAGCCCACATAGTAAATAGCCCAGCCACGTACTATATTGCCCAGCCACGTACTATATTGCACAACGACGTACTATATTGCACAACGACGTACTATATTGCATTAGAAGCTCATTAAACGCCTCCGTCCCGAGCAGTCATGTACAGTATGGGGGGATCCTGCAGCCCACCCCCTGACTGCTCCATACCATACACTGCCCTCTGTCGCGCTCACTATTATCCTGTGCATTTCTCCATCATCGTTACCCCATGTTACACTTGTCACCCCCCACTACAGAGTAGCAGGGCAGCCAATGTCACCCCCTCCCGGACCCTAATGGCAGCAGGAAATGTCTGCTCCTCTATTGGGTTGGAACCTGATTTAATCGAGGAATAATGTGGATTTGTTGCCGGTGGCTGCAGGGGAAGGGTTAAGTGATGCCATGTCCTTGGTGGGAGCAGTGGCAGCTGCTGGGACCTGGACAGACACAACCAATGTTGCTGTGACTGCACAGTGTGACCTGGAGGAGAGAAGCGGAGACTCCGGAGCAGAAATCACCCACATGCCAGCACTGGGCAGAGTCCCTCCAGTCACCAGCCTGGGGCCACGGGGCCCCAACGTACAGCCCACAGCTCAGATTTATCCATGGCAGCAGCTCCCCTTCCTCCTGGCATCTGGTTAACCCCATTTATGCGGGTCGGATTGTTATCTTTAAGGTTCAGCAATAACCTTCATACAGATGGGAAGGGGTTAAGCTTCTTCCTACCCCACTGGTGCAGGTTTGGTGCAGCATACATGTATTCTGGGTGAGCTGGGCGGCTACAGGCTGCACCCCACCAGCTGCTCCTCCAGACATCACCCACATTTTTAGGCAGCGGAGACAGACAGCAGCAGACTGAGCCACAACTGCAACCACTGCTGGATACCATAACACTCACTCAGTCACTGGTAGGACTGAGCTCCGGAATCTGCCTGATAAACTTCAGCACTGTCTGCAGCCACCCAGGGGGGAGAGCAGAGAAGTGCTCTCTCCACCACAATGTCACACTGGCTGCCTTCTGTTAACCCCTATGTGTGCCTGCCTGGCTGCACTGACTGAGTGAGAAGATGCTTGTGTCAGAGCTGGCACAAAGGGGTTAAGAGAACGCAGCCAGCAGTGACTTTGTGGGGGGAGAGAGCATGTTATCTCCTGCTCTGCTCTCCCAGCTTTATCTATGACAGCGTGAGTGGGCCCCCCCCTCTCCCCAGGGCCCCGGCATTTGCCCGCTGTGCCAGGTGCTGACGCCGGCCCTGTGACTCCCCTTCCCCCCCCCCCGATCGAGATGGATCACTATAACATATGTCCTCTCTGCCCTGCCTGATTGAGATGTCACCATGACAAGTGTTCCCTCACCCCGATGGAGATGTCACCATAGCACAGGTGTCCCCCACCACATGATGGATATATCACCATAACATAAGTGTACCCCCCGCCTGATGGAGATGTCATCATGACACAGGTGTCCCCCCCGCCTGATGGAGATGCCACCATAACACAGGTGTCCCCCCCCCGCCTGATGGAGATGTCACCATAACACAGGTGTCCCCCCCGCCTGATGGAGATGTCACCATAGCACAGGTGTCCCCCACCACATGATGTATATATCACCATAACACAAGTGTACCCCCCGCCTGATGGAGATGTCATCATGACACAGGTGTCCCCCCGCCTGATGGAGATGTCACCATAACACAGGTGTCCCCCCCCGCCTGATGGAGATGTCACCATAACACAGGTGTCCCCCCCCCCCCCGCCTGATGGAGATGTCACCATAACACAGGTGTCCCCCCCGCCTGATGGAGATGTCACCATAACAGGTGTCCCCCCCGCCTGATGGAGATGTCCCCATAACACAGGTGTCCCCCACCACATGATGGAGATATCACCATAACAAAGGTGTACCCCCCGCCTGATGGAGATATCACCATGACAAGTGTTCCCCCACCCCGATGGAGATGTCACCATAGCACAGGTGTCCCCCACCACATGATGGAGATATCACCATAACACAGGTGTCCCACCCGCCTGATGGAGATGTCACCATAGCACAAGTGTCCCCAGCCTGATGGAGATGTCACCATAACACAGGTGTCCCCCCGCCCGATGGAGATGTCACCATAACACAGGTGTCCCCCCCCCCGCCTGATGAAGATGTCACAAGTGTCCCCCGCCTGATGGAGATGTCACCATAACACAGGTGTCCCCCCCCGCCTGATGGAGATGTCACCATAACACAGGTGTGTCCCCCCCCCCACTTGATGGAGATGTCACCATGACACAGGTGTCCCCCCAGTCTGATGGAGATGTCACCATAACACAGGTGTCCCCCCCCCGCCTGATGGAGATGTCACCATAGCACAAGTGTCCCCCGCCTGATGGAGATGTCACCATAACACGTGTCCCCCCCGCCTGATGGAGATGTCACCATAACACAGGTGTCCCCCCCCCCGCCTGATGGAGATGTCACCATAACACAGGTGTCCCCCCCGCCCGATGGAGATGTCACCATGACACAGGTGTCCCCCCGCCCGATGGAGATGTCACCATAGCACAAGTGTCCCCCCGCCCGATGGAGATGTCACCATAACACAGGTGTCCCCCCGATCTGATGGATTTGTCACAGGTGTCCCCCCGGTCTGATGGAGATGTCACCATAACACAGGTGTCCCCCCGATCTGATGGAGATGTCACCATAACACAGGTGTCCCCCGCCTGATGGAGATGTCACCATAACACAGGTGTCCCCCGCCTGATGGAGATGTCACCATAACACAGGTGTCCCCCGCCTGATGGAGATGTCACCATAACAGGTGTCCCCCGCCTGATGGAGATGTCACCATAACACAGGTGTCCCCCGCCTGATGGAGATGTCACCATAACACAGGTGTCCCCCGCCTGATGGAGATGTCACCATAACAGGTGTCCCCCGCCTGATGGAGATGTCACCATAACACGTGTCCCCCGCCTGATGGAGATGTCACCATAACACAGGTGTCCCCCGCCTGATGGAGATGTCACCATAACACAGGTGTCCCCCGCCTGATGGAGATGTCACCATAACACAGGTGTCCCCCGCCTGATGGAGATGTCACCATAACACAGGTGTCCCCCGCCTGATGGAGATGTCACCATAACACAGGTGTCCCCCGCCTGATGGAGATGTCACCATAACACAGGTGTCCCCCGCCTGATGGAGATGTCACCATAACACAGGTGTCCCCCGCCTGATGGAGATGTCACCATAACACAGGTGTCCCCCGCCTGATGGAGATGTCACCATAACACAGGTGTCCCCCGCCTGATGGAGATGTCACCATAACACAGGTGTCCCCCGCCTGATGGAGATGTCACCATAACACAGGTGTCCCCCGCCTGATGGAGATGTCACCATAACACAGGTGTCCCCCGCCTGATGGAGATGTCACCATAACACAGGTGTCCCCCGCCTGATGGAGATGTCACCATAACACAGGTGTCCCCCGCCTGATGGAGATGTCACCATAACACAGGTGTCCCCCGCCTGATGGAGATGTCACCATAACACAGGTGTCCCCCGCCTGATGGAGATGTCACCATAACACAGGTGTCCCCCGCCTGATGGAGATGTCACCATAACACAGGTGTCCCCCGCCTGATGGAGATGTCACCATAACACAGGTGTCCCCCGCCTGATGGAGATGTCACCATAACACAGGTGTCCCCCGCCTGATGGAGATGTCACCATAACACAGGTGTCCCCCGCCTGATGGAGATGTCACCATAACACAGGTGTCCCCCCGGTCTGATGGAGATGTCACCATAACACAGGTGTCCCCCCGCCTGATGGAGGAGATGTCACCATAACACAGGTGTCCCCCCGATCTGATGGATTTGTCACAGGTGTCCCCCCGATCTGATGGATTTGTCACAGGTGTCCCCCCGGTCTGATGGAGATGTCACCATAACACAGGTGTCCCACCGCTTGATGGAGATGTCACCATAACACAGGTGTCCCCCGCCTGATGGAGATGTCACCATAACACAGGTGTCCCCCGCCTGATGGAGATGTCACCATAACACAGGTGTCCCCCGCCTGATGGAGATGTCACCATAACACAGGTGTCCCCCGCCTGATGGAGATGTCACCATAACAGGTGTCCCCCGCCTGATGGAGATGTCACCATAACACAGGTGTCCCCCGCCTGATGGAGATGTCACCATAACACAGGTGTCCCCCGCCTGATGGAGATGTCACCATAACACAGGTGTCCCCCCGCCCGATGGAGATGTCACCATAGCACAAGTGTCCCCCCGCCTGATGGAGATGTCACCATAACACAGGTGTCCCCCGCCTGATGGAGGAGATGTCACCATAACACAGGTGTCCCCCCGATCTGATGGATTTGTCACAGGTGTCCCCCCGGTCTGATGGAGATGTCACCATAACACAGGTGTCCCCCCGCCTGATGGAGATGTCACCATAACACAGGTGTCCCCCGCCTGATGGAGATGTCACCATAACACAGGTGTCCCCCGCCTGATGGAGGAGATGTCACCATAACACAGGTGTCCCCCCGATCTGATGGATTTGTCACAGGTGTCCCCCCGGTCTGATGGAGATGTCACCATAACACAGGTGTCCCACCGCCTGATGGAGATGTCACCATAACACAGGTGTCCCCCGCCTGATGGAGATGTCACCATAACACAGGTGTCCCCCGCCTGATGGAGATGTCACCATAACACAGGTGTCCCCCGCCTGATGGAGATGTCACCATAACACAGGTGTCCCCCGCCTGATGGAGATGTCACCATAACACAGGTGTCCCCCGCCTGATGGAGATGTCACCATAACACAGGTGTCCCCCGCCTGATGGAGATGTCACCATAACACAGGTGTCCCCCGCCTGATGGAGATGTCACCATAACACAGGTGTCCCCCCGCCTGATGGAGATGTCACCATAACACAGGTGTCCCCCGCCTGATGGAGATGTCACCATAACACAGGTGTCCCCCGCCTGATGGAGATGTCACCATAACACAGGTGTCCCCCACCTGATGGAGATGTCACCATAACACAGGTGTCCCCCGCCTGATGGAGATGTCACCATAAAACGGGTGTCCCCCGTCTGATGGAGATGTCACCATAACACAGGTGTCCCCCGTCTGATGGAGATGTCACCATAACACAGGTGTCCCCCCGCCCAATGGAGATGTCACCATAGCACAAGTGTCCCCCGCCTGATGGAGGAGATGTCACCATAACACAGGTGTCCCCCCGATCTGATGGATTTGTCACAGGTGTCCCCCCGGTCTGATGGAGATGTCACCATAACACAGGTGTCCCACCGCTTGATGGAGATGTCACCATAACACAGGTGTCCCCCGCCTGATGGAGATGTCACCATAACACAGGTGTCCCCCGCCTGATGGAGATGTCACCATAACACAGGTGTCCCCCGCCTGATGGAGATGTCACCATAACACGAGTGTCCCCCCCGCCTGATGGAGATGTCACCATAACACAGGTGTCCCCCGCCTGATGGAGATGTCACCATAACACGAGTGTCCCCCCGCCTGACGGAGATGTCACCATAACACAGGTGTCCCCCGCCTGATGGAGATGTCACCATAACACAGGTGTCCCCCGCCTGATGGAGATGTCACCATAACACAGGTGTCCCCCGCCTGATGGAGATGTCACCATAACACAGGTGTCCCCCCGGTCTGATGGAGATGTCACCATAACACAGGTGTCCCCCCGCCTGATGGAGGAGATGTCACCATAACACAGGTGTCCCCCCGATCTGATGGATTTGTCACAGGTGTCCCCCCGATCTGATGGATTTGTCACAGGTGTCCCCCCGGTCTGATGGAGATGTCACCATAACACAGGTGTCCCACCGCTTGATGGAGATGTCACCATAACACAGGTGTCCCCCGCCTGATGGAGATGTCACCATAACACAGGTGTCCCCCGCCTGATGGAGATGTCACCATAACACAGGTGTCCCCCGCCTGATGGAGATGTCACCATAACACAGGTGTCCCCCGCCTGATGGAGATGTCACCATAACAGGTGTCCCCCGCCTGATGGAGATGTCACCATAACACAGGTGTCCCCCGCCTGATGGAGATGTCACCATAACACAGGTGTCCCCCGCCTGATGGAGATGTCACCATAACACAGGTGTCCCCCCGCCCGATGGAGATGTCACCATAGCACAAGTGTCCCCCCGCCTGATGGAGATGTCACCATAACACAGGTGTCCCCCGCCTGATGGAGGAGATGTCACCATAACACAGGTGTCCCCCCGATCTGATGGATTTGTCACAGGTGTCCCCCCGGTCTGATGGAGATGTCACCATAACACAGGTGTCCCCCCGCCTGATGGAGATGTCACCATAACACAGGTGTCCCCCGCCTGATGGAGATGTCACCATAACACAGGTGTCCCCCGCCTGATGGAGGAGATGTCACCATAACACAGGTGTCCCCCCGATCTGATGGATTTGTCACAGGTGTCCCCCCGGTCTGATGGAGATGTCACCATAACACAGGTGTCCCACCGCCTGATGGAGATGTCACCATAACACAGGTGTCCCCCGCCTGATGGAGATGTCACCATAACACAGGTGTCCCCCGCCTGATGGAGATGTCACCATAACACAGGTGTCCCCCGCCTGATGGAGATGTCACCATAACACAGGTGTCCCCCGCCTGATGGAGATGTCACCATAACACAGGTGTCCCCCGCCTGATGGAGATGTCACCATAACACAGGTGTCCCCCGCCTGATGGAGATGTCACCATAACACAGGTGTCCCCCGCCTGATGGAGATGTCACCATAACACAGGTGTCCCCCCGCCTGATGGAGATGTCACCATAACACAGGTGTCCCCCGCCTGATGGAGATGTCACCATAACACAGGTGTCCCCCGCCTGATGGAGATGTCACCATAACACAGGTGTCCCCCACCTGATGGAGATGTCACCATAACACAGGTGTCCCCCGCCTGATGGAGATGTCACCATAAAACGGGTGTCCCCCGTCTGATGGAGATGTCACCATAACACAGGTGTCCCCCGTCTGATGGAGATGTCACCATAACACAGGTGTCCCCCCGCCCAATGGAGATGTCACCATAGCACAAGTGTCCCCCGCCTGATGGAGGAGATGTCACCATAACACAGGTGTCCCCCCGATCTGATGGATTTGTCACAGGTGTCCCCCCGGTCTGATGGAGATGTCACCATAACACAGGTGTCCCACCGCTTGATGGAGATGTCACCATAACACAGGTGTCCCCCGCCTGATGGAGATGTCACCATAACACAGGTGTCCCCCGCCTGATGGAGATGTCACCATAACACAGGTGTCCCCCGCCTGATGGAGATGTCACCATAACACGAGTGTCCCCCCCGCCTGATGGAGATGTCACCATAACACAGGTGTCCCCCGCCTGATGGAGATGTCACCATAACACGAGTGTCCCCCCGCCTGATGGAGATGTCACCATAACACAGGTGTCCCCCGCCTGATGGAGATGTCACCATAACACAGGTGTCCCCCGCCTGATGGAGATGTCACCATAACACAGGTGTCCCCCCGGTCTGATGGAGATGTCACCATAACACGAGTGTCCCTCCTAGCTGGTGGACCTGTGACATCACTCCTACCTGATGAAGGTGGTCTTGCCAGTGCTGTACTGGCCCACCAGCAGGACCATGGGCAGGTTCTTGAAGTCTGCCTCCTCCAGCGCCGGTGAGTGGAATTCATGGAAGCGATAATGCTCCTCTAGCGGCAGCAGCTTCCCGGTGTACAGGGACTGCAGGCCGCCGGTAACCGTCTGCAGGACATCCTGAGCGGCGCGGCCGGAGCCGCTCTCCTTCCCCAGCCAGCTGAACATGTCCGGGGCTTCTCCTCCTCACAGCGGGGACTGCGCAGGGGGCAGCGGGGACTGCGCAGGGGGCAGCGGAGCAGCAGGTGTCAGTCAGGCGGGGAGCGTTGGAATCACACGGGCTGGCGCTCTCTCACTTCCTCATTCACCGAGCAGTGAGGCGCCCGCCCTACAGCCGCGGACACGTCACCTGCGAGCTCCCCGACCCCGCCCCGGGAACTCCCAGCTGCAGCCACCTCCAGCTCCCGGCCATAACGTCATGCGCTGCTGTCATCTGCTGCACCACTGCGACTCTGCAGCGCCACCTGCCGCCACTGTGGATCGGTGCAACCAGATTGCAAAACTTCCAGTAGCTTTACAAATGTTTAAAGGGAATCTGTCACCCACTTTTTCTTATATAAGCTTCGGCCACCGCCATTTTTGAGAGAGAGAGAGAGACAGTATTTTCTCCCTGAATGGAAAAATGGGTTAAATTAAAGGAATTGAGATTCTTTCGGGCATACTCTAAAAAAACGGAATCCATCACTGGATTCCGTCTTCTGACGGACAGCGACGGTCGTTGGCCGATTTTTTGACGTGCCCAAAAAACGTTCCTAGGTCTGTTGTCTCCTGCCGATGGACAACGACTTAGGCTATTTTCACATTAGCGTCGGATTCGGCCCGTCGCAATGCGTCGGGCCGAGATTCCGACGCTAGCGTTTGATGCGCCGCACAATGGGTGCAGCGGATGCATTTCTCCGGTGCATCCGCTGCCCCATTGTGAGGTGCGGGGAGGTGGGGGAGAAGTTCCGGCTACGCATGCGCGGTCGGAAAAAGCGGTCCGTCTGCAGCAAAAAAAGTTACATGTAACGTTTTTTGCTCCCTGCGGTACGCCAAAACACGGCGCAACCGTTGCACGATGGTTGCGACGTGTGGCAATGCGTCGCTAATGTTAATCTATGGGGCAAAAACGCATCCTGCAAACAACTTTGCAGAATGCGTTTTTTGCCATAAACGACGCCTTGCGACGTATTGCAAACAACGCTAGTGTGAAAGTAGCCTTAACGACGGATCAGTCAAGGTCATCCGTCGCTAATATAAGACTATAGGAAAAAAACAGATCCAGCAGCAACATTTGCTGGATCTGTTTTTTTTCTAAAAACGATAGATTGTGACTGAGGGCTCATACTCACTTGCGCGAAACTTGGATGAGTCTCGCACGGCAATACCCCGGCACTGCACCTGGCACTCAGGAGCGGAGTGTGCGGCTGCATGTATTGCTCTGCGGCCGCACGCTCCGATCTGAGTGTTGGCAGCAGCGCCGGGCTTTAACATGAGCGACTCATCCGAGTTTCTCGCAGGTGAGTATGAGCCATGATTCTAAAAAACGGATGTGTGAAAGAGGCCTTATCTGCAGCTTTCTGTAATGCTGTAGATAAGCCCCGATGTAACCTGAAAGATAAAATAAACAAGTTAGATTATACTCACCTGGGAGGGTCCGATTGGCCTCGCGGTACAGTCCAGGGCCTCCCATCTTCTTACGATGACATCCTCTTCTTGTCTTCACGCTGCGGCTTCGGCGCATGCGTATACTGTCTGCCCTGTTGAGGGCAGAGCAAAGTACTGCAGTGCGCAGGATCTGGGAAAGGTCAGAGAGGCCCAGCGCCTGCGCACTGCAGTACTTTGCTCTGCTATCAACAGATGGGCCCAGTAGGGGGCCCACCCAGAGCTACGCTACCTCTAAGGCCGGTTTCACACGTTAGTGGCTCCGGTACGTGAGGTGACAGTTTCCTCACGTACCGGAGACACTGACTCACGGAGACACATTAAAATCAATGTGTCTCTGCACATGTCAGCGTGTTTTCACGGACCGTGTGTCCGTTTGCAAAACACGGAGACATGTCAGTGTTTGTGGGAGCGCACGGATCACACGGACCCATTAAAGTCAATGGGTCCGTGTAAAACACGTACCGCACACGGATGCTGTCCGTGTGCAGTCCATTTGCCGTGCAGGAGACAGCGCTACTGTAAGAGCTGTCCCCCCCGGTGTGGTGCTGAAACCGGAATTCATCCCTTCTTCCCAGCAGCGTTCGCTGGAGAGAAGGAATGAATAATCTATTTTTTTTCTTTTCAATTAAAAATAAGGTTTGTGCGTCCCCTCCCGCCTCCCATCCCCTGTGCGCCCCGCCAGCTTGCCAGGAAATACTCACCGACACCCAGCTCCAGCGATGTCTCCTCTCAGTGGCTGCAGCCTGTGCTGTGTGAGCGGTCACGTGGTCCCGCTCATTACAGTGAGGAATATGCGCGAAAAGTGAAAACGGAAAAATGAAAAAGAGCTGCGTCTTGAAGGGGTTAAACATCCCAAGGAGCACTGTGGAAGTGATCATATTGAAATGGAAAGAGTATCATACCACTGCAAATCTACCAAGACCCGGCCTTCCCTCTAAACTTTCATCTCTGTTATGATCTGGTGGTTTAGGAACAAAATGAGACAAGCTCTGAAGGAGGTGGTATCTGTACTGACCGCAAACCCTGAACCTAGCAGCGCAACTAAAAATAGCCGTGGGGGGTACCTGACGCTCCCTAGACCCCTCGGCACAGCCTAAGATCTAACTTCCCCTAAAGATGGAAACAGGAAACCATTCTTGCCTCAGAGAAAATCCCCAAAGGAAAGATAGCCCCCCACAAATATTGATGGTGAGAGGAGGGGAAAATAACATACGCAGAAATGAAATCAGATTTTAGCATAGGAGACCAGTCTAGCTTGATAGATAGGACAGGAAAGGATACTGTGCGGTCAGTATAAAAACTACAAAACAATCCACACAGAGTTTACAAAATCTCCACACCTGACTAAAGGTGTGGAGGGTAAATCTGCTTCCCAGAGCTTCCACCTAACAGAAAAAATCCATACTGACAAGCTGGACAAATCTAGAATGCACAGAACAATAAGTCCACAACATGTGGACTGAAATGAGCAAAGCCAGAACTTATCTTTGCAGAACTGGTCAGGAAACCAGGAGAATCCAAGCAGAGATGTGAATCCAGCCAGGAAACATTGACAAGTGGCACAGGCTGAAGATAGAGCCAGACTTAAATAGCGGACGATAAGTGGAGGCAGCTGATGACAGCTAACTCCAAGGAGCAGCCATACCACTAGAAACCACAAGAGGGAGCCCAAGAGCAGAACTCACAAAAATGCCACTTACAACTACCGGAGGGAGCCCAAGAGCGGAATTCACAACAGTACCCCCCCCCCCCCCCTTGAGGAGGGGTCACCGAACCCTCACCAGAGCCCCCAGGCCGATCAGGACGAGCCAAGTGAAAAGCACGAACCAAATCGGTAGCATGGACATCGGAGGCAACAACAAAAGAATTATCCTCCTGGCCATAACCCTTCCACTTGACAAGATACTGAAGCCTCCGCCTTGAAAAACGAGAATCCAAAATCTTCTCAACCTCATATTCCAACTCTCCCTCAACCAACACCGGGGCAGGAGGGTCAACCGAGGGAACAACGGGCACCACATATCTCCGCAACAAAGATCTATGGAAAACATCATGAATGGCAAAAGAGGCAGGAAGAGCCAAACGAAAAGACACCGGATTAATAATTTCAGAAATTTTATAAGGACCAATAAACCGAGGCTTAGACTTAGGAGAAGAAACCTTCATAGGAACATGACGAGAAGACAACCAAACCAAATCCCCCACAAGAAGCCGTGGACCAACACGCCGACGGCGGTTAGCAAAACGTTGAGCCCTTTCCTGAGACAACGTCAAATTGTCCACCACATGAGTCCAAATCTGCTGCAGCCTGTCCACCACAGAATTAACACCAGGACAATCAGAAGGCTCAACCTGCCCAGAAGAAAAACGAGGATGAAAACCAAAATTACAAAAGAAAGGTGAAACCAAAGTAGCCGAACTAGCCCGATTATTAAGGGCAAACTCGGCCAACGGCAAGAAAGACACCCAATCATCCTGATCAGCAGACACAAAGCATCTCAAATAGGTCTCCAAGGTCTGATTAGTTCGCTCAGTTTGGCCATTAGTCTGAGGATGAAATGCCGAAGAAAAAGATAAATCAATGCCCATCCTAGCACAAAAGGCCCGCCAAAATCTAGAGACAAACTGAGAACCTCTGTCAGACACAATATTCTCCGGAATGCCATGCAAACGAACCACATGCTGAAAAAAACAATGGAACCAGATCTGAGGAGGAAGGCAACTTAGGCAAAGGTACCAGATGGACCATTTTAGAGAACCGGTCACAAACAACCCAGATAACAGACATCTTCTGGGAAACAGGAAGATCCGAAATAAAATCCATGGAAATATGCGTCCAGGGCCTCTCAGGGACTGGCAAAGGCAAAAGCAACCCACTAGCGCGGGAACAGCAAGGCTTGGCCCAGGCGCAAGTCCCACAGGACTGCACAAAAGCACGCACATCGCGAGACAAGGAAGGCCACCAAAAGGACCTAGCAACCAAATCTCTGGTACCAAAAATCCCAGGATGACCAGCCAACACTGAACAATGAACCTCAGAAATTACCTTACTTGTCCATCTATCAGGAACAAACAGCTTCCCCACTGGACAGAGGTCAGGCCTATCAGCCTGAAATTCCTGAAGCACCCGCCGCAAATCAGGGGAGATAGCAGAAAGAATCACCCCCTCCTTAAGAATGCCAACCGGCTCCAGGACTCCAGGAGAATCAGGCGAAAAACTCCTAGAGAGGGCATCAGCCTTAACATTCTTAGATCCCGGAAGATACGAGACCACAAAATCAAAACGGGAGAAAAACAGGGACCATCGAGCCTGTCTAGGATTCAGCCGCTTGGCCGACTCGAGGTAAATCAGATTCTTATGATCGGTCAGGACCACAACACGGTGTTTAGCTCCCTCAAGCCAATGTCGTCACTCCTCAAACGCCCACTTCATAGCCAACAACTCCCGATTGCCGACATCATAATTGCGTTCCGCAGGCGAAAACTTTCTGGAAAAAAAAGCATACGGTTTCATCAAAGAACCATCAGACTCCCTCTGAGACAAAACGGCCCCTGCCCCAATCTCAGAAGCGTCGACCTCAACCTGAAAAGGAAGAGAAACATCCGGTTGACGCAACACAGGGGCAGAAGTAAATCGGCGTTTAAGCTCCTGAAAGGCCTCAACAGCCTCAGAGGACCAATTCGTCACATCAGCGCCTTTCTTCGTCAAATCAGTAAGGGGCTTAACCACACTGGAAAAGTTGGCAATGAAACGGCGATAGAAATTAGCAAAGCCCAAAAATTTTTGAAGGCCCTTCACAGATGTGGGTTGGATCCAGTCATGAATAGCTTGGACCTTAACAGGATCCATTTCTATAGACGAGGGAGAAAAAATAAAACCCAAAAAAGAGACCTTCTGAACTCCGAATAGGCACTTAGACCCCTTCACAAATAAAGCATTATCACGAAGGATCTGGAACACCATCCTGACCTGCTTCACATGAGACTCCCAATCATTGGAAAAAATCAAAATATGATCCAAATATACAACCATGAATTTATCAAGATAATTGCGGAAAATATCATGCATGAAAGACTGGAACACAGATGGAGCATTAGAGAGCCCAAATGGCATCACAAGGTATTCAAAATGGCCTTCGGGCGTATTAAATGCAGTTTTCCATTCTTCCCCCTGTTTAATACGAACAAGATTATATGCCCCTCGGAGGTCAATCTTAGTAAACCAACTAGCCCCCTTAATCTGAGCAAACAAATCAGTAAGCAGAGGCTTAAGAAGACGATAATCAATACAGGGTCTCAAGGAGCCATCCTTCTTAGCAACAAAAAAGAAACCCGCTCCCAATGGTGACGAAGAGGGCCGAATATGCCCTTTCCCCAAAGATTCCTTAACATAGCTCCGCATGGCGGCATGCTCTGGCACAGACAAATTGAAAAGTCGGCCCTTAGGGAACTTACAACCAGGAATCAAGTTAATAGCACAATCACAGTCCCTATGTGGAGGAAGGGAACTGGACTTGGGCTCATCACATACATCCTGGAAATCCGACAAAAACTCAGGGACCTCAGAAGAGGGGGAAGAGGAAATTGACATCAAAGGAACGTCACTATGTACTCCTCGACAACCCCAACTAGTCACCGACATAGTTTTCCAATCCAGCACCGGATTATGTTCCTGTAACCATGGAAATCCCAGCACAACAACATCATGCAGGTTATGCAACACCAGAAAACGGCAATCTTCCTGATGTGCAGGAGCCATGTACATAGTCATCTGTGTCCAGTACTGAGGTTTATCCTTGGCCAAGGGTGTAGCATCAATACCCCTCAAAGGATTAGGGCTCTGCAAAGGCTGCAAGGAAAAACCACAGCGTCTGGCGAATTCTAAGTCCATTAAGTTCAGGGCAGCACCTGAATCCACAAACGCCATGACAGAAAAGGACAACAATGAGCAAATCAGGGTCACAGATAAGAGAAATTTAGGCTGTATAGTACTAATGGTAACAGACCTAGCGACTGTCTTACTACGCTTAGGGCAATCAGAGATAGCATGAGCCGAATCACCACAGTAAAAACACAGCCTATTCTGACGTCTGAATTCCTGCCGTTCTATTCTAGTCAAAATCCTATCACATTGCATAGGTTCAGGACTATCTTTTCCTTCTTTTGAGATACATTTAATTCATTTTTGGCCACTTGTACTGTTATGATCTGGTGGTTTAGGAACAACATGAAGGAGGTGGTATCTGTACTGACCGCAAACCCTGAACCTATCAGCGCAACTAAAAATAGCCGTGGGGGGTACCTGACGCTCCCTAGACCCCTCGGCACAGCCTAAGATCTAACTTTCCCTAAAGATGGAAACAGGAAACCTATCTTGCCTCAGAGAAAATCCCCAAAGGAAAGATAGCCCCCCACAAATATTGACGGTGAGAGGAGGGGAAAATAACATACTGTAAGACTCATGCTGGTGTGGTAGTTGGAGGCAGGTATATCTCGCCCAGGTGTTTGTCCTATGTGAATTAGGCCACTCAGTATCTTCAGGGTGCTAATGGGTTAATGATTGCAGGAATAAAAGATGACCAGCTGGGTGTTTCCAGCGTCTGCCTGGGGCACACAGATTGCCTGCCTGTGTGAGACAAACGTGAGTGAAGAGCTCTGCTCAAGATCTGTGTGATGTTAGCTGGGTGGGAGAAGCCCCCCCAGTTGTTGAGATAGCAACGTATTTGTTTAGTTTGTGCCGGACAGGCTAGGATTTATTTTTATGTTTTGTTTTTTGTGTTGCTTTCACGTTAATAAATCTGACCTGAGGTCAGCCTGCTCAGAAACCTGCTGTACGCCTCAGATTCAATGCACAAACCACGTTACCTTTGACCCCAGCAAAGGCGATCCCAGAGTGTTTTGTCACATTGTGGTGGAGAACGCGGGCATACCGTGGCACAGGCGACAGCATGGAAGACGTGGTGAAAGCCTTAGTACAGTCCACTGCCGTACAGCAGCAGGCCACTGCCGCACAGCACGAAGCTAATCGCTTGATGGCCGCACAGCTGAAGGAGTTACTGGACATGACGGTTGCAGACCGCCAACTTCTCCAACAGGTGGCGCAGCGCCTGGTGAGCATGCCTGACGCTGACCCGGAAGCAGAGTCCAGAAGGATCCATGTGAGTCGATACTGGCAAAAGCTGACTGCAGAAGATGATGTCGAGGCATACCTGACAACGTTTGAGCGGACGGCATTGAGAGAGAAGTGGCCGAAGGCACGATGGGCCGATTTGATTGCCCCGTTTCTCTCCGGCCCAAAAAGCTTATCATGATTTGGACCCGGAGGTCGCTCAGGACTTTGAGAAGCTGAAAGCTGAGATCCTGGCCTGGCTGGGTGTGACGACGGCTGTCCGTGCACAGAGGGTACGTCAGTGGACATACCAGCAAGATAAACCGGCGCGGTCTCAGATGTTCGACCTGATCTACTTGACAAATAAATGGCTGCAACCCGAGGTACTGACAATACCCGAAATAATCCAGCGGGTTGTCCTGGACAAGTACCTGAGAGTACTACCCCCAGCGCTGAAAAGGTGGGTAAGCCAAGGAAATCCCACGACAGCGGATCAACTTGTGGAGTTGGTCGAGCGTTATTCCGTGGCAGAAGGACTTCCCGACGACACCGCCAACCCCCGGTCTGTGCCTCCTCCTCGTGGAACCGGTAAGACTGTTCCAGGGACCACGGGTGAAGGAAAATCGCTTAAAACTGTGGGGGAGGAGTCCGGGACTGTTCGCACTCCGAGGCCAAGAGTATTGGACGGTGGTCTCAGTAGGGGACCTGTTAGGTGTTTCCGCTGCCATGAGAAGGGTCATGTTTCTGCGAACTGTCCTGTTACCGCTGAACCCATGCAGTGCGACGTTATAGACTCTAGAAAACGCATGTCTTTGGTTACACAGCTAGTGAATGTGAATGCGGGTCAAAATGATACAGTGAAACACCTGTGTGAATTATCTGTTGATGGGAAAAATGTTGTGGCATTACTAGACTCCGGAAGTGTGGTGACTCTGGTGAAAGCTAGTCTGGTGGCACTTCCGTCTGGTCCGTCTGACAAGTTTTCTGTGACGTGTGTGCATGGTGACACCCGCTCGTACTTAACAGCGGTCATATGGATTTCTACTCCCTATGGGTCAGTGCAGCACAAAGTGGGACTCGTTCCCGCATTGTTACAGGATGTAATCCTGGGCAGGGATTTTCCCTATTTCTGGCAGTTGTGGGAGAATCAGTTGCTCCTTCACGGTAGCTGTACCCGTGAATCTTCTCCCATGCCATCTGGAGGTCCCGAGTCCCTAGAGGAGACCCCACAGGAAGATGTTGCTGGGGAGGTTAGTGAATCTAACCTTCAGTACAGAGGAAAACAGAGGAAACTGAGGAACCTCAGCGAGAGGCGGAGGCAGACAGCCATCCGGCACCCTGCCTGCCAGATTTGGTAGTCCAGGTGGATGACTTCCACAGCGAGCAAATGAAAGATCCTACCCTGACTCCGGCTAGGAAAAATGTAAAAATGATAGATGGGGTACCCGTAGAACCTGACACTAGGCTAGCGTACCCGTATATGGTTCTTGAAAATGATTTGCTCTACCAGGTAGAAAAAAAGGGGAAGACACAGTGCAACGGTTAGTGGTACCCAAACCTTATCGGCGGAAGGTACTGGATTTGGCCCACAGATATATAATGGGGGGACATCTGGGGGTACAGAAAACCACAGAAAGGATATTGCATTGTTTTGTGTGGCCTGGAATACATTGTGATGTGCGTAACTATTGTGAGTCCTGTCCAGAGTGCCAAATCGCGGCCCCTAAATCTCAGTTCCGTAGCCCTTTGGTACCCCTTCCTATCATTGGGGTCCCTTTTGAGAGAATTGGAATGGATTTGGTTGGGCCCCTTCCCCGATCCGCACGTGGGCACCAACATATCCTCGTCATCGTGGACTATGCCACTCGTTACCCGGAAGCCGTCCCTTTGCGTAACACAGCTACCAAGACGATCGCCAAGGAATTGGTACAAGTGTTTAGTCGGGTGGGAATTCCAAAACAGATACTCACCGACCAGGGGACTCCCTTTATGTCGAGGGTAATGAAGGAGCTCTGCAGGCTCTTACAAATAGACCCGTTGCGTACGTCTGTCTATCACCCTCAAACAGATGGCCTGGTTGAGCGCTTCAACAAAACCTTAAAACATGCTCCGGAAGGCGATAGACAAAGATGGGAAGAACTGGGATTACTTGTTACCCTATTTGCTGTTTGCCATTAGGGAAGTTCCCCAGTCTTCCACAGGGTTTTCGCCTTTCGAACTGTTGTACGCCCGTCGTCCCCGGGGACTGCTGGACGTCGCAAAAGAAACCTGGGAAGGTCAAGTCACTCCCTTTAAAACGGTGATCGACCATGTAACACAAATGCAGGATCGTATTGCCGCTGTCATGCCCATTGTTAGGGACCATATGTTACAGGCCCAGGGAGCACAGAGGCAAAGTTATGATAGAGGCGCTAAGGTCCGTACATTTGCACCCGGCGATAGGGTGTTGGTCCTAATCCCTACGGTGGATAGTAAATTCCTGGCGAAATGGCAGGGCCCATTTGAGGTCCGAGAAAGAGTTGGTGAAGTGAACTATAAAGTGTGCCAGCCGGGTAAGAGAAAACCGGAACAGATTTATCATGTGAATCTGATAAAATCCTGGAAAGACCGCTCTGCCCTAACGGCGGATCTGCCCCGTCCGGTTTGTTCACCTACTGTACCAGAGGTGCAGGTTGCTGAGACTCTCTCAGAACGACAAAAATCTGAGGTTAAGCAATTTTTGTTACAGAACCGACAGTTTTTCTCCGAAAAACCTGGCCAGACTAAGTTGGTGAAACATGAGATTGTCACAGAGCCTGGCGTCACTGTTCATGTGAAGCCCTACCGGATTCCGGAAGCCCGCCGTGAAGCCGTCTCCCGGGAAGTGATGGCAATGTTGGACTTAGGAGTCATTGAGGAGTCACACAGCGCCTGGTCCAGTCCAATTGTGTTGATACCTAAACCGGATGGCTCCATCCGGTTTTGTAATGACTTTAGGAAACTGAATGCAGTTTCTAAATTTGATGCGTACCCTATGCCCCGGGTCGATGAGTTGATCGACCGGCTTGGTAAAGCCCGATACATTACGACCCTGGATTTAACAAAGGGGTACTGGCAGATTCCTCTGGCCGAGGCGGTCAGAGAGAAGACGGCATTTGCTACACCGGAAGGTCTGTTCCAGTATGTCTATATGCCGTTTGGACTTCACGGAGCTCCCGCAACGTTCCAGAGATTGATGGATCGAGTCTTGGGGCCTCACAGACAGTACGCTTCTGCCTACCTGGATGACATCGTAATTTACAGCATGGACTGGGAAACTCATCTCCAGAAGGTACAAGCGGTGATTGATGACCTGCGAGATGCAGGTTTAACGGCAAACCCCAAGAAATGCCACATCGGGCTTGAAGAAGCCCGATACTTGGGCTACGTGATTGGCCGAGGAGTGGTTAAACCCCAGGTCGACAAAATACAGGCAATTCAGGGCTGGCCACAACCAGTGAACAAGAAACAAGTGCAGGCTTTCCTGGGGATTGCTGGCTATTATCGCCGGTTCATACCCAATTTTGCAGCCATGGCTACTCCCTTGACGGATCTTACCAAGGGGAAGGGTTCCGTCATGGTAAAATGGACCTCAGCTGCTGAAGAGGCCTTCCACAGCCTGAAACGGGCTTTGTGCTCTCAGCCCGTACTAGTGACTCCTGATTTCAGCAGCGAGTTTGTGGTACAAACTGATGCCTCTGATACTGGTGTCGGAGCTGTACTTTCCCAGGTGAGGGACGGAGTCGAACACCCGGTCCTCTATCTCAGTCGGAAACTGAATGTACATGAGCAGAGGTATGCGGTGGTTGAAAAAGAGTGCCTAGCCATTATATGGGCTCTCGACTCCCTCAAGTACTACCTGGCTGGTAGGAAGTTTAGGCTGGTCACAGACCGTGCCCCTCTCAAGTGGATGCACCTCCACAAGGACCGTAATAGTCGGGTAACCCGGTGGTTCCTTGCCCTGCAGGCTTACTCTTTTACGGTGGAGCACCGACCTGGGGTGCAGATGGGGAACGCCGATGCCCTATCCCGAGTGCACTGTTTCAAAAGTGTTCTTGCTCGACCGGAGTGGTCTGAGCAAGGGGGGGGGGATATGTAAGACTCATGCTGGTGTGGTAGTTGGAGGCAGGTATATCTCGCCCAGGTGTTTGTCCTATGTGAATTAGGCCACTCAGTATCTTCAGGGTGCTAATGGGTTAATGGTTGCAGGAATAAAAGATGACCAGCTGGGTGTTTCCAGCGTCTGCCTGGGGCACACAGATTGCCTGCCTGTGTGAGACAAACGTGAGTGAAGAGCTCTGCTCAAGATCTGTGTGATGTTAGCTGGGTGGGAGAAGCCCCCCCAGTTGTTGAGATAGCAACGTATTTGTTTAGTTAGTGCCGGACAGGCTAGGATTTATTTTTATGTTTTGTTTTTTGTGTTGCTTTCACGTTAATAAATCTGACCTGAGGTCAGCCTGCTCAGAAACCTGCTGTACGCCTCAGATTCAATGCACAAACCACGTTACCTTTGACCCCAGCAAAGGCGATCCCAGAGTGTTTTGTCACAATACGCAGAAATGAAATCAGATTTTAGCATAGGAGGCCAGTCTAGCTTGATAGATAGGACAGGAAAGGATACTGTGCGGTCAGTATAAAAACTACAAAACAATCCACACAGAGTTTACAAAATCTCCACACCTGACTAAATGTGTGGAGGGTAAATCTGCTTCCCAGAGCTTCCACCTAACAGAAAAAATCCATACTGACAAGCTGGACAAATCTAGAATGCACAGAACAATAAGTCCACAACATGTGGACTGAAATGAGCAAAGCCAGAACTTATCTTTGCAGAACTGGTCAGGAAACCAGGAGAATCCAAGCAGAGATGTGAATCCAGCCAGGAAACATTATTGACAAGTGGCACAGGCTGAAGATAGAGCCAGACTTAAATAGCGGACGATAAGTGGAGGCAGCTGATGACAGCTAACTCCAAGGAGCAGCCATACCACTAGAAACCACAAGAGGGAGCCCAAGAGCACAACTCACAAAAGTGCCACTTACAACCACCGGAGGGAGCCCAAGAGCGGAATTCACAACACATCTCAAACAAGGAGAAGACTGATCAGAGATGCAGCCAAGAGGCCCATGATCACTCTGGATGAACTGCAGAGATCTACAGCGGAGGTGGGACAGTCTGTCCATAGGACAAAAATCAGTCGTACACTGCACAAATCTGGCCTTTCTGGAAAGAAGAAAGCCATTTCTCAAATATATCCATAAAAAGTGTTGTTTAAAGTTTGCAACAAGCCACCTGGGAGACACACCAAACATGTGGAAGAAGGTGATCTGGTCAGATGAAACCAAAATCAAACTTTTTGGCAACAATGCCAAACGATATGTTTGGCGCAAAGGCAACACAGCTCTTCACCCTGAACACACCATCCCCACTGTCAAACATGGTGGTGGCAGCATCATGGTTTGGGCCTGCTTTTCTTCAGCAGGGACATGGAAGATGGTTAAAATTGATGAGAAGATGGATGGAGCCAAATACAGGACCATTCTTGAAGAAAACCTGTTGGAGTCTGCAAAAGACCTGAGACTGGGACTGAGATTTGTCTTCCAACAAGACAATGATTCCAATTATAAAGCAAAGTCTACAATGGAATGGTTAACAAATAAACATATTAGAATGGCCAAGTCAAAGTCCAGACCTCAATCCAATCGAGAATCTGTGAGAAGAGATGAAAACTGCTGTTCACAAACAATCTCCATCAAACCTAACTGAGCTTGAGCTGTTTGCCAAGGAAGAATGGGCAAGAATTTCAGTCTCTCGAAGTACAAAACTGATAGAGACATACCCCAAGCGACTTGCAGCTGTAATTGCAGTAAAAAGGTGGCGCAACAAAGTATTAAGTTAAAGGGGCCGAATAATACTGCACGCCCCACTTTTCAGTTTTTAAATTTCCACAAAAATTTAAAATAACCAATAAATTTCTTTCAACTTCACAATTGTGTTCCACTTCTTGATTCTTCACCAAAAATTTACATTTGGTATCTTTATGTTTGAAGCATAATATGTGGGAAAAGGTTGAAAAGTTACAGGGAGACGAACACTTTTGCAAGGCACTGTACATGAGGGGAGATGCTTTATAATGCTTTATACTCTATGGACCATGGAGGGATGCATTATACTGTATAGACAATAGGGGGGATGCTTTATACATGAGGGAGGATGCTTTACACTGGACCATGGAGGGGTGATGTGTGACACCCCGGAAGTCCGGTTGTCACAGTGGTATTGCCTTCCTCTCTGGGAGGGTGATGCCATGCTTGGAAGCGACGAGGATTCCCTACATATTCTGGCTGGAGGAGGAGTTAGTCAGTCTGTCAGAGGGACAGGGACAGAGTAGTCTGACAGAGAGAGTCTGAGAGTGAGAGAGGAAATCTGGGGCCATGCAGACAAGTGGTTTTGCAGCTCCTGGGAAGGAAAAAGAGAGACAGAGCAGTCTGTAGAAAACTGATAGGGGAGAAGAAGCACAGAACAAGTAAAGAGCTGGAGGGGAGCTGCGACTGAGCTCCCTCCACACTGAGGCGCAGAAACCGGAGGCCGGAATTCAGAGGTGGGGGTAACTGTATGCCCCACAGCAGAGACCGGCGGGCATGAGATTTCAAGTCGCCTGTCCACTATTAACACCCGAAGGCACAGCAGCACATAGAGCCCGGAGTCATAACTAGAGACATCTGTAAAAAGGCTCGAGTTGCCTGCCATGCGGGTAGTATCTTACTTAAAGGGATAGAGAGAAAGTGAGGACTTTGTGTGAAGCCTTAAGGCAGCAAGGGACTACAACACAGTACAGTGAGCAAGGCTTCCAACCCCACCTGGCTAGGGGAATTTCTCAATCGCTTCCAAGCTGGCCGGACCTCACCATCACCTGTGGTCCGTACCCTGGACTCTGGCTGCCTTATACCAGTAAAAGGTAAAGAGACTGCAACCTTGTGTCCTCTAATTCTTTCCGGTACTACACCGTCTGTCATCTTTGCCTACTACACCGGGAGCCCTGGGGAATAGGCTTCACCTGTGGGAAGCCATACCATCCCTCCTGCCATAATATCACCACAGTGGACCCCTTTTAAGCAGCATCGGTCATCCCTGACCAAATATCACAGGTGGCGTCATGAACAAACTTTATTCTTTATTCACAACAACCCCTTTAAAGTCCTTTCCTTTAACTTGGACGCCCAGGGCCATGGACTGGGTCGCTGCCACCGTGACCACCCCTTTAACGACCACCAGACCCGGCCCGAGTACCCCAGGGTCCTAGCGGACGCTCCAGATGCTTTATACTGTATGGGCCATGGGAGGATGTATTATACTGTATGGACCAAGGGGGGATGCATTTTACTGTACAGACAATGCGGGATGTTTTTATACTGTATGGACCAAGGGGGGGCTGTATTGCACTGTATGGACCATGGGGGGATATATTATACTGTCTGGTCCATTGGGGGATGAATTATACTGTATAGACCATGGGCAGATGCTTTATACAGTATGGACCATGGGGGGTGTATTATACTGTATGGACCATGGGGGGATGCTTTATACTGTATGTACCATGGGTGGGATATATTATGCTGTATGGACCATGGGGGGATGCATTATGCTGTGAGGGCCAGGGAAGGGGACTCATTATACGGTATGGACCATGGGTGGATGCATTATGCTGTATGGACCATGGGGGATGCATTATACTGTATGAACCATGGGGGATGCATTGTACTGTATGGGACATGGGGTGCATTAAACTATAAGGGATATGGAATGCATTAAGCTGTATGGAGGACTATGTAGGACTATTAAAATATTTGGAGGCTTACGTGTGAGTCTTTAAACTGTATGCAAACTATTATACAGTGTGAAAGTTTGTGAATGGTCCATCATACTGTGTGGGGGCAATATACAGTTTGCATAGGTGTGGGTCCATTATACTACATGGAGGGCTGTGTGGGGGATCATACTGTGTTGGGGACACCATACTTTTCCTGGACAGTTGCGTAGTGGGGTACAGTAGCATCATCATACTGTGTGCGTGCAGTGTACTATGGTGGAATTCACTATGGGGGTAGCTTATTGTTTGTGGGGCACTTTTATTGACATCATACTTTACAAGTGCACTGAAAGGGAAATCTAGGGCTTCAGTAGGAGGAAAATTAGAGGGCACACAGTAGGTGCAGTAATAGGGACACATATGGCAGCAGTGGCTCAGCATTGGGGTATCAGCAGGATGAGGAGGTTGTGGATAACTGGAGACGGTGCAGGAAATGTGAGAAGTCAGATGTGTCTTTGTTGTAATCTCTGCAGACGAGTCCTGGCTGGAGAATTCATCATGTCGGTCTGGGACAGATGGAAAAGATGGGAAAAGTGAACGACTCCACCAGAAAGATCATCAGCTGTAAGTCACCATCTATATTTGTTCTGCAGGGCTGGTATCTACCACTGTCACCATATGGCGGTAATATCAATGTTTGTCTTTGTATAGAGATTATATTCATTAACAGCACAGTGATTTGCTGAGGTTCTCTTACATCTACTATTAGGGTGCGCCACCATAGTTGTAATCAGGGATACCTGGTTAGAGGCCCACTCAGAAGTTTCGCCCCTCTGAACCAAACCTCTAGCTACTCCTCTGTATAGCGCCAACACATTCCACAGCACTTTACAATTGAGCTGGGACAGACAATTACCGTATATACTCGAGTATAAGCCGAGATTTTCAGCCCACTTTTATGGGCTGAAAGTCCCCCTCTCGGGTTATACTCGAGTCATACCCAGGGGTCAGCAGGGGAGGGGGAGCGGGAGCTGTCTAGTTATACTCACCTACTCCTGGCACGGTCCCTGCACGTCCCTGCTTCTTCCAGCGCTGCAGCTTCTTCCTGTAGTGAGCGTGGTCACATGGTACCGCTCATTACAGTAATGAATATGCGGCTCCACCTCCCATAGAGGTGGAGCCGTATATTCATTACTGTAATTAGCGGTAACGGTGACCGCTCACTACAGGAATAAAATGCGACGCCGGGGAATAGACGTGCAGCGACGGCGCCAGGAGCAGGTAAGTATGACGGGGGCAGTGCGCGATACTCACCTGCTTCTCGTTCCACCGTCGGCACGCTGTGTCTTCCGCAGTGACGCTCAGGTCAGAGGGCGTGGTGACGTGATTATTGCGCGTCATCTTCTTCCTGAACGTCGGCGCAGAGAATGGGAAGACACAGCGGCGGTCAGCGGTGGAACGGGAAAGGTGAGTATAGCAAGTGCCGGGGGCCTGAGAGGTGAGTATGTAATTTTTTTACTTTTTTAATCGTATCTTATGTGGCCATGTGCAGCATGATATGGGGGCAAATATCTGTATGGGGCATCTTATGTGGCCATGTGCAGCATAATATGGGGGCAAATATCTGTATGGGGCATCTGTATGGGGCCATGTGCAGCATTATATGGGGGCAAATATCTGTATGGGGCATCTGTATGGGGCCATGTGCAGTTTGATATGGGGGCAAGTATCTGTATGGGCCTCTTATGTGGCCATGTGCAGCATGATATGGGGGCAAATATCTGTATGGGGCATCTTATGTGGCCATGTGCAGCATGATATGGGGGCAAATATCTGTATGGGGCATCTTATGGGGTCATAATCAACATTTGTGGAGCATTATACGGGGCAAATATCTGTATGGAGCATCTTATGTGGCCATGTGCAGCATTATATGGGGGCAAATGTCTGTATGGGGCATCTTATGTGGCCATGTGCAGCATGATATGGGGGCAAATATCTGTATGGGGCATCTGTATGGGGCCATGTTCAGCATTATATGGGGGCAAATATCTGTATGGAGCATCTTATGGGGTCATGACAAGCAGAGAAAAGGTATGCAAAAAAATGGGATCACAAACACAATAAGATACCAAGTAACAATTTATTTATTGAAAACACACAAAGCACATTAAAAACATTTAAAAGGCCTCCACCACATGAGTAGAGGTGGCGGGTCCACACTACAATTTAGCATAAATAATATATTGCACAGAAAATACACTGATGGGCCATATATACTAACAATAGTCCATGACCACAATTATGACTCTTGTTAGGTCAAATAACCGTACATGGTAATGCAGGTGGATACAAATATAGTAAATGCCACGTAATATACAAGCACAGAAAAAGTAGTAAGAGATCTAGTTAAACAGCCCCATGAGCCTCACAGGCTGCAGCATACAGAAATTGTCTGAAGGAGGTGCTAGAAAATATATCTATGGTAGGCCTAAAAGATTTTTTGCTGCCCACTGTCTGCTGTACCATTTAGTCTCATCACCTATAGTCAAATGTAAACCAGTGATACACTGAGCGTTACTGTAGCAACCTAAAGCCGTATACATCAGCCTATCTCCACCTTGCAGAGCAAGCTCTGGCTATAAACAACGCAAAGTATCTCACCAAATAAATGACCTGCTAGATCTCTAGTGTGCTGGGCATAATGTATCCCATTGGCCACATCAGTGTCCTGGACCAACGCGTGTCGACGCACTCAGCGTCTTCCTCAGGGTCAGAGCATGCCCTCTTTGTGTGTCCCCCACATTTTATACAATAAACATTAATTGAAACTCCTACCAGGTGTAGGCACAGGTGGCGATCATCAGGCCGCATGTCAGCGTTCACGGAGATTGCCGGCACTAAGACAGGAAGTCCCGGACCGGAAGTGAGATATCATGACGGCGTCTGCCTGTTGGCCTAGTTGCCGTAGCAACTGTAGAACTAGCAACCGTAGAACTATTGCGCAATAGCAGAGACGCTTGCATCTGCGCGTGCGCAGAACAAGCGGGGGGCTTGCTCTGCGCATGCGCAGATGCAAGCGTCTCTGCTATTGCGCAATAGTTCTCCCCATATGGACAGGCATTAATAACCCAGTCTGCCAGCGCAGAGGATGAGGCTGCACAGATGTTTTATATGGCAGTTTGCCACAGGTAAACACGGGCACTAGCCCAGGATTCTTATGCGCATGCACAGACAGCACAGGAGTCTGAAATCCACAAACGGCGCCTGCCTAGTACTTGCGTTGCCATGGCAACTCTAAATCTACTGATATTAGGCTACAATTAGGGAAGTGCCCCTATTCACACATGAAAATATCCACTGCGCAGTCATTAGAGATAAATGGTGGTCAGATGTCATGCATAAAGCTTACAGCGTCTCTACTATTGCGCAATAGTTCTCCATAGTTCTCCCCATATAGACAGGCGTTAATAACCCAGCAACTCTAAATCTACTTATATTAAGCTACAATTAAGGAAATGCCCCTATTCACACATGAAAATATCCGCTGCGCAGTCATTAGAGATAAATGGTAATCAGATGTAATGCATAAAGCTTGCAGCGCATGCCCAGTCAGAAGGAAATGCCCCTATTCGCACATGAGAATCTACCCTATCCCTGTACAGCGGTCGTGTTTGGATGATTTGGGGCCCAAGAACCAAAATGAATACACAAGAATACAAATGCTCTGATGTTTACAAATGATTAGATCTGTTTATAGTACATATTCAACAATATTTTTGTAGATAATATTTTATTTTTTTTTGTTTAGGTAGGGCGCCTGTATTACCTGGGGGGGTTCAAATATTGTGGAGGACCTGGTTTCATTTTGAGTACTGTGAATAAATCTTGTAAACTAGGAGAATGCGTTTATCGACTATTCTGGATAATTTTGAATCATGTTGGGACACCTGTCTGTGTGAACACCTTCTACACACAACGGTGTAGATATGTCCGCTTTTTATGCTGGGTTGATGCGATTCTGGGGCATATCATGATCATAAATGTGGGTGCTTCTCCCGTGGCACCAAGGGAGCGCACCCACTCTTATAGTTTGTGATTTTGGTTAGTTCAAGTATGCCCTTTGTCATGTATGGGCTGAGTGGCTATTCCGCTCACTGACTCCACGAGGGCCATTCAAATCGGGTCCTTTTTGGCTAGGTGTATGCGAGGTTTTTTAACACTCAATGTTGCTCCAACTTACCGTACATGGTCTTATGAATTTAATGGTTGTCTAACTTATCGTTTGTTACCTTTACGTTGTGCAGTATTGATGTGGTGTCCTCTATGAACGTTATGAGTAGGGTCGCACCGATCGGGCGGGCACTGTAAGCTCTTTGTATGTCATCTGACTAACAGTCATCTCCAATGACTGCGTAGGGTAGATTCTCATGTGCGAATAGGGGCATTTCCTTCTGACTGGGCATGCGCTGCAAGCTTTATGCATTACATCTGATTACCATTTATCTCTAATGACTGCGCAGCGAATATTTTCATGTGTGAATAGGGGCACATCCTTAATTGTAGCTTAATATAAGTAGATTTAGAGTTGCCATGGCAACGCAAGTAATAGGCAGGCGCCGTTTGAGGATTTCAGACTCCTGTGCTGTCTGCGCATGCGCATAAGAATCCTGGGGTAGTGCCCATGTTTACCTGTGGCAAACTGCCATTTAAAACATTTGTGCAGCCTCACCCTCTGCGCTGGCGGACTGGGTTATTAACGCCTGTCTATATTGTGGAGAACTATTGCGCAATAGTAGAGACGCTGTAAGCTTTATGCATGACATCTGACCACCATTTATCTCTAATGACTGCGCAGTGGATATTTTCATGTGTGAATAGGGGCACTTCCCTAATTGTAGCCTAATATCAGTAGATTTAGAGTTGCCATGGCAACGCAAGTACTAGGCAGGCGCCGTTTGTGGATTTCAGACTCCTGTGCTGTCTGCGCATGCGCATAAGAATCCTGGGCTAGTGCCCGTGTTTACCTGTGGCAAACTGCCATATAAAACATCTGTGCAGCCTCACCCTCTGCGCTGGCAGACTGGGTTATTAATGCCTGTCCATATGGGGAGAACTATTGCGCAATAGTAGAGGCGCTTGCATCTGCGCATGCGCAGAGCAAGCAGGGGGACAGTTGCTACGGCAACTAGGCCAACAGGCAGACACCGTCATGATATCTCACTTCCGGTCCGGGACTTCCTGTGTTAGTGTTAGCAATACGGTAGCGAGGAGAGAAGTGGATTAGCCGGGCAGCAGAGTTGAGGACAGACTGGAGTGGTGCAAGAGAGTTAGTGGGGAGGTCACAGAGGAGGGTGTTGCAGTTTTACTACATTGTGGGCTGAGGAAGGGACAGATTTTTGCATTATTTTTCAGTTGGAGGCATGTATGTTACCTTTATATATTGCATATGCAGTCTGTTACCATCCTAGATGGTTATTGTGATATTTAATATTTGCTTGATATATATGATGTTTTGTTGTAGTTTTCTCCTTCAATAAATCAAGTTTTAAAAAAATATATGCATATTTATTTAAAAGGAATTCAAAATGAATTTGTTATGAAGAAACCTGTGCAGCCAGCTTTTGCACTCGGCATTTGATAATATAATCCACATTCACAGCCATATAGATGACTTAGCACCATCTATAAAGCATGTTGATGTTGCTCTGTGCAGGGGTATTATGGCATCAAGGCCATTTTTATTCTCCTTGTAGGACAGCTCCAGATATTCTAAATTTTCTTCAGTACAACAGCAATCACAATGACTGATGCATTCTGCTGCTCTGTGTCCAGGAATATTGTTGTTATGATGTCCATCTCTTCCATGATTGACCATTCATTACATTACTGTTCGGTACCCGCTGTTCTCCTAACTTATCATTGGAAGTCATTTCTGGTTCTGTTCATGGAGCGCCCGCTAGGGCCTAGGAGTACTCGGTACTGGGTCCGGAGGTCATTAAAGGGGAAATCACGCTGTTAGCGACCCGGTCGGTGGCCCTGGGCATCCAAGTTAAGGGAAGGTCTTTAAAGGGGTTATTTGAAAAAAGAGTGTTCATGACGCCACCTGCTGAAAGGGGTCCACTAGGGATGATGGTACTGCAGCAGGGATGGTATAGTTTCCCACAGGTGAAGCTGAATCCCCAGGGCTCCAGGTGAAGTAGGGAAAGATGGTGAGGTGCCAGAAAGAATCAGAGAACACAAGGTTGCAGTCTCTTTACCTTTACTGGTGATGAAAAGCCACAGTCCAGGGTACCGGTAACAGGTGATGCTGAGGTCCAGGCAGCCTGGAAATGATTAGGAATCCCCTTAGCCAGGTGGGATTGGGAGCCTTCCACACTGCGCTGTAAGATGCGCCCCTTGCTGCCTATGGCTTCTCACAAGGTCCTCTCGCTTTCTCTGTCTGTGTCCAAGGATAGTACCCAGCATGACAGTCAGCTCAAGCCTTTTTACAGGTGTCTCTATGTACTGTGACTCCCGACTCTGGATGCTGCTGTGCTTTCGGGTGTAGGTGTGAGCAAGTAACTTTCTATCTCCTGCCCTCCGATTTCTGCTGTGGGGCATACAGTCCCACACAGCCTCCGATTCCCGGTGTCTGGTTCCTGCGCTTCAGCGTGGAGGGAGCCCAGTTGCAGCTCCCCTCCAGCTCCTCATTTCTCCTGTGCTCCTTCTTCCTTCACACTCTCTACAGACTGAACTCACTCCTTTGTTATGATCTGGTGGCCTAGGAGCAGCATGAGACGGACTCTGGAGAAGGTGGTCCCTGTACTGACCGCAGACCCTGAACCTAGCAGCGCAACTAGAAGTAGCCGTGGGGGGTACCTAACACTCCCTAGACCCCTCGGCACAGCCTAAGATCTAACTACCCCTAAAGACAGAAACAGGAAACCTACAGTCATGGCCAAAAGTATTCACACCCCTGCAATTCTGTCAGATAATACTCAGTTTCTTCCTGAAAATGATTGCAAACACAAATTATTTGGTATTATTATCTTCATTTAATTTGTCTTAAATGAAAAAAACACAAAAAGAATTGTCCTAAAGCCAAATTGGATATAATTTCACACCAAACATAAAAAAGGGGGTGGACAAAGGTATTGGCACCCTTTGAAAAATCATGTGATGCTTCTCTAATTTGTGTAATTAACAGCACCTGTAACTTACCTGTGGTACCTAACAGGTGTTGGCAATAACTAAATCACACTTGCAGCCAGTTGACATGGATTAAAGTTGACTCAACCTCTGTCCTGTGTCCTTGTGTGCACCACATTGAGCATGGAGAAAAGAAAGAAGACCAAAGAACTGTCTGAGGACTTGAGAAACCAAATTGTGAGGAAGCATGAGCAATCTCAAGGCTACAAGTCCATCTCCAAAGACCTGAATGTTCCTGTGTCTACCGTGCGCAGTGTCATCAAGAAGTTTAAAGCCCATGGCACTGTGGCTAACCTCCCTAGATGTGGTCGGAAAAGAAAAATTGACAAGAGATTTCAACGCAAGATTGTGCGGATGTTGGATAAAGAACCTCGACTAACATCCAAACACGTTCAAGCTGCCGTGCAGTCCGAGGGTACAACAGTGTCAACCCGTACTATCCTTCGGCGTCTGAATGAAAAGGGACTGTATGATAGGAGACCCAGGAAGACCCCACTTCTTACCCCAAGACATAAAAAAGCCAGTCTGGAGTTTGCCAAAACTTACCTGAAAAAGCCTAAAACGTTTTGGAAGAATGTTCTCTGGTCAGATGAGACAAAAGTAGAGCTTTTTGGGCAAAGGCATCAACATAGAGTTTACAGGAGAAAAAAAGAGGCATTCAAAGAAAAGAACACGGTCCCTACAGTCAAACATGGCAGAGGTTCCCTGATGTTTTGGGGTTTCTTTGCTGCCGCTGGCACTGGACTGCTTAACCGTGTGCATGGCATTATGAAGTCTGAAGACTACCAACAAATGTTTCAGCATAATGCAGGGCCCAGTGTGAGAAAGTTTGGTCTCCCTCAGAGGTCATGGGTCTTCCAGCAGGACAATGACCCAAAACACACTTCAAAAAGCACTAGAAAATTGTTTGAGAGAAAGCACTGGAGACTTCTAAGGTGGCCAGCAATGAGCCCAGACCTGAATCCCATAGAACACCAGTGGAGAGATCTAATAATGGCAGTTTGGAGAAGGCACCCTTCAAATATCAGAGACCTGGAGCAATTTGCCAAAGAAGAATGGTCTAAAATTCCAGCAGAGCATTGTAAGAAACTCATTGATGGTTACCGGAAGCGCTTGGTCGCAGTTATTTTGGCTAAAGGTTGTGCAACCAAGTATTAGGCTGAGGGTGCCAATACTTTTGTCTGGCCCATTTTTGGAGTTTTGTGTGAAATGATCAATGTTTTGCTTTTTGCTTCATTCTCTTTTGTGCTTTTTCATTTAAGACAAATTAAATGAAGATAATAATACCAAAGAATTTGTGATTGCAATCATTTTCTGGAAGAAACTGAGTATTATCTGACAGAATTGCAGGGGTGTGAATACTTTTGGCCATAACTGTATCTTGCCTCAGGAAAAATCCCCAAAGGATAGATAGCCCCCCACAAATATGGACTGTGAGAGGAGAGGGAAATAACATACGCAGATATGAAATCAGATTTTAGCATAGGAGGCCACACTAGCTAAAAAGAAAGAACAGAACAGAGCACTATGCGGTCAGTATAAAAACACTAGAAAATATTCACCACAGAAGATACGAATCACCACATCTGACTAAAGACATGGGGGGTATATCTGCATCTCCAGAGAAATAGCTAGGCTGCAAAAATCCTTCACAGACAAAACTGGACAAGACAAAAACATGAATATGCACAGAACTATAAGGTCCACAGCAGGTGGACAGCAAAAACAAAGCCAGGACTTATCTTTGTAGAAAAGCACAGCAAACTGGAGAGACCAGCAGGGAAGTGAATCCTGCAAAAACAATGAACAACTGGCACTGACTAAAGAGTCCTGCAAAGCTATATACCCCAGTCAGTTTTGCAATTAGTAGATACACATGTCCACTCCTGCAGTCCAGGCACAACTGCATTACCCTCTACAACCACCGGAGGGAGCCCAAAAGCTGAATTCACAACAGTACCCCCCCTTGAGGAGGGGTCACCGAACCCTCACCAGAGTCCCCAGGCCGATCAGGATGAGCCTGATGAAAGGCACAAACCAAATCAACGGCATGGACATCAGAGGCAGAAACCCAAGAATTATCCTCCTGGCCATAACCCTTCCACTTGACAAGGTACTGAAGCCTCCGCCTCGAAAAACGAGAATCCAAAATCTTCTCAACAACATATTCCAACTCCCCATCGACCAATACAGGGGCCGGAGGATCAACAGAGGGAACAATGGGCTCCACATATTTCCGCAACAAAGATTTATGGAAGAGATTATGAATAGCAAACGAGGCCGGAAGCGCCAGACGAAAGGACACCGGATTAATAATCTCAGAAATCCTATAAGGACCAATAAATCGAGGCTTAAACTTAGGGGAATAAGCCTTCATAGGAACATGACGGGAAGATAACCAAACCTGATCCCCAATCCGAAGCCGGGAACCAACACACCGATGACGATTAGCAAAACGTTGTGCCTCCTCCTGAGACAGCACCAAATTGTCCACCACATAAGCCCAAATCTGCTGCAACCTGTCGACCACAGAATCCACACCAGGAAGGTGAGAAGGCTCAACCTGCCCAGAAGAAAAACGAGGATGAAAACCAAAATTACAAAAAAAAGGCGAAACCAAAGTAGCCGAACTAGCCCGATTATTAAGGGCAAACTCGGCCAATGGCAAAAAAGCCACCCAATCATCCTGATCAGCAGACACAAAGCATCTCAAATAGGTCTCCAAGGTCTGATTAGTTCGCTCAGTCTGGCCATTTGTCTGAGGATGAAATGTAGAAGAAAAAGACAAATCAATGCCCAGCTTGGCACAAAAGGCCCGCCAAAACCTAGAAACAAACTGGGAACCTCTGTCGGACACAATATTCTCCGGAATACCATGCAAACGTACCACATACTGAAAAAACAATGCAACCAAATCAGAAGAAGAAGGCAATTTAGGCAAAGGCACCAAATGAACCATCTTAGAAAATCGGTCACAGACAACCCAGATAACCGACATTCTTTGGGAAACAGGAAGATCGGAAATAAAATCCATAGAAATATGTGTCCAGGGCCTCTCGGGGACCTGTAATGGCAAAAGCAACCCACTAGCGCGGGAACAGCAAGGCTTAGCCCGCGCACAAATCCCACAGGACTGCACAAAAGAACGCACATCCCGCGACAAAGAAGGCCACCAAAAGGACCTACTAACCAAATCTCTGGTACCAAAAATCCCAGGATGGCCAGCCAACACAGAACAATGAACCTCAGAAATCACTTTACTAGTCCATCTATCAGGAACAAACAGTTTCCCCACAGGACAGCGGTCAGGCTTATAGAGCCTGAAATTCCTGAAGAACCCGTCGCAAATCAGGGGAGTTGGCAGAAAGAATCACCCCTTCCTTCAAAATGCCGACTGGCTCAAGAACCCCAGGGGAATCAGGAAAAAAACTCCTAGAGAGGGCATCCGCCTTAACATTCTTAGTACCAGGAATGTACGAGACCACAAAATCAAAACGGGAGAAAAACAGGGACCATCGAGCCTGTCTAGGATTCAGCCGTTTGGCAGACTCGAGGTAAATCAGATTCTTATGATCGGTCAGGACCACGATACGGTGCTTGGCCCCCTCAAGCCAATGTCGCCACTCCTCAAATGCCCACTTCATAGCCAACAACTCCCGATTGCCGACATCATAATTGCGTTCCGCAGGCGAAAACTTCCGAGAAAAGAAGGCACACGGTTTCATCAAGGAACCATCAGAATTCCTCTGAGACAAAACGGCCCCTGCCCCAATTTCAGACGCGTCAACCTCAACCTGAAATGGAAGAGAAACATCTGGCTGACGCAACACAGGGGCAGAAGTAAATCGGCGTTTAAGCTCCTGAAAGGCAGAAACAGCCGCGGAGGACCAATTCGTCACATCAGTGCCTTTCTTGGTCAAATCGGCCAGAGGTTTAACCACACTGGAGAAGTTGGCAATGAAACGACGATAAAAATTAGCAAAGCCCAAGAATTTCTGAAGGCTCTTCACAGATGTGGGCTGAATCCAATCATGAATGGCCTGAACCTTAACCGGATCCATTTCTATAGATGAGGGAGAAAAAATGAAACCCAAAAAAGAAACCTTCTGCACTCCAAAGAGGCACTTTGACCCCTTCACAAATAAAGCATTATTACGGAGGATCAGAAATACCATCCTGACCTGTTTCACATGAGACTCCCAATCATTGGAAAAAAATCAAAATATCATCCAAATATACAACCATGAATTTATCAAGATAACTCCGAAAGATATCATGCATGAAGGATTGGAACACAGATGGGGCATTAGAGAGTCCGAATGGCATCACAAGGTATTCAAAATGGCCTTCGGGCGTATTAAATGCAGTTTTCCATTCGTCACCCTGCTTGATACGAATAACATTATATGCCCCTCGAAGGTCAATCTTAGTAAACCAGCTAGCCCCCTTAATCCTAGCAAACAAATCAGTAAGTAAAGGCAAGGGGTATTGAAATTTGACCGTGATCTTATTCAAGAGGCGACAAAAATAAAAAAGATATGAAATCAGATTTTAGCATAGGAGGCCACACTAGCTAAAAAGAAAGAACAGAACAGAGCACTATGCAGTCAGTATAAAAACACTAGAAAATATCCACCACAGAAGATACGAATCACCACATCTCACTAAAGACATGGGGGGTATATCTGCATCTCCAGAGAAATAGCTAGGCTGCAAAAATCCTTCACAGACAAAACTGGACAAGACAAAAACATGAATATGCACAGGACTATAAGGTCCACAGCAGGTGGACAGCAAAGACAAAGCCAGGACTTATCTTTGTAGAAAAGCACAGCAAACTGGAGAGACCAGCAGGGAAGTGAATCCTGCAAAAACAATAAACAACTGGCACTAACTAAAGAGTCCTGCAAAGCTATATACCCCAGTCAGTTTTGCAATTAGTAGATACACATGTCCACTCCTGCAGTCCAGGCACAACTGCATTACCCTCTACAACCACCGGAGGGAGCCCAAAAGCTGAATTCACAACACTCCTTCTCCAAGCCAGAACATATATAGGGAAGTTCCCCTGAAACCGGGTGTAGAGCTCCTCCTTCTGGCCCAGAGTCAGAACATGCTGCATGTATGTGCTACCTGTTAAAGGGACCCTCCTCGTTTGCAGGAATGGCGCCACTCTCCCCGAGAGGAAGGTAATATCACTATGTTACCTCCTGGGGTGCCACATTCATGTTCCAGAAGAAGTACATCTGCAGGGCCATTCTGGTACCATGAGTGGTGTTCAACAATTGAAATGACTGTCATTTCACATCACATTACAGAAAAATGTATGGCAATTTGGATCCCTGTAGATAACCACAGTGATCTACATGGAAATGTTTTCTGTGGGATCACCAGCTTCTTGTCCTGCTGTAGGTCTAGGAGTCAGGTTTTCATTTCCCTTCTTCCATCTTGCAGGAAGATAAGATGCAGCATAGATGGTTTTAGTTGTCTTTGTGTCACTCCAGCCCTAGTTCTTACCCTCTGGATTTTATACGGGCATTTTGAAGGCCTGGATCTTTTCCCTTAGACAAATGGTGACACCTTCTCGGAAGATCTTTAAAGACAAACTCTGAGGAAAAGGAGAAAATACATTTATCATTAGACATCATTGAACTGTGCCATCTCTGTTATCATCTATTTTATATAAGAAACGTGTTTGTTTTTTTCAATGTAACAAATTCTTAACTGAAACATTGTTGGCTCTTATAAGAACTTCACATGATTTACTCACCTGGAAATCAGTATAGTTAGTTAGTTGATGCATTATCAGGCTGACAAATCCTAGCTACTCGGCTATCAGGCCGGTCATAACCAAGATCTGCAAAAGATAGAAGATAGAGGATAGAGATTGCCAAGGCCAGGCAGAGATTGCCAGGACGGGAGAGGAATTGCCCAGCAAGGCAGAGATTGCCCGGAACAGGCAGATATTGTCATGAAGAGGCAGAGATTGCCAGGATAAGGCAGAGATTGCCAGGATGAGGCAGAGATTGCCGGGAGCGACAGATTGTCGGGACAGGTAGAGCTTGCCGGGAGCGACAGAGATTGTTGGGACAGGCAGAGATTGCCAGGAGAGATGGAAGTTGTCAGAGAAGGAAGGGAAAGCTCCATTAATGTCTTTTGCATGATAACTGTGCTGCATCTGTAATAAGAACCCTGTTGCTAAATAAAAGTTAAACTGTTAAGCATGGACAAACTGTAGATTCTGGAGTCATTTGTGAGAATCGGGAATCTGGAGCAGGGATGGCGGAGGCAGAATGAACCCCTGAATCTAAAGTGAGTGTTCTACATTATGTTTCCTTTGTGGGGTGCCAGGGTGTGGGATCACTACAGCTCGTTGCCACGTCTACCACCCTGGCCGCATTTACTGTTCCTTTGTGTATCTGCACACCCTTGCTATGTTTCTCCTATTGCTTCCTCTTTCACTTCTTTATGCAGTCCAGCACGCCACACTGTGCTGGCCGTGATTGATCCATGTGCCATCCATCAAGATCCACTCCGCTGCACTATTCCCTCTGTCCATGCTGCTCATCATAAAACACAACTCACCAGGTGAGCCCCTATCAACCATATAGAAATATTTTTCAAGATATCTTTCCTTTGTGTTGGTTTAGAGGTCCAAATCTTGAGCCCTTAGTCTTTACCCATAAGCTTCTGAAAGGAAGTTTAGTGTCCCGTCATAACTGATAAAATTTCACATCCTGAATTTAAATAGAAAACAATCCATTATGCAAGTTAAACGTAACCAAGGTTTCTCCTGGGAATTTATAGAAATCTCACCGTCTAAAAGTAGGAAAGAGTTAAATCTTGGCACAGAGTTTCATAAATTGAGCCAGCAAGAGAGAATTGTTAATGTGCTTGCTCCAGCTCTGGCTATCGGATGCTGAGTCAGAAAAATGACACACAGATGGCAGCAATGTGTCACAGAAAATTACATTGGCCTTTGATTGGCATCTATACTCACCACTTCAGCTCAAACCCAACATGCAGTTTTAACTGTGTAGTTTTATTAGACATCCTGGCCAACATAATGACTGTGTGAACTAAGGTTAATTCTGGTGTGTATAGGAGAATCTATAGCATCAGAAATGGTGAACATATCTCCCTGAAACATAAGCATCACAACTAATCAGTAAAGCAACTTAATTGAACCAATTTGTGAATTGACCCTCCAGGTTCCCCCCTCTTGGGATTAATTTCCCACAGTATTATCTCTTTTATAATTCTTCCCTTGATATAAAGGAAAATCAGTTTTACGTTCACTAATTCATAGTTGTTAGGCTCACTTTGTGAAGTGGACCCACTAAGCCCCACTTGTCACAGAGTTACCACGACAAAACAGTACCAGAAGACCACGGCGTCTGATGGCTCCTGCTTCGTCGCTGAGAAGAAGCACTTCTATGTATTAAAGGTGTTTTGTTTTCTTTCAGCAGGACAGGGGTTAATGGGCCATGTGGAAATCCCTGCTTTCAGCTGTGCTGGGTTAGCCACTCCTCTCTCTTATAAAAGCTAGGCCTTCTGGTCAGATCTTTGTCTGAAATAGCACTTGCTTGATAGACCTGGAGTAGTGAGGAGCTGGTGATTGGAGAGCTGGAGGAGCTGTTATTTGTGAGAGCATATTTTGTGTGAGTGGAGTTTTCTTTTACCCTTGTCTTTGTTCCCCTGTTTGTCGGGTTGGTGTACTGCGGTACACGATAGCGCCTCTCTTCCCCGAGTGGAGAGGGGAACAGACGCAGGGCTGCAGTTAGGAGACAGGGCAAGGGCGGAGGCCCCGGCATCCTCGCCATCTGAGGTATCCCGGGGAACAGGGCGAGTTAGGGCGCCCCCTAGAGCTAGGGCCAGGAAAGGTGCCCCTGGTCCCAGTTTACTCGCCAGTCCAATCGTGACATTATCTCAGACCGTAGAGGGCTTCTTCCAGGCTTTGGGCTTAGTGTATGATGACCCTGATCATGTCTCCTTGGCTGAGTCATCTCTGTGCCAGCTTCAGCAAGGAAACGGTCTGGCGGAGGAATATTGCTCCGAGTTCCGGCGGTGGGCCACTAACACTAGGTGGAATGACCCAGCCCTCCATAGTCAGTTCTTCGAGGGTCTCTCTGTAAGCGTAAGGGATGCATTAGCTCTCCATGAGACTCCAGATCACCTTGAGGCAGCTATGTCTCTGGCGATCCGGGTTAATCGCTGTCTTCACCAGAGGCATAGGGAGACACCTCTGGGGGCAGGAGGTCCAAGTGTGAGACCAGTACTGATTCTACTGTGGAACCCATGCAAGTGGGTGCGGCGTCCCAACCTAGCAAGCTTGCATTATTTTGGCGTAAGGGGAGTGTGTTTTTGTTGTGGCAAGAAAGGTCATTTTGTGAGCACATGTGCTACCCGTCACTTGTTTAAACAACCGCCAGAAAACTAGAGGGCCCGGGTTGCGGGGAGGTTGGCAACTTGGGTGTACTCATAACCTCTGTGGGAAAGACTAGTTTTTTCCTTCCAGCTATTTTATACGTGGGTGAAAATAAGGTTGACGGGTCCGCCTTCTTGGACAGTGGGGACATTTGGTCGATGCTGGGTTTGTCTGGGACCAAGGCCTTGTCTCACAAACCTTGTCCAGACCGATTCCCATAATAACTATCGATTCCGGTCCTCTAAAACAGGGGCACTTCACGCAGAAAGTCCATGACTTATGGCTACAGGTGGGGGCCTGTTATGATCTGGTGGTCTAGGAGCAACATGGAACGAGCTCTGAAGGAAGTGGTATCTGTACTGACCGCAGTCCCTAAGCTCAACACAACACTAGAAGTAGCCGTGGGATGCTCCTAACACTCCCTAGGCACCTCGTCACAGCCTGAGAACTAACTACCCCTAAAGATAGAAACAGGAAAACTATCTTGCCTCAGAGAAAATCCCCAAAGGATAGATAGCCCCCCACAAGTAATGACTGTGAGTGGAGAGGGAAAAGACATACACAGAATGAAACTAGGATGAGCATAGGAGGCCAGTCTAGCTAGATAGATAGGACAGGATGGAATACTGTGCGGTCAGTATAAAACACTACAAAAAACCCACACAGAGTTTACAAAAATCTCCACACCTGACTAATGGTGTGGAGGGTAAATCTGCTTCCCAGAGCTTCCAGCATCACATAATTAATTCATACTGACAAGCTGGACAAACATAGAAAGCACAGAACGGATAAGTCCACAACCTGTGGACAGAAAAGAGCAAGCAAGGACTTAGCTTTGCTGAACTGGTCAGGATAACAGAGAAATCCAAAGAGATGTGAATCCAACCAGGAACCATTGACAAGTGGCACAAGCTGAAGGAAAGAGCCAGGCTAAATAGCCGAGCAGAAAAGACAATCAGTGGAAGCAGCTGCAGACAGCTAAATCCAAGGAGCAGCCATTCCACTTAAAACCACCGGAGGGAGCCCAAGAGCAGAACTCACAAAAGTGCCACTTACAACCACCGGAGGGAGCCCAAGAGCGGAATTCACAACAGGGGCCATACACGCTGAGGTATTAAAATGTTATGTGCTTGAGGGCCTGCCCTCACCTGTGGTATGGGGACTTCCTTGGCTCGCTCTGCACAATCTGGTAATTGATTGGCAGACACAGGAAGTGGGAAAGTGGAGTAGATACTGTCAAGGACACTGTTTGGGTACCCGGTTGGCAAGGGTGGATACCCAGTCCGTGCCCCATTACCTGTCAGACTTCGTGGATGTGTTTTCTGAGCAGGGGAGCCAAGAGCTTCCCCCACATCGTCCTTATGATTGTGCCATCAATCTGGTGCCAAGCTGCCCAAGAGCAGACTCTATAACATCTCAGGTCCAGAAAGGCAGGCCATGAAGGACTATATTACAGAAAGTCTGGCTAAGGGCCAAATCCGACCTTCCTCTTCTCCCCTTGCTGCAGGGTTCTTTTTCGTAAAGAAGAAGGATGGCGGGCTACATCCTTGCCTGGATTTCCGTGAACTTAATGCGATCACGGTCTGTGATCCACATCCGCTACCTCTTATTCCTGACCTTTTTAATCAAATTGTTGGGGCAAAATGGTTCTCTAAAATGGACCTCAGGGGGGCGTACAATCTCATCCGCATTAAGGAGGGTGATGAGTGGAAGACTGCGTTCAATACGCCAGTGTAACGCATGCGCCGAGACTGGTTGGCGTGGGCGCCTGGGGGTGTGGCCCCACTGGACCACAGACCGAACTTCCCTGGAAGGGGCGTAACTAAATAGCTTCCTAGGTGTTCGCTGGAGCCTCTGATGGTGAGGTCAGACTTGTGCAATAGGAAGCTACCAGGTACCACTCCAGGGTAGAGTCGGACTGTGGATGCTGATCCCACCGGGGATAAGACACGGACAGGCAGGCACGGCTGTGACACTGGCTGACAGACGGGTATGGCAGAGGCCCTGACGGGCGGACTGGCTTGACGGAGATACAGGCAGGCAGATGGGCGCGGCTGGAACTCAGGCAGACAGGCGGGCATGGCTGGCACTGGCAGACAGGACTGATACTCTGGTAGGAACTGGTATTCAGATGGATGTATGGAAACACGTAAGAACCTGTTCAGACTGGAGAATATAAAGAAACAGGTAGAGACCAGTATGGCAGGTAGCAGAATAAAGATAGAGCAAGAGTGGAAGCAAAGCTGAATCACAGGAGGCGGAGTAAGAGTAGGAGGTGGAGCTAAAAGCTATGAGCAGAGATGGAGAAGGCAGAGTTATGAGCAGAGAAGGAGAAGGCAGAGCTATGAGCAGAGAAGGAGAAGGCAGAGCTATGAGCAGAGAAGGAGAAGGCAGAGCTATGAGCAGAGAAGGAGAAGGCGGAGCCAAGAGCGGATATACTGGAGGCGGAGCCAAGAGCGGAGACGCTGGAGGCGGTGCCAAGAGCGGAGACGCTTGAGGCAGAGCCAAGAGCGGAGACGCTGGAGGCGGAGCCAAGAGCGGAGTCGCAGGAAGTAACGCCAAGTGCAAAAGACATAGAACCGCAAGGAGCGGAGCCAGGTAGAACCGCAAAGAGCAAAGCCAGGTAGAACCGCAAGGAGCGGGGCCGCAGAGCGAGAGCTGAGCAGAGCAAAGCCCCAGAGTGCAGAGCAAGATCAGAGTGCAGAGCTGAGAGCAAAGCCACAGAGTGTAAAGCAAGGTCAGAGTGCAGAGTAAAGATACAGAGAGCAGAGCTGAGAGAAAAGCTGAGAGACACAGAACAACAGGTTGTGGTAGAACTGAGCAGAGAGAAGCAGAGCCACAGACAGTGGCGAACAGAGCAGAAAGATAAGGCGGAGTTACACTCAGCAGAGTGGGAAATGACTAATGACAAAAGAGGAGCAGGAACGGACATAGAACAGAGTTCAGACAGGAATGGACACAGATACACAAACAGAACACAGATGAAGGCCTGCAGTATTGCAGCCCTCTGAGACAGGAAACAGACACGACCTGGCAGCTCAGTAGCAAGTGCTAACTGAGGGGAATAGTTTGCTCAGGCATCCTCCAATGGGTGAGGATGCCTTAAGTATCAGAGGCCTTAAGGCTATTGGCCAGAAGCACCTTAGGGAGGTGCACACAGTCTCAATAAGAATCCGGAGTGGCTGGCGCCGACCCCCTATGCACACAGCCAGGAAGTGTACACAGAGCAGGCCGCCATGAAGCACATGGCATGGAACTGGCAGCAAACAGATCTCACAGCATGGCACTGGGTGAGTGAGTTGATGTAACAGGCAGATGGGGAATGGAAGGCCATGCAGTGATGCTGGCAGGGTTGTTACAGCCAGAAGGACACTACGAGAATCTAGTGATGCCTTTTGGGTTGACGAACGCACCCGCCATCTTCCAGCACTTTATTAATGACATCTTTAGTCACCTTGTAGGCAGGTTTGTTGTTATCAACCTGGATGACATTCTTGTGTACTCACCTGACCTTGAGTCACACCAGCAACATGTCAGACAAGTCCTACACATACTTCGTGACAATAAACTGTATGTCAAACCTGAAAAGTGCATGTTCTTGGTTGAAGAGATCCCTTTCCTTGGATAAGTATTATCTGCCACAGGTTTTCGCACGGATCCGGCGAAAGTCCGGGCGGTATTGGAATGGGTTCTTCCTGAGGATTTGAAGGCCTTACAAAGGTTTTTGAGTTTTCCCAATTACCGTAAATTCATAAAAAACTTTTCGCTAGTAGCCAAACCGCTCACTGATATGACTAAAAAGGGGATGCACTTCTCCAAGTGGTCCAGTCCTGCCAGTGAGGCATTTGACACGTTGACAAGGTGTTTTGCTTCTGTGCCGATTCTTATTCAGCCTGATGTCACTCAGCCTTTCATTGTGGAGGTGGATGCATCGGAGGTGGGAGTGGGGGCTGTATTATCCCAGGGTGCGTCTCCTGGTAAATGGCAACCATGTGCTTACTTTTCTAAAAAACTGTCACCAGCTGAGAGAAACTATGATATTGGTAATAGGGAACTCTTAGCTATCAAATGGGCATTTGAGGAGTGGCGTCATTTCTTGGAAGGAATGGTTCACCCTGTGATGGTGATCACTGACCATAAGAATCTGGTTAATTTGGAGTCGGCAAAACATCTTACACCTCGTCAGACAAGATGGGCTTTGTTCTTTACCAGATTTAACTTTTTTGTTACTTTTAGGCCGGGAAGCAAAAATATTAAGGCAGATGCTTTGTCCCATTGCTTTCCTGAGGGAGGCAATAAGTGCAAACCGGTACCTATATTACAAAAAGGGGTAGTGTGTTGTGAATTCCGCTCTTGGGCTCCCTCCGGTGGTTGTAAGTGGCACTTTTGTGAGTTCTGCTCTTGGGCTCCCTCTTGTGGTTTCTAGTGGTATAGCTGCTCCTTGGAGTTAGCTGTCATCAGCTGCCTCCACTTATCGTCTCTTCTGCTCGGCTATTTAGGCCTGGCTCTTTCTTCAGCCAGTGCCACTTGTAAATGGTTCCTGGTTGGATTCACATCTCTTTGGATTTCCCTGTTATCCTGACCAGTTCAGCAAAGCTAAGTTTTTGCTTGCGCTTTTCTGTTCACAGAATGTGGACTTATCCGTTCAGTGCTTTCTATGTTTGTCCAGCGTTATCAGTATGAATTAATTCTGTCTTGCTGGAAGCTCTGGGAAGCAGATTTACCCTCCACACCTTTAGTCAGGTGTGGAGATTTTTTTTTGTAAACTCTGCGTGGATTTTTGTAGTGTTTTATACTTACAGCACAGTATTCCATCCTGTCCTATCTATCAAACTAGACTGGCCTCCTGTGCTCATTCTGGTTTCATTCTGTGTATGTCTTTTCCCTCTCCACTCACAGTCATTATTTGTGGGGGGCTAATCTATCCTTTGGGGATTTTCTCTGAGGCAAGATAGTTTTCCTGCTTCTGTCTTTAGGGGTAGTTAGCTCTTAGGCTGTGACGAGATGCCTAGGGAGAGTTAGGAGCATTCCACGGCTACTTCTAGTGTTGTGTTGAGCTTAGGGACTGCGGTCAGTATAGATACCACTTCCTTCAGAGCTCGTTCCATGTTGCTCCTAGACTACCGCATCATAACAGTACAAGTGGCCAGGAATGAATTAAATGCATCTCAAAAGAAGGAAAAGAAAGTTCTGAACCATTTTTTTTTCTGTGCTCTGGTTTGTCTTTTTTTTCCTCTTGATATCTGGGTGGTTCAGGATATATGCTTTGGCATGGATGTTCAGGGTTTGTTTTCTCGTGTGGATCAACTTGCTGCAAGAGTACAGAGTATCCAGGACTATGTTGTCCAGACTCCGGCTTTAGAGCCTAGAATTCCTACTCCTGATTTGTTTTTTGGGGACAGATCCAAGTTTTTGAACTTTAAAAATAACTGCAGATTGTTTTTTGCTTTGAAACCCCGTTCTTCTGGTGATCCCATTCAGCAAGTAAAAATCATCATATCATTGCTGCGTGGTGACCCTCAAGACTGGGCTTTTTCTCTTGAAACAGGGGATCCGGCATTATTGAATGTTGATGCATTTTTTCAAGCGCTCGGATTATTGTATGACGAACCTAATTCTGTGGATCATGCAGAAAAAACCCTGTTGGCCTTGTATCAAGGTCCGGAAGCGGCAGAGTTATACTGCCAGAAATTTAGAAAATGGTCTGTGCTCACTAAATGGAATGAAGAGGCTCTGGCTGCTATTTTTAGAAAAGGTCTTTCTGAAGCCCTTAAAGATGTTTTGGTGGGCTTTCCTACGCCTGCCGGTTTGAGCGAATCTATGTCTCTAGCCATTCAGATTGATCAGCGTCTGCGCGAGCGCAAAACTGTGCACCATATGGCAGTATCCTCTGAGCAGAGTCCAGAACCTATGCAATGTGATAGGATTTTGACTAGAATAGAACGGCAGGAATTCAGACGTCAGAATAGGCTGTGTTTTTACTGTGGTGATTCGGCTCATGTTATCTCTGATTGCCCTAAGCGTACTAAGAGAGTCGCTAGGTCTGTTACCATTAGTACTATACAGCCTAAATTTCTCTTATCTGTGACCCTGATTTGCTCGTTGTCGTCCTTTTCTGTCATGGCATTTGTGGATTCAGGCGCTGCCCTGAACTTAATGGACTTAGAATTCGCCAGGCGCTGTGGTTTTTCCTTGCAGCCTTTGCAGAGCCCTATTCATTTGAGGGGTATTGATGCTACACCCTTGGCCAAGGATAAACCTCAGTACTGGACACAGATGACTATGTACATGGCTCCAGCACATCAGGGAGATTGCCGTTTTCTGGTGTTGCATAACCTGCATGATGTTGTTGTACTGGGTTTTCCATGGTTACAGGAACATAATCCGGTGCTGGATTGGAAAACTATATCGGTGATTAGTTGGGGTTGTCAAGGGGTACATAGTGACGTTCCTGTGATGTCAATTTCCTCTTCCCCCTCTTCTGAGGTCCCTGATTTTTTGTCGGATTTCCAGGATGTATTTGATGAGCCCAAGTCCAGTTCCCTTCCTCCGCACAGGGACTGTGATTGTGCTATTAACTTGATTTCTGGTTGCAAGTTCCCTAAGGGCCGACTTTTCAATCTGTCTGTGCCAGAGCATGCCGCCATACGGAGCTATGTCAAGGAGTCTTTGGAGAAGGGGCATATTCGGCCCTCTTCGTCACCATTGGGAGTGGGTTTCTTTTTTGTTGCTAAGAAGGATGGCTCCTTGAGACCCTGTATTGATTATCGTCTTCTTAATAAGATCACGGTCAAATTCCAATACCCCTTGCCTTTGTTTACTGATTTGTTTGCTCAGATTAAGGGGGCTAGTTGGTTTACTAAGATTGACCTCCGAGGGGCATATAATCTTGTTCGTATTAAACAGGGTGACGAATGGAAAACTGCATTTAATACGCCCGAAGGCCATTTTGAATACCTTGTGATGCCATTTGGGCTCTCTAATGCTCCATCTGTATTCCAGTCTTTCATGCATGATATTTTCCGCAATTATCTTGATAAATTCATGGTCGTATATTTGGATGATATTTTGATTTTTTCCGATGATTGGGAGTCTCATGTGAAGCAGGTCAGGATGGTGTTCCAGATCCTTCGTGATAATGCTTTGTTTGTGAAGGGGTCTAAGTGCCTATTCGGAGTTCAGAAGGTCTCTTTTGTGGGTTTTATTTTTTCTCCCTCGTCTATAGAAATGGATCCTGTTAAGGTCCAAGCTATTCATGACTGGATCCAACCCACATCTGTGAAGGGCCTTCAAAAATTTTTGGGCTTTGCTAATTTCTATCGCCGTTTCATTGCCAACTTTTCCAGTGTGGTTAAGCCCCTTACTGATTTGACGAAGAAAGGCGCTGATGTGACGAATTGGTCCTCTGAGGCTGTTGAGGCCTTTCAGGAGCTTAAACGCAGATTTACTTCTGCCCCTGTGTTGCGTCAGCCGGATGTTTCTCTTCCTTTTCAGGTTGAGGTCGACGCTTCTGAGATTGGGGCAGGGGCCGTTTTGTCTCAGAGGGAGTCTGATGGTTCTTTGATGAAACTATGTGCTTTTTTTTCCAGAAAGTTTTCGCCTGCGGAAGTGGGCGTGTGAGGAGTGGCGACATTGGCTTGAGGGAGCTAAACACCGCGTTGTGGTCCTGACCGATCATAAGAATCTGATTTACCTCGAGTCGGCCAAGCGGCTGAATCCTAGACAGGCTCGGTGGTCCCTGTTTTTCTCCCGTTTTGATTTTGTGGTCTCGTATCTTCCGGGATCTAAGAATGTTAAGGCTGATGCCCTCTCTAGGAGTTTTTTGCCTGATTCTCCTGGAGTCCTTGAGCCGGTTGGCATTCTTAAGGAGGGGTGATTCTTTCTGCTATCTCCCCTGATTTGCGGCGGGTGTTTCAGGAATTTCAGGCTGATAGGCCTGACCGCTGTCCAGTGGGGAAGCTGTTTGTTCCTGATAGATGGACAATTAAGGTAATTTCTGAGGTTCATTGTTCAGTGTTGGCTGGTCATCCTGGGATTTTTGGTACCAGAGATTTGGTTGCTAGGTCCTTTTGGTGGCCTTCCTTGTCGCGCGATGTGCGTGCTTTTGTGCAGTCCTGTGGAACTTGCGCCCGGGCCAAGCCTTGCTGTTCCCACGCTAGTGGGTTGCTTTTGCCTTTGCCGGTCCCTGAGAGGCCCTGGGCGCATATTTCCATGGATTTTATTTCGGATCTTCCTGTGTCCCAGAAGATGTCTGTTATCTGGGTTGTTTGTGACCGGTTCTCTAAAATGGTCCATCTGGTACCTTTGCCTAAGTTCCCTTCCTCCTCAGATCTGGTTCCATTATTTTTTCAGCATGTGGTTCGTTTGCATGGCATTCCGGAGAATATTGTGTCTGACAGAGGTTCTCAGTTTGTCTCTAGATTTTGGCGGGCCTTTTGTGCTAGGATGGGCATTGATTTGTCTTTTTCTTCGGCGTTTCATCCTCAGACTAATGGCCAAACTGAGCAAACTAATCAGACCTTGGGAGCTATTTGAGATGCTTTGTGTCTGCTGATCAGGATGATTGGGTGTCTTTCTTGCCGTTGGCCGAGTTTGCCCTTAATAATCGGGCTAGTTCGGCTACTTTGGTTTCACCTTTCTTTTGAAATTTTGGTTTTCATCCTCGTTTTTCTTCTGGGCAGGTTGAACCTTCTGATTGTCCTGGTGTTGATTCTGTGGTGGACAGGCTGCAGCAGATTTGGACTCATGTGGTGGACAATTTGATGTTGTCTCAGGAAAGGGCTCAACGTTTTGCTAACCGCCGTCGGTGTGTTGGTCCCTGACTTAGTGTGGGGAATTTGGTTTGGTTGTCTTCTCGTCATGTTCCTATGAAGGTTTCTTCCCCTAAGTTTAAGCCTCGGTTTATTGGTCCTTATACAATTTCTGAAATTATTAATCCGGTGTCTTTTCGTTTGGCTCTTCCAGCCTCTTTTGCCATTCATAATGTTTTCCATAGATCTTTGTTGCGGAGATATGTGGTGCCCGTTGTTCCCTCGGTTGACCCTCCTGCCCTGGTGTTTGTTGAGGGAGAGTTGGAATATGAGGTTGAGAAGATTTTGGATTCTTGTTTTTCGAGGCGGAGGCTTCAGTATCTTGTCAAGTGGAAGGGTTATGGCCAGGAGGATAATTCTTGGGTTGTTGCCTCCGATGTTATGAACAGGTAATTCAGAACCACAATGGACCTTGAAGTTCAGAGCATACAAAGTGACCTGACATTTACGAAAAACATATGACGAGCTCTGAGACGTGGAAACTCTGCTGACCGCAATCCTTAATCCTATCACACCACACTAGAGGTAGCCGTGGATTGCGCCTAACGCTCCCTATGCAACTCGGCACAGCCTGAGAAACTAACTAGCCCTGAAGATAGAAAAATAAGCCTACCTTGCCTCAGAGAAATTCCCCAAAGGAAAAGGAAGCCCCCCACATATAATGACTGTGAGTAAAGATGAAATACAAACACAGAGATGAAATAGATTTAGCAAAGTGAGGCCCGACTTACTGAGTAGACCGAGGATAGGAAAGATAGCTTTGCGGTCAACACAAAAACCTACAAACAACCACGCAGAGGGGCAAAAACACCCTCCGCACCGACTAACGGTACGGAGGTGCTCCCTCTGCGTCTCAGAGCTTCCAGCAAGCAAGAAAAACCAATATAGCAAGCTGGACAGAAAATATAGCAAACAAAAATAACATAAGCAGAACTTAGCTTATGCAGGATAGACAGGCCACAGGAACGATCCAGGATGAAGCAAGACCAATACTAGAACATTGACTGGAGGCCAGGATCAAAGCACCAGGTGGAGTTAAATAGAGCAGCACCTAACGACTTAACCTCATCACCTGAGGAAGGAAACTCAGAAGCCGCAGTACCACTCTCATCCACCAAAGGAAGCTTATAGACAGAACCAGCCGCAGTACCACTCACAACCACAGGAGGGAGCTTGGCCACAGAATTCACAACAGTACCCCCCCCCCTTGAGGAGGGGTCACCGAACCCTCACCAGAGCCCCCAGGCCGACCAGGATGAGCCACATGAAAGGCACGAACCAGATCGGCAGCATGGACATCAGAGGCAAAGACCCAGGAATTATCTTCCTGACCATAACCCTTCCACTTAACCAAATACTGGAGTTTCCGTCTCGAAACACGAGAATCCAAAATCTTCTCCACAATATACTCCAATTCCCCTTCAACCAAAACCGGAGCAGGAGGATCAATAGATGGAACCACAGGTGCCACGTATCTCCGCAACAATGACCTATGGAACACGTTATGGATGGAAAAAGAAGCTGGAAGAGTCAAACGAAAAGACAAAGGATTAAGAACCTCAGAAATCCTATATGGACCAATGAAACGAGGCTTAAATTTAGGAGAGGAAACCTTCATAGGAATATAACGAGATGACAACCAAACCAAATCCCCAACACGAAGTCGGGGACCCACACATCGCCTGCGGTTAGCGAAACGTTGAGCCTTCTCCTGGGACAAAGTCAGATTGTCCACTACATGAGTCCAAATCTGCTGCAACCTATCCACCACAGTATCCACACCAGGACAGTCCGAAGACTCAACCTGCCCTGAAGAGAAACGAGGGTGGAACCCAGAATTGCAGAAAAACGGCGAAACCAAAGTAGCCGAGCTGGCCCGATTATTAAGGGCGAACTCAGCCAAAGGCAAAAAGGACACCCAATCATCCTGATCAGCAGAAACAAAACATCTCAGATATGTTTCCAAGGTCTGATTGGTTCGTTCAGTCTGGCCATTTGTCTGAGGATGGAAAGCCGAGGAAAAAGACAAATCAATGCCCATCCTAGCACAAAAAGCTCGCCAAAACCTCGAAACAAACTGGGAACCTCTGTCAGAAACGATTTTCTCTGGAATGCCATGTAAACGAACCACATGCTGGAAAAACAACGGCACCAAATCAGAGGAGGAAGGCAATTTAGACAAGGGTACCAGATGGACCATCCTAGAGAAGCGATCAGAAACCACCCAAATGACCGACATTCTTTGAGAGACGGGGAGATCCGAAATAAAATCCATAGAGATATGTGTCCAAGGCCTCTTCGGGACCGGCAAGGGCAAAAGCAACCCACTGGCACGAGAACAGCAGGGCTTAGCCCGAGCACAAATCCAACAGGACTGCACAAAAGAACGCACATCCCGCGACAGAGACGGCCACCAAAAGGATCTAGCCACCAAATCTCTGGTACCAAAGATTCCAGGATGACCAGCCAACATCGAACAATGAACCTCAGAGATAACTTTATTCGTCCACCTATCAGGGACAAACAGTTTCTCCGCTGGGCAACGGTCAGGTCTATTAGCCTGAAATTTTTGCAGCACCCGCCGCAAATCAGGGGAGATGGCAGACAAAATTACCCCCTCTTTGAGAATACCCGCCGGCTCAGACAAACTCGGAGAATCGGGCACAAAACTCCTAGACAGGGCATCCGCCTTCACATTTTTAGAGCCCGGAAGGTACGAAACCACAAAGTCAAAACGGGAGAAAAACAGCGACCAACGAGCCTGTCTAGGATTCAACCGTTTGGCAGACTCGAGATAAGTCAAGTTTTTGTGATCAGTCAAGACCACCACGCGATGCTTAGCTCCTTCAAGCCAATGATGCCACTCCTCGAATGCCCACTTCAAGGCTAGCAACTCTCGATTGCCAACATCATAATTTCGCTCAGCAGGCGAAAATTTCCTGGAAAAGAAGGCGCATGGTTTCATCACCGAGCAATCAGAACTTCTCTGCGACAAAACAGCCCCTGCTCCAATTTCGGAAGCATCAACCTCGACCTGGAACGGAAGCGAAACATCTGGTTGGCACAACACAGGGGCAGAAGAAAAACGACGCTTCAACTCCTGAAAAGCTTCCACAGCAGCAGAAGACCAATTGACCACATCAGCACCCTTCTTGGTTAAATCAGTCAACGGTTTAGCAATGCTAGAAAAATTAGCGATGAAGCGACGGTAAAAATTAGCAAAGCCCAGGAACTTCTGCAGGCTCTTCACAGATGTCGGCTGAGTCCAATCATAAATGGCCTGAACTTTAACAGGGTCCATCTCGATAGTAGAAGGAGAAAAAATGAACCCCAAAAATGAAATCTTCTGAACACCAAAGAGACACTTTGACCCCTTCACAAACAAAGAATTAGCACGCAGGACCTGGAAAACCATTCTGACCTGCTTCACATGAGACTCCCAATCATCCGAGAAGACCAAAATATCATCCAAGTATACAATCAGGAATTTATCCAGGTACTCTCGGAAGATGTCATGCATAAAGGACTGAAACACTGATGGAGCATTAGAAAGTCCGAATGGCATAACCAGGTACTCAAAATGGCCTTCGGGCGTATTAAATGCTGTTTTCCATTCATCGCCCCGTTTAATACGCACAAGATTATACGCACCACGAAGATCTATCTTGGTGAACCAACTAGCCCCCTTAATCCGAGCAAACAAATCAGACAGCAGCGGCAAGGGGTACTGAAATTTGGCCGTAATTTTATTTAGAAGGCGGTAATCAATACAAGGTCTCAGCGAACCATCCTTCTTGGCCACAAAAAAGAACCCCGCTCCCAATGGCGACGATGACGGGCGAATATGACCCTTCTCCAAATACTCCTTCACGTAACTCCGCATAGCGGCGTGCTCAGGTACAGACAAATTAAACAGTCGACCCTTTGGAAACTTACTACCAGGAATCAAATTGATAGCACAATCACAATCCCTATGCGGAGGTAGGGCATTGGACTTGGGCTCATCGAATACATCCCGGTAATCAGACAAGAACTCTGGGACCTCAGAAGGGGTGGATGATGAGATAGACAGAAATGGAACATCACCATGTACCCCCTGACAACCCCAGCTGGACACAGACATTGATTTCCAATCTAATACTGGGTTATGGACTTGTAGCCATGGCAACCCCAACACGACCACATCATGCAGATTATGCAACACCAGAAAGCGAATATCCTCCTGGTGCGCAGGAGCCATGCACATGGTCAGCTGGGTCCAATACTGAGGCTTATTCTTGGCCAAAAGCGTAGCATCAATTCCTCTCAATGGAATAGGACACTGCAAGGGCTCCAAGACAAACCCACAGCGCCTAGCAAACTCCAAGTCCATCAAATTCAGGGCAGCGCCTGAATCCACAAATGCCATGACAGAATAGGAAGACAAAGAGCAGATCAAAGTAACGGACAAAAGAAATTTCGACTGTACCGTACCAATGGTGGTAGACCTAGCGAACCGCTTAGTGCGCTTAGGACAATCGGAGATAGCATGAGTGGAATCACCACAGTAGAAACACAGCCCATTCTGACGTCTGTGTTCTTGCCTTTCAGCTCTGGTTAAAGTCCTATCGCACTGCATAGGCTCAGGTTTATGCTCAGATAATACCGCTAATGGTGCACAGATTTACGCTCGCGCAAGCGTCGACTGATCTGAATGGCCAAAGACATAGACTCATTCAGACCAGCAGGCATAGGAAATCCCACCATGACATCCTTAAGGGCTTCAGAGAGACCCTTTCTGAAAATAGCTGCCAGCGCACATTCATTCCATTGAGTGAGCACGGACCACTTTCTAAATTTCTGACAATAAATCTCTATCTCATCCTGACCCTGACACAGAGCCAGCAAATTTTTCTCTGCCTGATCCACTGAATTAGGTTCGTCGTACAGCAATCCGAGCGCCAGAAAAAACGCATCAATATTACATAATGCAGGATCTCCTGGCGCAAGGGAAAATGCCCAGTCTTGAGGGTCGCCACGTAATAAAGAAATAATAATTTTAACTTGTTGAACTGGGTCACCAGAGGAGCGGGGTTTCAAAGCCAGAAATAGTTTACAATTATTTTTAAAATTCAAAAACTTAGCTCTATCTCCAAAAAATAACTCAGGAATAGGAATTTTAGGTTCTAACATAGGATTCTGAACCACTAAATCTTGAATGTTCTGTACTCTTATAGTGAGATTATCCATTAAAGAGGACAGACCCTGAGTGTCCATGTCCACACCTGTGTTCTGAACCACCCTGATGTATAGGGGAAAAGAAAGACAGAACACAGTGCAAAGAAAAAAAAATGGTCTCAGAACTTCTCTTTTCCCTCTATTGAGAAGCATTAGTACTTTGGGCCTCCAGTACTGTTATGAACAGGTAATTCAGAACCACAATGGACCTTGAAGTTCAGAGCATACAAAGTGACCTGACATTTACCAAAAACATATGACGAGCTCTGAGACGTGGAAACTCTGCTGACCGCAATCCCTAATCCTATCACACCACACTAGAGGTAGCCGTGGATTGCGCCTAACGCTCCCTATGCAACTCGGCACAGCCTGAGAAACTAACTAGCCCTGAAGATAGAAAAATAAGCCTACCTTGCCTCAGAGAAATTCCCCAAAGGAAGAGGCAGCCCCCCACATATAATGACTGTGAGTAAAGATGAAATACAAACACAGAGATGAAATAGATTTAGCAAAGTGAGGCCCGACTTACTGAATAGACCGAGGATAGGAAAGATAGCTTTGCGGTCAACACAAAAACCTACAAACAACCACGCAGAGGGGCAAAAAGACCCTCCGCACCGACTAACGGTACGGAGGTGCTCCCTCTGCGTCTCAGAGCGTCCAGCAAGCAAGAAAAACCAATATAGCAAGCTGGACAGAAAATATAGCAAACAAAAATAACATAAGCAGAACTTAGCTTATGCAGGATAGACAGGCCACAGGAACGATCCAGGAGGAAGCAAGACCAATACTAGAACATTGACTGGAGGCCAGGATCAAAGCACCAGGTGGAGTTAAATAGAGCAGCACCTAACGACTTAACCTCATCACCTGAGGAAGGAAACTCAGAAGCCGCAGTACCACTCTCATCCACCAAAGGAAGCTTATAGACAGAACCAGCCGCAGTACCACTCACGACCACAGGAGGGAGCTTGGCCACAGAATTCACAACACTCCGATGTCCATGCCACCGATTTGGTTCGTGCTTTTCATTTGGCTCGTCCTGATCGGCCTGGGGGCTCTGGTGAGGGTTCGGTGACCCCTCCTCAAGGGGGGGGGGTACTGCTGTGAATTCCGCTCTTGGGCTCCCTCCGGTGGTTCTAAGTGGCACTTTTGTGAGTTCTGCTCTTGGGCTCCCTCTTGTGGTTTCTAGTGGTATGGCTGCTCCTTGGAGTTAGCTGTCATCAGCTGCCTCCACTTATCGTCTCTTCTGCTCGGCTATTTAGGCCTGGCTCTTTCTTCAGCCAGTGCCACTTGTAAATGGTTCCTGGTTGGATTCACATCTCTTTGGATTTCCCTGTTATCCTGACCAGTTCAGCAAAGCTAAGTTTTTGCTTGCGCTTTTCTGTTCACAGATTGTGGACTTATCCGTTCAGTGCTTTCTGTTTGTCCAGCGTTATCAGTATGAATTAATTCTGTCTTGCTGGAAGCTCTGGGAAGCAGATTTACCCTCCACACCTTTAGTCAGGTGTGGAGATGTTTTTGGAAACTCTGCGTGGATTTTTGTAGTGTTTTATACTGACCGCACAGTATTCCATCCTGTCCTATCTATCAAGCTAGACTGGCCTCCTGTGCTCATCCTGGTTTCATTCTGTGTATGTCTTTTCCCTCTCCACTCACAGTCATTATTTGTGGGGGCTAATCTATCCTTTGGGGATTTTCTCTGAGGCAAGATAGTTTTCCTGTTTCTGTCTTTAGGGGTAGTTAGCTCTTAGGCTGTGACGAGATGCCTAGGGAGAGTTAGGAGCATTCCATGGCTACTTCTAGTGTTGTGTTGAGCTTAGGGACTGTTGTCAGTACAGTTACCACTTCCTTCAGAGCTCGTTCCATGTTGCTCCTAGACCACCGCATCATAACAGTAGTGATGGCGTCTATATGCCCCAATCTTGAAAGAGAGGTTGCTGACGCTCAGGGGGATGCCCCTGCTACCTGTCCACTTGGTAAACTGTTCGTACCAGTCAATCTCCGTCTTAGAATCCTCAGTGAACATCATGATACTGTGCTGGCTGGACATCCAGGGATTAAGGCTACCACGGATCTACTTACTCGGCGTTTTTGGTAGCCAGGTGCTTATAAGGATGTTCAGGAGTATGTGGCCGCCTGCAATATCTGTGCGCGTTCTAAGACTTCACATACTCGTTCGTTAGGGGCTCTCCTACATTGGAGATTCCCAGCAGACCTTGGACTCATTTGTCGGTCGATTTTATTACGGATCTACCTGTGTCTGCAGCGAACACTGTAATCCTGGTGGTGGACAGGTTCAGTAAAATGTCTCATTTTATTGCTTTGCCAGCTTTGCCTAATGCCAAAACTCTGGCGCAAATCTTCGTCAGGGAAATAATAAGACTGCATGGGATTCCTATGGATATTGTTTCTGATTGGGGGGTGCAGTTTATCTCAAAATTCTGGAGGGCATTTTGTACTCGTCTGGGGATCCATTTGTATTTTTCTTTGGCGTTTCACCCACAGTCTAACGGGCAGACTGAACGGGTTAATCAGAATTTAGAGACATATCTTAGATGTTTTGTATCTGAGAATCAGGAGGACAGGGTGACCTACTTACCGTTGGCTGAATTTGCAGTTAATAATCGCTGTCAGGAATCAACTGGTAAGTCCCCATTTTTGGGGGCATATGGGTTTCATCCGCAGTTTAGTTTGCTCAATAGTGATCGCCCTTCTTGTTTACCGGAGGAGGAACGGTTCTCTTCTTCTATTTCTACGATTTGGCAGGGGGTGATTAATAATTTGCAAAAGATGGGTTCTAAATATAAGAGTGTGGCTGATCGGAGACGTTTGGTGGCTCCGGACCTGAGCATTGGTGACTTGGTGTGGCTGTCCTCAAGGAACATTAAGCTAAAGGTTCCATCTTGGAAATTGGGTCCCAGGCTTATTGGTCCCTATAAGATCCTAGCCGTCATCAATCCGGTAGCATTCTGTCTTGCTCTGCCACCTACTTTTAAAATCCACAATGTTTTTCACCGTTCTCTTCTCAAGAAGTACGTGGCATCTGCAGGATCTTCACCTCTGCCATATTCTCCTGTCATTGTCGATGGTAATCTGGAGTTCTAGATGGCAAAGGTCTTAGATTCTCGTCTTGTTCGTCGGTCACTTCAATACATGGCACATTGGAAGAGGTACGGTCCTGAGGAGAGGATGTGGGTTCCAGCTTCCCACGTTCATGCGACCAGACTGGTTCGGGCCTTTCATGCGGCCCACCCAGATAAACTGGGTCCTGAGGTCTCTCATAGAAGGGGGGTACTGTCATGGAGTTACCGCGACAGAGCAGTACCAGAAGACCACGGCGTCTGATGGCTCCTGCTTCGTTGCTGAGAAGAAGCACTTCTCCTATGTATTAAAGGTGTTTTGTTTTCTTTCTTTCAGCAGGACAGGGGTTAATAGACCATGTGGAAATCACTGCTTTCAGCTGTGCTCGGTTAGCCACTCCTCTCTCCTATAAAAGCTAGGCCTTCTGGTCAGATCTTTGTCTGAGATAGCACTTACTTGATAGACCTGGAGTAGTGAGGAACTGGTGTTTGGAGAGCTGGAGGAATTTATTATGCTACAGTTGTATGGTTTGTAGGCTTGGAAGATTCCTAATCCTTACCTGCCTTATTTACTTCCCCCATCCTTCACACCCTGGTGAATACCTCTGTTATTTGTGAGAGCATATTTTGTGTGAGTGGAGATTTCTTTTACCCTTGTCTTTGTTCCTGTTTGTCGGGTTGGTGTACTGCGGTACACGGTAGCGCCTCTCTTCCCCGTGAGGGGAGGGGGACAGATGCATTGCTGCAGTTAGGAGACAGGGCAAGGGCGGTGGCCTCGGCATCCTCGCCATCTGAGGTATCCCGGGGAACAGGGCGAGTTAGGGTGCCCCCTAGAGCTAGGGCCAGGAAAGGTGCCCCTGGTCCCAGTTTACTCGCCAGTCCAATCATGACACCAGATCTGCATGGATACGCAGTCCCCGGTTTTTGGTGTAGCTGGAAGTATGGAACAAGGGAAGCGAGGCTGAGGTACACTCAGTAACTTGGAAGCAGCAGTACAAAAGAAGTGAAGGCAGCAAGGAAAGAAGCATGTTAGCACGGTGTGCACAGGAGGTGGACTACACCAATCTAGAGTCTTAAATACATCATTGAGCCAGCCCAGCAACCAGCAATAAAAAACGTGGAGCACAACAGAGGGCAAGGTGAAGGAAGCTGAGTTTGGGATACCCAGGACAGGTGTGTAACACTGGTTAAACTAAGATAGAGCAAGGCCAGCAGACAGAGAGCAGCAGCCTGAGCCAATGATGAGACAGGAAAAGTGTCTCAGACAACCATAGACTGCCTGTAGGCACGGTAGCTTATTTGTAATTACAGATCACAGCTTTGTCTAAATGGAGCTGAACTTAAAAAAATAAAGGTTAATCTATAACTTTTTTCAGGCATTATTCCTGCAATTTGTAGCGTAGTGCAGTAGTAGAATCAAGATATGGAAAGTGACCACTACTCTAACAACCATAAGTTATAGAAGGGCTCCCAGTTTGTTTGTTATTTTTTTTCTTATTCATTTCACAAGAATGTGAGCCATATGCACATTGAAATCATCCATGGATAAGGGAAATGGAGACCAACCTACAACAGTGATTGATTTCTACAGTGGGTACGGAAAGTATTCAGACCCCTTTTCATTGCAGCCATTTGGTAAATTCAAGAAAGTTCATTTTTTCTCATTAATGTACACTCTGCACCTCATCTTGACGAAAACAGAAATGTAGTAATTTTTGCAAATTCATTAAAAGAGAAAAACTGAATTATCACATGGGCATAAGTCTTCAGACCCTTTGCTCAGTATTCAGTAGCAGCACCCTTTTGAGCTAGTACAGCCATGAGTCTTCTTGGGAATGATGCAACAAGTTTTTCACACCTTGATTTGGGGATCCTCTACCATTCTTCCTTGCAGATCCTCTCCAGTTCGGTCAGGTTGGATGGTGAACGTTGGTGGACTGCCATTTTCAGGTCTCTCCAGAAATGCTCAATTGGGTTTAGGCCAGGGCTCTGGCTGAGCCAGTCAAGAATGGTCACAGAGTTGTTCTAAAGCCACTACTTTTACATTTTAGCTGTATACTTAGGGTCATTGTCTTGTTGGAAGGTGAACCTTCGGCCAAGTCTGAGGTCCAGAGCACTCTGGAAGAGGTTTTCATCCAGAATATCTCTATACTTGGCCGACTTCATGTTTCTTTCAATGTCAACTAGTCGTCCTGTCCCTGCAGCTGAAAAACACCCCCATAGCATGATACTGCCACCATAATGTTTCACTGCTGGGATAGTATTGGGCAGATGATGAGCAGTGCCTGGTTTTCTCCACACATACCGCTTAGAATTATCACCAAAAGGTCTATCTTCGTCTCACCAGACCAGAGAATCTTATTTCTCATAGTCTGGGAGTCCTTTATGTGTTTTTTAGCAAACTCTATGTGGGCTTTCATATGTCTTGCACTGAGAAGAGGCTTCCGTCGGGCCTACTGCATCTCTTGGGCTCAGCCACAGTGATCTTGGGGACGCGACAGGAATGTAAGTATGTAGTGTTTTTTTTTTTACTTTTACAATGGTAACCAGGGTAAACATCGGGTTACTAAGCGCGGCCCTGCGCTTAGTAACCCGATGTTTACCCTGGTTACCCGGGGACTTCGGGATCGTTGGTCGCTGGAGAGCTGTCTGTGTGACAGCTCTCCAGCGACAAAACAGCGACGCTGCAGCGATCGGCAGCGTTGTCTAGATCGCTGCAGCGTCGCTTAATGTGACGGTACCTTTAATTATAAACTGTAGTGAAGCACTTGGGGGTTCAAAGCTCTCACAACACATCTAGATGAGTTCCTTAGGGGATCTACTTTCCAAAATAGTGTCACTTGTGGGGGGGTTTCTACTGTTTAGGTACATTAGGGGCTCTGCAAACGCAATGTGACGCCTGCAGACCATTCCATCTAAGTCTGCATTTCAAATAGCGCTCCTTCCCTTCCGAGCCCTCACATGCGCCCAAACGGTGGATCCCCCCACATATGGGGTATCAGCATACTCAGGACAAATTGGACAACAACTTTTGGGTCCAATTTCTCCTGTTACCCTTGGGAAAATACAAAACTGGGGGCTAAAAAATAATTTTTGTGGGAAAAATTGTTTTTTAAATTTTCACGGCTCTTTGTTATAAACTGTAGTGAAACACTTGGGGGTTCAAAGCGCTCACCACACATCTAGATGAGTTCCTTAGTGGGTCTACTTTCCAAAATTGTGTCACTTATGGGGGTTTCAATGTTTAGGCACATCAGTGGCTCTCTAAACGCAACATGGCATCCCATCTCAATTCCAGTCAATTTTGCATTGAAAAGTCAAACAGCGCTCCTTCCCTTCCGAGCTCTCCCATGCGCCCAAACAGTGGTTTACCTCCAAATATGGGGTATCAGCGTACTCAGGACAAATTGTACAACAACTTTTGGGGTCCAATTTTTTCTCTTGTCATTGGGAAAATAAAATAAATTGGAGCTGAATTAAGTTTTTTGTGAAAATGTTAATTTTTATTTAAACATTCCAAAAATTCCTGTGAAACACCTGAAGGGTTAATAAACTTCTTGAATGTGGTTTTGAGCACCTTGAGGGGTGCAGTTTTTAGAATGGTGTCACACTTGGGTATTTTCTATCATTTAGACCCCTCAAAATGGCTTCAAATGAGATGTGGTCCCTAAAAAAAAGGGTGTTGTAAAAATGACAAATTGCTGGTCAACTTTTAACCCTTATAACTCCGTAACAAAAAAAAATTTTGGTTCCAAAATTGTGCGGATGTAAAGTAGACATGTGGAAAATGTTACTTATTAAGTATTTTGTGTGACATATCTCTGTGATTTAACTGCATAAAAATTTAAAGTAGGAAAATTGCTAAATTTTCAAAATTTTCGCCGAATTTCCATTTTTTTTTCACAAATAAACGCAGGTAATATCAATGAAATGTTATCACTGTCATGAAGTACAATATGTCTCGAGAAAACAATGTCAGAATCACCGGGATGCATTGAAGCGTTCCAGAGTTATAACCTCCTAAAGGGACAGTGGTCAGAATTGTAAAAATTTGCCTGGTCATTAACGTGCAAGCCACCCTTGGGTGTAAAAAGGTTAAAACTGTGTGCTCACGTTGTGTTTTTTTAAGCGTTTTTGCTGCGTTTTTCCGCTGCGGAAACACTTAAAAAACGCTTACAAAACACATCCCATTATTTTTAATGGCATTCCGCAATTGTTGTGCCCATGCTGCATTTTTTTCCGCAGTGTAAATGCATCGCGAAAAAAAATTTGCGGAATCGCAGCGATTTTGCCGCTATAGAATTGTATTGGGACGCATGAAAAAAAAAGCGATAAAAAAGCGACAAATACAATATAAAAACGCAAAAAAAAAGCCACAAAAAATGCTAGAAAAATGCAAGCGGATTTCCTGGCAAGGGAGTCCGGTTTTGATGAGGAAAATTCTGCTTACATTCTGCATCGTGGGCACATAGTCCACTATACGTACTATACTGCTCCCCCCGCCATCGGTACTGTACTGGTCTCCGCACAATCGGTACTGTATGCACTGTACAGCTCTATCGCTACTATACTGCTCCCTGCGCTATCAGTATGCACTGTACTGCACTATTGGTACTATATGTACTATACTGCTCCCCTCGCCATTGGTACTGTACTGCTCCCCGCACCATCGGTACTGTATGCACTGTATTGCTCTATCAGTACTATAAGTGCTATACTGCTCCCCCCGCCATCGGTTCTGTATGCACTGTACTGCTCTATCGGTACTATAAGTGCTATACTGCTCCCCCCGCCATCAGTTCTGTATGTACTGTACTGCTCTATCGGTACTATACTGCTCCTCCTGCCATCGGTACTGTACTGCTTACCTCGCCATCAGCACTGTACTGCTCTCCCCACCATCAGTACTTTATGCACTGTACTGCTCTAGCAGTACTATACTGCTCTCCCCGCACCATCGGTACTGTATGCACTGTATTGCTCTATCGGTACTATACTGCTCCCCCCACCATCGGTATTGTATGCACTGTACTGCTCTATTTGTACTATACGTACTATACTGCTCCCCCCACCTTCGGTACTGTATGCACTGTACTGCTCTATCGGTACTATACTGCTCCCCCTGCCATCGGTACTGTACTGCTTACCTCGCCTTCAGCACTGTACTGCTCCCCCCGCCATCAGTACTTTATGCACTGTACTGCTCTAGCGGTACTATACTGCTCTCCCCGCACCATTGGTACTGTGTGCACTGTACTGTTCTATCGGTACTATACTGCTCCCCCGCCATCGGTATTGTACTGCTCCCCCGCCATCGGTACTATACTGCTTTCCCTGCCATCGGTACTGTATGCACTGTACTGTTCTATCAGTATGGTATGTACTGTACTGCTCTCCGCACCATCGGTACTGTATGCACTGTACTGCTCTATCGATGCGATACGTACTATACTGCTCCCCCGCCATCGGTACTGTATGTACTGTACTGCTCTATCGGTACTATACTGCTCCCTCCACCCTCGGTACTGTATGGACTGTACTGCTCCAACGGTAGTATAAGTACTATACTGCTCCCTCCGCCATAAGTACTATACTGCTCCCCTCGCCATCGGTACTATATGTACTGTACTGCTCTATCGGGACTATACCGCTCTCACCATGGGTTCTGTATGCACTGTACTGCTCTATCGGTACTACACGTACTATACTGCTGCCCCCGCCATCGATACTGTACTGCTCCCCGCACCATCAGTACTGTATGCACTGTACTGATCTATCGGTACTATATGTACTATACTGCTCCCCTCGCCATCAGTACTCTACTGCTCCCCGTGCCATCAGTACTATATGCTTTGTACTGCTCTATCAGTACTACACGTACTATATTGCTTCCCCCCGCCATCGGTACTGTATGCACTGTACTGCTCTATCGGTACTATACTGCTCCTCCCGCCATCGGTACTGTATGCACTGTACTGCTCTATCAGTACTATACTGCTCCTCCCGCCATCGGCACTGTACTGCTTACCTCGCCATCATCACTGTATGCACTGTACTGCTCTAGCAGTACTATACTGCTCTCCCCGCCATCGGTACTGTATGCACTGTACTGCTCTATCGGTACTATACTGCTCCCCTCGCCATTGGTACTGTACTGCTCCCCGCTCGATCAGTACTGAATGCACTGTACTGCTCTATTAGTACTATACTGCTCCCCCGCCATCGGTATTGTATGCACTGTACTGCTCTAATGGTACTATACGTACTACTATACTGCTCCCCACCGTCACCGGTACTGTATGCACTGTACTGCTCTATCAGTACTATACTGCTCCCCCCGCCATCGGTACTGTACTGCTTAACTCGCCATCAGCACTGTACTGCTTCCCCCGCCATCAGTACTGTATGCACTGTACTGCTCTATGATCGGTACTATACTGCTCCCCCTGCCATCGGTACTGTATGCACTGCACTGCTCTAATGGTACTATACGTACTATACTGCTCCCCACCGTCACCGGTACTGTATGCACTGTACTGCTCTATCAGTACTATACTGCTCCCCCCGCCATCGGTACTGTACTGCTTACCTCGCCATCAGCACTGTACTGCTTCCCCCGCCATCAGTACTGTATGCACTGTACTGCTCTATGATCGGTACTATACTGCTCCCCCTGCCATCGGTACTGTATGCACTGTACTGCTCTATCGGTACTATACTGCTCCCCCCGCCATCGGTACTGTACTGCTCCCCTCGCCATCGGTACTGTTTGCACTGTACTGCTTGATCAGTATGGTATGTACTGTACTGCTCACCGCACCATCGGTACTGTATACGTACTATACTGCTCCCCCCACCATCTGTACTGTATGCACTGTAAAGCTCTATCGGTACTATACGTACTATACTGCTCTCCTCGCCATCGTTACTGTATGCACTGTACTGCTCTATCGGTACGATACATATTATACTGCTCCCCCCACCATCGGTACTGTATGCACTGTACTGCTCTGTCGGTACTCTAAGTACTATTCTGCTCCCCCCACCATCGGTACTATACTGCTCCCCTCGCCATCGGTACTGTATGTACTGTACTGCTCTATCGGTACTATAAGTACTATACCGCTCCCCTCACCATCGGTACTGTACTGCTCCCCCGCCATCGGTACTGTATGCACTGTACTGCTCCCCCCGCCATCGGTACTGTACTGCTTCCCCCGCCATCGGTACTGTATGCACTGTACTGCTCTATTGGTACTATACTGCTCCCCCCACCATCATTACTGTATGCACTGTACTGCTCTATCGGTACTATACGTACTATACTACTCCCTTGGCTATCGTTACTGTATGCACTGTACTGCTCTATCGGTATGATACATACTATGCTGCTCCCCCCGCCATCATTACTGTATGCACTGTACTGCTCTATCGGTACGATACATACTATACTGCTTCCCTCGCCATCATTACTGTATGCACTGTACTGCTCTATCGGTGCGATACGTACTATACTGCTCCCCCCCACCATCGTTACTGTATGCACTGTACTGCTCTATCGGTACTATACTGCTGCCCCCGCCATCATTACCGTATGCACTGTACTGCTCTATCGGTACGATACATACTATACTGCTTCCCTCGCCATCATTACTGTATGCACTGTACTGCTCTATCGGTGCGATACGTACTATAATGCTCCCCCCTCCATCAGTACTGTATGCACTGTACTGCTCTATTGGTAGTATAAGTACTATACTGCCCCCCCCTGCCATCGGTACTATACTGCTCCCCTCGCCATCGGTACTGCATGTACTGTACTGCTCCCTGCGTCATCGGTACTGTATGTGTGGCGCCCCAGGGTCCTGTTTGTCGCAGTGGCATTACTTTCCCTTTGGGGAGAGTGGTGTCACGCTTGGAAGCGATGAAGGATATCTTTCACCAGGTAAATCTCACATACAACACGTTCACACTCCAGGCCAGAAGGGAGAGCTCTGAACCCGGATTAAGGGCAACTTCCCTATATTGTGGCAGGGAAAGTTAGTAGGCAGTCTGAGACAGACAGTGAAAGAGAGCAGACGGACCTGGAGGGTCAGAAAGTCTGAAGGAGCCATGTGGTCCGAGGAACCACAGCTCCTGGAGCAACAGAACAGAAAGCACGGACAGCTTGTAGAAGGAGAATAGGAGGGAGAAAGCAAAGGAGAGATACACCAGGGAGCAGAGCTGAAAGAGGCTACCTCCCTGACTAGTGCAGATTCCGGTAGCCGGAAGACCCTGGCTGTCCTGAACTCTAAAGTGGCATAGCTGAAACCGGCGGGACAGCTGGATTGCAGATCACCTGTCCACATTTATACCCAGGAGACACAGTGATAATTATAGGGCCCGGGTCATCCAAGAGACCCTGTAATAAGGCCAAGTTCACCTGTCATAGAGGTTGTGTCCTATCCTTTATGGGGGACAGAGAGAAACTGTGAGGACCTTATATGAAGCCTTTGGCAGTAAAGGACTTCAACACCACTGCACTTGGAGGAAGGCTTTGATCTCCACCTGGTGAAGGAGACCCTGCCTGCCCCGTCGTCTGGTACCCTGGACTGTGGTTGTCTGAAGCTACAGTAAACCAGGTAAAGACTGCAAACTTGTGTCCTCTTTCTTCATCACACCATTTATCATCTTCACCTATACCCCGGGAGCCCTGGGGACATACTTCACCTGTGGGAAATTATATCATCTAGCTGCATACCATCACTGCAGAGGACCCCTTTAAGCAGCATCGGTCCCTACTGACCGAACACCACAGGTGGCGTCACGAACACAAACTCTATTCATAAAACCCCTTAAAGACCTTTTCCCTTTAATTGGGCGCCCAGGGCCACAGACCGGGTCGCAGCCACTGTGACATCCCCTTTAAGACTGGACCCGGTACCAAGTACCCCACGGCCCTGGTAGGCGACTCATATGCACTGTACTGCTCTATCGGTACTATAAGTACCCTCTCCTAGTGTATCCTCACTCATCCCCTGCAGACTGTGAGCCCTCACGGGCAGGGTCCTCCTTCCTTCTGTACCTGATAGTGCCTTGTTTTTCTCTCTTGTTTATTGTATTTGTCTATATTTGCCCCCTTTTCACATGTAAAGCGCCATGAAAAAAATGGCGCTATAAAAATGTATAATAATAATAATAATAATAACTAGCCTTATAGCTTGCAAAGCTGTGTTTAGCACTTTCTTGACTGTTACTAAAACTTACCACTAGATGGCAGGAGATCAAAGCACAAGAAATTAAGAACTTACACTGCTGGGACCCAGCCATCATTCAATGAAAACATCACATTAATTCTTTCTTTTTTGGAATTTTATTACAGACATAAGTCATTTGGCATGGATGTGGCAAAGATGAGCAGCATAGGGTTATCTGAGGTCTCTTATTTTCTTGTGGAAAGAGGAGATGAAAAAAATCAAAGAAGCAGAATATGAGATATGATATACTTGCTAAGGTTTTCAGATTCAATAACATGATGTAATTAAATATACATAATATTAACATTTTCAGCCGCCACTGTCTCAAGGGTCCTGGACTTGTTCTCAAATCAACATGCAGTCAAAAAGCCAATGAACTGCGGGCCCTGATATCCTGCCAACGCTGAAGGAGCTCTAATTTTTTTATAGGTGCTCTTATCTTCTTATGGCGGACATGGTTTTTTAGATTAAGTGTTGGGAATAACAAATGCTTGGAGTAGGTAGCTGAAAGGATTGAAGTAAATGTGTCATCCAAAAATAGCCTACTTTTTAAATCAAGTATTTATGTTTAAGATTTTATTTTATATTTTTTGTTGTTTATTTTTTATTTTACGCTACAATCTATATGAAAAAATGAAAGGACATAAATCTCTAGAGATCACTTTCAAGAGAATTACACAAGTAGTCTATTTATTGACACCACAGAATCAAGCCCAGCTCACCTCCTACCCATTTATGCATAATCCCATCTGATCACAGCTCACCCTCTCCCCTAAACCTTTGTGCACAAGCACATCTGCACACAGCTCACCTCCTACCCATTCATGTACAATCACACCTGCTCATAGCTCACCACCTTCTCCCCGTTATGCACAATCACATTTGCTCACATCTCACTTCCTTCACTTTATGCACAATCACATCTGTTCACATCATCACGTCACCTCTCCCCTTTATGCATAATCACACCTGCTCACAGCTCACCTCCTCCCCTTTATGCACAATCACATCTGCTCACAGCTCACCTCCTCCCCTTTATGCATAAGCACACCTGCTCACAGCTCACCTCCTCCCCTTTATGCACAATCACATCTGCTCACAGCTCACCTCCTCCCCTTTATGCATAATCACACCTGCTCACAGCTCACCTCCTCCCCTTTATGCCCAATGACAGCTACTCACAGCTCACCTCCTCCCCTTTATGTATAATCACATCTGCTCACAGATTGTGTCCTCCCCTTTATGCACAATCACATCTGCTCACATCTCACCTCCTCCAACTTAATGCACAGTCACATCTGCTCAGGTCACCTCTCCCCTTTATGCATAATCACATCTGATCACAGCTCACCTTCTCCCCTTTATGTACAATCACATCTGCTCACAGCTCACCTCCTCCCCTTTATGCCCAATCACAGCTACTCACAGTTCACCGCCTCCCCTTCATGTACAATCGCATCTGCTTACAGCTCACCTCCTCCCACCCTCATGTATAATCACATATCTAAACCCTCTCCCATAGAAGATTTAAGACTAACGACTGCCCCCATTATTTCTCCTCTAAATCTGCCCTTGCCACCAAGTTTTATGACTGCATTTTGCATTCTCAGGTTTTCAAAAATGGCAAACAGTAAGAAACAATTTCCCTTTAACAATTTTCAGATAGCTATATTGGCACAATATTATAGGGTATTAGATATTAATCAGAAAGGTGAAATGTTAAGAAACTAATAACAAAAATAGACATTTCTGCTGTATAAAAGGGTTAGAAGTCAGGTTTGGCAGATAACAGAAGCCAGGCAAGCAGCCAGAGCACTGATAGGACAGAGGAACATATACCGTATACACTTCATACAAACAGATTTATTTTATCCCGTGCTGAACAGGACAAAAATTTATGGAAAGAAAATTGTGGATTCTGTGAAGGTTACAGATTTCTGGACAGCAGAATAGATACAAAAAATAACAGGAAATATTACATTGTATTCAGTTCTTAAACATTGATGGTTTCATACTCAGTAAGAAACCACAATTTGCGGCTGATTGAACTGCATGGACCTAGAATACTTGATGGAATAAAAGTGATCAAAATGACTACGAACAATAGATAAAACTAATGAGGAAACCAAGCCTAATGTTAATGTCACGGTAAAGAAAGACGTGAAAAAGACCCCTCCTCCTCGCCAATACTCCTTGAGGCTTTGTAGGCAATTGCGGCAAATAGAGGTAGAGTCAAAGGCTCATGATCCTCTATGGTAACCCTGTAAGGCCGGTTTCACACGTCAGTGGCTCCGGTACGTGAGGTGACAGTTTCCTCATGTACCGGAGACACTGACTCACGTAGACACATTAAAATCAATGTGTCTCTGCACATGTCAGCGTGTTTTCATGGACCGTGTGTCCGTTTGAAAAACACGGAGACATGTCAGTGTTTGTGGGAACGCATGGATCACACGGACACATTAAAGTCAATGGGTCCATGTAAAACACGTACCGCACACAGATGCTGTCCGTGTGCAGTCCGTGTGCCGTGCAGGAGACAGCGCTACTGCGCTGTACCCCCCGCGTGTGGTGCTGAAGCCGGAATTCATCCCTTCTTCCCAGCAGCGTTCGTTGGAGAGAAGGAATGAATAATCTATTTTTTTTCTTTTCCCTTAAAAATAAAGTTTGTGCGCTCCCCCCCCCTTGCCGAGAAATACTCACCGACACCCAGCTCCAGCGATGTCAAGGCTTTCTTGAGAAAGGCTACACCGCCGAAACGCGCGTCGGGAAGGACGCTCACAGTTATATCCCCGGCTCCATTGGTAATTATAACAGCCTTTTTTGGCTACATTCTTATTTGTTATATAGGGGTGCCGGATTTCTTTTCAAGGCTATATGGGCTAATGTGCAATAATGGCCAGTTTATCTTATAATAGTTCATACCCATGTAACCTTTTGGAATGACATATATTTATGTGAGTGTTTTACTCTGACATGTGTGAGAGGGTGTACTTCTCTCTCTTCCTCCCCCTCCTCTTTTCCTCCCATGTCATCTGTACCTGGTCACTTTAATAAAATAATTTTTTGCTAATTATTATCTTTATTGGAATTTTTTGTCGTGGTTTTTTCTTTGTTGCTCATTTTATGTGCGACATATTTCCAGTCTATGTCTATTGACATCACAGGATATTTTCATCCTATAGATTTACTATTGTGATGTTTGCTTTCATAAGGTTTGTTGAATTTAGGTGAGTTAAGGTAGACAGCCAACCTGTAATCAACTGTCCTGCCGCTGTTTGAAGTAATGCTAGGAGTCAGTTACTTCCTCGGCGTTCCGGCCACTGGCTACGCGCCTCAGTAGGATGTTGCCGATCTCGGGGCACGACTCCTACTGGTTCTATCTCCTTGTGCTGTGATCTCGTTTCTCACTTTTCCACAATATACTTTGTTTTGTGTCCTTTCTCAGGATGCCGCCGCAGGGTAGCGCAGGTGCGGCTCCGTCATGTTCTCTCATTTCTGTTAGGTACCTGCCAGGAACCCACCCCTGACAGGTCCTCCCTGGAGCTCTCCCAGGTTGCTTTCTCTCTAACTTCCTATCCAACCCCCAGTTTTACCAGAGTGTGAGGAGTGGCCTAATACATAGTGCCTTTTGCTCCCCCTGGTGGCCGGAGTGTGAAGTGTAATGTGTGACTGTGATACCTGGTCAGGTGAACTTCTTTAGTGCAATCAGACATAACATCACTCCCCTTAGTGGCGGAGCGACATTACTGCAACAACCAGGACTCTGGGGCGCTGCATACATACAAAACAAAGCTGTAATATTAACACATGAGTGTGACGCCCCAGGGTCCTGGTTGTCACAGTAACATTGCTTTCCTCATGGGGAGAGTGATGTTACGTTTGGAAGCGATGAAGGAGATCTTTTATCAGGTCACCACAATGCATACAACATGTTCACACTCCAGGCCCGAAGGGGGAGCTCTAAACCTGTTTAAGGTGAACTCCCCTATAAATACATTCTGATCTGGAGGGAAAGAGTTCAGTTTCAGTTCAGAAAGTGAAAGACACAGAAGAGAGCAGGTCGACATAGTGTCAGAAGGTCTGAAGGGGCCATGTAGTCTGAAGCACTACAGTTCCTGGAAAGAGACATACAGAAAGCCAAACATTCAGTGAGTGCGCAGGAGAGCAAAGCACAGGAGAGTGGCATCAGAGGAGACCAGCTGCAGATGAACTATCTCCTTCTGATGCGCAGATAACCGGTAGCCAAAACACCGAGGACTGTAAGGGACTCCACGACTTACATTAGAGACCGGCAGGACAGCTGAACTGCAAGTTACCTATCCGCCTTAATACCCAGGAGGCATGGTGACACCCTTAGAGCCTGGGGTGTGCTAGAGTCCCTATAAACAGGCTCAAGTCACCAGTCATGCGGGTCGTGTCCTATCCTATATGGGGGACAGAGGGAACATTTGTGAGGACCTTATCTGAAGCCATAGGCAGTAAGGGACTACAACACCACCGCGCTAGAGGAAGGCTTTTAACTCCACCTGGTAAAGGCGACTCTGGATTCGCTTCCAAGCTGGCTGGACCCTATCTAGTGGCCTAGGGACTAGTGGCCCTTTTAGAAGAAAAGGTGCGGGGTCTGGAAGAAAGAATAGCAACTTTGAAACTCATCAAAGAGAATGAAGACTTTCTAGACAGAACAGAAGCATCTCTACTGGTCACAGAAGGTGCAAAAAGTGTCAGAGAACCTCCAAAAGCAGATGAGTGGAAGCATGTGACCAAAAGAAGCAAGAAGACCATGGAGAAATCACCAACCACACAACTGAAGAACCGATATCAAATCTTTGTAGAGGATGAAGATGGCACACCCAAGAATGAAGCAATACCAGCAAGCAAAAAAGAAAAGGGCACACAGCAACAAGTGACAGCAAAAAGTACAGCCAAGAAGCAACGAAGAGTGGTGGTGGTGGGAGACTCACTACTGAGAGGCACAGAAGCAGCCATCTGCAGACCGGACATAACTGCAAGAGAAGTATGCTGCCTTCCAGGTGCGATGATCAAGGATGTGACCGATAGGATACCAAAGCTCTTCAGCTCCAAGGACGTCCACCCATTTCTTCTGATACATGTTGGCACCAATGACACGGCAAGGAAGGACCTACCGACAATCTGCAAGGACTTTGAAGAGTTGGGGAAGAAAGTAAAGGAACTGGATGCACAGGTAGTTTTTTCTTCTATCCTTCCAGTAGACGGGCATGGCACCAGGAGATGGAACAGGATCCTTGATGCAAACAACTGGCTAAGACGATGGTGCAGACAACAAGGATTCGGATTCCTGGACCACGGTGTGAATTACTTGTACGATGGACTCCTCGCCAGAGACGGACTACACCTTAACAAACCTGGGAAACACACATTCGCCAGAAGACTCGCTACACTCATCAGGAGGGCGTTAAACTAGAAGAAGAGGGGACGGGAAGAAAAACATTAGACTCGAACAAAGACGACCCAGGAAAACATACTCAGAAGGGAGGTAAGAACATTTCTAAAACAATCCACAGTGAGGAGATTGGAACAAAACAAAATCCTCTGAACTGCATGCTCGCAAACGCCAGAAGCCTGACAAACAAGATGGAAGAACTAGAAGCAGAAATATCTACAGGTAACTTTGACATAGTGGGAATAACCGAGACATGGTTAGATGAAAGCTATGACTGGGCAGTTAACTTACAGGGTTACAGTCTGTTTAGAAAGGATCGTAAAAATCGGAGAGGAGGAGGGGTTTGTCTCTATGTAAAGTCTTGTCTAAAGTCCACTTTAAGGGAGGATATTAGCAAAGGGAATGAGGATGTCGAGTCCATATGGGTTGAAATTCATGGAGGGAAAAATGGTAACAAAATTCTCATTGGGGTCTGTTACAAACCCCCAAATATAACAGAAACCATGGAAAGTCTACTTCTAAAGCAGATAGATGAAGCTGCAACCCATAATGAGGTCCTGGTTATGGGGGACTTTAACTACCCGGATATTAACTGGGAAACAGAAACCTGTGAAACCCATAAAGGCAACAGGTTTCTGCTAATAACCAAGAAAAATTATCTTTCACAATTGGTGCAGAATCCAACCAGAGGAGCAGCACTTTTAGACCTAATACTATCTAATAGACCTGACAGAATAACAAATCTGCAGGTGGTTGGGCATTTAGGAAATAGCGACCACAATATTGTGCAGTTTCACCTGTCTTTCACTAGGGGGACTTGTCAGGGAGTCACAAAAACATTGAACTTTAGGAAGGCAAAGTTTGAACAGCTTAGAGATGCCCTTAATCTGGTAGACTGGGACAATATCCTCAGAAATGAGAATACAGATAATAAATGGGAAATGTTTAAGAACATCCTAAATAGGCAGTGTAAGCGGTTTATACCTTGTGGGAATAAAAGGACTAGAAATAGGAAAAACCCAATGTGGCTAAACAAAGAAGTAAGACAGGCAATTAACAGTAAAAAGAAAGCATTTGCACTACTAAAGCAGGATGGCACCATTGAAGCTCTAAAAAACTATAGGGAGAAAAATACTTTATCTAAAAAACTAATTAAAGCTGCCAAAAAGGAAACAGAGAAGCACATTGCTAAGGAGAGTAAAACTAATCCCAAACTGTTCTTCAACTATATCAATAGTAAAAGAATAAAAACTGAAAATGTAGGCCCCTTAAAAAATAGTGAGGAAAGAATGGTTGTAGATGACGAGGAAAAAGCTAACATATTAAACACCTTCTTCTCCACGGTATTCACGGTGGAAAATGAAATGCTAGGTGAAATCCCAAGAAACAATGAAAACCCTATATTAAGGGTCACCAATCTAACCCAAGAAGAGGTGCGAAACCGGCTAAATAAGATTAAAATAGATAAATCTCCGGGTCCGGATGGCATACACCCACGAGTACTAAGAGAACTAAGTAATGTAATAGATAAACCATTATTTCTTATTTTTAGGGACTCTATAGCGACAGGGTCTGTTCCGCAGGACTGGCGCATAGCAAATGTGGTGCCAATATTCAAAAAGGGCTCTAAAAGTGAACCTGGAAATTATAGGCCAGTAAGTCTAACCTCTATTTTTTGTAAAATATTTGAAGGGTTTCTGAGGGATGTTATTCTGGATTATCTCAATGAGAATAACTGTTTAACTCCATATCAGCATGGGTTTATGAGAAATCGCTCCTGTCAAACCAATCTAATCAGTTTTTATGAAGAGGTAAGCTATAGGCTGGACCACGGTGAGTCATTGGACGTGGTATATCTTGATTTTTCCAAAGCGTTTGATACCGTGCCGCACAAGAGGTTGGTACACAAAATGAGAATGCTTGGTCTGGGGGAAAATGTGTGTAAATGGGTTAGTAACTGGCTTAGTGATAGAAAGCAGAGGGTGGTTATAAATGGTATAGTCTCTAACTGGGTCGCTGTGACCAGTGGGGTACCGCAGGGGTCGGTATTGGGACCTGTTCTCTTCAACATATTCATTAATGATCTGGTAGAAGGTTTACACAGTAAAATATCGATATTTGCAGATGATACAAAACTATGTAAAGCAGTTAATACAAGAGAAGATAGTATTCTGCTACAGATGGATCTGGATAAGTTGGAAACTTGGGCTGAAAGGTGGCAGATGAGGTTTAACAATGATAAATGTAAGGTTATACACATGGGAAGAGGGAATCAATATCACCATTACACACTGAACGGGAAACCACTGGGTAAATCTGACAGGGAGAAGGACTTGGGGATCCTAGTTAATGATAAACTTACCTGGAGCAGCCAGTGCCAGGCAGCAGCTGCCAAGGCAAACAGGATCATGGGGTGCATTAAAAGAGGTCTGGATACACATGATGAGAGCATTATACTGCCTCTGTACAAATCCCTAGTTAGACCGCACATGGAGTACTGTGTCCAGTTTTGGGCACCGGTGCTCAGGAAGGATATAATGGAACTAGAGAGAGTACAAAGGAGGGCAACAAAATTAATAAAGGGGATGGGAGAACTACAATACCCAGATAGATTAGCGAAATTAGGATTATTTAGTCTAGAAAAAAGACGACTGAGGGGCGATCTAATAACCATGTATAAGTATATAAGGGGACAATACAAATATCTCGCTGAGGATCTGTTTATACCAAGGAAGGTGACGGGCACAAGGGGGCATTCTTTGCGTCTGGAGGAGAGAAGGTTTTTCCACCAACATAGAAGAGGATTCTTTACTGTTAGGGCAGTGAGAATCTGGAATTGCTTGCCTGAGGAGGTGGTGATGGCGAACTCAGTCGAGGGGTTCAAGAGAGGCCTGGATGTCTTCCTGGAGCAGAACAATATTGTATCATACAATTATTAGGTTCTGTAGAAGGACGTAGATCTGGGTATTTATTATAATGGAATACAGGCTGAACTGGATGGACAAATGTCTTTTTTCGGCCTTACTAACTATGTTACTATGTTACTATGTTACTATCTGCCCTGTGATCTGGTGCCCTGGACTGTGGCTGCCTGAAGTCGACAGTAAACAAGGTAAAGAGACTGCAAACCTGTGTCCTCATTCTTTACTGCGCCATTCACCATCTTCCATCTATACACCGGGAGCCCTGGGGATGTACTTCACCTGTGGGAAGTTATACCATCTAACTGCCATAACATCACCCCAGAGGACCCCTTAAAGCAGTGTCGGTCCCCGCTAACCGAATACCACAGGTGGCGTCACGAACATAAACTTTATTCGCTTTAAAGACCTTCCCCTTTTACATGGGCGCCCAGGGCCACAGACCGGGTCGCCACCGTGATATCCCCCTGTGAACTGCAGGACCTGGTACCGAGTACCCCACGGCCCTGGCGGGCAACTCATGAGCAGTTACACACATCCAGCCATTTTATCACAAAGGCAGCTGGGATCAGAAATGCTACCTGCACCTATAATTTCTCGCCATGAAAACTCTTCCCCTATTTCCGTCACTTCAGGGGACCTTAACAAGTGCATGGTGGTGTGTTGTCTGCACCAGTCTCGGACTGGGGTGCCAAGGGCCCACCAGTAACACTGACTTTGGGGGCCCACTTGCATACAAATATTACATTACCCTAGTTCACAAATTTACCTATATCTCTATAAAATAATAAACTGGGTAGTTTGATTAATGAATGATGAAATTTTGCCTTTTCTATACAGAATCAATTGAATTCTGCAAAGTACTTCTCATACAGTGGGGATGAGGGCCCAGATCTGCACAGGGGCCCACCGGGGGATTCCCCTGTTACCCTATGGGCCAGTCCGAGCCCGGTCTGCACAGTTTCACATGTTTTTATCATAAATCATACATACCGTATATACTCGAGTATAAGCCGAGAATTTCAGCCCATTTTCTTCAGGGAAGGGGGAGCGGCAGCTGTCTAATCATACTCACCTGCTCCTGGCGCAGTCCCTGCACGTCCCTGGTTCTCCGGGCACTGACAGCTTTTTCCTGTATTGAGCGGTTGCATGGTACCGCTCATTACAGTAATGAATATGGACCCGACTCCATGTCAGGACTCTGAACATTTTTTACCTTTGTGCATTACTGCCCTTTTCCAAGATGGCGTCTTTGGTCTCATGTGCTCTGTGTCTTCCTGCTATATAACTCCACCCCAGCCTTCAGTCTGTGTTAGAGTATTCTGCTTTGTATCCTGCTCCTGATTACTCCTTGGCTTGCACCTGCACCTCCTCCTGTGAACCTGTGTTGGAGATCCTGCTACTCTGCTCTAAGTTCCTGCTGCATTCACCAGTGTTCAGTAATCCTCCTTCATCTGCTGCTCTTGTTACTTCCTTCTGCATATGCTGGATATGTAAGCTGTTTCTGCTCTGCAAAATCAGAGACTTTTAACCAGGCCTCTCTGGTTGAGCTAAAGATTTGCTTTGAACTGCCTTATAAGAATTTCTATCTGTGTTTGGACTACCATGGACATATTCGTGTCAAGTTTCCTATAGACTGCTGAGCTGCGTTTGAAATTTGCACCAAGTGTTGGACTTGAGTTTCCCTCTGCACCTGTTTGTATCATCGTGTTTAATATAGACTTTACCACTTATAAAACTGTCTTGTAGTCATCTTGATCCACGCAAAGAGTCTCCTGAGTTATCCCTTATAATTATTACACTCCACTCCCATAAGGGTGGAGCCGCATATTCATTACTGTAATGAGCAGTACCATGTGACCGATCAATACAGGAAGAAGCTGTCAGCGCCAGGAGAACCAGGGACGTGCAGGGACCACACCAGGAGCAGTTGAGTATGACGGGGCAGTGCGTGATATTCACCTGTCCCCCTTTCCATCGTCGAACACCGCTCCGTCTTCCGCGTCCTTTGCAGTGACGCTCAGGTCAGAGGGCGCTATGACGCGATTAGTGTGCGCGCCGCCCTCTGCCTGAACAGTCAGTGCAGAGGACGCGGAAGACACAGTGGCGCTCGGCGGTGGAACGCGGGACAGGTGACTATAGCAAGTGCAAATGTCTGTATGGAGCATCTTATGGGGCCATAACCAACATTTGTGCAGCATTGTATGGGGCAAATGTGTCTATGGAGAATCTTATGGGGTCATAATCAACATATGTGCAGAATTATATGGGGCATATTTTAATATGGAGCATCTTATGGGGCCCATCATAAACTGGAGCAGTATATGGGGCTCCTGATTCAATATGGATATTCAAAAACACAACCTACTGATGTCTCAATTAATTTTACTTTTATTGGTATCTATTTTTATTTTTGACATTTACCAGTAGCTGCTGCATTTTCCACCCTATGCTTATACTCGAGTCATTAGGTTTTCCCGTTTTTTTTGTGGCAAAATTAGAGGTCTCGGCTTATACTTGGGTCGGCTTATACTTGAGTATATACGGTATATATGTAAAAATGAGATATAACTGTTACTAAGTGCCTTTTAATACATGTTAGTGCTGACAGTGTGGTTCTATAAGCTTACAAGTCAGGGTTAAGTGTGAAAGAGCAATGTTAAAAACGATATCATGCCACGTGAACAGGCTGCTGATCTCCCGGTAAATAAGCAAAACGCTCTTTCATCTGTTGAAATGATCATCAAGAATAAAAGATAATACTTTTCGATAGTACATCGTCCAGTATAAACATGACTTTCACTGCCATGGCAGCCTATGTGCACTGAGTGATCTATACTAGATACTAGATCATTTACTTTGGTTTGCCTGTTTAAACAGGCATTGAAACAGCTGCCGATAAGAAAAAGGTTATGGATTTCTGTAAATGGAGCATTAGCATTTTTTTTGTGCAAATTATTGTACTAGATAACTCATTTTTTTTAGTCCAATAGCACCTTAACACATTATAGAGTTCATTGAGGTTGAAAAGGTAATAACTTTTGCAATAAGTTATCAGTACAAATTAGATAAATGTTATTTGCACCTGTAATTTCAACTAATTTCATAGCAATGACTGATATAGACTTTTTAAATCCATTAGTAGAACTGTCCTGGTCCATTTTTAAGATAAGGATAAATAAAAAAATACAGGTGAAAACAGGGGCATAACTATAATAGGTGCAGGGGTTGCAATTGCACATAGAGCCTAAGGGGGCCAAAATTCCCTTTTGGCCATATGAAAAAATAAAGATAGTAAAGATCTATGATAATTGGGGCCCCACTAAAGGTTTTGCATTGGGGCCCACTAACTTCACGTTACAACACTGGGTGTGAACCTACATTATATGCATTATAGGAGCTAAAATGTGGTTGGCAAATCAAAACAAATTTATAGACTTATTTATAGCTTGCTGTTAAGAAAAAGAAACAGGTTGTGACTTGGTCTTATTCAGGAATTATTCAAGATAAACACATACAAAAGTTTCCTTTCTGCTCCTCTCTCCTTGTATTCTTATCCAAACAGTTTCTAGAGAGCTACCATTCTCTGAAGCTTGGATCTCTGTGGAGGACAACATCTGCAAAGAGTTTGTATGTTCTCTCCGTGTTTGCGTGGGTTTCCTCCGGGCACTCCGGTTTCCTCCCACATTCCAAAGACATACTGATAGGAATTCTAGATTGTGAGCCCAATCGGGGACAGTGATGATAATGTGTGCAAAACTGTAAAGCGCTGCGGAATATGTTAGCGCTATATAAAAAAAATAAAAATAAAAAAAAAAATAAAGAAAAAAAAAAGAGATATACTGTACATTTTCCTAACATACAATGCAACACCTCCCCTCCTTTTGCTAAGCCTGTTTCTAATAAATAAGTTGGAGCCTTCAAGGTTTGTAATCCAATCATGTGTATCAACCCACCAAGTTTCAGTGATGTCTAATACATCATATCTCTAGTCCTGTGTTAGTTGCTCCAATTCTTCTTGTTTGTTTCCAATGCTTTGTGCATTTGTATAGACACATTTTTAGAAATGAGCGAATATTTAAATGTTTGGTTCGGAATACGATAGCCGATTCTGCAATATTCGCTTATATAGATATGTTGAATAGTCATCGAACATAGCCGAACACGATTTAAGTCAATGGGAGGTAAAAACAAATGCATACACGACTACATGAAAGTGGTCTCAATTCACCCACAACACAAATTTTAGAATGGCACAGCAGCAATCAGCCACACATGAGGTGTCAGGGTCTGGGCCACCATTTACAGCTTTGAATTGAACTTCAAATTAAGAGGAGGTGGGTGAGGCATCAGTGTAGGCCTGCTATGCTTGGAGCCCTGATACCACATGCAACAGCTCAACCTGCTTTTATGCTCAGCCGCACTCAGGTGGTACAAATATCAGTTTCATAGACTACTATTGTCAGAAAAACGTAAGGATAGTAACATGGGTAGTTGACTCAAAGGCAGTGGAGGCCTGCTGGTCTCGGAAGCCAACTGCTACAGGCAACACACATAAAGGAAACCCAACCAAGAGTCTTCAAATTTAAAATAATTAGGGCAGACACCACCAAAGTGGAATCAATTTCACCATGGTAGAAATAGTATAATGGAGAGCCACATCTCTTTTACTACAGTCAACCCAGCAGATGTAGACCCTACCAGGAGTGTACACATGTTTAACAATTAGTGGCAGACTCCAACAAAATGGCATCAATTTCACCAGAGTAGAAATAGTATAATGGAGAACGACATCTCTTCCACTAAAGCCAACCCAGCAGATAGAGACACAATCAGAAGTCTTCAAATTTAAAATAATTAGGAACAGACACCACCAAAGTGTCATCAATTTCACCAGAGTAGAAATAGCATAATGGTGTGCCTCAGCTCTTCCACTTCAACGAACCCAGCAGATGGAGACCCAACCAGGAGTGTTCACATTTCCAACAATTAGTGGCAGACACCACCAAAGTGGCATCAATTTCACAAGAGTATAAATAATATAATAGGGACCGACACATCTTCCCTTAAAGCCAACCTAGCAGAAGAGAGCCAATCAGGAGTCTTCAAATTTAAAATAATTAGGGCCTGACACCATCGAAGTGGCATCAATATAACAAGAGTAGAAATAGTATGACAGGGACCCACATGTCTTCCACTACAGCCAACCGAGCAGATGGAGACCCAAGGACTGCTCACATTTCCACAAATTAGTGTTAACTTCTGCAGCAGCAGCAACAGCAGGCACAAAAGCACCACTAAAGATATCACAGACTGCAATTACACGAGATCAATGCAGCACACTAAAAACTACAACATTGCCTAGTCTGTACTGTCTGCGATTGGGGTGCAAAAGTCCTTGGAGATCCAAGACTTGTTCATCTTGATGAAAGGTTGGTGGTCTACACTTTCAAGGGACATCCGGATGTGCTTATCCAACAGGACACCACCAGCAGCGCTGAAGACACGTTCTGATAAAATGCTGGCTGACGGGCATGATAAAACCTCCAAGGCGTGAGAGGCGAGCTCAGGCCACTGATCCATTTTTGAAGACCAAAATGTGAGAGTCCAAACCCTCCCTGATGGTATAGATAATTAGTTTTAGATACTCCTGCACCATCCTCTCCATTTTTTCACCACGTGTCACACTTAGACTAAAGGTACCGTCACACTAGACGATATCGCTAGCGATCCGTGACGTTGCAGCGTCCTCGCTAGCGATATCGTCCAGTGTGACAGGCAGCAGCGATCAGGCCCATGCTGTGCTGTCGCTGGTCGGGGAAGAAAGTCCAGAACTTTATTTTGTCGCTGGACTCCCCGCAGACATCGCTGAATCGGCGTGTGTGACACTGATTCAGCGATGTCTTCGCTGGTAACCAGGGTAAACATCGGGTAACTAAGCGCAGGGCCGCGCTTAGTAACCCGATGTTTACCCTGGTTACCATCCTAAAAGTAAAAAAACAAACGCTACATACTTACCTACCGCTGTCTGTCCCCGGCGCTCTGCTTCTCTGGTCTGGCTGTGAGCACAGCGGCCGGAAAGCAGAGCGGTGACGTCACCGCTCTGCTTTCTGGCTGCCCAGCGCTCACAGCCAGACCAGAGAAGCAGAGCGCCGAGGACAGACAGCGGTAGGTAAGTATGTAGCGTTTGTTTTTTTACTTTTAGGATGGTAACCAGGGTAAACATCGGGTTACTAAGCGCGGCCCTGCGCTTAGTTACCCGATGTTTACCCTGGTTACCGGGGACTTCGGCATCGTTGGTCGCTGGAGAGCTGTCTGTGTGACAGCTCTCCAGCGACCAAACAGCGACGCTGCAGCGATCCGGATCGTTGTCGGTATCGCTGCAGCGTCGCTTAGTGTGACGGTACCTTTAGACTTTGTTGTGCTGATGCACAAGCTAGTCTAAAAAATGTGTCAAAGGACTCACAGAAATTGCTTCTGCCACTTACACTACTGCTGCTGCTAATGTTTTGACATTGATGAATTGTCGTGTCGGAGATTGGAAGTCTAGAGCTGCAATACACACTGTGTGGCTCGCTGCTGACTTGGGGAAAACCATTCCTAAGGTTGTGTTAAAGCGTATTTAGGAGGCGTAGAAAGCTAGCACTCGACTACTGTGATTCACGGTGCCAGTGAATGGGGCTTAAGGTCCCATACACCATAAAGTAGAATAATCACTGCACTCGTATGGTGAAGGTTATTTGCTCCAAGTGAAAAAGTTTATTCATACAATAGTAGTGATGAAGCGATAGGCAAATTCAAACGTTTCGGCCAACCCGTGGCCTTGATCACAATATCGCTGTAACAAATAGAAAAAATAATCAAATGACTACAAATATACAATGCAATATATACAATATATATAATCGCCGAAGCATATATACATACATACAGAATACATGTCAGGAATAGTCGCCAAGATAAATAGTGGTCCAAAATAAAGATACGTGTTACATCTACTATATGGTAATTGAGTAGTGTCTGGACCTGATTTTTAGAGAAGGATGGTTTCCAGAGACAGAACATATAATCCCCAGAACAGTAATGCAAATAGACATACCCTAATAAGAAGTTTCACTAGAATAGGTATACTGTGTGGCCGTGATGATTTGGTTATGGACACAGTTGTATGAACCTGTCAGGGATGATACAAAGTAGTACATAGTAAGAGATATACCTATAGGGTACATATGAATGAATCGCATGACAAAACCGCACCCACTAATGGGACAAACATGCAGAGGTGCCCCAAGAGGTTCACTTAGTTGTCAGTTTTATTTCTCCTTAAAGTGAGGAAACTAATGACCAACCTCTTTATCCTATGACTAGTGCTGTAGTGCCATAGAGTTATCAGGGCTTAGGGTGTGCAAGGTGGATGACAATGTTTTAGCCTTTAACCAGAGTGAAGGTATAGTGAAATCCTACTGTAGCTGGGAGTGAATAAGACCATGAGGTCCTTACTATCATATATGGCATGATTGTAGTCAGGGGTGGATTAAGGGTAGCCAGGGCCCCGGCTGTTCAGACACTGAGCCCCCCGGTCATCTGACGGGGTCATGCGACGGGGTCATCATATACCTGAACCAGATTATTCCAGAAAAATAGTTGCTGTGTGAAACTATAACCTGGCAAACATCTATTGATCTAGTCAATTTACCCTTCAGTTCAGTATATAGTATACAGTGCATAGTGTCAGTGTATAGGTCACACTGACTCACCAGTGACGTCTCTAGGTGAAGTCCTTCATCTTTCATCCAACACAGACCTGTTGTGAATTCTGTGGCAGAGCTCCCTCCTGTGGTCATAAGTGGTACTTCGGCTGATTCTCTCTGTGAGCTTCTGTTGGTGGAGGGAAGTGGTACTGCGGCTTCTGAGTTTCCTCCCTCAGGTGATCTGGTGAGGTCGTTAGGTGCTTCTCTACTTAACTCCACCTAATGCTTTGATCCTGGCTTCCTGTCAAGGTTCCAGTGTTGGACTTGCTTTTCCCTGGATCATTCCTGTGGCCTGCTGCTCTGCATAGCTAAGTTCTTCTTTGCTATTTGTTTGCTATTTTTTCTGTCCAGCTTGTCTAATTTGTTGCTGGAAGCTCTGGGACGCAAAGGGTGTACCTCCGTGCCGTTAGTTTGGTACGGAGGGTCTTTTTGCCCCCTTTGCGTGGTTTTCTTTAGGGTTTTGTGTAGACCGCAAAGTTACCTTTTCTATCCTCGATCTGTTAAGAAAGTCAGGCCTCACTTTGCTGAATCTATTTCATCTCTACGCTTGTCTTTTCATCTTTACTCACAGTCATTATATGTGGGGGGCTGCCTTTTCCTTTGGGGTATTTCTCTGAGGCAAGGTAGGCTTATTTTCAATCTTCAGGCTAGTTAGTTTCTCAGGCTGTGCCGAGTTGCATAGGCAGAGTTAGGCGCAATCCACGGCTGCCTCTAGTGTTGTTTGGAGAGGATTAGGGATTGCGGTCTGCAGAGTTCCCACGTCTCAGAGCTCGTTCTATGATTTTGGGTTATTGACAGATCACTGTATGTGCTCTGACCGCTATGTCCATTGTAGTACTGAATTGCCTTTCATAACAGTACAGGAAGCCAAAAGTACTAATGATTCTCAATAGAGGGAAAAAAGAAGTTCTGAGACCATTTTTTTTTCTTTGCACTGTGTTTTGCCTTTTTTTTCCCCTAGACATTTGGGTGGTTCAGTACACAGGTGTAGCGATGGACATTAGAAGTCTGTCTTCATTTGTGGATCAGCTCTCGTCAAGAGTACAAAAGATTCAAGACACTATTGATCAGAAAGCTATGTTGGAACCAAGAATTCCTATTCCTGATTTGTTTTTTAGAGATAGAACTAAGTTTCTGAGTTTCAAAAATAATTGTAAATTATTTCTGGCCTTGAAACCTCGCTCCTCTGGTGATCCAGTTCAACAGGTTTTGATTGTTATTTCTTTATTGCGCGGCGACCCTCAGGACTGGGCATTTTCTCTTGCGCCAGGAGATCCTGCATTGAGTAATATCGATGCGTTTTTCCTGGCGCTCGGATTGCTGTACGATGAAACTAATTCAGTGGATCAGGCAGAGAAAAATTTGCTGGCTCTTTGTCAGGGTCAGGATGAGATAGAGGTATATTGTCAGAAATTTAGAAAGTGGTCCGTGCTCACTCAATGGAATGAATCTGCGCTGGCAGCTATGTTCAGAAAGGGTCTCTCTGAAGCCCGTAAGGATGTCATGGTGGGATTTCCTATGCCTTCTGGTTTGAATGAGTCTATGTCTTTGGCCATTCAGATCGGTCGACGCTTGCGTGAGCGTAAATCTGTGCACCATTTGGCGGTATTACCTGAGCTTAATCCTGAGCCTATGCAGTGCGATAGGACTTTGACCAGAGTTAAACGGCAAGCACACAGACGTCTGAATGGGCTGTGTTTCTACTGTGGTGATTCCACTCATGCTATCTCTGATTGTCCTAAGCGCACTAAGCGGTTCGCTAGGTCTGCCACCATTGGTACGGTACAGTCAAAATTTCTTCTGTCTGTTACCTTGATCTGCTCTTTGTCATCGTATTCTGTCATGGCATTTGTGGATTCAGGCGCTGCCCTGAATTTGATGGACTTGGAGTATGCTAAGCGTTGTGGGTTTCTCTTAGAGTCCTTGCAGTGTCCTATTCCATTGAGAGGAATTGATGCCACGCCTTTGGCCAAGAATAAGCCTCAATACTGGACCCAGCTGACCATGTGCATGGCTCCTGCACATCAGGAGGTTATTCGCTTTCTGGTGTTGCATAATCTGCATGATGTGGTCGTGTTGGGGTTGCCATGGCTACAAGCCCATAATCCAGTATTAGATTGGAAATCCATGTCGGTGTCCAGCTGGGGTTGTCAGGGGGTACATGGTGATGTTCCATTTCTGTCAATTTCGTCATCCACCCCTTCTGAGGTTCCAGAGTTCTTGTCTGATTACCGGGATGTATTTGATGAGCCCAAGTCCGATGCCCTACCTCCGCATAGGGATTTTGATTGTGCTATCAATTTGATTCCTGGTAGTAAATTCCCAAAAGGTCGACTGTTTAATTTATCCGTGCCTGAGCACGCCGCTATGCGCAGTTATGTGAAGGAATCCCTGGAGAAGGGGCATATTCGCCCGTCATCATCACCATTAGGAGCAGGGTTCTTTTTTGTAGCCAAGAAGGATGGTTCGCTGAGACCTTGTATAGATTACCGCCTTCTAAATAAGATCACGGTTAAATTTCAGTACCCCTTGCCATTGTTATCTGATTTGTTTGCTCGCATTAAGGGGGCTAGTTGGTTCACCAAGATAGATCTTCGTGGTGCGTATAATCTGGTGCGAATCAGGCGAGGAGATGAATGGAAAACTGCATTTAATACGCCCGAGGGTCATTTTGAGTATCTAGTGATGCCATTCGGACTTGCCAATGCTCCATCAGTGTTTCAGTCCTTTATGCATGACATCTTCCGAGAGTACCTGGATAAATTCCTGATTGTGTACTTGGATGACATTTTGATCTTCTCGGATGATTGGGAGTCTCATGTGAAGCAGGTCAGAACAGTTTTTCAGGTCCTGCGTGCTAATTCTTTGTTTGTGAAGGGATCAAAGTGTCTCTTTGGTGTGCAGAAGGTTTCATTTTTGGGGTTCATCTTTTCCCCTTCTACTATCGAGATGGATCCTGTTAAGGTCCAAGCCATCCATGATTGGACTCAGCCGACATCTCTGAAAAGTCTGCAAAAGTTCCTGGGCTTTGCTAATTTTTATCGTCGCTTCATCTGCAATTTTTCTAGTATTGCCAAACCATTGACCGATTTGACCAAGAAGGGTGCTCAAGACTTGAAGCGTCGTTTTTCTTCTGCCCCTGTGTTGTGTCAACCAGATGTTTCTCTTCCGTTCCAGGTCGAGGTTGATGCTTCTGAGATTGGAGCAGGGGCTGTTTTGTCGCAGAGAGGTTCTGATTGCTCAGTGATGAAACCATGCGCTTTTTTTTCCAGGAAGTTTTCGCCTGCTGAGCGAAATTATGATGTGGGCAACCGAGAGTTGCTGGCCATGAAGTGGGCATTCGAGGAGTGGCGTCATTGGCTTGAAGGAGCTAAGCATCGCGTGGTGGTATTGACTGATCATAAGAACTTGACTTATCTTGAGTCTGCTAAGCGGTTGAATCCTAGACAGGCACGTTGGTCGCTGTTTTTTGCCCGTTTTGACTTTGTGATTTCGTACCTTCCGGGCTCTAAAAATGTGAAGGCGGATGCTCTGTCTAGGAGTTTTGTGCCCGACTCTCCGGGTTTGTCTGAGCCGGCGGGTATCCTCAAGGAAGGAGTAATTGTGTCCGCCATCTCCCCTGATTTGCGGCGGGTGCTGCAAAAATTTCAGGCTAATAAACCTGATCGTTGTCCAGCGGAGAGACTGTTTGTCCCTGATAGGTGGACCAATAAAGTTATCTCTGAGGTTCATTGTTCGGTGTTGGCTGGTCATCCTGGAATCTTTGGTACCAGAGAGTTGGTGGCTAGATCCTTTTGGTGGCCGTCTCTGTCGCGGGATGTGCGTGTTTTTGTGCAGTCCTGTGGGATTTGTGCTCGGGCTAAGCCCTGCTGTTCTCGTGCCAGTGGTTTGCTTTTGCCCTTGCCGGTCCCGAAGAGGCCTTGGACACATATCTCTATGGATTTTATTTCTGATCTTCCCATTTCTCAAAAGATGTCAGTCATTTGGGTGGTCTGTGATCGCTTTTCTAAGATGGTCCATCTGGTACCCTTGTCTAAATTGCCTTCCTCCTCTGATTTGGTGCCATTGTTCTTCCAGCATGTGGTTCGTTTACATGGCATTCCAGAGAATATCGTTTCTGACAGAGGTTCCCAGTTTGTTTCAAGGTTTTGGCGAGCCTTTTGTGGTAGGATGGGCATTGACTTGTCTTTTTCCTCGGCTTTCCATCCTCAGACTAATGGCCAGACCGAACGAACCAATCAGACCTTGGAAACATATCTGAGATGCTTTGTTTCTGCCGATCAGGATGACTGGGTGTCCTTTTTGCCTTTGGCTGAGTTCGCCCTTAATAATCGGGCCAGCTCGGCTACCTTGGTTTCGCCATTTTTCTGCAATTCTGGGTTCCATCCTCGTTTCTCTTCAGGACAGGTTGAGTCTTCGGACTGTCCTGGTGTGGATACTGTGGTGGACAGGTTGCAGCAGATTTGGACTCATGTAGTGGACAATTTGACCTTGTCCCAGGAGAAGGCTCAACGTTTCGATAATCGCAGACGCCGTGTGGGTCCCCGACTTCGTGTTGGGGATCTGGTTTGGTTATCTTCTCGTCATATTCCTATGAAGGTTTCCTCTCCTAAGTTTAAACATCGTTTCATTGGTCCGTATAGGATTTCTGAGGTTCTTAATCCTGTGTCTTTTCGTCTGACCCTTCCAGATTCTTTTTCCATACATAACGTATTCCATAGGTCATTGTTGCGGAGATACGTGGCACCTATGGTTCCATCTGTTGATCCTCCTGCCCTGGTTTTGGTGGAGGGGGAATTGGAGTATATTGTGGAGAAGATTTTGGATTCCCGTGTTTCTAGACGGAAACTCCAGTATCTGGTTAAATGGAAGGGTTATGCTCAGGAAGATAATTCCTGGGTTTTTGCCTCTGATGTCCATGCTCCCGATCTTGTTTGTGCCTTTCATGTGGCTCATCCTGGTCGGCCTGGGGGCTCTGGTGAGGGTTCGGTGACCCCTCCTCAAGGGGGGGTACTGTTGTGAATTCTGTGGCAGAGCTCCCTCCTGTGGTCACAAGTGGTACTTCGGCTGATTCTCTCTGTGAGCTTCTGTTGGTGGAGGGAAATGGTACTGCGGCTTCTGAGTTTCCTCTCTCAGGTGATCTGGTGAGGTCGTTAGGTGCTTCTCTACTTAACTCCACCTAATGCTTTGATCCTGGCTTCCTGTCAATGTTCCAGTGTTGGACTTGCTTTTCCCTGGATCATTCCTGTAGCCTGCTGCTCTGCATAGCCAAGTTCTTCTTTGCTATTTGTTTGCTATTTTTTCTGTCCAGCTTGTCTAATTTGTTGCTGGAAGCTCTGGGACGCAAAGGGTGTACCTCCGTGCCGTTAGTTCGGTACGGAGGGTCTTTTTGCCCCCTTTGCGTGGTTTTCTTTAGGGTTTTGTGTAGACCGCAAAGTTACCTTTTCTATCCTCGATCTGTTACGAAAGTCGGGCCTCACTTTGCTGAATCTATTTAATCTCTACGTTTGTCTTTTCATCTTTACTCACAGTCATTATATGTGGGGGGCTGCCTTTTCCTTTGGGGTATTTCTCTGAGGCAAGGTAGGCTTATTTTCTATCTTCAGGCTAGTTAGTTTCTCAGGCTGTGCCGAGTTGCATAGGCAGAGTTAGGCGCAATCCACGGCTGCCTCTAGTGTTGTTTGGAGAGGATTAGGGATTGCGGTCTGCAGAGTTCCCACGTCTCAGAGCTCGTTCTATGATTTTGGGTTATTGTCAGATCACTGTATGTGCTCTGACCGCTATGTCCATTGTAGTACTGGATTGCCTTTCATAACACAGACCACCATCACTTCATCCAGCCAGGACTTGTCTCTGCAGGAAATAACAGTTATCTCGAGCTCCGCTTGCAGAACACATTACTTAATTTTTCCCAACTTCTACATTACACCACATGAAGAAAAAGAGGCAACATAGTGTCACTCTACACAGTAACAGGACCGCCCCCCTCCCATTTAAAACAGTATACTCAAAAAATAAAATAAATACATCACTTTAGTAATAATATCCCTTAATTAGCCCCTATGGTAATAATAATATCCCCCATGCTGGCCCCGTGTATCTCATTCCTGGCTTCAGCCATATGTTCTCCCATCCTGCCCTCATGAGTATCCATCCTGCCCCATATGATCTCCCCATCCTGCCCCATCAGTCTCCATCATATCCATCCTGCCCCATGATCCTGCACGATCTGTCTCCAATCCTGCCCCATGTCTTTCATTCTGCCCCATGTCTCCAATCATGCCCCGTATCTACATTCTGCCCATATCTCCAGTCCTGCCCTCAGTGTGTCCAGCATCTCTGCCCCCAGTGTCCAGCATCTCTGCCCCCAGTGTCCAGCATCTCTGCCCCCAGTGTCCAGCATCTCTGCCCCCAATGTGTCCAGCATCCTGCCCCCAATGTGTCCAGCATTCTGCCCCCATTGTGTCCAGCATTCTGCTCCAGAGTGTCCAGCATATTGCACCCAGTGTGTCAAGCATGTTGCCCCCAGTGTGTCCAGCAACCTGCCCCATGGTGTCCAGTATATTACCGCCAGTGTGTCCAGCAATTTGCCCCAGTGTCTGACTCCAGCATTGCCCCCAGTGTGTCCAGCAATTTGCCCTAGTGTCTCCAGCATTGCGCCAGTGTGTCCAGCAATCTGCCCCAGTGTGTCCAGCATTGCCCCCAGTGTGTCCAGCAATCTGCCCCAGTGTCTCCAGCATTGCCCCCAGTGTGTCCAGCAATTTGCCCCAGTGTCTCCAGCATTGCCCCCAGTGTGTCCAGCAATCTGCCCCGGTGTGTCCAGCATTGCCCCCAGTGTGTCCAGCAATCTGCCACAGTGTCTCCAGCATTGCCCCCAGTGTGTCCAGCAATCTGCCCCAGTGTCTCCAGCATTGCCCCCATATTGTGATCAAGGCCATCGGGTTGGCCGAAACGTTTGAATTTGCCTATCGCTTCATCACTACTATTGTATGAATAAACTTTTTCACTTGGAGCAAATAACTTTCACCATATGAGTGCAGTTACTTTATATTTAAAGCGTGTTTAGATATTCCAGCATTCACGGGTCCCTTTCCAGGGCCGGGAGCATCTGACAAAATTTGGTATTATAACATGGATCTAACAGAGCGGCAACCCAGTAGTTAGCACTATTTCGAATCATAAGGGGATCATGTTGCAAATAGTGCAGCAAAAACGCACTCATATGTCGAGCTTTTCCATGAGGTCCAAGCCCGTGCTGTGTTGGTGGATGGGTAACACTGATGCTTGGTTCTGCCATCCCCTCCCGCCAAACACGAACAACAGAGAAAGAATAATCATCCTCCATGTCCTCACAGTTACTCTCCCATCACCTTTTCCTCCTCCATTTGTTTCTCGGCTCTCGCACCTTCACTAACAGTTTGCTTGGTGTTACCAGCCCCCCTCGATCGCAGTAATCCACCCTCCTTTTTCACCCAGGGCCGCCAACAGGGCATGACAGCCATGACTGGCGTATGGGGCCCGGTGGGCAGAGGGGGCCCGCATCGGGCCCCGTCTCATCTGCTCACCGGGCCCCCCCTGCAGGCGCTGCGGCACACTATTGACGTGTGGGCCCATGCCCGCACGCACGTCAATAGTTAACAGTCGCCGCCAGCCAGTCGGAGGCTGGCAGCTGACTTGAGCGGCTGCAGTGCGCAGTTGCACTTCGCCGGCGTCTGATGTCATTGTCAGCCGCCGGCGAGTGCGTCCTTCACCTGCGTCATTGCGTGGAGGAAGTGAGCTTCGCCCGCCGTGGGAGCATGGCAAGGTAAGGACTTGCGGGGCATTATGCTGGACACACTGGGGCAGAGATGCTGGACAAAGGGGCAGAAAGCTGGACACAGGGGCATTATGCTGGACACGCTGGGGCAGAGATGCTGGACAAAGGGGCAGAAAGCTGGACACAGGGGCATTATGCTGGACACGCTGGGGCATTATGCTGGACAAAGGGACAGTATTCTGGACACGGGCAGAATGCTACATAGGGGCATTATGCTGGACACGCTGGGGCAGAGATGCTGGACACAGGGGCACTATGCTGGACACAGGGGCATTATGCTGGACAAAGGGGCAGTATTCTGGACACAGGGGCAGAATGCTACACAGGGGCATTATGCTGGACACGCTGGGGCAGAGATGCTGGACAAAGGGGCAGAAAGCTGGACACAGGGGCATTATGCTGGACAAAGGGGCAGCAGTCTGGACACGGGCAGAATGCTACACAGGGGCATTATGCTGGACACGCTGGGGCAGAGATGCTGGACAAAGGGGCAGAATGCTGGACACAGGGGCATTATGCTGGACAAAGGGGCAGTATGCTGGACACAGGGGCAGAATGCTGGACACGGGCAGAATGCTGGACACGGGCAGAATGGAGATACGGGGTATGATGAAAGACATGGGGGCATGACTGGAGACAGATGGGGAAGGATTGGAGACAGATGGGGCAGAATGGAGACACAGGAGGCATGATTGGAGACAAGTGGCAGGATTGCAGATACTAGGGGCAGAATTGGAGACAGATCGTGCAGGATCATGGGGCAGGATGGATATGATGGAGACAAATGGGTCAGGATGGGGAGATCATATGGGGCAGAATGGATACTCATGAGGGCAGGATGGGAGAACATATGGCTGACGCCATGAATGAGACACACGTTGGCCAGGATGGGGAATATTATTACCATAGGGACTAATTTAGGGATATTATTACTGCAGTGATGTATTTACTTTATTTTTTGAGGATACTGTTTTAAATGAGGGGGCTGTTCTGTTACTGTATAGAGTGATACTATGTCACCTCTTTTTCTTCATGTGGTATAATGTAGAAGTTGGGAAAATTAAGTAATGTATTCTACAAGCAGAGCTCGAGATAACTGTGTTATTTCCTGCAGAAACGAGTCCTGGCTGGATTAAATGATGGCGGTCTGTGCTGGATGAAAGATGAAGGACTTCACCTAGAGACGTCACTGGTGAGTCAGTGTGTTACCTATACACTGACACTATACACTGTATACTATATACAGAGCTCCTGTGTACAATGTCACCAGTGATCAGTGTATTACCTATACATTATATACAGAGCTCCTGTGTATAATTTCACTAGTGATCACTGTATTATCTGTACACAGACACTGCATACTAAGTACAGATCTCCTGTGTATAAAGGCACTTATGGTGATAGTATGGTGCTATTTTTTATTACTGATCAGAATTGTAGTATTCAGTCACCATATGGTGGTAATATGCGGTCTGGTCATGGTGTAGTGGTATTTGTTCTTTGTATGTGATATTATTCGATCACTGTGGTGGTAATATGTCATCTGGTCATGGTGTAGCGGTATTTGTTCTTTGTATGTGATATTCGATCACTGTGGTGGTAATATGTCATCTGGTCATAGTGCTGTGGTATTTGTTCTTTGAATGCGATATTATTGGTCATTTAAAAAATTGAAAAATAAATTAAAATATACCTAAATTGTATTGCATATTTTAACAAATATTTAATAGGTTACAGTAGAGTAGGGCCCAGCCAAAAGTGTCTACCGTGTTATGGTGGCGGCTTAAAAAATCTTTTGGCCAAAACAAAAGCTGCCGGCTATATGTGTGATCTGGTGATGGGAACTGTTAATGTGTGATAGGTGAGAAGTGGAGTTTTTCCAAGAGAGAGAGGTGGGACTGTGGACAGTTCGAGGGGTGGAGCGTGGAGGCAGCACTGGAGTGGAGCCTGTGCGGAGTCTCAAGGGGGCCCCGAAAATTTTGCCAGTATGGGGCTCCGAAATTTTTAGTGGCAGCCCTGTTTTCACCTACCTGTGTGACACCAGTCTGGAACTTTGAGACAATGTTATCCCTTCTTCATCCTTCTCTGCTTTCTCCTCTTCCTCTGGGACCAAAACCTCCTCCTGCAGGCTATTCAAAGTCTGCTTCAGCTTATAGATGACCGGAATAGTGATGCTGATGACAGCATCGTCAGCGCTAACCATCTTAGTAGCCATTTCGAAACTATACAGAAGGATGCAGAAGTCCTTAATCTGTGCCCACTCCGTTAGTGTGATATGCGCAACATGTGTATTGCGTTGGCCCAGGCTATGCGACATGACATACTGCGTCAGGGCTCATTGCTGCTGCCACAGTTGCCGCAACATGTGCAGAGCGGTATTCTACCATGTCAGTACATCACATATCAACCTGTTAACTGGCATGGTCAAAGACCTCTGTATCAATGGAAGTCAATGACCGGAAGGGAGCGAACAGCGGAAGTGAGCACACAGCTTCTGTGCTTTCTGCAGCAGCTTACCCAGGCCAGGATAGGGGCGGAGAAATTGCTGTACCCCCAGGTTGAGGACGGGAGTCATGCAAAGCACGTGTGTGAGCTTGCCTCTCCATAGGGCCATCACCAGCTTGGCACAGTTATCGGACACGGACTTCCCTGGATCCAGGTTGAGCAGAGACAGCCATTGCTCAAACTCAGCCTAGAGAGCTGTTCACAAGTCTTCAGCTGTATAACTGTGATCTCCAAGGCATTGTAAGGAGGTGGCGAGGTTCATCATGTGCCTTCCCTCCCTTGGAAATTGAGCACATACAGTATATCAACGTGCGGCACCCTGAAGTTTATTCATGTTCATTAATGTAAATGTATTTATGTGTCATGTACTGTAATGTGGATGTCTTTAATATGTGTACTGAGTAGAATTAGGGCTAGCATAGGCTCTTAGGTAATATAGGACCATAGAGGGATTAGAATATTGGGGGCATCATAGAATAGAGAGCATTGGGGTTTGGCAGTTGGGAGGAGCTACAGAGCAGTGCAGCACAGGGCAGTGTGATATAGGAGGACACTTCCTGGTTAGGCAGTGGGAGCCCAGGCAACGTTGCCCAGGGCAAGGTGTAAAGAGCAGTGAAGAAGACAGTCTGCCAGCCATGGGGATAGAGCTGCTATGGCAGGATGGGACCCCAGGCTGAGGATCTTGCAGGTGGGTGTTGTGAATTCTGTTATCGAACTCCCTCCTGTGGTCATGAATGGTACTTCGGCGAGTTCTGTCCATGGACTCCCTCTGGTGGCTGTGAGTGGAGCTGCTGCTTCTGAGGTTCCTTCCACAGGTGACGTAGTTTATTCTTTGGCTGGCTGTTCTATTTAACTCCACTCAGATCGTTACTCCATGCCAGCTGTCAATGTTCTTGTACTGGTTCAGTTTGCTCTTGGATCTTTCTGGTGACCTGTCTACTCCAGCAGAAGCTAAGTCCCTGCTAGTTATTTATTTGTTTATTGTTTCCTTGTCCAGCTGGCTATCATGATCTTGCCCTGCTAGCTGGAAGCTCTGGGATGCAGAGTGGCACCTCCGCACCGTGAGTCGGTGCGGAGGTCTTTTTGCACACTCTGCGTGGTCTTTTTGTAGGGTTTTGTGCTGACCGCAAAGATACCTTTCCTATCCTCAGTCTGTTTAGTAAGTCTGGCCTCCCTTTGCTAAAACCTGTTTCATTTCTGTGTTTGTGACTTTCATTTTATCTCACAGTCAATATATGTGGGGGGCTGCCTTTTCCTTTGGGGAATTTCTCTGAGGCAAGGTAGGCTTTATTTTCTATCTTTAGGGCTAGTTAGCTCTTAGGCTGTGAAGAGGCATCTAGGTCGTGTTAGGTACGCTCCACGGCTATTTCTAGTTGTGTGATAGGATTAGGGGTTGCGGTCGGCAGAGCTTCCACTTCCCAGAGCATGTCCTGTGTGAGTTTAACTATCAGGTCGTTCCGGGTGCTCCTAACCACCAGGTCCATAACAGTACAGCTGGACAAAAGTATTAATAGAGGGATAAGAGAAGTTCTGAGACCATTTTTTTTTCTCTGCAGTGTTTTTTGTCTTTCTTTTCCCCTAAGCCTCTGGGTGGTTCAGGACACAGGTGTAGATATGGACATTCAAGGTCTGTCCTCTTGTGTGGATCATCTCACTGCAAGGGTACAAAACATTCAAGATTTTGTGGTTCAGAATCCGATGTTAGAGCCTAGAATTCCAATTCCTGATTTGTTTTCTGGGGATAGATCTAAGTTCCTGAATTTCAAAAATAATTGTAAACTGTTTCTAGCTTTGAAACCCCGCTCCTCTGGTGACCCCGTTCAACAAGTAAAAATCATTATTTCTTTGTTGCGTGGTGACCCTCAAGACTGGGCATTTTCCCTTGCGCCAGGAGATCCTGCAATGCGTGATGTAGATGCGTTTTTTCTGGCGCTTGGATTGCTTTATGATGAACCAAATTCAGTGGATCAGGCAGAGAAAATCTTGCTGGCTTTGTGTCACGGTCAGGATGAAGCGGAGGTGTACTGTCAGAAGTTTAGAAAGTGGTCTGTGCTTACTCAGTGGAATGAGTGTGCCCTGGCGGCAATTTTCAGAAAGGGTCTCTCTGAAGCCCTTAAGGATGTCATGGTGGGATTTCCCACGCCTGCTGATCTGAATGAGTCTATGTCCTTGGCCATTCAGATCGATCGGCGCTTGCGTGAGCGCAAAGCTGTGCACCATTTGGCCGTATTCTCTGAGCATAGGCCTGAGCCTATGCAGTGTGATAGGACTTTGACTAGAGCTGAACAGCAGGAACACAGACGTCGGAATGGGCTGTGTTTTTACTGTAATGATTCCACTCATGCTATCTCCGATTGTCCTAAGCGCACTAAGCGGTTCGCTAGGTCTGCCACCATTAGTACGGTACAGTCTAAATTTCTTTTGTCCGTTACTCTGATTTGCTCTCTGTCGTCCTATTCTGCTACGGCATTTGTGGATTCAGGCGCTGCCCTGAATTTGATGGACTTGGAGTTTGCCAGGCACTGCGGTTTTTTCTTGGAGCCCTTGCAGTATCCAATTCCATTGAGAGGAATTGATGCTACGCCTTTGGCCAAGAATAAGCCTCAGTACTGGACTCAATTGACCATGTGCATGGCTCCTGCACATCAGGAGGATATTCGCTTTTTGGTGTTGCATAATCTGCATGATGTGGTCGTTTTGGGGTTGCCATGGCTACAGGTCCATAATCCAGTATTGGATTGGAAATCTATGTCTGTGTCCGGCTGGGGTTGTCAGGGGGTACATGGTGATGTTCCATTGCTGTCAATTTAGCCTTCCATTCCTTCTGAAGTCCCTGAGTTTTTGTACGATTACCGGGATGTATTTGAAGAGCCCAAATCCGGTGCCTTACCTCCTCATAGGGATTGCGATTGTGCTATTAATTTGATTCCTGGTAGTATGTTTCCTAAGGGCCGACTGTTTAATTTATCTGTGCCAGAGCACGCCGCTATGCGGAGTTATATAAAGGAATCCTTGGAGAAAGGTCATATTCGCCCGTCGTCATCACCGTTGGGAGCAGGGTTCTTTTTTGTGGCCAAGAAGGATGGCTCTTTGAGACCTTGTATTGATTACCGCCTTCTTAATAAGATCACAGTCAAATTTCAGTACCCTTTGCCGCTGCTGTCTGATTTGCTTGCTCGAATTAAGGGGGCTAGTTGGTTCACCAAGATAGATCTTCGAGGGGCGTATAATCTTGTGCGAATTAAACAGGGCGATGAATGGAAAACAGCATTTAATACGCCCGAGGGCCATTTTGAGTACCTGGTTATGCCATTCGGGCTTTCTAATGCTCCATCTGTGTTTCAGTCCTTTATGCATGACATCTTCCGAGAGTACCTGGATAGATTCATGATTGTATATTTGGATGATATTTTGGTCTTTTCGGATGATTGGGAGTCTCATGTGAAGCAGGTCAGAATGGTGTTCCAGGTCCTTCGTGCGAATTCCTTGTTTGTGAAGGGGTCGAAATGTCTCTTTGGGGTTCAGAAGGTTTCATTTTTGGGTTTCATTTTTTCCCCTTCTACTATCGAGATGGATCCTGTTAAAGTTCAGGCCATTTATGATTGGACTCAGCCGATATCTGTGAAGAGCCTGCAGAAGTTCCTGGGCTTTGCTAATTTTTACCGTCGCTTCATCGCTAATTTTTCTAGTGTTGCTAAACCGTTGACTGATTTGACCAAGAAAGGTGCTGATGTGGTCAATTGGTCCTCTGCGGCTGTAGAGGCTTTTCAGGAGTTGAAGCGTTGTTTTTCTTCTGCCCCTGTGTTGTGCCAGCCAGATGTTTCGCTCCCGTTTCAGGTCGAGGTTGATGCTTCTGAGATTGGAGCAGGGGCTGTTTTGTCGCAAAGAAGTTCTGATGGCTCGGTGATGAAACCATGTGCCTTCTTTTCTAGAAAATTTTCGCCTGCTGAGCGCAATTATGATGTTGGCAATCGAGAGTTGTTGGCCATGAAGTGGGCATTCGAGGAGTGGCGACATTGGCTTGAAGGAGCTAAACATCGCATGGTGGTCTTGACGGATCACAAGAATTTGACTTATGAGTCTGCCAAATGGTTAAATCCTAGACAGGCTCGATGGTCGCTCTTTTTCTCCCGTTTTGATTTTGTGGTTTCATACCTTCCGGGATCTAAGAATGTGAAGGCTGATGCCCTGTCAAGGAGTTTTGTGCCTGACTCTTCGGGTGTTCCGGAGCCGGCGGGTATTCTTGAAGAGGGGGTGATTTTGTCTGCCATCTCCCCTGATTTGCGGCACGTGCTGCAGAAGTTTCAGGCTGATAGACCTGACCGTTGTACACCGGAGAAACTGTTTGTTCCTGATAGATGGACTAGTAGAGTTATCTCTGAGGTTCATTGTTCGGTGTTGGCTGGTCATCCTGGAATCTTTGGTACCAGAGATTTGGTGGCTAGATCCTTTTGGTGGCCTTCTTTGTCACGGGATGTGCGTTCTTTTGTGCAGTCCTGTGGGACTTGTTCTCGGGCTAAGCCCTGCTGTTCTCGTGCCAGTGGGTTGCTTTTGCCCTTGCCGGTCCCGAAGAGGCCTTGGACGCATTTTTCCATGGATTTTATTTCTGATCTCCCTGTTTCTCAAAGGATGTCGGTCATTTGCGTGGTTTGTGATCGCTTCTCTAAGATGGTCCATTTGGTACCCTTGTCTAAATTGCCTTCCTCCTCTGATTTGGTGCCATTGTTTTTCCAGCATGTGGTTTGTTTGCATGGCATTCCGGAGAACATCGTCTCGGACAGAGGTTCCCAGTTTGTTTCGAGGTTTTGGCGGTCCTTTTGTGCTAAGATGGGCATTGATTTGTCTTTTTCTTCGGCTTTCCATCCTCAGACAAATGGCCAAACCGAACGAACTAATCAGACTTTGGAAACATATCTGAGATGCTTTGTTTCTGCTGATCAGGATGATTGGGTGTCCTTCTTGCCTTTGGCTGAGTTCGCCCTTAATAATCGGGCCAGCTCGGGTACTTTGGTTTCTCCTTTTTTCTGTAATTCTGATTTCCATCCTCATTTCGCTTCAGGGCAGGTTGAGCCTTCGGACTGTCCTGGTGTGGATACTGTGGTGGACAGGTTGCAGCAAATTTGGATTCATGTGGTGGACAATTTGACATTGTCCCAGGAGAAGTCTCAACGTTTCGCTAACCGCCGGCGCTGTGTTGGTCCCCGACTTCATGTTGGGGATTTGGTTTGGTTGTCATCTCGTCATGTTCCTATGAAGGTTTCCTCTCCTAAGTTTAAGCCTCGTTTCATTGGGCCATATAAGATTTCTGAAGTTCTTAATCCTGTGTCATTTCGTTTGGACCTTCCAGCTTCTTTTGCCATCCATAATGTGTTCCATAGGTCGTTGTTGCGGAGATACGTGGCGCCTATGGTTCCCTCCGTTGATCCTCCTGCCCCGGTGTTGGTCGAGGGGGAGTTGGAGTATGTGGTGGAGAAGATTTTGGATTCTCGTGTTTCGAGACGGAAACTCCAGTACCTGATCAAGTGGAAGAGTTATGGTCAGGAAGATAATTCCTGGGTTTTTGCCTCTGATGTTCATGCTGCCGATCTAGTTCGTGCCTTTCATTTGGCTCATCCTGATCGGCCTGGGGGCTCTGGTGAGGGTTCTGTGACCCCTCCTCAAGGGGGGGTACTGTTGTGAATTCTGTTGTCGAGCTCCCTCCTGTGGTCGAGAATGGTACTTCGGCGAGTTCTGTCTATGGACTCCCTCTGGTGGCTGTGAGTGGAGCTGCTTCTTCTGAGGTTCCTTACACAGGTGACGTGGTTTATCCTGTGGTTGGCTGCTCTATTTAACTCCACTCAGATCGTTACTCCATGCCAGCTGTCAATGTTCCTGCATTTGTTCAGTTCGCTCTTGGATCTTTCTGATGACCTGTCTTCTCCAGCAGAAGCTAAGTTCCTGATAGTTATTATTTGTTCATTGTTCCCTTGTCCAGCTGGATATCATGATTTTGTCTTGCTAGCTGGAAGCTCTGGGATGTAGAGTGGCATCTCCGCACCGTTAGTCGGTGCGGAGGTCTTTTTGCACACTCTGCGTGGTCTTTTGTAGTTTTTTGTGCTGACCGCAAAGATACCTTTCCTATCCTCAGTCTGTTTAGTAAGTCTGGCCTCCCTTTGCTGAAATCTGTTTCATTTCTATGTTTGTGACTTCATCTTAACTCACAGTCAATATATGTGGGGGGCTTCCTTTACCTTTGGGGAATTTCTCTGAGGCAAGGTAGGCTTTATTTTCTATCTCTAGGGCTAGCTAGCTCTTAGGCTGTGAAGAGGCATCTAGGGAGAGTCAGGAACGCTCCGCGGCTATTTCTAGTGTGTGTGATAGGATTAGGGGTTGCGGTCAGCAGAGCTCCCACATCCCAGAGCTTGTCTCGTGTCAGTTTAACTATCAGGTCGTGCCGGGTGCTCCTAACCACCAGGTCAGAACAGATGGGGCAGGATCATGGGGCAGTATGGAGACTTGTGCAGGATTATGGGGCAGGATGGAGACACATGGTTCTGCATGAATACAATGGAGACAGATGGGGCAGGATCATGGGACAGATGGAGCAGGATCACGGGGCAGATGGGGCAGGGTCCATGTACCTGCTTCTCAGCACATGACTGGGGGTTGTGCCTGCAATGGTTAATCTATCTCCTCTCACTCAGTCCAGCATTCAGCCTCTGGCCTATGCTGCAATGGGAGCATAAATCATACCCCAACACAGACCAAGCACCCCGCTCATACATGCGACCACCACTCACCGAACACACGGGCGATGAGTCCCGGAAATATTACTACTACTGTCTGCCAATCACCAGGGTCATATACTCTAAGGCTATGGACTCTTTTAGAGCATACAAGGTTCAAACTTACTAAAGTTTTAATCTTTAATAGAAAAGGTACAGTGCTTACAATAAAAGGATATAAAATATGGAAATAAAAAGTGACATACAAATATGCAAAACAGTTATAAAATAAATGGGAGAAAACTTACAGAAATATCTAAACTTTACAGTCTGGCATTCTGCTCCCTGAGGGGGGGGGGGGTTGAATATGGAATGGCTTACATCAGCTTGGCTGCCACTCAATCTGTGAACAGGTTTCTAAGTGTAAAGGCCTAATTTATAGAGTTAACGTGGAGGTTAGATTTCTAGACCAACCTCTCAGGTTAATATTATAATCCTTGGTTTGTGACTGGATCCTGGCTATTTTACCAATGAATACATTATTTTTCTTTGAGCACTATTTGTGTGACCTTTCTCATAGTAAATAGTGTAGGGCTGCAATTGGCGTCTCTCTTCAAAAAAGTCAGAAGGTGTGAAATGTTTCCACTTTGTGTGTTCTCAGGAAATCCCCCAGTGTCTGACTCTGTCCCAGACTCCACAAGGTTAGCTGAGTGTGCCATCAGAGAAATCTAGCATACCTGTCCACAAGAACTTGTCCACATGTCTGTGGTTAGGTGGACCTTCCCTGTGACTGCAATGGCCAGAGCACAGCTGATATTGTGTAACACATGGTTATGTATTGCGGGAAAGGCACACCGAGAAAAATAGTGGCGGCTGGGAATTGAGTACCGTGGGGCTGCCACTGCCAAAAGGTTGTGGATAGACTCAGTTAACACAAGTCGAAATGACATTTCCAAGCTGAGCAATCTGGCAGTGTGGGTGTTTAGCGTTTAGGCCTGTGGATGGGTGGATATTTCTGCTTTCAGTTAAACATCTGGGGCAGGGACAACGAACTGGACGTGGTTACTAAGTGATGTGTCTGTGCAACTGCAGGTTTTGGGCAGGAGGCATAAGCACCAGCATCATGGACATCAGATTGGGAAGGCTGTAACACAGGGGAAGGGCCAGTAATTTCACCCTCAGACACAGATTTTGTACCCAGGCATTCCGCCCACCTACTGGGGTGCTTGGCTGCCATGTGCATTTGCATGCTGGTGGTGCTCAGGTTGGCAGTGTTCTTGCCTCTTCTTAGTTTGTTTTGATAGGTGCTGCCAATTACAGTTGCTTTGTTTGAAGGAATTTCAGAAAAAACTGCCATGCAGGGGAACAACGCACTCTTGGCCTGTTATCTAGCCGAGTGGGGGCTCTGTGGAACAGCTGACCGAGTTCTCGCTCTGGTCAAACCACTACCTCTTCTTGCCTGTTTTCATGCTATGGATCCATCCATCTCTGCACTGCTTTGTTCGCTAGGCGTGCCACCGTGCCAGGTTGGATCAATGGCCTCATCATCGACCACATCATCTTCCAATTCATCAATCTGATCATCCTTCTGAGTTGTGATTATAGGCAGATCTGATGGCAACTGTGCATCATGATCATCCACCTCCACCTCTTCAGGCAATAATTGACCTTCCCCAACGTGGCTTTCTTCTGGACGTGGGTGCTCAAATGTTTGGGCATCACTGCACTTCACCTCCTCATGGCCATCTTTAATGGTGCACCTTGAGAGGCCTGACAAATTACAATGGAATGTAAATAGTTCAGAGTGGCCAGCTTTGGGGTCATAGGTCTCCTGGGACTCTTGATGGTGGGAGGAAGGAGGACCAGATTGGGGATTCAGAGGCCCAGCCTCCTGGCTACTGAGACTGGACCATATGGAAGACTTCGTGGTGCTGCTTGTCAACACGCTGGAGCCTTTGTCTGCCATCCAACCCACAACATCCTCACACTTGTCTGGGTTCATCAGTGGTATAGCAAGCTGACAAAATTTGGACAGGAAGCTAGCACAAGATACAGTCACCTTCTGATCTGTCACACAGTCTTGGCGGGCACCACCACATGCAAGTCTCTTAATGTCACCCTTTCTCATATTGAATGTGACATCACCCTTTCTCATATTGAATGCGTTATACTTATGAAAAAAAATTCCTGGCTTTCTTTTTCACAAGCACCCTCACCCAGGTGCTATGTACAAATTCACTGTATCTAGCAATATGTGGCTTTTTTCAGATAACAGCTTTGCTACACACGCCAACAGCAGACTCACGAAAATTACAGATAGTCACGTTTGCATATCTCAGCAGGTTTTGCGCCAGTCGCACAACTGCTAGATAAAGATTCGCTATTTATAAAAAAATGTAAAATCTTTATTTTTTTTATATCTCCTTGTTGACACACTGCAACAGCCGGCTAATGAAAATGATTGCCTCTGGTAAATTGTGACGTTTTCTTATCTCTGCCCAGATATGCCAGTCGCACAACTGCTAGATAAAGATATGCTATTTATTAAACCAATAGAAAATTAGCATTTTTTTAATATTGCCTTGCTGACACACTGCAACAGCGACTAATGAAAATTATAGCCACTAGTAAATTGTGAAGTTTGCTTATCTCTGCCCAGATTGCACCAGTCGCACAGCTGCTAGTTAAAGTTACGCAATTTATTAATCTAATAGAAAACTAGCATTTTTTAATATAGTCTTGATGACACACTGCAACAGTGGACTAATGAAAATTATTGCCACTGGTAAATTGTGATTTTGCTGATCTCTGCCCGAATTGCACCAGTCACACTACTGTTGATAAAGATATATTTATTAAGCCAATAGAAAATTAGTATTTTTATATCACTTTGCTGACACATTGCAACAATGGACTAATGAAAATTATTGGCACTGGTAAATTGTGACGTTTGCTTATCTCTGCCGGGATTACGCGAGTCGGACAACTGCTAGATAAAAGTGCACTATTTAGAATTTTTTTGCAATTTTTAGATTGCCTTTATGAGACACACCAACAGCAGACTCAGGGAATTTAATGGTAAATAGTGACATTTCCGTAGCTCAGCAGATTTTGCGCCAGTCGCACAACTGCTAGATAAATATTAGCTATTTAAGCAATAGTCGAGGAATATTATTTAGCAATTAGCTTTTAAAAAGGATGTTACTATATGCTGACTCTGTGGAATATTATTTAACAGTAAAAAATATATATATATGCTACTACACAGGAATATTGTGTAGCTCCAAAAAAATGGTTTTGTATATGCTGGTACTATCTAATATTATTTGTCTCTAAAAAAAAGCTGATTTGTATATTATGTTAGTGGATGAAAGCCTGTCTATTTCTCCCTGATCCCACAGTCTGTTTCTAATCCTAAAGTATACAAGCAAGACACAATGCAAAATAGCAGAGACCTACAGTATGTACTTCCAATGATGATGAGAACTGATAGTGATAACACCCAGGTGCTTGCCTTTTTACTCTTCCTCCTATTAAATCTCTCCTTACGTGATCTTAACATAACAAAGAACTAATCTTCACTCTCATGAGCTCTTACAAGAGCTTTTTGGAATAAAAAAATCACCCTATATGATCCTTTCACGCTCACACTAAGCTTTCCCTATGCTGTTTCCAGCTGCAATGTGCGCAAGATGGCACCAGCAGGGATTAAATATCCCCTATGATGCTGTAAGGCCAACCAATCACAGTAATGCCACACCAAAGATGTCACCGGCATTACTGTTATTGGCAAACCAGCCTAGCATGTTCATTGGCTGCAAATAAAGCGCCAAACATGCTGGGCGGGTCACTCGAATATATCAAGGTGAACACCAAATTTCTGGCCGAGTAACGAATAGCCCGAATAGCGTACTATTCATGCAAGTAACAAATAGTGCCAAATGTATTCGTTCATCACTAGCAGGGCCAGCGTCAGCACCCGGGCAAGTGCTGGGGCCCTCCCTGAGCAGGCAGGGGGCCCACTTGCCGTCGGGGACACTGGTGTACTATAGTGCCGGCTACCGGGAGTGGACCCCCGCCTGCTCCGGGCCCCAGCACTTGCGATACTTACCTCTCCCGGTTCCAGTGCTGCAGCATCTTCCATCCTCTGACTGTGACGTTCAGGTCAGAGGGCGCGATGATGTCACCAGTGCGTGCCCTCTGCCTGAGCAGTCGCAGCACAGAGAGCAGGAAAACGCTGAGGAGTCAAGAAGCAGAGCAGCGACAAGCAACGAGAGGTGAGTATTTCTTTTTTTTTTTAAATATTTGGAGCAATATATGGGGACCATCAGAAGGGGCCCATATATGGAGCATTATATGGGGCTAATTCTATATGGAGCATCTTATGGGGCCAATAATATAGGGAGCATCTTATGGGGCCTATTCTATAGGGATCATCTTATGGGGCCAATATTATAGGGAGCATCTTATGGGGGCAATTCTATAGGGAGCATCTCATGGGGCCAATAATATAGGGAGCATCTTATGAAGCCAATTCAATATGGAGCAGTATATGGGGCCAATTACATATGGAGCAGTATATGGGGCCAATAATATATGAAGCATCTTATGGGACTAATTATATATGGAGTATTTTATATGGCCAATTATATATGGAGCATTATATGGGGCCCATTATACATGGAGCATCTTATGGGGGCAATTATTTTTGGAGCATTACATGGGACCCATTCTGTAAGGAGTATTATATGGACCCATTCTGTATGGAGCATCATATGGGGCCCATTCTGTATGGAGCAATATATGGGACTCAGTATACTGTATGGGACCGATCATATACTGTATGGAGCATTATGTGAGGCCCATTATATATGGAGCAATAGATGGGGCCCATCATATACTGTATGGAGAATTATATGTGGCTCACTATACTGTATGGAGCATTATATGGGGTCAATTCCGTATGGAGCAATATATGCGGTTCATTCTGTATGGAGCACTCTGTGGTGCCCATTATATACTGTATGGAGCATTATATGAGGCTCATTATTCTGTTTGGAGCAATATATGGGGTTCATTATTCTGTATAGAGGACTATGTGGTGCCAATTATACTGTATGGAGCACTATATGGGGCCACTATACTGTATGGAGCAATATATGGGGCTCATTTTTCTGTTTGGAGCAAAATATGGGGCTCATTATTCTGTATAGAGGACTATACTGTCTGGTTTCTGAGCTAATGTAGAATGTACAATAGATATCACTCATGTAATGTAAGAAGTAAGTGAAATCTTTGGCATTGTACTATACCTTTATTTCTCTGCCGTATCAGTGCATTATGAATTGTGGTATGTGTTAAAGGGACCCACTGGGACTCTTTCGCCCACGGCCCATGAAAACCTGGAGCCGGCCCTGATCACTAGTCATTGCATACCTGGACCCGTTAAAGCATCTTTATGTGAAACGGCCATAATCCACTAAGTCTCTCCCCACATACAGTTAGGTCCATATATTTTTGGACAGAGACAAAATTTTTCTAATTTTGGTTATAGACATTACCACAATGAATTTTAAACAAAACAATTCAGATGCAGTTGAAGTTCAGACTTTCAGCTTTCATTTGTGGGCATCCACATTAAAATTGGATGAAGGGTTTAGGAATTTCAGCTCTTTAACATGTACCACCCTGTTTTTAAATGGACCAAAAGTAATTGGACAGATTCAATAATTTTAAATAAAATGTTCATTTTTAGTACTTGATTGAAAACCCTTTTTTGGCAATGACTGCCTGAAGTCTTGAACTCATGGACATCACCAGACGCTGTGTTTCCTCCTTTTTGATGCTCTGCCAGGCCTGCACTGCGGTGGTTTCCAGTTGCTGTTTGTTTGTGGGCATCTCTGTCTGAAGTTTAGACTTTAACAAGTGAAATGCATGCTCAATTGGGTTGAGATCAGGTGACTGACTTGGCCATTCAAGAATATTCCACTTCTTTGCTTTAATAAACTCCTGGGTTGCTTTGGCATTATGTTTTGGGTCATTAGTCGTCGTTTCATACTACAGATGGACAATCAGTTTGGCTGCATTTGGCTGGATCTGAGCACTCAGTATGGCTCTGAATACCTCAGAATTCATTCGGCTGCTTCTGTCCTGTGTCACATCATCAATAAATACTAGTGACCCAGTGCCACTGGCAGCCATGCATGCCCAAGCCATCACACTGCTTCCGCCGTGTTTTACAGATGATGTGGTATGCTTTGGATCATGAGCTGTACCACGACTTCGCCATACTTTTCTCTTTCCATCATTCTGGTAGAGGTTGAGCTTTGTTTCATCTGTCCAAAGAATGTTCTTCCAGAACTGTGCTGGCTTTTTTAGATGTTTTTTATCAAAGTCCAGTCTAGCCTTTTTATTCTTGAGTCTTATGAGTGGCTTGCACCGTACAGTTAACCCTCTGTATTTACTTTCATGCAGTCCTCTCTTTATGGTAGATTTGGATATTGATATGCCTACCTCCTGGAGAGTGTTGTTCACTTGGTTGGCTGTTGTGAAGGGGTTTTTCTTCACCATGGAGATTATTCTGCGATCATCCACCACTGTTGTCTTCCGTGGGCGCCCAGGTCTTTTTGCATTGATGAGTTCACCAGTGCTTTCTTTCTCAGGATGTACCAAACTGTAGATTTTGCCACTCCTAATATTATAGCAATTTCTTGGATGGGTTTTTTCTGTTTTCTCAGCTTAGGGATGGCTTGTTTCTACCCACATAGAGAGCTCCTTTGACCGCATATTTACTTCACAGCAAAACCTTCCAAATGCAAGCACCACACCTCAAATCAACTCCAGGCCTTTTATCTGCTTAATTGAGAATGACAGAACGAAGGGATTGCCCACACCTGTCCATGAAATAGCATTGGAGTCAATTGTCCAATTACTTTTGGTCCTTTTAAAAACAGGGTGGCACATGTTAAGGAGCTGAAACTCCTAAACCCTTCATCCAATTTTAATGTGGATACCCTCAAATGAAAGCTGAAAGTCTGAACTTCAACTGCATCTGAGTTGTTTTGTTTAAAATTCATTGTGGTAATGTCTATAACCAAAATTAGAAAAATGTTGTCTCTGTCCAAATATATATGGACCTAACTGTACTTCTGTAATCTACATGTCTGATTTTGTGTACATCAATCATGGTTTGGAATAAAGGACTGATACATTTTTTCGAATTGGTGAGTGCTGCATATTTCTACAATTCTTTATAAGTCTCAAGGATTTGTCTTTTGTCATTGTCTTTAACCCCTTAACGACCGCCGATATGCCTTTTAATGGCGGCAGTCAGGGGTACTTAAATCACAGTCAATTGTGGAAAAAAAGTCAATAGCGCCCCCAGAGTTGAATTTTCTGTGGGGTCTCGGTTGCCGGGGGTAGCCGAGACCCCAGAGAACATGATTCGGGGTTTTTTTTACCGACCCCTGGGTTGCGATCGCCGGTAATTAACCGTTTACCGGCGGTCGCAAAAATAAATAAATAAACGTGATTTCCCATTTAATTTCTCTGTCCTCCGATGTGATCGCACATCAGAGGACAGAGAAATGGGGTCCCCAATAGCCTCCGGATACTCACCTGTCTCCCCTGGTGCTCCTCGTGGCTCCCGATGGGTGCCACCTTCTTGTTCCGGCCAAAAAATGGTGGGCGCACTGCGCCCGCCGGCCAGCACCCGGAAAATCTTTGGGGTTTACCGGCGGCCGAAAAAAAAATACTGTGTCATTTTCTGTCCTCTGATGTGATCGCACATCAGTAGACAGAGAAATAGGGGGATTCGGGGACCCTGCTATACTTACCGGTGTCCCTGGGTCCTCCTGCGTCCCCTTCTGCCTGCCGGCTTCTTCATCCAGCAAGAAAATGGCGGGTGCTGGAGGAGTTGGGGCTAAATTTAGGGTTAGGGTTGGGGCTAAATTTAGGGTTAGGGTTGGTGCTAAATTTAGGGTTAGGGTTGGGGCTAAATTTAGGGTTAGGGTTAGGGTTGGAGCTAAATTTAGGGTTAGGGTTGGGGCTAAATTTAGGGTTAGGGTTGGGGCTAAATTTAGGGTTAGGGCTAAATGTAGGGTTAGGGTTGGGGCTAAATTTAGGGTAAAAGTTAGGGTTAGGTTTGGGGCTAAGCCTAGGGTTAGGGTTGGGGCTAAATTTAGGGTTAGGGTTAGGGTTGGGGCTAAATTTAGGGTTAGGGTTAGGGCTGGGGCTAAATTTAGGGTTAGGGCTAGGGTTAGGCTTCTTTCACACTTGCGTCGGTATGGGGCTGTCGCAATGCGTCGGCCCGACGTACCGACGCACGTTGTGAAAATTGTGCACAATGTGGGCAGCAGATGCAGTTTTGCAATGCATCCGCTGCCCAGTCTATGTCCTGTGGAGGAGGGGGCGGCATTACGGCCATGCATGCGCAGTCAGAAATGGCGGACGCGACGTACAAAAAACCGTTACATTGAATGTTTTTTCTGATGACGGTCCGCCAAAACACAACGGATCCAGTGCACTACGGACGCGACGTGTGGCCATCAGATGCGATCCGCGGGCAATACAAGTCTATGGGCAAAAAATGCATCCTGCGGGCACATTTGCAGGATCCATTTTTTGTCCAAAATGACGGATTGCGATGGATGCCACACGACGCAAGTGTGAAAGTAGACTTAGGGCTAGGGTTAGGGTTGCGGCTAAAGTTAGGGCTTGGGTTAGGGTTGGGGCTAAATTTAGGGTTAGGGCTAAATGTAGGTGTTACAGAACCCCCAGCACCAAGAATATGTTATGCAGTATATATTATGTATAATAGGTTCCATGTGAAATGCATCAGTCCCCAGGCTGCGCCCCTGGGCAGAGAGGACAAGATATCCCCCTTCTGTCCTCCCCCACCTTTGTAATTCCCACAGTAAATATCAGCAGGCTCCGGCCCCCTGCGGCTATTGTAATGTATGTCTGGCCTGCTTTTTCTATTGGCCTGCCCTGTGTATCTGTGTTATATATTCTGTGTGCTGTAAATAAAGTGTGTTCTTTTAGACTGGAAATACGTGGGGTAGCAGTCAGCTTTTATATGCTCTCACGTAACCAAGGAATTCCAGCCAGCGTCCTTCATTCAGAATCCAGCAAAAACAGAGTGGACCTCCTGAAACACGGGGTGGTACTGAAAGAGGTACCCCAGCTTGGTAGACCCCGTTACATTGGTGGCAGACAGCGGGATCTGATACCCCTTCTACAGGAGGAAAGGAATGAATGGAAGACAACTACCAGAAGTTAAAGAGGACTACATTATAAGATCTGGTGGAAGCCCGAGGGTTAATCGCCAGCAACAAAACAAAAGCGGATTTGATAGCAGCCATCATGGAACACGACAGTGCAGCACCCCCCAATGTGAACGTGGAGGAGACTGAATTCCAGAGGGAGATAAAGAACAGACTGGCGTTCTATGGCCCAAACCCTGCAGTAGAGAGCATACGAGAGGTGATGGCTGATGTGTGTACTGATCTGAAGGAAGAGATGGCCGAGCGGACCAGGATAGAGCTAACCAAGATGGAGATGGCAGAGCGGACCAAAGTGGAGCTGGCCAAGACGGAGATGGCAGAGCGGAGAGAGGAGAGTCAGCAAGCAAGGGGAGCTCTGGCTTCCGCCCAGGTACCTTCAACAGTAAGTCACAAAAAGATCCAGTATAATGCCTTCTGACAGTTGGGGGAGGCAGAGGAAGACATTGATGGCTTTCTGCAGGACTTTGAGCGCCAGTGTGCCCTTCATCAAGTGAAGCTGGAGGAACGGGTTCAGATTCTGGCCAGCAAGCTGACAGGCTGGGCAGCGGATGCCTATCGCACGGTACCTGATGAGGACTGTATGGACTATGAGCGGATCAAAGAAGTAATCTTGGCCCGGTATGCGCTGACACCAGAGGCATACCGCCAAAAGTTGCGCGGACTTATAAAACGAGTAACCGATACCCATGCTGAATGGGCCTGTAAATTACGGCTGTCACTGCTACAGTGGGTACAAGGGAGCCAAGCAACCACTAAGGAGGACGTCCTCCAGCTCTTCTTGTTAGAACGATTCTTTAATGGACTAAACCCCGAGACACAGGAATGGCTTCGGGACAGGCAACCAATGACTTGAGGAAGCCGCTCGTCTGGCCGATGAACATCATGACGCCAGGAGGCCTCAGTTGTCCGGATCAAAGATGGTCACTAGGGGTCCGCCCATGGACCTGGAGGGCCCCAAACCACCGAAGATTGTAGGGGGACCAGCTAGAAACTCGGCCTACCACAGTTCCCCTGGGCGCGATGCCACACCTGCCGTCAGCTGGGCCACCTGCAAAGACAATGTCCCAACCGGACTCAGCATACCCAGTGGCCAAAGGCGGGAACAGCTACCTTCCGCCGGGCCGCTGTACACTGCTACCAAGGCGAAGCTGACCCGGCATTGGGGGCTACAACTAACCAAGGGGTGGAAGACATGGAGGAAGTGCTGCATGAAGTAGACCCCCGTGCAGGCAGCCCGGGCAGATAATCAACAACAGCATCAACAGGTCGTGTGGGTTAATGGGAAACGCATGCAGGGACTAAGAGATTCCAGAGCAACTTTGAACCTTGTGAAGCCTCATCTCGTCCGGGACCAAGAGAAGACGGCAGTCCGTGTAGCAGGGGGAGCCATACATCGACTGACCACTGCCAGGATTCACCTGAACTGGGGAGTTGGGGATGGCCTTGTTGAGGTCGGCTTGATGGAGGATTTGCCTGCAGACGTTTTGCTGGGAAATGACTTGGGGCCCATGTTGTCTGCCTTCTCGGTTGCCTCTCTGGCTGAGACATATCCTGTGACCACCCGGAGACAAGCTCGAGCTGCGGAGGCGGAATCACACTCAGATGAGGCCCAGGTAAGACATCCCAGCCCTACACGTATTCCCATAGCCAGACACATTTCTTGGGCCACCCCAGATGAATTTAAGAGGGAGTTACTTGAGGATCCTTCATTGGAGGGATATCGTGGGAAGGCACAGGAGGGGAGAGGGGTACTGGAAGGGGAACTGTTTATATGGAAGCAGGGACTCCTCTACCGGATCACAGAGCAGCACCACACAGGGACGAGCCCCACTATAAAACGACAGCTGGTAGTTCCCAAGAAGTATAGGCAGGAGTTACTGCGAATCTCTCATGACATACCCTTGGCCGGGCACTTCGGCGTCAGTCGCACCAGGCATCGTCTGACACAAAACTTCTTTTGGCCGGGGGTAACCTATGATGTTCGTCAATACTGCCAGACCTGTGCAAGTATTCCCAAGTCGGCATTTGTCACCCCATTTGGCTTATTCCAGTTTCGAGTTATGCCATTTGGGTGAAGACTGCCCCGGCGACCTTCCAGAGGCAGGCTGACCGGCTTCTGGATGGTCTCCAGGACTATGCGTGTGCCTACCTGGATGACATCGCCATCTACAGCGCGACATGGGAAGAGCATCTAAGTCACCTAGAGACAGTATTAGACAGGATCCACAAGGCCAGAATCACCCTGAACCCAAACAAGTGTCACGTGGGCAAAGCAGATGTTCAGTATTTAGGGCATAGGGTGGGAAGTGGGAAACAGAGATCAGAACCAGCCAAGATTGAGGCCATAGCCAAATGGCCCACCCCACGCACTAAAACCCAGTTCATGGCGTTTCTAGGGACAGCGGGGTATTACAGGATATTCGTTCCCAATTACAGCAGCGTGGCCAAGCCCCTCACTGATCTGACCCGTAAGAACCAACCCCGCCAGGTAACCTGGACCCCAGAGTGTGAGGAAGCCTTCCGCCAGCTAAAGGACGCCCTCACCAATACCCCTGTATTGGCTTCACCCAATCCAACTAAACGTTTCCTTGTTCACACAGATGCTTCTATGTTTGGATTGGGGGCAGTACTAAACCAAGTCAGGCCGGACGGCCAAGAACACCCGGCAGCTTACCTGAGTCGGAAACTACTGCCCCGTAAAGTGAGCTATGCGGCCATCGAGAAGGAGTGCCTGGCAATAGTATGGGCACTCAAAAAGTTACAACCATATTTGTAGGGACGACAGTTTTCCCTCCTAATGGACCATAATCCCCTAGTCTGGCTTAATCAGGTCTCCGGAGACAACGCCAGATTACTGCGGTGGAGTTTAGCGCTACAACCTCTGGACTTCACCATCCACTACAGACCCGGCAAACAAAACGGTAATGCCGATGGACTAAGTCGACAAATGGAACTTGTACCAACCCCATAAACTTCGGTAATCCCCAAACCGATCCGTTAAGGATCAGACTGTGTATGCCGATCGCGTCGCTGAAAAGGGGAACCGTGTTACAGAACCCCCAGCACCAAGAGTATGTTATGCAGTATATATTATGTATAATAGGTTCCATGTGAAATGCATCAGTCCACAGGCTGCGCCCCTGGGCAGAGAGGACAAGATATCCCCCTTCTGTCCTCCCCCACCTTTGTAATTCCCACAGTAAATATCAGCAGGCTCTGGCCCCCTGCGGCTATTGTAATGTATGTCTGGCCTGCTTTTTCTTTTGGCCTGCCCTGTGTATCTGTGTTATATATTCTGTGTGCTGTAAATAAAGTGTGTTCTTTCAGACTGGAAATACGTGGGGTAGCAGTCAGCTTTTATATGCTCTCACGTAACCAAGGAATTCCAGCCAGCGTCCTTCATTCAGAATCCAGCAAAAGCAGAGTGGACCTCCTGAAACACGGGGTGGTACTGAAAGAGGTACCCCAGCTTGGTAGACCCCGTTACAGTAGGGTTAGGGTTGGGGCTAAATTTAGGGTAAGGGTTAGGGTTAGGTTTGGGGCTAAGCCTAGGGTTAGGGTTGGGGCTAAATTTAGGGTTAGGGTTAGGGTTGGGGCTAAATTTAGGGTTAGGGTTAGGGTTGGGGCTAAATTTAGGGTTAGGGCTAGGGTTGGGCTAAAAATAGGGTTAGGGCTAGGGTTAGGGTTGGGACTAAATTTAGGGTTAGGGCTAAATGTAGGGTTAGGGTTGGGGCTAAATTTAGGGTAAGGGTTAGGGTTAGGTTTGGGGCTAAGCCTAGGGTTAGGGTTGGGGCTAAATTTAGGGTTAGGGTTATCGTTGGGGCTAAATTTAGGGTTAGGAATAGGGTTGGGGCTAAATTTAGGGATAGGGTTGTGGCTAAATTTAGGGTTAGGGCTAGGATTAGGCTTCTTTCACACTTGCGTCGGTACGGGGCTGTCACAATGCGTCGGCCCGACGTACCGACGCACGTTGTGAAAATTGTGCACAACGTGGGCAGCAGATGCAGTTTTTCAACGCATCCGCTGCCCAGTCTATGTCCTGTGGAGGAGGGGGCGGAGTTACGGCCATGCATGCGCGGTCAGAAATGGCGGATGCGACGTACAAAAAAAGTTACATTTATTGTTTTTTGTGATGATGGTCCGCCAAAACACAACGGATCCAGTGCACGACGGACGCGACGTGTGGCCATCCGATGTGATCCACGGGCAATACAAGTCTATGGGCAAAAAACGCATCCTGCGGGCACATTTGCAGGATCCATTTTTTGTCCAAAATAACGGATTGCGATGGATGCCACACGACGCAAGTGTGAAAGTAGACTTAGGGCTAGGGTTAGGGCTAGGGTTAGGGTTGGGGCTAAAGTTAGGGCTTGGGTTAGGGTTGGGGCTAACGTTAGGGCTAGGGTTAGGGTTGGGGCTAAATTTAGAGTTAGGGCAAGGGCTAGGGTTGGGCTAAAAATAGGGTTAGGGCTAGGGTTAGGGTTGGGGCTAAAGTTAGGGCTAGGGTTGCGGCTAAAGTTAGGGTTAGGGTATGGATTAGGGTTGGTATTAGGGTTACGCTTGTGATTAGGGTTAGGTTTGGGATTAGGGTTAAGGTTAGGGTTGGGATTAGGGTTATGGTTAGGGTTGAGATTAGGGTTGTTTTGGGGTTAGGGTTGTGATTATCAATAGGGTTGTGATTAGGATTATGGATTGGGTTGGGTTGGGTTGGATTAGGGTTTGGAATGTGTTGGGGTTAGAGTTGGAGATAGAATTGGGGGGGTTCCACGGTTTAGGTACATCAGGGGTCTCCAAACACGACAGCCAATTTTGCGCTCAAAAAGTCAAATGGTGCTCCCTCCCTTCTGAGCTCTGCCGTGCTCCCAAACAGTTGTGTACCCACACATATGGGACATGAGCGTACTCGGGATAAATTGGACACCAACTTTTGGGGTCCAATTTCTCCTGTTACCCTTGTGAAAATAAAAACTTGGGGGCTACAAAATCTTTTTTGTGGAAAAAAATATATTTTTTATTTTTACGACTGCATTATAAACTTCTGTGAAGCACTTGGGCATTCAAAGTTCTCACCACACATCTAGATAAGTTCCTTGGGGGGTCTAATTTCCAAAATGGGGTTACTTGTGGGGTGTTTCTACTGTTTAGGTACATCAGGGGCTCAGCAAACGCAACATAACGCCCGCAGACCATTCTATCAAAGTCTGCATTCCAAAACGGCGCTCCTTCCCTTCCAAGCTCTGCCATGCGCCCAAACAGTGGTCCCCCCCACATGTGGGGTATCAGCCTACTCAGCATAAATTGCACAATAAATTTTGGGGTCCAATTTCTCCTGTTACCCTTGTGAAAGTAAAAATTTGGGGGTGAAAAAATCATTTTTGTGGAAAAAATATGATTTTTTTTATTTTCATGGCTCTACATTATAAATTTCTGTGAAGCAGTTGGGGGTTCATAGTGCTCACCACACATCTAGATATGCTCTTTGGGGGGTCTAGTTTCCAAAATGGGGTCACTTGTGGGGGGTTTCTACTGTTTAGGTACATCAGGAGCTCTGTGAATGCAACATGACGCCCGCAGACCATCCCATCAAAGTCTGCATTCCAAGAGGCGCTCCTTCCCTTCCGAGCCCCGATGGGTGCCCAAACTCTGCCCCCCCACATATGGGGTATCAGCATACTCAGGACAAACTGGTAAACAGATTTTGGGGTCCAATGTCTCCTGTTACCCTTGAGAAAATAAAAAATTGCAGGCTAAAAAATCATTTTTGAGGAAAAAAAGGGATTTTTTATTTTCACAGCTCTACTTTATAAATTTCTGTGAAGCACTTGGGGGTTTAAAGTGCTCACCACACATCTAGATAAGTTCCTTAACCCCTTCATGACCAGGGGATTTTTCGTTTTTCCGTGTTCGTTTTTCGCTCCCCTCCTTCCCAGAGCCATAACTTTTTTATTTTTCTGTCAATTTGGCCATGTGAGGGCTTATTTTTTGCGGGACGAGTTGTACTTTTGAACGACATCATTGGTTTTAGCATGTCGTGTACTAGAAAACGGGAAAAAAATTCCAAGTGCGGTGAAATTGCAAAAAAAGTGCAATCCCACATTGGTTTTTTGTTTGGCTTTTTTGCTAGGTTCACTAAATGCTAAAAATGACCTGCCATTATGATTCTCCAGGTCATTACGAGTTCATAGACACCAAACATGACTAGGTTATTTTTTATCTAAGTGGTGAAAAAAAATTCCAAACTTTGCTAAAAAAAAAAAAAAATTGCGCCATTTTCCGATACTCGTAGCGTCTCCATTTTTCGTGATCTGGGGTCGGTTGAGGGCTTATTTTTTGCGTGCCGAGATGACGTTTTTAATGATAGCATTTCGGTGCAGATACGTTCTTTTGATCGCCCGTTATTGCATTTTAATGCAATGTCGCGGTGACCAAAAAAACGTAATTCTGGCGTTTCGAGTTTTTTTCCCGCTACGCTGTTTAGCGATCAGGTTAATACTTTTTTTTATTTGATAGCTCGGGCAATTCTGAGCGCGGCGATACCAAATATGCGTAGATTTGATATTTTTTTTATTGATTTATTTTGATTGGGGCGAAAGGGGGGTGATTTAAACTTTTATGTTTTTTTTATTTTTTTCACATTTTTTTAAACTTTTTTTTTTAACTTTTGCCATGCTTCAATAGCCTCCATGGGAGGCTAGAAGCAGGCACAGCACGATCGGCTCTGCTACATAGCAGCGATCTGCTGATCGCTGCTATGTAGCAGAATTGCACGTGTGCTGTGAGCGCCGACCACAGGGTGGCGCTCACAGCGACGGGCAATCAGTAACCATAGAGGTCTCAAGGACCTCTATGGCTACAATGGAGACGCATCGCCGACCCCCGGACATGTGACGGGGGTCGGCGATGACGTCATTTCCGGCTGCCCGGCCGGAAGCGGTAGTTAAATGCCGCTGTCTGCGTTTGACAGCGGCATTTAACTAGTTAATAGGTGCGGGCAGATCGCGATTCTGCCCGCGCCTATTACGGGCACATGTCAGCTGTTCAAAACAGCTGACAAGTCCCGGCTTTGGTGCGGGCTCACCGCGGAGCCCTGCATCAAAGCAGGGGAGCCGGCATCGGACGGTATAGTACGTCCGATGCCGGTAAGGGGTTAAGGGGTCTAGTTTCCAAAATGGGGTCACTTGTGGGGGGTTTCAATGTTTAGGCACATCAGGGGCTCTCCAAACGCGACATGGCGTCCGATCTCAATTCCAGACAATTCTACATTGAAAAAGTAAAACGGGCACTCCTTCTCTTCCAAGCTCTGCGGTGCACCCAAACAGTGGTTTACCACCACATATGGGGTATTGACGTACTCAAGAGAAATTGCACAACAACTATTGTGGTCTAATTTCTCCTGTTACCCTTGTGAAAATAAAAATTTGGGGGCAAAAATATCATTTTTGTAGAAAAAATGCGATTTTTTATTTTCACGGCTCTACGTTATAAACTTCTGTGAAGCCCCTGGGGGTTTAAAGTGCTCACCACACATCTAGATAAGTTCCTTAAGGGGTCTAGTTTCCAAAATGGTGTCACGTGGGGGGTTTCCACTGCTTAGGCACATCAGGGGCTCTCCAAACCCGACATGGCGTCCGATTTCAATTCCAGCCAATTCTACATTGAAAAAGTAAAGCGGCACTCCTTCTCTTCCAAGCTCTGCGGTGCGCCCAAACAGTGGTTTACCCCCACATATGGGGTATCGACGTACTCAGGAGAAATTGCACAACAACTTTTGTGGTCTAATTTCTCCTGTTACCCTTTTGAAAATAAGTATTTGTGGGCGAAAAGATCATTTTTGTGTAAACAAATGCGACTTTTTTATTTTCACGGCTCTACGTTATAAACGTCTGTGACACACTTGAGGGTTCAACATGCTCACCACACATCTAGATTCCTAAAGGGGTCTAGTTTCCAAAATGGTGTCACTCGTGGAGCATTGCCACTGTTTAGGCACATCAGGGGTCTCTAAATGTGACATGGCATCCAATCTCAATTCCAGCCAATTCTGCATTGAAAAAGTCAAACGGCGCTCCTCTTCCAAGCTCTGCGGTGCGCCCAAGCAGTGGTTTACCCCCACATATGGAGTATTGGCGTATTCAGGAGAAATTGCCCAACAAATTTATGGTTAAATTTCTGTTTTTACACTTGTGAAAATAAAAAAATATGGTTCTGAAGTAAAATGTTAGCAAAAAAAGTGAAATGTTCATTTTTTTCTTCCACATTGTTTCAGTTCCTGTGAAGCACGTAAAGGGTTAATAAACTTCTTGAATGTGGTTTTGAGCACCTTGAGGGGTGCAGTTTTTAGAATGGTGTCACACTTGGTTATTTTCTATCATATAGACCCCTCAAAATGACTTCAAATGTGATGTGGTCCCTAAAAAGAAAATGGTGGTGTAAAAATGAGAAATTGCTGGTCAACTTTTAACCCTTATAACTCCCTAACAAAAAAAAAATTTGTTTCCAAAATTGTGCTGATGTAAAGTAGACATGTGGGAAATGCTATTTATTAACTATTTTTGTGACATATGTCTCTGATTTAAGGGCATAAGATTACAAAGTTTGAAAATTGCAAGATTTTAATTTTTTTTGCCATATTTCCATTTTTTTATAAATAAACGCAAGTAATATTGAAGAAATGTTACCACTAACATGAAGTACAATATGTCACGAAAAAACATTCTCTGAATCAGCGGGATCCGTTGAAGCGTTCCAGAGTTATAACCTCATAAAGTGACAGAGGTCAGAATTGTAAAAATTGGCTCAGTCATTAAGTACCAAATTGGCTCTGTCACTAAGGGGTTAATTAAGATATTTTCCTAGAAATGCATCATTTTTTACAGAGGCATGCAGTTTTTATTTTTTCTTTGTAGAAATTCAGTTAAAATCATCATTTTTTTTTACACATGCTTTATTATGGTGCAATGCTTCTAGGATAAAAGGTCATACCTCATGGGGTCCATATTCCTCAGTACAGGGTCTAGTGATGAAGTTTTGCCATGCTCAGATCTTCAAATATTCAACGATTAATTAAAATTGCTGTATATGGATTCTCAGTACAACATGACTTCCTTTAGGTGGTGGTGCTTCCCTGTTTTTTATGTTATGCTTCTGTGCTGTAAAGAAAATTGAGACTTTTATTATACTTTTTTTTAAATGTTTTCTTTGTACATAAATTTCAGTGGGAAAATATATTTATAAGCAGATATATTTATAAAAATGTTAACTAGCTTTCAAGTAAGGAAGCTAATTGCAGCCTTATTATTAGTGTTGAGTATTCTGATTCTGAAATATCGGGTATCGACAGATATTCGCTGTATCGGAGTTCTGATACTGAGTTCCGATACTTTTAGAATATCGAATACCGGAATCAGAAGTTCCCATAATGCAATAAGCCAGTTTGATTTTATTCAGCCAATGAGGATGCTAAGAAGTGTGGGCACTTCCTGTTAGGCATGTTAGGCATGTTAACTAATGTCATGGCTGTGATTTGCTGCTGAAATGATGTCATAATGCACTATAATGGAGTGTGGGCGGTGTGTGGGCGGAGACTGCGCATCTGTGTGTGCGGGCGGGGTCTGTGCGGGACCGTCGGGGGTCTGTGCGGGCCTGCCAGGGGTCTGTGCGGGCCTGCCGGGGGTCTGTGTGGGCTTGCCGGGGGTCTGTGCGGGCTGCTGGGGGTCTGTGCGGGCCTGTCGTGGGTCTGTGTGGGCTTGCCGGGGGTCTGTGTGGGCTGCTGGGGGTCTGTGCAGGCCTGCCGGGGGTCTGTGCGGGAATGCTGGGGGTCTGTGCGGGCTGCCGGGAGTTTATGCTGGCCTCTCGGGGGTCTCTGCAGGTCCTGTCCGGGGTCTGTGCGGGCCTCTTGGGGGTCTTTGTGTGCAAGTCCCATCGGGCTATGCCTGCTACAATGACAGTGATTGAGACATTAGCCAATGATGGGACATTAGTAGTCCCATCATCCGGCTCATGTGTTGAATGTAAAAAAAACACAAAAATACATACTACATACAACATACTACATACATACGACATACATACTACATACATACGACATACTACATACATATAACATGCAACATACATACCACATACATACGACATACTACATACATATAACATGCAACATACATACAACATACATATGACATACTACATACATATAACATGCTACATACATACAACATACATACTACATACTACATAGATACTACATACATACAATATGCATACTACATACATGCTACATACATACAAACAACATACATACTACATACATATAGCATACATACAACATACTACATACATACAACATACATACTAAATACATACATACTACATACATACAACATACATACTACATACATACAACATACATACTATATACATACAACATACATAGTGCATACATACTACATACATACAACATGTATGTATAATTTTGATGCAGTTTTTGGTGCAATTTTGATGCAGTTATGATGCAGTTTTTGATGCAGTTTTGGTCCAGATTTGATGCGGTTTTTGGTGCGGTTTTGGTGCAGTTTTCGATGCAGTTTTGGTGCAGTTTTTGGAGCAGTTATGATACAGTTTTTGGTGCGGTTTTGGTGCAGTTTTTGATGCGGTTTTGGTGCAGTTTTTGGTGCGGGTTTTGATGCAGGTTTTGGTGCAGTTTTTGGTGCCTTTTTGATGTGTTTTTAATGCAGTTTTGGTGCAGTTTTTGATGCAGTTTTGGTGCAGTTTTTAATGCGTTTTTATGGAGTTTTTGGTGAACTTTTGATGCAGTTTTTGGTGCAGTTTTAGGATATGTGCACACGTTGCGGATTCTCTGCGGATCCGCAGCATTTTTTGAGGTGCAGAAACGCTGCAGATCCGCAATTGATTTACAGTACAATGTAAATCAATGAGAAAAAAAATGCTGTGTACACTTTGCGGAAAATCTGCTGCGGAAACGCTGCGGTTTAAAAGAAGTAGCATGTCACTTCTTTTTTGTGAATCTGCAGCATTTTTGTACCTATTCCATTATAGAAAACCGCAGGGGTAAAAAACGCAGCAAATCTGCAAGGAAACTGCAACAAAAACGCACAAAAAATGCTGCTGAACCGCACAAAAACCGCAACAAATCCACAGGTGCGTTTTCTTCCAGGAGAGGCAGAATCCGCACCAGAAATTCCTAAGGCTAATCTGCAACGTGTGCACATAGCCTTGATGCGTTTTTGATGCAGTTTTGATGCAGTTTGTGGTGCGATTTTGATGCAATTTTTGGGGCAGTATTGATGCAGTTTTTGGTGCAGTTATGATGCGTTTTTGATGCAGTTTTGAGGTGCAGTTATGATGCGTTTTTGATGCAGTTTTGAGGTGCAGTTTTTGATGCAGTTTTGATGCAGTTTTTGGTGCAATTTTGGTGGCGTTTTTAATGCGTTTTTATGCAGTTTTTGGTGCAGTTTTGATGCAGTTTGTGGTGCGTTTTTGATGCAGCTTTGGTGCAGTTTCATATGCGTTTTTGATGCAGTATTGATGCAGTTTTTGGTGCAGTTTTGATGCAGTTTTGGTGCAGTTTTGATGCAGTTTTTGGTGCTGTTTTTGCGCGGCTTTGATGCAGTTTTTGGAAATATATAAATACACGGAAAATGTGCATGATTTGAATGGAAACATGTATAAAAAAACGGATTCGAGGTCGGATTCATCATTTCACATCTCAGTTTCATACGTTTTTCGCGGGATCCATCACTGTGCGTTTTTTCACCGGACAGAAAAACCGTTCCTCTGTGTTTTCCGTCCGGCTGAAACAGCTTTTTTGATGGATCTGGCAAAAAACGGATGAAACGTGTGGTCATCAGGCGCAATCCGGCGCTAATACAACTCTATGAGAAAGAAACGGATCCAGCTGAAAAAAAACAGATCTTTTTTTTTCAAAACTCGCCGGATTGTGCTTGACGGCAAAAACCTGATGTGTGAAATTAGCCAGATAGATATATGGATAGAAACATCTATGTATCTATATATATATCTATAGATAGATATATCCATAGATAGGTCGATGTTGATTAATGAACATAAAGAAAAAAACTGGAAAAAATGGCGTGGGCTCCCGCGCAATTTTCTGTGCCAGAGGGGGAAAGCCGGGGGCGATTATTTGTAGCCTGGGAAGGGGGTAATACCCATGGCCCCTCCCAGGCTATGAATATCAGCCCACAGCTGTCTGCGTAGCCTTTACTGGCTATTAAAATAGGGGGACACCCCAAAAATGACATGGGGTCCCCTATATTTTATAGCCAGACACCGCGTGCTTCCTGTTGCTGATGAGGCGGATAGTGCGCACTATTCTTGCAGCCCAGACTGGCGGTGTATACCGTGTGGCCCCTGCTTCATTCAGCAGTTTGTGCCTACCCCTTGAGCACTATTTTGCAGCCCATACTGGCGGTACATACCACGTGCCTCCTGCTTCATTCCGCAGATAGTGTCAGTCCATGACACACTACCCTATCTCAGTAGCTTGTTTCTACCTCATGTGCACTATTTTGCAGCCCATACTGGCAGTACATTCCGCGTGGCTCCTGCTCCATCCAGCAGTTAGTGTCACTTGTGACACACCATTGTATCTCTGCGGCTTGTGCCTACCCCCGCGACCTATAGGTCTTCAGGCTTCTTATTGATGCAATCTAACTTTGCTACTCGGGGATTCTCTAAGCATACTAGTATATTAGCACACTGATGAAGGTCCAGTAATGACCGAAACGTTTGTGAATACTGTATGTAAATAAAAACCCCACTTTGCATCACAACACTTTTGGAGTGTGCTAGTCACTTGCATTTTACATAAAGGCTTGGGAACCAATGACCGTGCACCTCCTCCTTTTGGCTGTGCTGAACATTTTCTATATAACTATATGTACAGTACAGACCAAAAGTTTGGACACATCTTCTCATTTAAAGATATTGCTGTATTTATATTACTATGAAAATTGTAAATTCACACTGAATGCATCAAAACTATGAATTAACACATGTGAAATTATTAACAAAAAAGTGTGAAACAACTGAAAATATGTCTTATATTCTAGGTTCTAGGTGGCTAAGTAGCCACCTTTTGCTTTGATGACTGCTTTGCACACTCTTGGCATTCTCTTGATGATCTTCAAGAGATAGTCACCGGAAATGGTCTTCCAACAATCTTGAAGGAGTTCCGAGAGATGCTTAGCACTTGTTGGCCCTTTTGTCTTCATTCTGCGATCCAGCTCACCCCAAACCACCTCGATTGGGTTCAGCTCTGGTGACCGTGGAGGCCAGGTCATCTGGCGTAGCACCCCTCACTTTCCTTCTTGGTCAAATAGCCCTTACATAGCCTGGAGGTGTGTTTGGGGTCATTGTCCTGTTGAAAAATAAATGATGGTCCAACTAAATGCAAACCGGATGGAATAGCATGCCGCTGCAAGATGATGTGGTAGCCATGCTGGTTCAGTATGCCTTCAATTTTGAATAAATCCCCAACAGTGTCACCAGCAAAGCACCCCCACACCATCACACCTCCTCCTCCATGCTTCACGGTGGGAACCAGGCATGTAGAGTCCATCCGTTCACCTTTTCTGCGTTGCACAAAGACACTGTGGTTGGAACCAAAGATCTCAAATTTGGACTCATCAGAGCAAAACACAGATTTCCACTGGTCTAATGTCCATTCCTTGTGTTCTTTAGCCCAAACAAGTCTCTTCTGCTTGTTGCCTGTCTTAGCAGTGGTTTCCTAGCAGCTACCGTATATACTCGAGTATAAGCCGAGATTTTCAGCCCATTTTTTTGGACTGAAAGTCCCCCACTCGGCTTATACTCGAGTCATATTATTATTATTATTATTAATTTATATAGCACCATTAATTCTATGGTGCTGTACATGAGAAAGGGGTTACATACAGGGTTATAGATATCGATTACAGTAAGCAGGTTTACAGTGACAGACTGGTACAGACGGTAGAGGACCCTGTCCTTGCGGACTTACATTCTATGGGCATATACCGGGAGGTCAGCAGGGGAGGGGGAGCGGGGGCTGTGTAATTGTACTTACCTACTCCCGGCGTGGTCCCCGCAGTCCCCGGCTTCCCCGGCGCTGCAGATTCTCCCTGTACTGAGTGGTCACATGGCACCGCTCATTACAGAAATGAATATGCGGCTCCACCTCTCATAGGGGTGGAGCCGTATATTCATTGCTGTAAATGAGCGGTAACTGTGACCGCTCAATACAGGAAGAAGATGCAGTGCCGGGGAAGCCAGGGACTGCAGGGACCGCGCCGGGAGCAGGTAAGTATACGGGGAGGGGAGCGCTGCGCGATATTTACCTGCTCCTCGCTCCGGTGCGGCTCCGTCTCCAGCGTCCTCTAGCAGTGACGCTCAGGTCAGAGGGCGCGGTGACGTAGTCAGTGCACGCCCTCTGCTGAGCGTCAGTGCTGGAGATGGAGCCGCACGAGGAGCAGGTAAATATTGAAAGCGCCAGCGTCCTGAGCGAAGAGAGGCGAGTATGTGATTTTTTTTTTTAATTGCAGCAGCAGCAGCATTATATATGGCACAGCTTTCTATGGAGCATCCATGGGGCAATAATGAACGGTGCAGAGCATTCTATATGGGGCACAGCTTTCTATGGAGCATCTATGGGGTCATAATGAACGGTGCAGAGCATTCTATATGGGGCACAGCTTTATATAGAGCATTTATGGGGCCATAATGAACGGTGCAGAGCATTATATGTGGGGCACAGCTTTCTATGGAGCAATAATGCACGGTGCAGAGCATTCTATATGGGGCACAGCTTTCTATGGAGCATCTATGGGGCCATAAGGAACGGTGCAGAGCATTAAATGTGGCACAGCTTTATATGGAGCATCTATGGGGCCATAATGAACGGTGCAGAGAATTATATGTGGCACAGCTTTATGTGGAGCATCTATGGGGCAACAATGAACGATATGGAGAATTATATGTGGCACAGCTTTATATGAAGCATCTTATGGGGCAATAATGAACGGTATGGAGCATCTATTTTTATTTTTTGAAATTCACCGGTAGCTGCTGCATTTTCCACCCTAGGCTTATACTCGAGTCAATAAGTTTTCCCATTTTTTTGTGGCAAAATTAGGGGCGTCGGGTTGGCTTATACTCGAGTATATACGGTATTTTACCATGAAGGCCTGCTGCACAAAGTCTCCTCTTAACAGTTGATGTAGAGATGTGTCTGCTGCTAGAACTCTGTGTGGCATTGACCTGGTCTCTAATCTGAGCTGCTGTTAACCTGCCATTTCTGAGGCTGGTGACTCGGATAAACTTATACTCAGAAGCAGAGGTGACTTTTGGTCTTCCTTTCCTGGGGCGGTCCTCATGTGAGCCAGTTTCTTTGTAGTGCTTGATGGTTTTTGCCACTGCAATTGGGGACACTTTCAAAGTTTTCCCAATTTTTCAGACTGACTGACCTTCATTTCTTAAAAGTAATAATGGCCACTCGTTTTTCTTTACTTAGCTGCTTTTTTCTTGCCATAATACAATTCTAACAGTCTATTCAGTAGGACTATCAGCTGTGTATCCACCATACTTCTGCTCAACACAACTGATGGTCCCAAGCCCATTTATAAGGCAAGAAATCCCACTTATTAAACCCGACAGGGGACACCTGTGAAGTGAAAACCATTTCCGATGACTACCTCTTGAAGCTCATCAACAGAATGCCAAGAGTGTGCACAGCAGTCATCAAAGGTAGCTACTTTGAAGAACCTAGAATATAAGACATATTTTCAGTGTTTGTGTTTTTTTTACATTCAACACATGAGCCGGATGATGGGACTACTACTGTCCCATCATTGGCTAATGTGTCAATCACTGTCATTGTAGCAGGCATAGCCCGATGGGACTATTTATGTACAAAGAAAACATAAAAAATAGTATAATAAAAGTCTCAATTTTCTTTACAAGGAAGCACCACAACCTAAAGGAAGTCATGTTGTACTGAGAATCCATATACAGCAATTTTCATTAATCGTTGAACATTTGCAGATCATGAGCATGGCAAAACTTCATCACTAGACCCTGTACTGAGGAATGTGGACCCCATGAGGTATGAACTTCTACCCTAGAAGCATTGCACCATAATAAAGCATGTGCTAAAAAAATGATGATTTTAACTGAATTTCTGCAAAGAAAAAATAAAAACTGCATGCCTCTGTAAAAAATGATGCATTTCTAGAAAAATATTTTAATTAACCCCTTAGTGACAGAGCCAATTTGGTATTTAATGACCAAGCCAATTTTTACAATTCTGACCACTGTCACTTTATGAGGTTATAACTGGAACGCTTTAACGGATCCCGCTGAATGTTTTTTTGTGACATATTGTACTTCATGTTAGTGGTAACATTTCTTCGATATTACTTGCGATTATTTATGAAAAAAACAGAAATATGGTGAAAATTTTTTAAATTTTGCAATTTTCAAACTTTGTAATTTTATGCCCTTAAATCAGAGATATATATATATATATATTTTATTTTCACAAGTGTAAAAACAGAAATTTAACCATAAATTTTGTTATGCAATTTCTTCTGAATACGCCAATACCCCATATGTGGGGGTAAACCACTGTTTGGGCGCACCGCAGAGCTTGGAAGTGAAGGAGCGCCGTTTTTGTTTTTCAATGTAGAATTGGCTGGAATTGAGATCGGACGCCATGTCGCGTTTGGAGAGCCCCTGATGTGCCTAAGCAGTGAAAAAAACCCACGTGACACCATTTTGGAAACTAGACCACTTAAGGAACTTATCTAGATGTGTGGTGAGCACTTTAAACCCCCAGGTGCTTCACAGAAGTTTATAACGTAGAGCCGTGAAAATAAAAAAATCGCATTTTTTCTACACAAATGATCTTTTTGCCCTCAAATTTTTATTTTCACAAGGGTAACAGGAGAAATTAGACCACAAAAGTTGTTGTGCAATTTCTCCTGAGTACGTCGATACCCCATATGTGGGGGTAAACCAATGTTTGGGCGCACCGCAGAGCTTGGAAGAGGAGTGCCGTTTTACTTTTTCAAGTAAAGCTGGAATTGAGATCGGACGCCATGTTGCGTTGGGAGAGCCCAGAACCCCCACAAGTGACCCCATTTTGGAAACTAGACCCCTTAAGGAACTTATCTAGATTTATGGTGAGCACTTTAAACCCCCAAGTGCTTCACAGACATTTATAAAGTAGAGCCGTGAAAATAAAAAATCCTTTTTTTTCCCTCAAAAATGATTTTTTTAGCCTGCAATTTTTTATTTTCTCAAGGGTAACAGGAGACATTGAACCCTAAAATCTGTTGACCAGTTTGTCCTGAGTATGCTGATACCCCATATGTGGGGGGGCACTGTTTCGGCACCCATCGGGGCTCGGAAGGGAAGGAACGCGGCTTGGAATGCAGACTTTGATGGGATGGTCTGTGGGCGTCATGTTGCATTTGCAGAGCTCCTGATGTACCTAAACAGTAGAAACCCCCCACAAGTGACCCCATTTTGGAAACTAGACCCGCCAAAGAGCATATCTAGATGTGTGGTGAGCACTATGAACCCCCAACTGCTTCACAGAAGTTTATAATGTAGAGCCATGAAAATAAAAAAATCATATTTTTTCCACAAAAATGATCTTTTCACCCCCAAATTTTCTTTTACAAGGGTAACAGGAGAAATTGGACCCCAAAATTTATTGTGCAACTTATGCTGAGTAGGATGATACCCCATATGTGGGGGGGACCACTGAGCGCATGGCAGAGCTCGGAAGGGAAGGAGCGCCGTTTTGGAATGATAGAATGGTCTGTGGGCGTTATGTGGCGTTTGCCGAGCCCCTGATGTACCTAAACAGTAGAAACACCCCACAAGTGACCCCATTTTTGAAATTAGACCCCCCAAGGAACTTATCTAGATGTGTGGTGAGACCTTTGAATGCCCAAGTGCTTCACATAAGTTTATAATGCAGAGTTGTAAAAATAAAAATTATTTTTTTTTCCACAAAAAAGATTTTGTAGCCCTCAAGTTTTTATTTTTGCAAGGGTTACAGGAGAAATTGGACCCCAAAAGTTGTTGTCCAATTTATCTCGCGTACGCTCATACCCCATATGTGGGGGTACACCACTGTTTGGGCGCACGGCAGAGCTCAGAAGGGAGTTAGCACCATTTGACTTTTTGAGCGCAAAATTGGCTGTCGTGTTTGGAGACTGTTGTGAATTCTGTGGTCAAGCTCCCTCCTGTGGTCATGAGTGGTACTTCGGCTGGTTCTGTCTATGAGCTTCCTCTGGTGGATGTGAGTGGGGCTGCGGCTTCTGAGTTTCCTTCCTCAGGTGACGAGGTTAAGTCGTTAGGTGCTGCTCTATTTAACTCCACCTAGTTCTTTGTTCCTGGCCTCCAGTCAATGTTTCAGTATTGGTCTTGCTCTCTCCTGGATCGTTCTTGTGGCCTGTCTGCCCTACATAAGCTAAGTTTTGCTTGTGTTACTTTTGTTTGCTATATTTTCTGTCCAGCTTGCTATATTGGCTTTTCTTGCTTGCTGGAAGCTCTGAGACGCAGAGGGAGCACCTCCGTACCGTTAGTCGGTGCGGAGGGTCTTTTTGCCCCCTCTGCGTGGTTCTTTGTAGGTTTTTGTGCTGACCGCAAAGCTATCTTTCCTATCCTCGGTCTATTCAGTAAGTCGGGCCTCACTTTGCTAAATCTATTTCATCTCTGTGTTTGTATTTTCATCTTAACTCACAGTCATTATATGTGGGGGGCTGCCTTTTCCTTTGGGGAATTTCTCTGAGGCATGGTAGGCTTATTTTTCTATCTTCAGGGCTAGCTAGTTTCTCAGGCTGTGCCGAGTTGCATAGGGAGCGTTAGGCGCAATCCACGGCTACCTCTAGTGTGGTATGATAGGATTAGGGATTGCGGTCAGCAGAGTTCCACGTCTCAGAGCTCGTCCTATGTTAGTAACTATCAAGTCACTTTGTGTGCTCTTAACCACTAGGTCCATTGTGGTTCTGAATCACCTGTTCATAACAGGAGACCCCCTGATGTACCTAAACAGTGGAAACCCCCCAATTCTAACTGTAACCCTAACCCCAACACACCCCAAACCCTAATCCAACCCAACCCAATCCATAATCCTAATCACAACCCTAACCCCAAAACAACCCTAATCTCAACCCTAACCATAACCCTAACCCCAACCCTAACCTTAACCCTAATCCCAAACCTAAGCCTAATCACAAGCGTAACCCTAATACCAACCCTAATGCTAATACCAACCCTAATCCAAACCCTAACTTTAGCCGCAACCCTAACCCTAACTTTAGCCCCAACCCTAACCCTAGCCCTAACCCTAAATTTAGCCCCAACCCTAACCCCAATTCTACTTTCACACTTGCGTTGTGTGGCATCCATCACAATCCGTCATTTTGGACAAAACACGGATCCTGCAAATGTGCCCGCAGGATGCGTTTTTTGCCCATAGACTTGTATTGCCGACGGATCACGTCGGATGGCCGCGTCCGTCGTGCACTGGATCCGTTGTGTTGTGGCGGACCGTCGTCACAAAAAAACATTCAATGTAACGTTTTTTTGTACGTCGCGTCCGCCATTTCCGACCGCACATGCGTGGCCGTAACTCCGCCCCCTCCTCTGCAGGACATAGACTGGGCAGTGGATACGTTGAAAAACTGCATCTGCTGCCCACGTTGTGCACAATTTTCACGTGCGTCGGTACGTCGGGTGTGAAAGAAGCCTAACCCTAGCCCTAACCCTAAATGTAGCCCCAACCCTAAGCCTAAATATAGCCCCAACCCTAAGCCTAAATTTAGCCCCAACCCTAAGCCTAAATTTAGCCCCAACCCTAACCCTAAATTTAGCCCCAACTCTAACCCTAAATTTAGCCCCAACCCTAACCCTAAATTTAGCCCCAACCCTAACCCTAAATTTAGCCCCAACTGCTCCAGCTGCCGGCTGGCAATCATGGCGGGCGCAATGCGGCTGCACCCGCCATTTTCTTACCGGATGAAGAAGCCGGCGGGCAGGAGGGGACGCAGGAGGACCCAGGGATAGCGGTAAGTATAGCAGGGTCACCAAATCCCCCTATTCCTCTGTCCTCTGATGTGTGATCACATCAGAGGACAGAGAATGACACATAGCTTTTTTTTTTTTCGGCCGCCGGTAAACAGTTAATTAATCGCAAAACAGGGGTCGGTAAAAACCGACCCCGATCATGTTCTTTGGGGTCTCGGCTACCCCTGGCAGCCGAGACCCTAAAGATTTTCCGGGTGCCGGCCGGCGGGCGCACTGCGCATGCTCCCACCATTTTTTGGCCACAAGGAGCTATTGGGAGGCTATTGGGGACCCCATTTCCCTGTCCTCTGATGTGCAATAGTTGCAGGTAATAGTTGCAGATATATGGCCTGGAGGGATCTCACCCTGGGTAATTCTTTATCCCCCAGCCTTAAACAACCCAACAACACGAGAAAGTGGCTATCTGCAATAGGTTTTCATAAATGTGCCAGGAATAGATGTAACTTTTGTGCGCATGCATTGAATAGAACTAAATCAATCTGTTTGGCCACGGGTACAATTTACAACTTTCATCAATTGTGACACAAAATATGTCATCTATTGTACATGCTGTCTTTCACGCAATTGGGAGTACTACTCGTAAGTTGAAAAAAAAATAGCAGAGCATTTATCAAATATCAATAACAATAATGGTTCCTATTCAGAAGCATCAAACATTTTGTCAATGTTCACAATGGTGATACCATTCACTTTGCTTTTTTTTGCATTTGAAAGAGTTGTGAACTCTGCCTGCAGAGGTAATAGACAAAAACAGTTCACCATGACGGAAACCTTTTGGATTTTAAAACTAAACACCAAATACCCAAAAGGGATGAATTTCAGAAATTATTTATTCTATATATATTAAATGTTTTCCTATTGTGACCATCTGTTTCTGTTACGTTGATACGGTACACTCCTTGTGCCGTCACTAATGCAATTAAACTTGTAATTGTTGATTGGTTCTTTTTTTATATATATGTTTGATTGCATTTGCTTAACTATAGTTTGGATATCAGTAAAGTTGTGCAAAAAGATTCCCAGGTCCCCAATCCAGCGGCCACCAGAGCAGAGCACTGAAAACTTCTTACTACCTACCTGCAATATTCCTGGCACCACTTCTGATTTAGTAGGCTCCCTTGATATCACACATGGTTCACACGTAATACCAGCTAAGGCTACTTTCACACTAGCATCAGTATGGGGCCGTCGCCATGCGTCGGCCCGACTCAAGCTGCGAAAAAAAGAACAACGTCGGCAGCGGATGCAGTTTTACAATGCATCCACTGACCCATTGTAAGGTCCGGGGAGGAGGGGGCGGAGTTCCGGCTGTGCATGCGAGGTCGGAAATGGCGGACTCGACGCACCAAAAAACGTTACATGGAACTTTTTTTGTGCTGACGGTCCGCCAAAACACGACGCATCCGTCGCACGACGAATGTCGCTAATGAAAGTCTATGGAGAAAAAAACGCATCCTGCTGGCAACTTTGCAGGATGCGTTTTTACTCCAAAACGACGCATTGCGACGTACGTCAAAAAACGCTAGTGTGAAAGTAGTCTTAGTAATCCAAAAGGGTCGTAAAGGATGTTGCTGGTTATGATAGGTCTAGAGTACTCTGTTCTGGCAGCCATGGACTACCAACATGGTCTATGGACCAGGATACTGTGAATCTTTTTGCTCAACTACCGCTGACAGCTTTACTATCAGTTTCCCACACAGATAAAGCTTATTTCTGATTGTGAGGAATGGGCCAATCTGTTATCAACTGTCAAGCAATTTCTAACATACAGAGATTTGTAAAGTAGATACTCCCTTTAACTCCTTTCTGACCTCGGACGGGATAGTACGTCCGAGGTCAGATCCCCTGCTTTGATGCGGGCTTCGGCGGTGAGCCCGCATCAAAGCCAGGACATGTCAGCTGTTTTGAACAGCTGACATGTGCCCGTAACATTCGCGATCTGCCCGCGCCTATTAACTAGTTAAATGCCGCTGTCAAACGCAGACAGCGGCAATTAACTACCGCATCCGGCCGGGCGGCCGGAAATGACGTCATCGCCGACCCCCGTCACATGATCGGAGGTCGGCGATGCTTCTCCATTGTAACCATAGAGGTCCTTGAGACCTCTATGGTTACTGATCGCCGGTAGCTGTGAGCGCCACCCTGTGGTCGGCGCTCACAGCACACCTGCAATTCTGCTACATAGCAGCGAACAGCAGATCGCTGCTATGTAGCAGAGGCGATCGTGCTGTGCCTGCTTCTAGCCTCCCATGGAGGCTATTGAAGCATGGCAAAAGTAAAAAAAAAGTTAAAAAAATGTGAAAAAAAATAAAAAATATATAAAAGTTTAACCCCTTCCCGACCTTTGACGCATACGCTGCGTCATGAAAGTCGGTGCCATTCCGACCCATGACGCAGCATATGCGTCATGGAAAGATCGCGTCCCTGCAGATCGGGTGAAAGGGTTAACTCCCATTTCACCCGATCTGCAGGGACACCCGTGGCTACGATCGCTCTGATTGGCTGTTGAAAGTGAAACTGCCAATCAGAGCGATTTGTAATATTTCACCTAAAAAACTGGTGAAATATTACAATCCAGCCATGGCCGATGCTGCAATATTATCGGCCATGGCTGGAAACACTTATGTGCCCCCACCCCACCGATCGCCCCCCCAGCCCCCCGATCTGTGGTCCGCTCCCCTCCGTCCTGTGCTCCGCTCCCCCGTCCTGTGCTCCGCTCCCCCGTGCTCCAATCCCTCCCCCCGTGCTCCAATCAAACCCCCCCGCACTCCGATCCCCCCCTGTACAGCGATCCCACCCCCGTGCTCCGATCCACCCCCCCGCACAGCGATCCACCCGCCCGCACAGCGATCCCCCACCCCGTGCTCCAATCCACCATCCCCGTGTTCCGATCCACCCCCCCATGCTCCGATCCACCCCTCCGTGCTCCGACGCCTCCCCCCCGTGCCCTGATCTCCCCCCTTATACTTACCTGGCTTCCCGGGGTCCGTCCGTCTTCTTTCCTGGGTGCCGCCATGTTCCAAAATGGCGGGCGCATGTGCAGTGCGCCCGCCGAATCTGCCGGCCGGCAGATTCGTTCCAAAGTGAGTTTTGATCACTGAGATATAACCTATCTCAGTGATCAAAATAAAAAAAAATAGTAAATGCCCCCCCCCCTTTGTCACCCCCATAGGTAGGGACAATAAAAAAAAATAATTTTTTTTCCCACTAATGTTGGGGTAAGAACTAGGGTTAGGGTTACGGGTAGGGTTAGAGTTAGGGGTAGGGGTAGGGTTAGGGTTCGGGATGTGCACACGTATTCTGGTCCTCTGCGGATTTTTCCGCAGAGGATTTGATAAATCCGCAGGGCTAAACCGCTGTGGATTTACCGCGGTTTTTCTGCGCATTTCACTGCGGTTTTACAACTGCGATTTTCTATTGGAGCAGTTGTAAAACCGCTGCGGAATCCGCAGAAAGAAGTGACATGTAGCGGAATGTAAACCGCTGCATTTCCGTGCAGTTTTTCCGCAGCATGTGTACAGCGATTTTTGTTTCCTATAGGTTTACATTGAACTGTAAACTCATGGGAAACTGCTGCGGAGAGTTTTCCGCAGCGTGTGCACATACCTTTAGAATTAGGCTATGTGCACACGGTGCGGATTGGCCGCTGCGAATCCGCAGCAGTGTTCCATCAGGTTTACAGTACCATGTAAACATATGGAAAACCAAATCCGCTGTGCCCATGGTGCGGAAAATACCATACGGAAACGCTGCGTTGTATTTTCCGCAGCATGTCAATTCTTTGTGCGGATTCCGCAGCGTTTTACACCTGTTCCTCAATAGGAATCCACAGGTGAAATCCGCACAAAAAACACTGGCAATCCGCGGTAAATCCGCAGGTAAAACGCAGTGCTTTTTACCCGCGGATTTTTCAAAAATGGTGCTGAAAAATCTCACACGAATCCGCAATGTGGGCACATAGCCTTAGCGTTAGGGTTGGGTTGGAATTAGGGTTGTGGTTAGGGTTAGGGGTGTGTTGGGGTTAGGGTTGTGGTTAGGGGTGTGTTGGGGTTAGGGTTGTGATTAGGGTTACGGCTACAGTTGGGATAAGGGTTAGGGGTGTGTTGGAGGTAGAATTGAGTGGTTACCACTGTTTAGGCACATCAGGGGGTCTCCAAACGCAACATGGCGCCACCATTGATTCCAGCCAATCTTGTATTCAAAAAGTCAAATGGTGCTCCCTCACTTCCGAGCCCCGACGTGTGCCCAAACAGTGGTTTACCTCCACATATGGGGTACCAGCATACTCAGGACAAACTGCGCAACAATTACTGGGGTCCGATTTCTCCTGTTACCCTTGAGAAAATAAAAAATTGCTTGCTAAAACATCATTTTTGAGGAAAGAAAAATGATTTTTTATTTTCACGGCTCTGCGTTGTAAACGTCTGTGAAGCACTTGGGGGTTCAAAGTGCTCACCACTATCTAGATAAGTTCCTTGGGGGGTCTAGTTTCCAAAATGGGGTCACTTGTGGGGGGTTTCTACTGTTTAGGCACACCAGGGGCTCTGCAAACGCAACGTGACGTCCGCAGACCATTCCATCAAAGTCTGCATTTCAAAAGTCACTACTTCCCTTCTGAGCCCCGACGTGTGCGCAAACAGTGGTTTACCCCCACACATGGGGTATCAGCGAACTCAGGAGAAACTGGACAACAACTTTTGGGGTCCAATTTCTCCTGTAACCCTTGGGAAAATAAAAAATTCTGGGCTAAAAATTATTTTTGAGGAAAGAAAAATGATTTTTTATTTTCACGGCTCTGCGTTATAAACTTCTGTAAAGCACTTTGGGGTTGAATGTGCTCACCACATATCTAGATAAGTTCCTTTGGGGGTCTAGTTTCCAAAATGGGGTCACTTGTGGGGGGTTTCTACTGTTTAGGCACACCAGGGGCTCTGCAAACGCAACGTGACGCCCGCAGACCATTCCATCAAAGTCTGCATTTCAAAAGTCACTACTTCCCTTCTGAGCCCCGACGTGTGCGCAAACAGTGGTTTACCCCCACACATGGGGTATCAGCGTACTCAGGAGAAACCGGACAACAACTTTTGGGGTCCAATTTCTCCTGTAACCCTTGGGAAAATAAAAAATTCTGGGCTAAAAAATTATTTTTGAGGAAAGAAAACTTATTTATTATTTTCACGGCTCTGCGTTATAAACTTCTGTGAAGCACTTGGGGGTTCAAAGTGCTCACCTCACATCGGGATAAGTTCCTTTCGGGGTCTAGTTTCGAAAATGGGGTCACTTGTGGGGGGTTTCTACTGTTTAGCCACATCAGGGGCTCTGCAAACGCAATGTGACGCCCGCAGAGCATTCCATCAAAGTCTGCATTTCAAAACGTCACTACTTCACTTCCGAGCCCCAGCATGTGCTTAAACAGTGGTTTACCCCCACATATGGGGTATCAGCGTACTCAGGAGAAACTGAACAACAAATATTGGGGTCAAATTTCTCCTGTTACCCTTGGGAAAATAAAAAATTGCGGGCTAAAAAATCATTTTTGAGAAAATAATTTTTATTTTTTATTTTCATGGCTCTGCGTTATAAACTTCTGTGAAGCACTTGAGGGTTCAAAGTGCTCACCACACATCTAGATTAGTTCCTTTGGGGGTCTAGTTTCCAAAATGGGGTGATTTGTGGGGGATCTCCAATGTTTAGGCACACAGGGGCTCTCCAAACGCGACATGGTGTCCGCTAATGATTGGAGCTAATTTTCCATTTAAAAAGCCAAATGGCGTGCCTTCTCTTCTGAGCCCTGCCGTGCGCCCAAACAGTGGTTTACCCCCACATATGGGGTATCTGCGTACTCAGGACAAACTGGACAACAACATTTGGGGTCCAATTTCTCCTATTACCATTGGCAAAATAGGAAATTCCAGGCTAAAAAATCATTTTTGAGAAAAGAAAAATTATTTTTTATTTTCATGGCTCTGCATTATAAACTTCTGTGAAGCACCTGGGGGTTTAAAGTGCTCAGTATGCATCTAGATAAGTTCCTTGGGGGGTCTAGTTTCCAAAATGGGGTCACGTGTGGGGGAGCTCCAATGCGTAGGCACACAGGGGCTCTCCAAAGGCGACATGGTGTCCGCTAACAATTGGAGCTAATTTTCCATTCAAAAAGTCAAAAGGCGCACCTTCCCTTCCGAGCCCTGCCGTGTGCCCAAACAGTGGTTTACCCCCACATATGAGGTATCGGCGTACTCGAGAGAAATTGCTCAACAAATTTTAGGATCCATTTTATCCTATTGCCCATGTGAAAATGAAAAAATTGAGGCGAAAAAAAATTTTTTGTGAAAAAAAAGTACTTTTTCATTTTTACGGATCAATTTGTGAAGCACCTGAGGGTTTAAAGTGCTCACTAGGCATCTAGATAAGTTCCTTGGGGGGTCCAGTTTCCAAAATGGGGTCACTTGTGGGGGAGCTCCAATGTTTAGGCACACAGGGTCTCTCCAAACGCGACATGGTGTCCGCTAACGATGGAGATAATTTTTCATTCAAAAAGTCAAATGGCGCTCCTTCCCTTCCGAGCCTTACCATGTGCCCAAACAGTGGTTTACCCCCACATGTGAGATATCGGTGTACTCAGGAGAAATTGCCCAACAAATTTTAGGATCCATTTTATCCTGTTGTCCATGTGAAAATGAAAAAATTGAGGCTAAAAGAATTTTTTTGTGAAAAAAAAGTACTTTTTCATTTTTACGGATCAATTTGTGAAGCACCTGGGGGTTTAAAGGGCTCACTATGCATCTAGATAAGTTCCTTGGGGCGTCTAATTTCCAAAATGGGGTCACTTGTGGGGGAGCTCCAATTTTTAGGCACACGGGGGCTCTCCAAACGTGACATGGTGTCCGCTAAAGAGTGCAGCCAATTTTTCATTCAAAAAGTCAAATGGCGCTCCTTCCCTTCCAAGCCCTGCCGTGCGCCCAAACAGTGGTTTACCCCCACATATGAGGTATCAGTGTACTCAGGACAAATTGGACAACAACTTTCGTTGTTCAGTTTCTCCTTTTACCATTGGGAAAATAAAAAAATTGTTGCTGAAAAATAATTTTTGTGACTAAAAAGTTAAATGTTCATTTTTTCCTTCCATGTTGCTTCTGCTGCTGTGAAGCACCTGCAGGGTTAATAAACTTCTTGAATGTAGTTTTGTGCACCTTGAGGGGTGCAGTTTTTAGAATGGTGTCACTTTTGGGTATTTTCAGCCATATAGACCCCTCAAACTGACTTCAAATGTGAGGTGGTCCCTAAAAAAAATGGTTTTGTAAATTTCGTTGTAACAATGAGAAATCGCTGGTCAAATTTTAACCCTTATAACTTCCTAGCAAAAAAAAAATTTTGTTTCCAAAATTGTGCTGATGTAAAGTAGACGTGTGGGAAATGTTATTTATTAACTATTTTGTGTCACATAACTCTCTGGTTTAACAGAATAAAAATTCAAAATGTGAAAATTGCGAAATTTTCAAAATTTTCGCCAAATTTCCGTTTTTATCACAAATAAACGCATAATTTATTGACCTAAATTTACCACTAACATGAAGCCCAATATGTCACGAAAAAACAATCTCAGAACTGCTAGGATCCATTGAAGCGTTCCTGAGTTATTACCTCATAAAGGGACACTGGTCAGAATTGCAAAAAACGGCCAGGTCATTAAGGTCAAAATAGGCTGGGTCATGAAGGGGTTAAATCACCCCTCTTTCGCCCCAATCATAATAAATCAATAAAAAAAAATATCAAATCTACACATATTTGGTATCACCGCGCTCAGAATCGCCCGATCTATCAATTAAAAAAAGCATTAACCTGATTGCTAAACAGCGTAGCGAGAAAAAAATTTGAAACGCCAGAATTACGTTTTTTTGGTCGCCACGACATTGCAGATCATGAAAAATGGAGACGCTACGAGTATCGGAAAATGGCACAATTTTTTTTTTTTTTAGCAAAGTTTGGAATTTTTTTTCACCACTTAAGGTACCGTCACACTGAACGATATTGCTAGCGATCCGTGATGTTGTAGCGTCCTGGCTAGCGATATCGTTCAGTTTGACACACAGCAGCGATCTGGATCCTGCTGTGATGTCGTTGGTCGCTGCAGAAAGTCCAGCACTTTATTTCGTCGCTGGACTCCCTGCAGACATCGCTGAATCGGCGTGTGTGACGCCGATTCAGCGATGTCTTCACTGGTAACCAGGGTAAACATTGGGTTACTAAGCGCAGGGCCGCGCTTAGTAACCCGATGTTTACCCTGGTTACCAGCGTAAAAGTTAAAAAAAACAAACACTACATACTTACCTTCTGCTGTCTGTCCCCGGCGCTGTGCTTCTCTGCACTGGCTGTGAGCGCCAGCCAGCCGGAAAGCACGGTGATGTCACGGCTCTGCTTTCTGGCCGCTGTGCTCACAGCCAGTGCAGGAAAGCACAGCGCTGGGGACAGACACAGAAGGTAAGTATGTAGTGTTTGTTTTTTTTAACTTTTACGCTGGTAACCAGGGTAAACATCGGGTTACTAAGCGTGGCCCTGCGCTTAGTAACCCAATCTTTACCCTGGTTACTGGCATCGTTGGTCGCTGGAGAGCTGTCTGTGTGACAGCTCTCCAGCGACCAAACAGCGACGCTGCAGCAATCGACATCGTTGTCAGTATCGCTGCAGCGTCGCTGAGTGTGAAGGTACCTTAAGGTAAAAAATAACCTAGTCATGTTAGGTGTCTATGAACTCGTACTGACCTGGAGAATCATAATGTCAGGTCAGTTTTAGCATTTAGTGAACCTAGCAAAAAAGCCAAACAAAAAACAAGTGTGGGATTGCACTTTTTTTGCAATTTCACCGCACTTGGAATTTTTTTCCCGTTTTCTAGTACAAGACATGCTGAAACCAATGATGTCAAAAGTACAACTCGTCCCGCAAAAAATAAGCCCTCACATGGCCAAATTGACGGAAAAATAAAAAAAGTTATGGCTCTGGGAAGGAGGGGAGTGAAAAACAAACACGGAAAAACGAAAAATCCCAAGGTCATGAAAGGGTTAAGAAAACACATGTGGCCACAATCCAAAAAAATATAATAGCCTCCTATTCTCAGTTTTTCTTTAAAGGCAGGGGTTAAACTATAGTGTAGACAAGTAATGGAACTGGATGTGCCCAGATTGTAGAAATGCTGGAAATTAATCCTCTAAGTGAATAAATGATCTTGCTTATTGGAATGAGCGGCAATTTTTAAGTTAATGAATTATACTTCTATAATTACCATATATTTTCTCCTTTTTTAAACATGTATCAGCCAAAATTGGCAAAATTTTAAACTGAATTGGGAATAAGGTTGATGGTGAATGGTTGAATGCTTAATCGTTCTTGTTAGGGTTGAACAAAATCAATGCTTGTAAGTCAAGCAAAGAGGGAAGCAATGAGTTGATTTATTGGTTCAAAGCTTGTCCTATCTTCTCTGAAATTGATTATGCGCACAGCGCTCAGAATAATAAGACCCTGCCTACCTCTGGGAGGAATTTCATGTTTAGAAATGTGCAGAGTACGAGTAATAAGCAATCACTATTTTATTCCAAAAGAACATTTTTCTCTTGGAAATTAGGCTGTGGGATATGTTCTTGTCCTTTTTATTTCAAATAAAGAGCAAAATGGAATTTCAAGGGAAAAAGTAAATATGCAAAATGTCTTGTCAGTGAAGATGAGGACTTGAACTCTAGTGTCACCTATTGTAGGTAGTAAGGGAAAAAGTCAAACAATGAAAAATGTACAGCTCAACAGTCTCATAAATGGCTTTATAACTTGCATTCTAGTTCTAAAATTTTTAACTATATCTTGAATGCATTTTCTTGGAAGCATTGTATTATTTTACTCTTAAGAATTCCGCCTCTAATAATGCAAGTAGAACTCAGTGGGGCATTCTTTTCTAATATCTGTGTACAGATGGGTAGTATTCATAGTTCTACTGTATATTGTAATGTAGCAAGCATGATAATTATAGAAAAGCAAATACAAGAAAGACAGCAGCATTATTGGACTCTCTCACATGAACACATATAAGCAGCACTTTTTAATCTTTGTTTATGCCTCTTATATTAAAGGGGTTATCTGAGACTATTTTATTTTTTTCCCATGGGGCTGAGAACTGCCAGGCAGTTAGTTGCAAACCACCTACCTTTTCTTTGTGGTGCTCGCTCAGTTCGGTCACAGACAAGTCCTACTGGGGATTCTGCGGCTCAATTTGACCTCAGGTCAATAGAACAGCTTTTCCTCTTCCAGGCTGCTCTGTCCACAGGGCGTTACTGACGATGTCATGCTGATAGACAGTAGGCTCTCCGCAGTAAGGCAGCGGGGAGCCGGCTGTCAATCAGCATGACATTGGCAGTAATGCCCCAATCAGCAGAGCAGAGCAAAAGAGAATCAGCTTCTCTGTCGATGTGATGTCATATACACATCCAGCCTACAGGATACCATTACAAATTAACTTTTAATTAAATCAGCTTAAAAATCCAGCAGAGCAGCAAGAGCCCAAATCCAAACCTCACACCTACTTTCAAGATACTACAAACTACTAAAATGCATTCCTATACTTTAGTAAGAATGCTAGCTAATGTATCTGACTAGTGAAGCATATGCTTCTACTCGTATGGACGTGACCCGGAGAACAGTCTGCACTTAAATTGGGTGAGATACACTATGTTTCTTCCTTTTTCATTCATTTTATTGCACTGTGAGACTTTTCTTATTTTGTCATAGCATCACTAGTCAGTTACGTTAGCTAGCATTGTAGTATCTTGATAGTAGGTGTTGGGTTTGGATTTGGGCTCTTGCTGCTCTGCTGGATTTTCAATCTATGATTTAATCAAAAGTTGAATTTTTAATAGTATCCTCCAGGCTGGATGTGTTAGAAATACTGAGGACGGAGGTGTCCAGTTAAAGACAGAAACAAGGGCCTTTATTACTTAATTCTGTTGATGTGATGTCACCAGAAGTAGCAGAATTGCGCCCTGCATAGTTTACATTGCCGTGGAAAGGTAGACAGCTGCAACATGGGAAACAATTTACTATTATGGCACGAAAATGTTAGGTGTTTTGAGGTGTGAGTTAAATTGTAAAATATTTTTGAACATTATAGGCATGCCTGCTTGAATTCAGTTGAATTATATGGTAGTGAACTATAAAAATTAAGAAATAAAAAAAGTTAACAGTCTGTAGGAAGCACTGGAGTAACAGTGGCGATATATGCAGAGCCTTACCTGTGTGCATAGTGTATAAAGTTACTATACAGGTCACCAGCAGCAGTAGAATAATCTTCTGCAGATGCTGTCCTAGTCTGCATAGAAAAGCAAACAAGGGAGAAACAGAAAACAAATAAAGGGGTTTTCCAAACTTATCATATTGATGACCTAGGAAATGCAATCAATATCAATGCACTTGATGGCAGAAAGAACAGAATCGGATGGCAGGCAGCGAGCAGTGGGGTGGCCGGAGAGGTGAGTGTTGATGTTTACTTGCTTGTCTTAGGGTACCGTCACACTAAAATGACGCTGCAGCGATACGACAATGATGTCGATCGCTGCAGCGTCGCTGTTTGGTCGCTGGAGAGCTGTCACACGGACAGCTCTCCAGCGACCAACGATCCCGAATTCCCCGGTAACCAGGGTAAACATCGGGTTACTAAGCGCAGGGCCGTGCTTAGTAACCCGATGTTTACCCTGGTTACCAGCGTAAACGTAAAAAAAAAAAAAACACTACATACTTACATTCCTGTCGCATCCCTCGGCGCTGTGCTTCTCTGCACTGACAGTGAGCGCCGGACAGCCGAAAAGCAGAGCGGTGACGTCACCGCTGTACTTTACGGCTGGCCGGCGCTCACCAGTCAGTGCGGGAAGCTGAAGGCAAGGGACATGACCAGACACCGTGAATGTAAGTATGTAGTGTTTGTTTTTTTTACATTTACACTGGTAACCAGGGTAAATATCGGGATACTAAGCGGGGCCCTGCGCTTAGTAACCTGATGTTTACCCTGGTCACCAGTGAAGACATCGCTGAATCGGCGTCACACACGCCGATTCAGGGATGTCAGCGGGAGATCCAGCGACGAAACAAAGTTTCAAACGATCTGCTACGACGTACGATTCTCAGCGGGTCCCTGATCGCAGTAGCGTGTCAGACACAGCGAGATCGTAAGGATATCGCTGGAACGTCACGGATCGTGCCGTCCTAGCGACCAAAGTGCCACTGTGTGACGGTACCCCTACACCCGTTTATAGTTCGTAACCTGGTGACTGCCTGTATTATTCAAGCTGAATACTGCCTGTATATGCATATATTGCATTGCATATGCAATGGAACCTTGATAATCTGCCAAAAAAAACATAGGCAATGTAATGCAAAAGGTATGATTAGATGGCAGTGTGCAAAACAACTCATTTTTACCTGTAGTGATTCTACCATTGACAAACTGATGCTATGTCCACAAGGGCCTCCACATGGGCTGCCCAAAAAGAAGACAGAAATGGTCAATACTAGGCACACTGTGCACCCAAGATCAAATGTATATAGTAAAAAATTAAATTTCATTTGATGTTTTGACCTTTAATACTTTAAGATTTAACATATTTCTTAAATGAAATAACTTTGAGAAATTACAAAACTGGCGTTTGTGAATGAGGATTTCTGTCTGCCCCTTGGATTTGTTAATTTTTAAGAGTTATTTCTGCACAAGTAGCTTCGCTCCAGCCTAGAATTATTACGTGTCTTATATATTGAAATGAACTAAAGATTCAGTGCTCTCCGCTGCTATATTTAAGACTGAGGTAAGTGAAAGTTTCAGCATTTCTCAGTATCATATAACACTTTACTCTCAGGCACACAGACATATTGATTAAACACTTGGCAAGTGCACAAGAGGCTCACATGGCGAATTCAGTTAGATACCAGATATGAGGACATTGATAAGTATCATAGCTCTGCAACAGAAATCCATTGCAGAATTAGCTTAGTAACTGGCACATGCATTTCATTGTGATAAGAAGGTTAAAAGCAGATAAGTATAGGATTACAGTATTCTTCTGCGGAATGCTTCAGCATTAAAAGAGAAGTTGTTTTGCAGAAAAGTGCACCTAGCGAACACGGAGGAAATGAAGAAACTCCTTTTCTCAAATTGTTTTTTATTCAAGTTTACGGATTTTCCAGATCTTCATTTGCTTTATAGCAGATATCGAAAATTCCTGATATAATTTTCTGTTACTAGTGATTTACTTTAGAATCTGAGTTAACCTAGCATTCTCTTTTCTGGACTCATCAGCTTTTGTTGGGGTCAGGATCAACTGGGTTGGCATGCACACACATGACTATTTTATACACCTATTTATGAAAGCACATATTTAATTCAGGTAAAGAAAAGATTTTAATTTTTTTATAAAAAAAAAAAAGATCTTTGGAGATCTGTTTTTGTCAACATACATGTTAGGAAGAAATAGACCACATGCATTGAAAAAAAGAGGCTAAAAAAACGGAAAATATATATATATTTATAATTTAAATAATGTTAAAATTCAGCTTTGTTTCCCGAGTACCAGTTCCCTAGGTTATAATGATGCTCGACCATAGTAATGCCCTGTAACATGATAATAATGTTCAATGCTGTCCGGTGTTGATTCATCAAGACTAAGGTAGTAGGAACTGTGGGTAACCTGCTCTGCTGGTAGCGCATCCACAAAATAATCCAATATGGTAAAAGGGTCACAGTGCGGTTTGTTCTCGACGTGTTTCACAGGGCTCTCACGTCTTCATCAGGACAGCCACAAAGATCTTTATGCATCATTTGTTAAAAAGTCATACCTTTACTGTACAAATTTATCCTTCAATATGCAAAAAAAAATGTTTTATCCCATTTTGCTAATTGGGGTGCTGAGTGCACCATTAGTGTGGCTGAGCATCTTCAGTGTGCTATTCTGCCCGAGTTTGGATACCCCAGATTGGCTCACTGGTGACTTACAGTGCTGGAGAACCTGTGTATGTTCATGATCACACCTAGGAACTCTAAGGCTGTGTGCACACGTTGCGTTTTTTGCTGCGGATCCGCAGTGGTTTTGACGCTGCGGACCCGCAGCAGTTTTCCATGCGGTGTACAGTACCATGTAACCCTATGGAAAACAAAAACCGCTGTGCACACGCTGCGGAAAAAGCCGCGCGGAAACGCTGCGGAAAAAAAGAAGTAGCATGTCACTTCTTTCTGCGGATTCCGCAGCGGTTTTCAACCTGCACCAATAGGAAAGTGCAGTTGAAAACCCGCAGAGGAATCCGCAGAAGAAACCGCGTGAAAATCCGCAGTGATTTTGCACTGCGGTTTTTCCAAATCCGCTGCAGAAAAATCCGCAACGTGTGCACATACCCTTAGATTGAGTCAGTGCAGGCACCAGCTTTCTTCTGTAACAGCATTGGCTCTGTGCATTGGAGAGTAAAGCTGGGATATCCAAATTCAGGACAGAACAGTGCACTGTAGGGGCTTGGCCACACTAAGGGTGACCTTAGCACCCTAATTAACATAGAGGAATAAACATTTTTTGCAAACCAGAGGGACAGCTTTTTACAGTACTAGTATGATATTTATAGGGGTGATGTCAGCTGTATAACTATAGGTTTAATGAAAATTGTGTTTTGCAGGAGACAGACTGCCTTAAATTGCATTATATTATTTAGTAGTTTAGTTGTTATTTTTAAGCAATATTATAGACTACTTTATATTGAACTGTTAGATTTTTTTTAACCAAGGTTAAAAAGAATGTCTGGCGTCACCTCTGCATAGGGAGGTGAGTGATGCAGATCAGGTCATGTCTGACCATACCTGCCAGGATGTGTCGAATCATCACATCCCGACAGGTACGTACAGATGCAATGTCATTAGTGATGGTTACCTCCCGATGCACAAGTAAGCAGTTTTAAACGGAATATGTCAGTAGGATCAACCTTCCTAAACCGTCTATGTGGACATGCAGATCATGGAATAAAATGATAACTTGATATTTGCAATCTGATGTCTTATTCCAAAGAAATCCATCTGTTTCTTATAAGTAAATGAGCTACTAAGATCTATGGACGGTGCACAGATCATCATGAGATTCTACCTCCAAAGCTTAGTTTTAATAAAAGGCGGTGTTACCAGTGTGAGAAATGGAGCTAACACAGAGCAGTAGAAGTGAACTTTGTCAAACATGTTGCAGCTGCAGCTCTGCTGTATTGTAACACAACCCTGTCATGCCTGTGACTGTGAGATGGTAGCTGCAGATGTGTCAGGTATAATAACACAGAGCTCTGCAGTGAGATCAGAGCAGGGAGCGGCCATTAACCCCTCTGTGACATTAGACGTACTATCCCGTCGAGGTGCCCTGGGCTTATCTGACCCTGGACGGGATAGTACGTCATAGCCGATCGGCCGCGCTCACGGGGGGAGCGCCGCCGATCGCGGCCGGGTGTCAGCTGCTTATCGCAGCTGACATCCGGCACTATGTGCCAGGAGCGGTCACGGACCGCCCCCGGCACATTAACCCCTGGCACACCGCGATCAAAGATGATCGCGATGTGCCGGCGGTGCAGGGAAGCACCGCGCAGGGAGGGGGCTCCCTGCGGGCTTCCCTGAGACCCCCGGAGCAACGCGATGTGATCGCGTTGCTGCGAGGGTCTCACCTCCCTCCCTGCTCCCTCCAGCCCCGGATCCAAGATGGCCGCGGATCCGGGTCCTGCAGGGAGGGAGGTGGCTTCACAGAGCCTGCTCAGAGCAGGCACTGTGAAGCCTGCAGCGCTGCATGTCAGATCAGTGATCTGACAGAGTGCTGTGCAAACTGTCAGATCACTGATCTGTGATGTCCCCTCCTGGGACAAAGTAAAAAAGTTAAAAAAAAATTTTCCAAATGTGTAAAAAAAATAAAAAAAAATATTCCAAAATAATGAAAAAAAAAAAAAAATATTATTCCCATAAATACATTTCTTCATCTAAATAAAAAAAAACAAACAATAAAAGTACACATATTTAGTATCGCCGCGTCCGTAACGACCCGACCTATAAAACTGTCCCACTAGTTAACCCCTTCAGTAAACACCGTAAGAAAAAAAAAAAAAAAACGAGGCAAAAAACAACGCTTTATTATCATACCGCCGAACAAAAAGTGGAATAACACGCGATCAAAAGGACAGATATAAATAACCATGGTACCGCTGAAAGCGTCATATTGTCCCGCAAAAAAAGAGCTGCCATACAGCATCATCAGCAAAAAAATAAAAAAGTTATAGTCCTGAGAATAAAGCAATGCAAAAATAATTATTTTTTCTGTAAAATAGTTTTTATTGTATAAAAGCGCCAAACCATAAAAAAAGATATAAATGAGGTATCGCTGTAATCGTACTGACCCGAAGAATAAAACTGATTTATCAATTTTACCAAACGCGGAACGGTATAAACGCCTCCCCCAATAGAAATTCATGAATAGCTGGCTTTTGGTCATTCTTCCTCACAAAAATCGGAATAAAAAGCGATCAAAAAATGTCACGTGCCCAAAAATGTTTTCAATAAAAACGTCAACTCGTCCCGCAAAAAACAAGACCTCACATGACTCTGTGGACCAAAATATGGAAAAATTATAGCTCTCAAAATGTGGTATTGCAAAAAATATTTTTTGCAATAAAAAGGGTCTTTCAGTGTGTGACGGCTGCCAATCATAAAAATCCGCTAAAAAACTCGCTATAAAAGTAAATCAAACCCCCCTTCATCACCCCCTTAGTTAGGGAAAAATAAAAAAAAATGTATTTATTTCCATTTTCCCATTAGGGCTAGGGTTAGGGCTAGGGTTAGGGCTAGGGCTAGGGTTAGGGCTAGGGTTAGGGCTAGGGTTAGGGCTAGGGCTAGGGTTAGGGCTAGGGTTAGGGCTAGGGCTAGGGTTAGGGTTAGGGCTAGGGTTAGGGCTAGGGCTAGGGCTAGGGTTAGGGCTAGGGTTAGGGCTAGGGTTAGGGTTAGGGTTAGGGCTAGGGTTAGGGCTAGGGTTAGGGCTAGGGTTAGGGCTAGGGTTAGGGTTAGGGCTAGGGTTAGGGCTAGGGTTAGGGCTAGGGTTAGGGTTAGGGTTGGGGCTACAGTTAGGGTTGGGGCTAAAGTTAGGGTTAGGGTTTAGATTACATTTACAGTTGGGAATAGGGTTGGGATTAGGGTTAGGGGTGTGTCAGGGTTAGAGGTGTGGTTAGGGTTACCGTTGGAATTAGGGTTAGGGGTGTGTTTAGATTAGGGTTTCAGTTATAATTGGGGGGTTTCCACTGTTTCGGCACATCAGGGGCTCTCCAAACACGACATGGCGTCCGATCTCAATTCCAGCCAATTCTGCGTTGAAAAAGTAAAACAGTGCTCCTTCCCTTCCGAGCTCTCCTGTGTGCCCAAACAGGGGTTTACCCCAACATATGGGGTATCAGCGTACTCAGGACAAATTGGACAACAACTTTTGTGGACCAATTTCTCCTGTTACCCTTGGGAAAATACAAAACTGGGGGCTAAAAAATAATTTTTGTGGGAAAACAAAAAGATTTTTTATTTTCACGGCTCTGCGTTATAAACTGTAGTGAAACACTTGGGGGTTCAAAGTTCTCACAACACATCTAGATAAGTTCATTGAGGGGTCTAGTTTCCAATATGGGGTCACTTGTGGGGGGTTTCTACTGTTTAGGTACATTAGGGGCTCTGCAAACGCAATGTGACGCCTGCAGACCAATCCATCTAAGTCTGCATTCCAAATGATGCTCCTTCCCTTCCGAGCCCTCCCATGTGCCCAAACGGTTGTTCCCCCCCACATATCGGGTATCAGCGTACTCAGGACAAATTGGACAACAACATTTAGGGTCCAATTTCTCCTGCTAACCTTGGAAAAATACAAAACTGGGGGCTAAAATATAATTTTTGTGGAAAAAAAAATATTTTTTATTTGCATGGCTCTGCGTTATAAACTGTAGTGAAATACTTGGGGGTTCAAAGCTCTCACAACACATCAAGATGAGTTCCTTAGGGGGTCTACTTTCCAAAATGGTGTCACTTGTGGGGGGTTTCTACTGTTTAGGTACATTAGGGGCTCTGCAAACGCAATGTGACGCCTGCAGACCATTCCATCTAAGTCTGCATTCCAAATGGCGCTCCTTCCCTTCCGAACCCTCCCATGCGCCCAAACGGTGGTTCCCCCCCACATATGGGGTATCAGCGTACTCAGGACAAATTGGACAACAACTTTTGGGGTCCAATTTCTCCTGTTACCCTAGGGAAAATACAAAACTGGGGGCTAAAAAATAATTTTTGTGGGAAAAAAATTTTGTTTTATTTTTATGGCTCTGCATTATAAACTTCTGTGAAGCCCTTGGTGGGTCAAAGTGCTCACCACACATCCAGATAAGTTCCTTAGGGGGTCTACTTTCCAAAATGGTGTCACTTGTGGGGGGTTTCAATGTTTAGGCACATCAGTGGCTCTCCAAACGCAACATGGCGTCCCATCTCAATTCCTGTCAATTTTGCATTGAAAAGTCAAATAGCGCTCCTTCCCTTCCGAGCTCTCCCATGCGCCCAAACAGTGGTTTACTGCCACATATGGGGTATCAGCGTACTCAGGACAAATTGGACAACAACTTTTTGGGTCCAATTTCTCCTGTTACCCTTGGGAAAATAAAACAAATTGGAGCTGAAGTAAATTTTTTGTGTAAAAAAGTTAAATGTTCATTTTTATTTAAACATTCCAAAAATTCCTATTAAACACCTGAAGAGTTAATAAACTTCTTGAATGTGGTTTTGAGCACCTTGAGGGGTGCAGTTTTTAGAATGGTGTCACACTTGGGCATTTTCTATCATATAGACCCCTCAAAATGACTTCAAATGAGACGTGGTCCCTAAAAAAAAATGGTGTTGTAAAAATGAGAAATTGCTGGTCAACTTTTAACCCTTATAACTCCCTAACAAAAAAAAAAATTGGTTCCAAAATTATGCTGATGTAAAGGAGACATGTGGGAAATGTTACTTATTAAGTATTTTGTGTGACATATCTCTGTGATTTAATTGCATAAAAATTCAAAGTTTGAAAATTGCGAAATTTTCAAAATTTTCGCCAAATTTCCGTTTTTTTCACAAATAAACGCAGGTACTATCAAAGAAATTTTACCACTATTATGAAGTACAATATGTCACGAGAAAACAATGTCAGAATCACCAGGATCCGTTGAAGCGTTTCGGAGTTATAACTTCATAAAGGGACAGTGGTCAGAATTGTAAAAATTGGCCTGGTCATTGACGTGCAAACCACCCTTGGGGGTAAAGGGGTTAAAAATCGCACTGGTAACTATTACACATCCCACTGGTAATGCCTCTTTTAATTTAAAATAAACTCTGGAGACAGATTCTCAGGGAGATCTATGTCCGGCCCATAGCCTGGAACAGCTCATTTACATATAAGATTTCTCTGGAATGAGACATCAGATTGCAGATATCAAGGTATCATTTTACACAACTTTCTATGACTTGCATGCCTATATAGATAACTTAGGAGGGTTGGGCCTACTGTACTGACGGAATCCCTTTAAAAGACGACCACTGAAGGTCGTCCTGCTTTACTGTTCCCATTTTACCTTGTTGGTATTAGATGGTCAGACTCAGTTAGAAAAGTTAAAATTTCTTCTATATTAAAGATTTACACATATTACCTTTCATTCTACACATTACACCAAAGGACTGACATTACTCTTGGAAATCTATAACAATGGCAAGTACTACTTCAAGTTCCTGTAAAAATCCAGTGTTTTAACATCAAATACGCCTCAACAAGGCAAGCCTTAAGCATTTGGGTCTTTGACACACCGTTTAAGAAATCTTGTTCTATTTCTCATGATGACACTTTACTCGTGAACTGCAGTCAGCCTAAATTTTTTTTTACATTGGTTAAAGTAGCTTTCCTGTTTAAAGGGGTTGTATCGTCATTAATCTTCAGAAGCGTTCCGCGCCTCAGTTTCTCAGATACCAGCTTTCCAAGGTCTGTATGCTTTTCCTTACAGCTAGAGCAAGGTGTTTTAGAGCTCATAAGCAGATGAGTTAAGCGGCAACCCCCATGTGCCAAGAAGCAGGAAATGGGTCAAGTGGGTGTCACACAGAACACTCAGAGCACATGTAACGTCTAATGCGGGGCTTCAGAAAAATAATTTTCTTGTCACAGCAGCTTTTTGTTGCATCTTTCAAAATTGTTTGCGAATGGCTAGCCTATTTTACAGAAACATGACCATATATTAACCCCTTTACCCCCAAGGGTGGTTTGCACATTAACCCCTATCTGACCTCGGACGGAATAGTACATCCGAGGTCAGATCCCCTGCTTTGATGCAGGGCTCCGCGGTGAGCCCGCACCAAAGCCGGGACTTGTCAGCTGTTTTGAACAGCTGACATGTGCCCGTAATAGGCGCGGACAGAATCGCGATCTGCCCGCACCTATTAACTAGTTAAATGCTGCTGTCAAAAGCAGACAGCGGCATTTAACTACCGCATCCGGCCGGGCGGCCAGAAATGACGTCATCGCCAACCCCCGTCACATGATCGGGGGTCGGCGATGCTTCTCCATTGTAACCATAGAGGTCCTTGAGACCTCTATGGTTACTGATCGCTGGTGGCTGTGAGCGCCACCCTGTAGTCGGCGCTCACAGCACACCTCCATTTCTGCTACATAGCAGCGATCAGCTGCATGTAAAAAAATGTGAAAAAAATAAAAAAAATATAAAAGTTTAAATCACCCCTCTTTCGCCCCAATCAAAATAAATCAATAAAAAAAATATCAAATCTACACATATTTGGTATCGCCGCGCTCAGAATCGCCCGTTCTATCAATTAAAAAAAAGCAATAACCTGATCGCTAAACAGCGTAGCGGGAAAAAAATTAGAAATGCCAGAATTATGTTTTTTTGGTCGCCGCGACATTGCATTAAAATGCAATAACGGGCGATCAAAAGAACGTATCTGCACCAAAATGCTATCATTAAAAACGTCATCTCGGCACGCAAAAAATAAGCCCTCAACCGACCCCAGATCACGAAAAATGGAGACGCTACGAGTATCAGAAAATGGCGCAATTGTTTTTTTTAGCAAAGTTTGGAATTTTTTTTCACCACTTAGATAAAAAATAACCTAGTGATGTTAGGTGTCTATGAACTCGTAATGACCTGGAGAATCATAATGGCAGGTCAGTTTTAGCATTTGGCAAAAAAGCCAAACAAAAAACAAGTGTGGGACTGCACTTTTTTTGCAATTTCACCACACTTGGAATTTTTTTCCCATTTTCTAGTACACGACATGCTAAAACCAATGATGTCGTTCAAAAGTACAACTCATCCCGCAAAAAATAAGCCCTCACATGGCTAAATTGACGGAAAAATAAAAAAGTTATGGCTCTGGGAAGGAGGGGAGCGAAAAACGAACACGGAAAAACGAAAAATCCCAAGGTCATGAAGGGGTTAATGATCAGGCCAATTTTTACAATTCTGACCACTGTCCATTTATAAGGTTATAACTCTGGAACGTTACAGCGGATCCTGGTGATTCTGACAATGTTTTCTCGTGACATATTGTACTTCATGTTAGTGGTAAACTTTCCTTGATATTACTTGCGTTTATTTGTGAAAAAAATGGAAATTTATAATTTTCCAACTTTGAATTTTCATGCCCATAAATAACAGATATATGCCACACAAAAAAACTTATTAAATAACATTTTCCACATGTTTTCTTTACATCAGCACAGTCTTGGAACCAAAAATTTTTTTGTTAGAAAGTTACAAGGGTTAAAAATTGACCAGCAATTTCTCATTTTTACACCATTTTTTTAGGGACCACATCACATTTGAAGTCACTTTGAGGGGTCTATATGATAGAAAATGCCCAAAAGTGACACCATTCTAAAAACTGCACCCCTCAAGGTGCTCAAAACCACATTCAAGAAGTTTATTAACCCTTCAGGTGCTTCACAGGAATTTTTGGAATGTTTTAATAAAAAATGAGCATTTAACTTTTTTCCGCAAAAAATTTACTTCAGATCCAATTTGGTTTATTTTACCAAGGGTAACAGGAGAAATTGGACCCCAAAAGTTTTTGCACAATTTGTCCTGAGTACATTGTCATGATTCCAATGGCAGGGAATCACAAAAGGACAAGCACCAACGAGCTCTAGGGTGATGGAACCTGAGCTGACCGCGACCCTAAACCTGAACACACAAATAACAATAGCTGGGGAACGTGCCTACGTTGATCCTAGACGTCTCGCACCAGCCGAAGATCTAACTTCCCCTATTAGAAGAAACACAGACCTCTCTTGCCTCCAGAGAAATACCCCACAGAAATAGCAGCCCCCCACATATAATGACGGTGAAATGAGAGGAAGGCACATACACAGTATGAAATCAGATTCAGCAAAATGAGGCCCGCTAAAACTAGATAGCAGAGGATACAAAAGTAAACTGCGCGGTCAGCAAAAAACCCTTCAAAAAACCATCCTGTAATTACTTGAACTCATGTTCCAACTCATGGAACATGAGGAGCAATTACAGCCCGCTAGAGAAACCAGCAGCAAAGAAACAATTATATGCAAGCTGGACAAGACAAAAATAAATCAAAACGTGGAACAAGAAAATCAAAAACTTAGCTTGTCCTGAAGATTACTGAAGCCAGAAGCTGAGGTAACAAAACACTCTGATAACCTTGATAGCCGGCGGGGAAATGACAAGAAAGCCCGGTTAAATAGGAAACTCCCAAATCCTAATAGAACAGGTGGACACCAGAGACACCAGAACACAAATCACCCAGTACCATCAGTAACCACCAGAGGGAGCCAAAAAACAGAACTCACAACAGTACCCCCCCCCTTGAGGAGGGGTCACCGAACCCTCACGAGAACCACCAGGGCGACCAGGATGAGCCCTATGAAAAGCGCGGACCAAATCATCAGCATGAACATCAGAGGCAACCACCCAAGAATTATCCTCCTGACCATAACCCTTCCACTTGACCAAATATTGGAGTTTCCGTCTGGAAACACGAGAATCCAAGATCTTCTCCACAACATACTCCAATTCTCCCTCCACCAGCACCGGAGCAGGAGGCTCAGGCGAAGGAACAACAGGTACCTCATACCTCCGCAACAACGACCGATGGAACACATTATGAATAGCAAACGATGCCGGGAGATCCAAACGAAACGACACAGGGTTAAGAATTTCCAAGATCCTATAGGGACCGATGAACCGAGGCTTGAACTTAGGAGAAGAGACCTTCATAGGAACAAAACGAGAAGACAACCACACCAAGTCCCCAACACGAAGTCGAGGACCCACGCGACGGCGATTAGCAAACTGCTGAGCCTTCTCCTGGGACAACTTCAAATTGTCCACCACATGACTCCAAATCTGATGCAACCTATCCACCACCATGTCCACTCCAGGACAATCAGAAGGCTCCACCTGACCAGAGGAAAAACGAGGATGAAACCCCGAATTACAAAAGAAAGGAGAAACCAAGGTAGCAGAACTAGCCCGATTATTAAGGGCAAACTCGGCCAGCGGCAAAAAGGTAACCCAGTCATCCTGATCAGCAGAAACAAAACACCTCAAATAAGTTTCCAAGGTCTGATTAGTTCGCTCCGTCTGGCCATTCGTCTGAGGGTGGAATGCAGACGAAAAGGACAAATCAATGCCCATCTTAGCACAGAACGTCCGCCAAAATCTAGACACAAACTGGGATCCCCTGTCAGAAACGATGTTCTCCGGAATCCCATGTAAACGAACCACGTTCTGGAAAAACAGAGGGACCAACTCAGAGGAGGAAGGCAACTTAGGCAAGGTTACAAGATGAACCATTTTAGAAAAGCGGTCACACACAACCCAGATGACGGACATTTTTTGAGAGACAGGGAGATCCGAAATAAAGTCCATGGAAATGTGCGTCCAAGGCCTCTTCGGGATAGGCAAAGGTGACAACAATCCACTGGCTCGAGAACAGCAAGGCTTAGCCCGAGCACAAACCTCACAAGACTGCACAAAAGAACGCACATCCCTAGACAAGGAAGGCCACCAAAAAGACCTGGCCACCAAGTCTCTAGTACCAAATATTCCAGGATGACCTGCCAACGCAGAAGAATGGACCTCAGAGATGACTCTACTGGTCCAGCTATCCGGAACAAACAGTCTCTCAGGCGGACAACGATCAGGTTTACCCGCCTGAAACTCCTGCAAAGCACGTCGCAAGTCTGGGAAGACGGCCGACAAAATCACCCCATCCCTAAGGATACCAGTGGGCTCAGAATTTCCAGGGGAGTCAGGCACAAAACTCCTAGAAAGAGCATCCGCCTTCACATTCTTTGAACCTGGCAGGTATGAAACCACAAAATTGAAACGAGAGAAAAACAGTGACCAACGAGCCTGTCTAGGATTCAGACGCCTGGCAGACTCAAGGTAAATCAGATTTTTGTGATCAGTCAAGACCACCACACGATGTCTAGCACCCTCCAGCCAATGACGCCACTCCTCAAATGCCCACTTCATGGCCAAAAGTTCCCGATTACCCACAACATAATTCCGCTCAGCGGGCGAAAATTTTCTAGAAAAGAACGCACATGGCTTCATCACCGAGCAATCGGAGCTTCTCTGTGACAAAACCGCCCCCGCTCCAATCTCGGAAGCATCAACCTCAACTTGGAAAGGAAGCAAAACATCAGGCTGACGCAACACAGGAGCAGAAGAAAACCGGCGTTTAAGTTCCTGAAAGGCCTCCACAGCCGCAGGAGACCAATCAGCAACATCAGCACCCTTCTTAGTCAAATCCGTCAAAGGCTTAACAACACTAGAAAAATTAGTTATAAAACGACGATAGAAATTAGCAAAGCCCAAGAACTTCTGCAAACTCTTAAGAGATGCAGGCTGCGTCCAGTCACAAATAGCCCGAACCTTGACGGGATCCATCTCAATAGTAGAAGGGGAAAAAATATACCCCAAGAAAGAAATCTTCTGGACTCCAAAGAGACACTTTGAGCCCTTTACAAACAAGGAATTAGCCCGCAGGACCTGAAACACCTTCCTGACCTGCTGAACATGAGACTCCCAGTCATCAGAAAAACCAAAATATCATCCAAATACACAATCATAAATTTATCCAGATATTCACGGAAAATATCGTGCATAAAGGACTGGAAGACTGAAGGAGCATTAGAAAGTCCGAAAGGCATTACCAAATACTCAAAATGGCCCTCAGGCGTATTAAATGCGGTTTTCCACTCATCACCTTGCTTTATTCGTATAAGATTATACGCACCCCGGAGATCAATCTTAGTGAACCATTTAGCCCCCTTAATGCGAGCAAACAAATCAGTCAACAAAGGCAAAGGATACTGATATTTTACGGTAATCTTATTCAAAAGACGATAATCTATACAAGGTCTCAAGGACCCATCCTTCTTGGCCACGAAAAAAAAACCTGCTCCCAAAGGGGACGAAGATGGACGGATATGTCCCTTTTCCAAGGACTCCTTAACATAATCCCGCATAGCAGTATGCTCTGGCACTGACAGATTGAACAAACGACCTTTAGGAAATTTACTACCAGGAATTAAATCTATAGCACAATCGCAATCCCTGTGAGGAGGAAGCGAACTGAGCTTAGGCTCCTCAAAAACATCCCGATAATCCGACAAAAATACAGGAACCTCAGAAGGAGTAGATGAAGCGATAGAAATCGGAGGTGCATAATCATGAACCCCCTGACATCCCCAGCTTAACACAGACATTGTTTTCCAGTCAAGGACTGGATTATGAGTTTGTAACCATGGCAGACCAAGTACTAGAACATCATGTAAATTATACAACACCAGGAAGCGAATCACCTCCTGATGAACGGGAGTCATACGCATGGTCACTTGTGTCCAGTACTGAGGTTTATTCATAGCTAAAGGTGTAGAGTCAATTCCCTTCAAAGGAATAGGGACTTCCAGAGGCTCAAGACAAAACCCACATCGCTTGGCAAATGACCAATCTATAAGACTCAGGGCAGCGCCTGAATCTACATAGGCATCGACGGAAATGGATGATAATGAGCAAATCAGAGTCACAGACAGAATGAACTTAGACTGTAACGTACTAATGGCAACAGACTTATCAACCTTTTTTGTGCGTTTAGAGCATGCTGATATAACATGAGCTGAATCACCACAATAAAAGCACAACCCATTTTTCCGCCTATAGTTTTGCCGTTCACTTCTAGACTGAACTCTATCACATTGCATTGTCTCAAGTGCCTGTTCAGAAGACACCGCCAAATGGTGCACAGGTTTGCGCTCCCGTAAACGCCGATCAATCTGAATAGCCATAGTCATAGACTCATTCAGACCCGTAGGCGCAGGGAACCCCACCATAACATCTTTAATGGCCTCAGAAAGGCCATCTCTGAACTTTGCAGCCAGGGCGCACTCATTCCACTGAGTAAGCACTGACCATTTCCGAAATTTTTGACAATATATTTCTGCTTCATCTTGCCCCTGAGAGAGAGCTAATAAAGCTTTTTCAGCCTGAATCTCTTGGTTAGGTTCCTCATAGAGCAAACCCAATGCCAGAAAAAACGCATCCACATTAAGCAACGCAGGATCCCCTGGTGCCAATGCAAATGCCCAATTTTGAGGGTCACCCCGCAGGAAAGATATAATAATCTTAACCTGCTGAGCAGGGTCTCCAGAAGAGCGAGATTTCAAAGAAAGGAACAGCTTGCAATTGTTCCTAAAATTCAGAAAACTAGATCTATCTCCAGCAAAGAACTCTGGAATAGGAATTCTAGGTTCAGACATAGGAGCATGTACAACAAAATCTTGTATATTTTGAACCTTAGCAGCAAGATTATTCAAGCTGGAAGCTAAATTCTGGACGTCCATGATAAACAGCTAAGGTCAGAGCCATTCAAGGATTAACCCCTTCATGACCCAGCCTATTTTGACCTTAAAGACCTTGCCGTTTTTTGCAATTCTGACCAGTGTCCCTTTATGAGGTAATAACTCAGGAACGCTTCAACGGATCCTAGCGGTTCTGAGATTGTTTTTTCGTGACATATTGGGCTTCATGTTAGTGGTAAATTTAGGTCAATAAATTCTGCGTTTATTTGTGATAAAAACGGAAATTTGGCGAAAATTTTGAAAATTTCGCAATTTTCACATTTTGAATTTTTATTCTGTTAAACCAGAGAGATATGTGACACAAAATAGTTAATAAATAACATTTCCCACATGTTTACGTTACATCAGCACAATTTTGGAAACAAAATTTTTTTTTGTTAGGAAGTTATAAGGGTTAAAATTTGACCAGCGATTTGTCATTTTTACAACGAAATTTACAAAACCATTTTTTTTAGGGACCACCTCACATTTGAAGTCAGTTTGAGGGGTCTATATGGCTGAAAATACCCAAAAGTGACACCATTCTAAAAACTGCACCCCTCAAGGTACTCAAAACCACATTCAAGAAGTTTATTAACCCTTCAGGTGCTTCACAGCAGCAGAAGCAACAAGGAAGGAAAAAATGAACATTTAACTTTTTAGTCACAAAAATTATCTTTTAGCAACAATTTTTTTATTTTCCCAAAGGTAAAAGGAGAAACTGAACCACGAAAGTTGTTGTCCAATTTGTCCTGAGTACGCTGATACCTCATATGTGGGGGTAAACCACTGTTTGGGCGCACGGCAGGGCTTGGAAGGGAAGGAGCGCCATTTGACTTTTTGAATCAAAAATTGGCTCCACTCTTTAGCGGACACCATGTCATGTTTGGAGAGCACCCGTGTGCCTAAAAATTGGAGTTCCCCCACAAGTGACCCCATTTTGGAAACTAGACGCCCCAAGGAACTTATCTAGATGCATAGTGAGCACTTTGAACCCCCAGGTGCTTCACAAATTGATCCATAAAAATGAAAAAGTACTTTTTTTTCACAAAAAAATTCTTTTAGCCTCAATTTTTTCATTTTCACATGGGCAACAGGATAAAATGGATCCTAAAATGTGTTGGGCAATTTCTCCTGAGTACACCAATACCTCACATGTGGGGGTAAACCACTGTTTGGGCACATGGTAAGGCTCGGAAGGGAAGGAGCGCCATTTGACTTTTTGAATGAAAAATTATTTCCATCGTTAGCGGACACCATGTCGCGTTTGGATAGCTCCTGTGTGCCTAAACATTGGCGCTCCCCCACAAGTGACCCCATTTTGGAAACTAGACCCCCCAAGGAACTTATTTAGATGCCTAGTGAGCACTTTAAACCCTCAGATGCTTCACATATTGATCTGTAAAAATGAAAAAGTACTTTTTTTCACAAAAAAATTCTTTTCGCCTCAATTTTTTCATTTTCACATGGGCAGTAGGATAAAATGGATCATAAAATTTGTTGGGCAATTTCTCCCGAGTACGCCGATACCTCATATGTGGGGGTAAACCACTGTTTGGGCACTCGGCAGGGCTCGGAAGGGAAGGCGCTCCATTTGACTTTTTGAATGGAAAATTAGCTCCAATTGTTAGCGGACACCATGTCGCGTTTGGAGAGCCCCTGTGTGCCTAAACATTGGAGCTCCCCCACAAGTGACCCCATTTTGGAAACTAGACCCCCCAAGGAACTTATCTAGATGCACATTGAGCACTTTAAACCCCCAGGTGCTTCACAGAAGCTTATAACGCAGAGCCATGAAAATAAAAAATAATTTTTCTTTCCTCAAAAATGATTTTTTAGCCTGGAATTTCCTATTTTGCCAAGGATAATAGGAGAAATTGGACCCCAAATATTGTTGTCCAGTTTGTCCTGAGTACGCTGATACCCCATATGTGGGGGTAAACCACTGTTTGGGCGCACGGCAGGGCTCGGAAGGGATGGCATGCCATTTGGCTTTTTAAATGGAAAATTAGCTCCAATCATTAGCGGACACCATGTCACGTTTGGAGAGCCCCTGTGTGCCTAAACATTGGAGATCCCCCAGAAATGACCCAATTTTGGAAACTAGACCCCCAAAGGAACTAATCTAGATGTGTGGTGAGGACTTTGAACCCCCAAGTGCTTCACAGAAGTTTATAACGCAGAGCCATGAAAATAAAAAAAAAAATTATTTTCTCAAAAATGATCTTTTAGCCTGCAATTTTTTATTTTCCCAAGGGTAACAGGAGAAATTTGACCCCAAAAGTTGTTGTCCAGTTTCTCCTGAGTACGCTGATACCCCATATGTGGGGGTAAATCACTGTTTGAGCACATGCCGGGGCTCGGAAGTGAAGTAGTGACGTTTTGAAATGCAGACTTTGATGGAATGCTCTGTGGGCGTCACGTTGCGTTTGCAGAGCCCCTGATGTGGCTTAACAGTAGAAACCCCCCACAAGTGACCCCATTTTGGAAACTAGACCCCCAAAGGAACTTATCTAGATGTGTGGTGAGCACTTTGAACCCCCAAGTGCTTCATAGAAGTTTATAATGCAGAGCCGTGAAAATAATAAATACGTTTTCTTTCCTCAAAAATAATTATTTAGCCCAGAATTTTTTATTTTCCCAAGGGTAACAGGAGAAATTGGACCCCAATAGTTGTTGTCCAGTTTCTCCTGAGTACGCTGATACCCCATGTGTGGGGGTAAACCACTGTTTGGGCACACGTCGGGGCTCAGAAGGGAAGTAGTGACTTTTGAAATGCAGACTTTGATGGAATGGTCTGCGGGCGTCACATTGCGTTTGCAGAGCCCCTGGTGTGCCTAAACAGTAGAAACCCCCCACAAGTGACCCCATTTTAGAAACTAGACCCCCCAAGGAACTTATCTAGATATGTGGTGAGCACTTTGAACCCCCAAGTGCTTCACAGACGTTTACAACGCAGAGCCGTGAAAATAAAAAATCATTTTTCTTTCCTCAAAAATTATGTTTTAGCAAGCATTTTTTTAGATTCACAAGGGTAACAGGAGAAATTGGACCCCAGTAATTGTTGCGCAGTTTATCCTGAGTACACTGATACCCCATATGTGGGGGTAAACCACTGTTTGGGCACACTTCAGGGCTCGGAAGTGAGGGAGCACCATTTGACTTTTTGAATACGAGATTGGCTGGAATCAATGGTGGCGCCATGTTGCGTTTGGAGACCCCTGATGTGCCTAAACAGTGGAAACCCCTCAATTCTACCTCCAACACTAACCCCCCCACACCCCTAACCCTTATCCCAACTGTAGCCATAACCCTAATCACAACCCTAACCACAACCCTAATTCCAACCCTAACCCTAAGGCTATGTGCCCACGTTGCGGATTCGTGTGAGATATTTCCGCACCATTTTTGAAAAATCCGCGGGTAAAAGGCACTGCGTTTTACCTGCGGATTTTCCGCGGATTTCCAGTGTTTTTTGTGCGGATTTCACCTGCGGATTCCTATTGAGGAACAGGTGTAAAAAGCCGCGGAATCCGCACAAAGAATTGACATGCTGCGGAAAATACAACGCAGCGTTTCCGCGCGGTATTTTCTGCACCATGGGCACAGCGGATTTAGTTTTTCATATGTTTACATGGTACTGTAAACCTGATGGAATACTGCTGCGAATCCGCAGCCAAATCCGCACCGTGTGCACATAGCCTAATTCTAAAGGTATGTGCACACGCTGCGGAAAACGCTGCAGATCCGCAGCAGTTTCCCATGAGTTTACAGTTCAATGTAAACCTACGGGAAACAAAAATCGCTGTACACATGCTGCGGAAAAACTGCACGGAAACGCAGCGGTTTACATTCCGCAGCATGTCACTTCTTTGTGCGGATTCCGCAGCGGTTTTACAACTGCTCAAATAGAAAATCGCAATTGTAAAACCGCAGTGAAATGCGCAGAAAAAAACGCGGTAAATCCGCCATAAATCCGCAGTGGTTTAGCACTGCGGATTTATCAAATCCGCAGCGGAAAAATCCGCAGAGGACCAGAATACGTGTGCACATACCGAAACCCTAACCCTAGCCCTAACCCTAGCCCTAACCCTACCCCTAACCCTAGCCCTACCCCTAACCCTAACCCTAGCCCTAACCCTAGCCCTAACCCTACCCCTAACCCTAACCCTACCCCTAACCCTAACCCTACCCCTAACCCTAACCCTATTCTAACATTAGTGGAAAAAAAAATTTTTCTTTATTTTTTTATTGTCCCTACCTATGGGGGTGACAAAGGGGGGGGGTCATGTATTATTTTTTTTATTTTGATCACTGAGATATAATCTATCTCAGTGATCAAAATGCACTTTGGAACGAATCTGCCGGCCGGCAGATTCGGCGGGCGCACTGCGCATGCGCCCGCCATTTTGGAAGATGGCGGCGCCCAGGGAGAAGACGGACGGGACCCCGGCTGGATTGGTAAGTATGATGGGGTGGGGGGGGACCACGGGGGGGGGATCGGAGCACGGGGGGGATCGGAGCACGGGGGGGGGGAATCGGAGCGCGGCAGGCGTGGAACGGAGCACGGGGGGCGTGGAACGGAGCACGGGGGGGCTGGAACGGAGCATTGGGGGGTGGAACGGAGCACGGGGGGGTGGATCTGAATGCAGGGGGGGGTGATTGGAGCATGGGGGGGTGATTGGAGCACGGGGGGAGCGGACAAGAGCACGGGGGGGAGCGGAGCACTGGATGGAGGGGAGCCGGAGCAGTGTACCGGCCAGATCGGGGGGCTGGGGGGGCGATCGGTGGGGTGGGGTGGGGGCACACTAGTATTTCCAGCCATGGCCGATGATATTGCAGCATCGGCCATGGCTGGATTGTAATATTTCACCCGTTATAATGGGTGAAATATTACAAATCGTTCTGATTGGCAGTTTCACTTTCAACAGCCAATCAGAGCGATCGTAGCCACGAGGGGGTGAAGCCACCCCCCCCTGGGCTAAACTACCACTCCCCCTGTCCCTGCAGATCGGGTGAAATGGGAGTTAACCCTTTCACCCGATCTGCAGGGACGCGATCTTTCTGTGACACAGCATATGCGTCACAGGTCGGATTGGCACCGACTTTCATGATGCATACGCTGTGTCACAGGTCGGGAAGGGGTTAAGAGGAGGAAAAAAAAAAAAATCAGCCAGGCTGCAATTAGGGCTAGGCAGCAACCTCAGAGGAGAAAAAAAAAAAAACTTCCTCAGACTACTTTTCCTCCTACTTCAGCCCAAACATTTTTGGCCGGCTATACTGTCATGATTCCAATGGCAGGGAATCACAAAAGGACAAGCACCAACGAGCTCTAGGGTGATGGAACCTGAGCTGACCGCGACCCTAAACCTGAACACACAAATAACAATAGCCGGGGAACGTGCCTACGTTGATCCTAGACGTCTCGCACCAGCCGAAGATCTAACTTCCCCTATTAGAAGAAACACAGACCTCTCTTGCCTCCAGAGAAATACCCCACAGAAATAGCAGCCCCCCACATATAATGACGGTGAAATGAGAGGAAGGCACATACACAGTATGAAATCAGATTCAGCAAAATGAGGCCCGCTAAAACTAGATAGCAGAGGATACAAAAGTAAACTGCGCGGTCAGCAAAAGACCCTTCAAAAAACCATCCTGTAATTACTTGAACTCATGTTCCAACTCATGGAACATGAGGAGCAATTACAGCCCGCTAGAGCAACCAGCAGCAAAGAAACAATTATATGCAAGCTGGACAAGACAAAAATAAATCAAAACATGGAACAAGAAAATCAAAAACTTAGCTTGTCCTGAAGATTACTGAAGCCGGAAGCTGAGGTAACAAAACACTCTGATAACCTTGATAGCCGGCGGGGAAATGACAAGAAAGCCCGGTTAAATAGGAAACTCCCAAATCCTAATAGAACAGGTGGACACCAGAGACAGCAGAACACAAATCACCCAGTACCATCAGTAACCACCAGAGGGAGCCCAAAAACAGAACTCACAACAGTACGTACAGTCATGGCCAAAATTTTTGAGAATGACACCAAAATTATATTTTCACATGATCTGCTGCTCTCTGGTTTTTATTAGTGTTTGTCTGATGTTTATATCACATACAGAAATATAATTGCAATCATATTATGAGTACCAATAGGTTATATTGACAGTTAGAATGAGTTAATGCAGCAAGTCAATATTTGCAGTGTTGACCCTTCTTCTTCAAGACCTCTGCAATTCTCCTTGGCATGCTCTCAATCAACTTCTGGACCAAATCCTGACTGATAGCAGTCCATTCTTGCATAATCAATGCTTGCATTTTGCCAGAATTTGTTGGTTTTTGTTTGTCCACCCGTCTCTTGATGATTGACCACAAGTTCTCAATGGGACTAAGATCTGGGGAGTTTCCAGGCCATGGACCCAAAATCTCAATGTTTTGTTCCATGAGCCATTTAGTTATCACCTTTGCTTTATGGCAAGGTGCTCCATCATGCTGGAAAAGGCATTGTTGGGCGCCAAACTGCTCATGGACGGTTGGGAGAAGTTGCTCTTGGAGGACATTCTGGTACCATTCTTTATTCATGGGTGTGTTTTTAGGCAAGACTGTGAGTGAGCCGATTCCCTTGGCTGAGAAGCAACCCCACACATGAATGGTTTCAGGATGCTTTACAGTTGGCATGAGACAAGACTGGTGGTATCGCTCACCTCTTCTTCTCCGAATAAGCTGTTTTCCAGATGTCCCAAACAATCGAAAAGGGGATTCATCAGAGAAAATGACTTTGCCCCAGTCCTCAGCAGTCCACTCCCTGTACCTTTTGCAGAATATCAGTCGGTCCCTGATGTTTATTCTGGAGAGAAGTGGCTTCTTTGCTGCCCTCCTTGAAACCAGGCCTTGCTCAAAGAGTCTCCGCCTCACAGTGTGTGCAGAAGCACACACACCAGCCTGCTGCCATTCCTGAGCAAGCTCGGCACTGCTGGTAGTCCGATCCCGCAGCTGAAACAGTTTTAAGATACGGTCCTGGCGCTTGCTAGTCTTTCTTGGGCGCCCTGGAGCCTTTTTGACAACAATGGAAGCTCTCTCCTTGAAGTTCTTGGTGATGCGATAGATTGTTGACTGAGGTGCAATCTTTGTAGCTGCGATACTCTTCCCTGTTAGGCCATTTTTGTGCAGTGCAATGATGGCTGCACGTGTTTCTTTAGAGATAACCATGGTTAACTGAAGAGAAACAATGATACCAAGCACCAGCCTCCTTTTAAAGTGTCCAGTGATGTCATTCTTACTTAATCATGACTGATTGATCGCTAGCCCTGTCCTCATCAACACCCACACCTGTGTTAATGTATCAATCACTAAAACGATGTTAGCTGCTCCTTTTAAGGCAGGACTGCAATGATGTTGAAATGTGTTTTGGGGGTAAAGTTCATTTTCTGGGCAAATATTGACTTTGCAAGTACAGTAATTGCTGTTAAGCTGATCACTCTGACGTTCAGGAGTATATGCAAATTGCCATTAGAAAAAATGAAGCAGTAGACTTTGGAAAAATTAATATTTGTCTCATTCTCCAAAATTTTGTCCATGACTGTAGATCCCCCATATATGGGGGTGAACCACTGTTTGGGGGCATGGCAGAGCTCGGAAAGGAAGGAGCGCCGTTTGACTGTTCAATGCAAAATTGTCTGGAATTGAGATAGGACGCCATGTCAGGTTTGGCGAGCCCCTGATGTACCTAAGCAGTGTAAACCCCCCATAAGTGACCCCATATTGGAAACTAGACCCCTCAGGGAACTTATCTAGATGTGTTGTAAGAACATTGAACCCTCAAGTGATTCACTACAGTTTATAACAGAGCTGTGAAAATAAAAAATCTTTTTTTTTCCACAAAAATTATTTTTAGCCCGCAAATTTATATTTTCCCAAGGGTACCAGGAGAAATTGGACCGCAAAAATTGTTATCCAATTTGTCCTAAGTACGCTGATACTCCTTATGTGGGGGGAACCACCGTTTGGGCACATGGCAGCGCTCAGAAGGGAAGCAGCGCCGTTTGGAATGCAGACTTAGATGGAATGGTCTGTGGGCGTCACATTGCGTTTGCAGAGCCCCTGATGTACCTAAACAGTAGAAACCCCCCATAAGTGACCCGATATTGGAAACTAGACCCCCCAAGGAACTTATCTAGATGTGTTATGAGAACGTTGAACCCCCAAGTGTTTCACTACAGTTCATAACGCAGAGCCGTGAAAGTAATCTTTTTATTTCCACAAAAATGAATTTTAGCCCCCAGTTTTGTATTTTCCCAAGGGTAAAAGGACAAATTGGACAATAACTTTTGCGGTCCAATTTCTCCTGAGTACGCTGATACCCCATATGTGGGGATAAACCACTGTTTGGGAGCATGGTAGAGCTCGGAAGGGAAGGAGCACTGTTTTGCTTTTTCAATGCAGAATTGGCTGGAATTGAGATAGGACGCCATGTCGCATTTGGAGAGCCCCTGATGTGCCTAAAAAGTGGAAATCCCCCAATTCTAACTCCAACCCTAACTCGAACACACCCCTAACCCTAATCCCAACCCTAACCATAGCCCTAACCACACCCCTAATGCAAACACGCCCCTAACCTGAACACACCCCTAAACCCAACACACCTCTAACCCAGCACACCTCTAACCCCAGCACACCCCTAACCCTAATTCCAACCCTAACCACACCCCTAAGCCTGACACACCCCTAACCCTAATCCCAACTGTAATCCCTACCATAAACGTAATCCAAACCCTAACCCCAACCTTAGCCCCAATCCTAACTTTAGCCCCAATCCTAACTTTAGCCCCAACCCTAACCCTAAACATTAGCCCCAATAGAAAATAGAAATAAATACAGTTTTTAAATTTTATTATTTTTCCCTAACTAAGGGGGTGATGAAGGGGGTTTGATTTACTATTTATAGGTGGTTTTTATAACGGGTTTTTATATTTGGCAGCTGTCACATGCTAAAAGACGCTTTTTATTGCAAAAAATAGTTTTTGCATCACCACATTTTAAGAATTATAATTTTTCCATATTTTGGTCCACAGAGTCATGTGAGGTCTTGTTTTTTGCGGGACAAATTGATGTTTTTATTGGTACCATTTTCAGGCACATGACTTTTTTTGATCGCTTTTTATTCCGATTTTTGGGAGACAGAATTAACAAAAACCAGCAATTCGTGAATTTATTTTGGGTGGGGCGTTTATACCGTTCCGCAAGTGGTAAAATTGATAAAGCAGTTTTATTCTTTGGGTTACTACGATTACAGCGATATCTCATTTATATTTTTTTTATGTTTTGGCGCTTTTACACAATAAATATATAAAATATTTGTTTTTGCATCGCTTTATTCTGAGGGCTATAACTTTTTAAATTTTTTGCTGATGATGCCGTATGGTGGCTTGTTTTTTGCGAGACAAGATGACGTTTTCAGAGGTACCATGTTTATTTATATCTGTCCTCTTAATCTCGTGTTATTCCACTTTTTTTGGCGGTATGATGATAAAGCATTGTTTTTTGCCTCCTTTTTTATTTATTTTTTTACGGTGTTCACTGAAGGGGTTAACTAGTGGAACAGTTTTATAGAACGCGTTGTTATGGACACGGCGATACTAAATATGTGTACGTTTATTGTTTGTTTTTTTTAAATACTTTATTTATTGGAACAATATTTATTTTTTTTTTTTTCTTTATTTAGGAATTTAAAAAAATATATTTGTACACTTTTTTTTTTTTTTTTTACATTTTTTCTTAGTCCCAGGGTGGGACATCACTATATATTGTCAGATCGCGGGGAAGGAGCCCCGCGACCATCTTGGATCCGGTGCCTGCAGGGAGGAGGAGTGTTATGAAAGGTAATTCAGTACCACAATGGACATAGAGGTCAGCGCACATACAGTGACCTGGCAATAACCCAAAAAACAAGAACGAGCTCTGAGACGTGGGAACTCTGTTGACCGCAATCCCTAATCCTCTCCAACCACACTAAAGGCAGCCGTGGATTGCGCCTAACGCTCCCTATGCAACTCGGCACGGCCTGAGAAACTAGCTAGCCTGAAGATAGAAAATAAGCCTACCTTGCCTCAGAGAAATATCCCCAAAGGAAAAGGCAGCCCCCCACATATAATGACTGTGAGTTAAGATGAAAAGACAAACGTAGAGATGAAATAGATTTAGCAAAGCGAGGCCCAACTTTCTGAACAGAGCGAGGATAGGAAAGGTAACTTTGCGGTCAACACAAAACCCTACAAAAACCACGCAAAGGGGGCAAAAAGACCCTCCGTACCGAACTAACGGCACGGAGGTACACCCTCTGCGTCCCAGAGCTTCCAGCAAGCAGGATAAAACAAATAGACAAGCTGGACAGAGAAAAACAGCAAACAAATAGCAAAGAGGAACTTAGCTATGCAGAGCAGCAGGCCACAGGAACGATCCAGGAGGAGACAGGTCCAATACTAGAACATTGACTGGAGGCCAGGATCAAAGCACTAGGTGGAGTTAAATAGAGCAGCACCTAACGACTTCACCATATCACCTGAGGAAGGAAACTCAGAAGCCGCAGTACCACTTTCCTCCACCAACGGAAGCTCACAGAGAGAATCGAGAATCAGCCAAAGTACCACTTGTGACCACAAGAGGGAGCTCTGCCACAGAATTCACAACAGTACCCCCCCCTTGAGGAGGGGTCACCGAACCCTCACCAGAGCTCCCAGGACGACCAGGATGAGCCATATGAAAGGCACGAACAAGATCGGGAGCATGGACATCAGAGGCAAAGACCCAGGAATTATCTTCCTGAGCATAACCCTTCCACTTAACCAGATACTGGAGTTTCCGTCTAGAAACACGAGAATCCAAAATCTTCTCCACAATATACTCCAACTCCCCCTCCACCAAAACCGGGGCAGGAGGATCAACAGATGGAACCACGGGTGCCACGTATCTCCGCAGCAATGACCTATGGAATACGTTATGTATGGAAAAAGAATCTGGAAGGGTCAGACGAAAAGACACAGGATTAAGAACCTCAGAAATCCTATACGGACCAATAAAACGAGGTTTAAACTTAGGAGAGGAAACCTTCATAGGAATATGACGAGAAGATAACCAAACCAAGTCCCCAACCCGAAGTCGGGGACCCACACAGTGTCTGCGATTAGCGAAACGTTGAGCCTTCTCCTGGGACAAGGTCAAATTGTCCACTACATGAGTCCAAATCTGCTGCAACCTGTCCACCACAGTATCCACACCAGGACAGTCCGAAGACTCAACCTGCCCTGAAGAGAAACGAGGATGGAACCCAGAGTTGCAGAAAAACGGTGAAACCAAGGTAGCCTAGCTGGCCAGATTATTAAGGGCGAACTCAGCCAAAGGCAAAAAGGACACCCAGTCATCCTGATCAGCAGAAACAAAGCATCTCAGATATGTTTCCAAGGTCTGATTGGTTCGTTCGGTCTGGCCATTAGTCTGAGGATGGAAAGCCGAGGAAAAAGACAAGTCAATGCCCATCCTAGCACAAAAGGCTCGCCAAAACCTCGAAACAAACTGGGAACCTCTGTCAGAAACGATATTCTCTGGAATGCCATGTAAACGAACCACATGCTGGAAGAACAATGGCACCAAATCAGAGGAGGAAGGCAATTTAGACAAGGGTACCAAATGGACCATCTTAGAGAAGCGATCACAGACCACCCAAATGACTGACATCTTTTGAGAGACGGGAAGATCTGAAATAAAATCCATAGAGATATGTGTCCAAGGTCTCTTCGGGACCGGCAAGGGCAAAAGCAACCCACTGGCACGAGAACAGCAGGGCTTAGCCCGAGCACAAATCCAACAGGACTGCACAAAAGTACGCACATCCTGCGACATAGATGGCCACCAAAAGGATCTAGCCACTAACTCTCTGGTACCAAAGATTCCAGGATGACCAGCCAACACCGAACAATGAACCTCAGAGATAACTTTATTCGTCCACCTATCAGGGACAAACAGTTTCTCCGCTGGGCAACGATCAGGTTTATCAGCCTGAAATTTTTGCAGCACCCGCCGCAAATCAGGGGAGATGGCAGACACAATTACTCCCTCTTTGAGGATACCCGCTGGCTCAGATACACCCGGAGAGTCGGGCACAAAACTCCTAGACAGAGCATCCGCCTTCACATTTTTAGAGCCCGGAAGATATGAAATCACAAAGTCAAAACGGGCAAAAAACAACGACCAACGAGCTTGTCTAGGATTCAACCGCTTGGCGGACTCGAGATAAGTCAAGTTCTTATGATCAGTCAAGACCACCACGCGATGCTTAGCTCCTTCAAGCCAATGACGCCACTCCTCGAATGCCCACTTCATGGCCAGCAACTCTCGATTGCCCACATCATAATTTCGCTCAGCAGGTGAAAACTTCCTGGAAAAGAAGGCGCATGGTTTCATCACCGAGCAATCAGAACTTCTCTGCGACAAAACAGCCCCTGCTCCAATCTCAGAAGCATCAACCTCGACCTGGAACGGAAGCGAAACATCTGGTTGACAACACAGGGGCAGAAGAAAAATGACGCATCAACTCTTCAAAAGCTTCCACGGCAGCAGAAGACTAATTGACCACATCAGCACCTTTCTTGGTCAAATCGGTCAATGGTTTAGCAATACTAGAAAAATTGCAGATGAAGCGACGATAAAAATTAGCAAAGCCCAGGAACTTTTGCAGACTTTTCAGAGATGTCGGCTGAGTCCAATTATGGATGGCTTGGACCTTAATAGGGTCCATCTCAATAGTAGAAGGGGAAAAGATGAACCCCAAAAATGAAACCTTCTGGACACCAAAGAGACACTTTGATCCCTTCACAAACAAAGAATTAGCACGCAGGACCTGAAACACCGTTCTGACCTGCTTCACATGAGACTCCCAATCATCCGAGAAGATCAAAATGTCATCTAAGTACACAATCAGGAATTTATCCAGGTACTCTCGGAAGATGTCATGCATAAAGGGCTGAAACACTGATGGAGCATTGGCAAGTCCGAATGGCATTACTAGATACTCAAAATGGCCCTCGGGCGTATTAAATGCAGTTTTCCACTCATCGCCTCGCTTAATACGCACAAGATTATACGCACCACGAAGATCTATTTTGGTGAACCAACTAGCCCCCTTAATGCGAGCAAACAAATCAGATAATAATATAGTAACATAACATAGTAACATAGTTAGTAAGGCCGAAAAAAGACATTTGTCCATCCAGTTCAGCCTATATTCCATCATAATAAATACCCAGATCTACGTCCTTCTACAGAACCTAATAATTGTATGATACAATATTGTTCTGCTCCAGGAAGACATCCAGGCCTCTCTTGAACCCCTCGACTGAGTTCGCCATCACCACCTCCTCAGGCAAGCAATTCCAGATTCTCACTGCCCTAACAGTAAAGAATCCTCTTCTATGTTGGTGGAAAAACCTTCTCTCCTCCAGACGCAAAGAATGCCCCCTCGTGCCCGTCACCTTCCTTGGTATAAACAGATCCTCAGCGAGATATTTGTATTGTCCCCTTATATACTTATACATGGTTATTAGATCGCCCCTCAGTCGTCTTTTTTCTAGACTAAATAATCCTAATTTCGCTAATCTATCTGGGTATTGTAGTTCTCCCATCCCCTTTATTAATTTTGTTGCCCTCCTTTGTACTCTCTCTAGTTCCATTATATCCTTCCTGAGCACCGGTGCCCAAAACTGGACACAGTACTCCATGTGCGGTCTAACTAGGGATTTGTACAGAGGCAGTATAATGCTCTCATCATGTGTATCCAGACCTCTTTTAATGCACCCCATGATCCTGTTTGCCTTGGCAGCTGCTGCCTGGCACTGGCTGCTCCAGGTAAGTTTATCATTAACTAGGATCCCCAAGTCCTTCTCCCTGTCAGATTTACCCAGTGGTTTCCCGTTCAGTGTGTAATGGTGATATTGATTCCCTCTTCCCATGTGTATAACCTTACATTTATCATTGTTAAACCTCATCTGCCACCTTTCAGCCCAAGTTTCCAACTTATCCAGATCCATCTGTAGCAGAATACTATCTTCTCTTGTATTAACTGCTTTACATAGTTTTGTATCATCTGCAAATATCGATATTTTACTGTGTAAACCTTCTACCAGATCATTAATGAATATGTTGAAGAGAACAGGTCCCAATACTGACCCCTGCGGTACCCCACTGGTCACAGCGACCCAGTTAGAGACTATACCATTTATAACCACCCTCTGCTTTCTATCACTAAGCCAGTTACTAACCCATTTACACACATTTTCCCCCAGACCAAGCATTCTCATTTTGTGTACCAACCTCTTGTGCGGCACGGTATCAAACGCTTTGGAAAAATCGAGATATACCACATCCAATGACTCACCGTGGTCCAGCCTATAGCTTACCTCTTCATAAAAACTGATTAGATTGGTTTGACAGGAGCGATTTCTCATAAACCCATGCTGATATGGAGTTAAACAGTTATTCTCATTGAGATAATCCAGAATAACATCCCTCAGAAACCCTTCAAATATTTTACCAACAATAGAGGTTAGACTTACTGGCCTATAATTTCCAGGTTCACTTTTAGAGCCCTTTTTGAATATTGGCACCACATTTGCTATGCGCCAGTCCTGCGGAACAGACCCTGTCGCTATAGAGTCACTAAAAATAAGAAATAATGGTTTATCTATTACATTACTTAGTTCTCTTAGTACTCGTGGGTGTATGCCATCCGGACCCGGAGATTTATCTATTTTAATCTTATTTAGCCGGTTTCGCACCTCTTCTTGGGTTAGATTGGTGACCCTTAATATAGGGTTTTCATTGTTTCTTGGGATTTCACCTAGCATTTCATTTTCCACCGTGAATACCGTGGAGAAGAAGGTGTTTAATATGTTAGCTTTTTCCTCGTCATCTACAACCATTATTTCCTCACTATTTTTTAAGGGGCCTACATTTTCAGTTTTTATTCTTTTACTATTGATATAGTTGAAGAACAGTTTGGGATTAGTTTTACTCTCCTTAGCAATGTGCTTCTCTGTTTCCTTTTTGGCAGCTTTAATTAGTTTTTTAGATAAAGTATTTTTCTCCCTATAGTTTTTTAGAGCTTCAATGGTGCCATCCTGCTTTAGTAGTGCAAATGCTTTCTTTTTACTGTTAATTGCCTGTCTTACTTCTTTGCTTAGCCACATTGGGTTTTTCCTATTTCTAGTCCTTTTATTCCCACAAGGTATAAACCGCTTACACTGCCTATTTAGGATGTTCTTAAACATTTCCCATTTATTATCTGTATTCTCATTTCTGAGGATATTGTCCCAGTCTACCAGATTAAGGGCATCTCTAAGCTGGTCAAACTTTGCCTTCCTAAAGTTCAGTGTTTTTGTGACTCCCTGACAAGTCCCCCTAGTGAAAGACAGGTGAAACTGCACAATATTGTGGTCGCTATTTCCTAAATGCCCAACCACCTGCAGATTTGTTATTCTGTCAGGTCTATTAGATAGTATTAGGTCTAAAAGTGCTGCTCCTCTGGTTGGATTCTGCACCAATTGTGAAAGATAATTTTTCTTGGTTATTAGCAGAAACCTGTTGCCTTTATGGGTTTCACAGGTTTCTGTTTCCCAGTTAATATCCGGGTAGTTAAAGTCCCCCATAACCAGGACCTCATTATGGGTTGCAGTTTCATCTATCTGCTTTAGAAGTAGACTTTCCATGCTTTCTGTTATATTTGGGGGTTTGTAACAGACCCCAATGAGAATTTTGTTACCATTTTTCCCTCCATGAATTTCAACCCATATGGACTCGACATCCTCATTCCCTTCGCTAATATCCTCCCTTAAAGTGGACTTTAGACAAGACTTTACATAGAGACAAACCCCTCCTCCTCTCCGATTTTTACGATCCTTTCTAAACAGACTGTAACCCTGTAAGTTAACTGCCCAGTCATAGCTTTCATCTAACCATGTCTCGGTTATTCCCACTATGTCAAAGTTACCTGTAGATATTTCTGCTTCTAGTTCTTCCATCTTGTTTGTCAGGCTTCTGGCGTTTGCGAGCATGCAGTTTAGAGGATTTTGTTTTGTTCCAATCTCCTCACTGTGGATTGTTTTAGAAATGTTCTTACCTCCCTTCTGAGTATGTTTTCCTGGGTCGTCTTTGTTCGAGTCTAATGTTTTTCTTCCCGTCCCCTCTTCTTCTAGTTTAACGCCCTCCTGATGAGTGTAGCGAGTCTTCTGGCGAATGTGTGTTTCCCAGGTTTGTTGAGGTGTAGTCCGTCTCTGGCGAGGAGTCCATCATACCAGTAATTCACACCGTGGTCCAGGAATCCAAATCCTGGCAAAGGGTACTGAAATTTAACCGTGATCTTATTTAGAAGGCGGTAATCTATACAAGGTCTCAATGAACCATCCTTCTTGGCTACAAAAAAGAACCCTGCTCCTAATGGCGACGATGACGGGCGAATATGCCCCTTCTCCAAAGACTCCTTCACATAACTCCGCATAGCGGCGTGCTCAGGCACAGATAAATTAAATAGTCGACCTTTTGGGAATTTACTACCAGGAATCAAATCGATAGCACAATCACAATCCCTATGCGGAGGTAGGGTATCGGACTTGGGCTCATCAAATAAATCCCGGTAATCAGACAAGAACTCAGGAACCTCAGAAGGGGTGGATGACGAAATAGTCAGAAATGGGACATCACCATGTACCCCCTGACAACCCCAGCTGGACACAGACATGGATTTCCAATCTAATACTGGATTATGGACTTGTAGCCATGGCAACCCCAACACGACCACATCATGCAGATTATGCAACACCAGAAAGCGAATAACCTCCTGATGTGCAGGAGCCATGCACATGGTCAGCTGGGTCCAGTACTGAGGCTTATTCTTGGCCAAAGGCGTAGCATCAATTCCTCTCAATGGAATAGGACACTGCAAGGGCTCCAAGAAAACCCCACAACGCCTAGCATACTCCAAGTCCATCAAATTCAGAGCAGCGCCTGAGTCCACAAATGCCATGACAGAATACGATGACAAAGAGCAGATCAAGGTAACGGACAGAAGAAATTTTGACTGTACCGTACCAATGGTGGCAGACCTAGCGAACCGCTTAGTGCGCTTAGGACAAACAGAGATAGCATGAGTGGAATCACCACAGTAGAAACACAGCCCATTCAGATGTCTGTGTTCTTGCCGTTCAACTCTGGTCAAAGTCCTATCGCACTGCATAGGCTCAGGTTTAAGCTCAGGTAATACCGCCAAATGGTGCACAGATTTACGCTCGCGCAAGCGTCGACCGATCTGAATGGCCAAAGACATAGACTCATTAAGACCAGTAGGCATAGGAAATCCCACCATGACATCCTTAACCCCTTTACCCCCAAGGGTGGTTTGCACGTTAATGACCAGGCCAATTTTTACAATTCTGACCACTGTCCCTTTATGAGGTTATAACTCCCAAACGCTTCAACGGATCCTGGTGATTCTGACATTGTTTTCTCGTGACATATTGTACTTCATGATAGTGGTAAAATTTCTTTGATAGTACCTGCGTTTATTTGGGAAAAAAACAGAAATTTGGCGAAAATTTTGAAAATTTCGCAATTTTCAAATTTTGAATTTTTATGCAATTAAATCACAGAGATATGTCACACAAAATACTTAATAAGTAACATTTCCCACATGTCTCCTTTACATCAGCATAATTTTGGAACCAATTTTTTTTTTTGTTAGGGAGTTATAAGGGTTAAAAGTTGACCAGCAATTTCTCATTTTTACAACACCATTTTTTTTTAGGGACCACGTCTCATTTGAAGTCATTTTGAGGGGTCTATATGATAGAAAATGCCCAAGTGTGACACCATTCTAAAAACTGCACCCCTCAAGGTGCTCAAAACCACATTCAAGAAGTTTATTAACCCTTCAGGTGTTTAATAGGAATTTTTGGAATGTTTAAATAAAAATGAACATTTAACTTTTTTACACAAAAAATTTACTTCAGCTCCAATTTGTTTTATTTTACCAAGGGTAACAGGAGAAATTGGACCCAAAAAGTTGTTGTCCAATTTGTCCTGAGTACGCTGATACCCCATATGTGGCAGTAAACCACTGTTTGGGCGCATGGGAGAGCTCGGAAGGGAAGGAGCGCTATTTGACTTTTCAATGCAAAATTGACAGGAATTGAGATGGGACGCCATGTTGCGTTTGGAGAGCCACTGATGTGCCTAAACATTGAAACCCCCCACAAGTGACACCATTTTGGAAAGTAGACCCCCTAAGGAACTTATCTAGAGGTGTGGTGAGCACTTTGACCCACCAAGTGCTTCACAGAAGTTTATAATGCAGAACCGTAAAAATAAAAAATCATATTTTTTCACAAAAATTATATTTTTGCCCCCAATTTTTTATTTTTCCAAGGGTAAGAGAAGAAATTGGACCTCAAAAGTTGTTGTCCAATTTGTCCCGAGTACGCTGATACCCCATATGTGGCAGTAAACCACTGTTTGGGCGCATGGGAGAGCTCGGAAGGGAAGGAGCGCCGTTTGACTTTTCAATGCAAAATTGACAGAAATTGAGATGGGACGCCATGTTGCGTTTGGAGAGCCACTGATGTGCCTAAACATTGAAACCCCCCACAAGTGACACCATTTTGGAAAGTAGACCCCCTAAGGAACTTATCTAGAGGTGTGGTGAGCACTTTGACCCACCAAGTGCTTCACAGAAGTTTATAATGCAGAACCGTAAAAATAAAAAATCATATTTTTTCACAAAAATTATATTTTTGCCCCCAATTTTTTATTTTTCCAAGGGTAAGAGAAGAAATTGGACCTCAAAAGTTGTTGTCCAATTTGTCCCGAGTACGCTGATACCCCATATGTGGCAGTAAACCACTGTTTGGGCGCATGGGAGAGCTCGGAAGGGAAGGAGCGCCGTTTGACTTTTCAATGCAAAATTGACAGGAATTGAGATGGGACGCCATGTTGCGTTTGGAGAGCCACTGATGTGCCTAAACATTGAAACCCCCCACAAGTGACACCATTTTGGAAAGTAGACCCCCTAAGGAACTTATCTGGATGTGTGGTGAGCACATTGACCCACCAAGGGCTTCACAGAAGTTTATAATGCAGAGCCATAAAAATAAAACAAAATTTTTTTCCCACAAAAATTATTTTTTAGCCCCCAGTTTTGTATTTTCCCTAGGGTAACAGGAGAAATTGGACCCCAAAAGTTGTTGTCCAATTTGTCCTGAGTACGCTGATACCCCATATGTGGGGGGGAACCACCGTTTGGGCGCATGGGAGGGTTCGGAAGGGAAGGAGCGCCATTTGGAATGCAGACTTAGATGGAATGGTCTGCAGGCGTCACATTGCGTTTGCAGAGCCCCTAATGTACCTAAACAGTAGAAACCCCCCACAAGTGACACCATTTTGGAAAGTAGACCCCCTAAGGAACTCATCTTGATGTGTTGTGAGAGCTTTGAACCCCCAAGTATTTCACTACAGTTTATAACGCAGAGCCATGCAAATAAAAAATATTTTTTTTTCCACAAAAATTATATTTTAGCCCCCAGTTTTGTATTTTTCCAAGGTTAGCAGGAGAAATTGGACCCTAAATGTTGTTGTCCAATTTGTCCTGAGTACGCTGATACCCCATATGTGGGGGGGAACCACCGTTTGGGCGCATGGGAGGGTTCGGAAGGGAAGGAGCGCCATTTGGAATGCAGACTTAGATGGAATGGTCTGCAGGCGTCACATTGCGTTTGCAGAGCCCCTAATGTACCTAAACAGTAGAAACCCCCCACAAGTGACACCATTTTGGAAAGTAGACCCCCTAAGGAACTCATCTTGATGTGTTGTGAGAGCTTTGAACCCCCAAGTATTTCACTACAGTTTATAACGCAGAGCCATGCAAATAAAAAATATTTTTTTTTCCACAAAAATTATATTTTAGCCCCCAGTTTTGTATTTTTCCAAGGTTAGCAGGAGAAATTGGACCCTAAATGTTGTTGTCCAATTTGTCCTGAGTACGCTGATACCCGATATGTGGGAGGGAACCACCGTTTGGGCGCATGGGAGGGCTCGGAAGGGAAGGAGCATCATTTGGAATGCAGACTTAGATGGATTGGTCTGCAGGCGTCACATTGCGTTTGCAGAGCCCCTAATGTACCTAAACAGTAGAAACCCCCCACAAGTGACCCCATATTGGAAACTAGACCCCTCAATGAACTTATCTAGATGTGTTGTGAGAACTTTGAACCCCCAAGTGTTTCACTACAGTTTATAACGCAGAGCCGTGAAAATAAAAAATCTTTTTGTTTTCCCACAAAAATTATTTTTTAGCCCCCAGTTTTGTATTTTCCCAAGGGTAACAGGAGAAATTGGTCCACAAAAGTTGTTGTCCAATTTGTCCTGAGTACGCTGATACCCCATATGTTGGGGTAAACCCCTGTTTGGGCACACAGGAGAGCTCGGAAGGGAAGGAGCACTGTTTTACTTTTTCAACGCAGAATTGGCTGGAATTGAGATCGGACACCATGTCGTGTTTGGAGAGCCCCTGATGTGCCGAAACAGTGGAAACCCCCCAATTATAACTGAAACCCTAATCTAAACACACCCCTAACCCTAATTCCAACGGTAACCCTAACCACACCTCTAACCCTGACACACCCCTAACCCTAATCCCAACCCTATTCCCAACTGTAAATGTAATCTAAACCCTAACCCTAACTTTAGCCCCAACCCTAACTGTAGCCCCAACCCTAACCCTAACCCTAGCCCTAACCCTAGCCCTAACCCTAGCCCTAACCCTAGCCCTAACCCTAACCCTAGCCCTAGCCCTAACCCTAGCCCTAACCCTAGCCCTAGCCCTAACCCTAGCCCTAACCATAGCCCTAACCCTAGCCCTAATGGGAAAATGGAAATAAATACATTTTTTTTTATTTTTCCCTAACTAAGGGGGTGATGAAGGGGGGTTTGATTTACTTTTATAGCGAGTTTTTTAGCGGATTTTTATGATTGGCAGCCGTCACACACTGAAAGACCCTTTTTATTGCAAAAAATATTTTTTGCAATACCACATTTTGAGAGCTATAATTTTTCCATATTTTGGTCCACAGAGTCATGTGAGGTCTTGTTTTTTGCGGGACGAGTTGACGTTTTTATTGAAAACATTTTTGGGCACGTGACTTTTTTTATCGCTTTTTATTCCGATTTTTGTGAGGAAGAATGACCAAAAGCCAGCTATTCATGAATTTCTATTGGGGGAGGCGTTTATACCGTTCCGCGTTTGGTAAAATTGATAAATCAGTTTTATTCTTCGGGTCAGTATGATTACAGCGATACCTCATTTATATCATTTTTTTATGGTTTGGTGCTTTTATACGATAAAAACTATTTTACAGAAAAAATAATTATTTTTGCATCGCTTTATTCTCAGGACTATAACTTTTTTATTTTTTTGCTGATGATGCTGTATGGCGGCTCTTATTTTGCAGGACAATATGACGCTTTCAGCGGTACCATGGTTATTTATATCTGTCCTTTTGATCGCGTGTTATTCCACTTTTTGTTCGGCGGTATGATAATAAAGCGTTGTTTTTTGCCTCGTTTTTTTTTTTTTCTTACGGTGTTTACTGAAGGGGTTAACTAGTGGGACAGTTTTATAGGTCGGGTCGTTACGGACGCGGCGATACTAAATATGTGTACTTTTATTGGTTTTTTTTTTATTTAGATGAAGAAATGTATTTATGGGAATAATATTTTTTTTTTTTTCATTATTTTGGAATATTTTTTTTAATTTTTTTTACACATTTGGAAAAATTTTTTTTTAACTTTTTTACTTTGTCCCAGGGGGGGACATCACAGATCAGTGATCTGACAGTTTGCACAGCACTCTGTCAGATTACTGATCTGACATGCAGCGCTGCAGGCTTCACAGTGCCTGCTCTGAGCAGGCTCTGTGAAGCCACCTCCCTCCCTGCAGGACCCGGATCCGCGGCCATCTTGGATCCGGGGCTGGAGGGAGCAGGGAGGGAGGTGAGACCCTCGCAGCAACGCGATCACATCGCGTTGCTCCGGGGGTCTCAGGGAAGCCCGCAGGGAGCCCCCTCCCTGCGCGGTGCTTCCCTGCACCGCCGGCACATCGCGATCATCTTTGATCGCGGTGTGCCAGGGGTTAATGTGCCGGGGGCGGTCCGTGACCGCTCCTGGCACATAGTGCCGGATGTCAGCTGCGATAAGCAGCTGACACCCGGCCGCGCTCCCCCCGTGAGCGCGGCCGATCGGCTATGACGTACTATCCCGTCCAGGGTCAGATAAGCCCAGGGCACCTCGACGGGATAGTACGTCTAAGGTCACAGAGGGGTTAAGGGCTTCAGAGAGACCTCTTCTGAAAATAGCCGCGAGCGCACCTTCATTCCACTGAGTGAGTACAGACCACTTTCTAAATTTCTGGCAATATACCTCTATCTCATCCTGACCCTGACACAGAGCCAGCAAATTCTTCTCTGCCTGATCCACTGAATTAGGCTCATCGTACAGCAATCCGAGCGCCAGGAAAAACGCATCAATATTACTTAATGCAGGATCCCCTGGCGCAAGGGAAAATGCCCAGTCCTGAGCATCGCCACGCAAAAAAGAAATAACAATTCTCACTTGTTGAACTGGATCACCAGAGGAGCGAGGTTTCAAGGCCAGAAACAGTTTGCAATTATTTTTGAAATTCACAAGCTTGGCTCTATCACCATAAAACAAACCAGGAATAGGAATTCTTGGTTCTAACATAGGCTCCTGAACCACCAAATCTTGAATCTTTTGTACATTTATAACGAGATTATCCAATGAAGAGCACAGACCCTGAATATCCATGTCCACACCTGTGTCCTGAACTACCCAAATGTCTAGGGGAAAAAAAAGGCAAAACACAGTGCAAAGAAAAAAAAATGGTCTCAGAACTTCTTTTTTCCCTCTATTGAGAATCATTAGTACTTTTGGCCTCCAGTACTGTTATGAAAGGTAATTCAGTACCACAATGGACATAGAGGTCAGCGCACATACAGTGACCTGGCAATAACCCAAAAAACAAGAACGAGCTCTGAGACGTGGGAACTCTGTTGACCGCAATCCCTAATCCTCTCCAACCACACTAAAGGCAGCCGTGGATTGCACCTAACGCTCCCTATGCAACTCGGCACGGCCTGAGAAACTAGCTAGCCTGAAGATAGAAAATAAGCCTACCTTGCCTCAGAGAAATATCCCCAAAGGAAAAGGCAGCCCCCACATATAATGACTGTGAGTTAAGATGAAAAGACAAACGTAGAGATGAAATAGCTTTAGCAAAGCGAGGCCCAACTTTCTGAACAGAGCGAGGATAGGAAAGGTAACTTTGCGGTCAACACAAAACCCTACAAAAACCACGCAAAGGTGGCAAAAAGACCCTCCGTACCGAACTAACGGCACGGAGGTACACCCTCTGCGTCCCAGAGCTTCCAGCAAGCAGGATAAAACAAATAGACAAGCTGGACAGAAAAAAACAGCAAACAAATAGCAAAGAATAACTTAGCTATGCAGAGCAGCAGGCCACAGGAACGATCCAGGAGGAGACAGGTCCAATACTAGAACATTGACTGGAGGCCAGGATCAAAGCACTAGGTGGAGTTAAATAGAGCAGCACCTAACGACTTCACCATATCACCTGAGGAAGGAAACTCAGAAGCCGCAGTACCACTTTCCTCCACCAACGGAAGCTCACAGAGAGAATCAGCCGAAGTACCACTTGTGACCACAAGAGGGAGCTCTGCCACAGAATTCACAACAGAGGAGGTAGGAGACCCTCTGAACAACGCGATCACATCACGTTGTTCGGAGGGTCTCAGGGAAGCACGCAGGGAGCTCTCTCCCTGCGCGATGCTTCGCTATGCCGCCGAAACACTGCGATCTTGTTTGATCGTAGTGTTTCGGGGGTTAATGTACCAGGAGCAGTCCGTGATCGCTCCTGCCACATAGTACCGGATATCAGTTGTGATAGTCAGCTAACATTCGGCTGCGATTGGTCGCGCTCCACCATGAGCGCCGATGATCGCGTATGACATACTATTCCGTCCATGGGAATTAGGGCCCAGGTCACATGGACGGAATAGTATAGTACGTCTGATGGCAGAAAGGGGTTAAACAGCCATTTGCAATGAATTACTGTTGATATAGCAGGAAGCTATTGCAACTCTTAGGAAGTGGCCAGGGCCGGACTGGTACTAAAATTCAGCCCTGGCATTTGAAGGTACACAGGCCCACTTGTCACATGGTGAATATGTAATATCTTTGTGTACCTGTAGGTCACAAGAAGTGAGGTGTGTGTAACACGACTATGTAACATAGTCAGAGCTGTGCCCAGTATTACATCTCAGTCCTCTTTATTGCTCTTAGGTGCAGGATCGGGCAAAGCTGCTATTTTACACACAGAGCTGGGTCTCATAGATAATGAAGATGATGCTGCACTCTACATAGTGCTGCTGCGGCATCTTCATATAGCTGATGAACAGTGATGCAAAGAGTCATATACCCACTGAGCTAATATTTATCTATTTATTTTACTCACTGATATAGCGCTATTAATTCCACAGCACTGTACAGATGTTATCGTTACTGTCCTTATTGGGGCTCACAATCTACATTACCTATGAGTCATTGGAGTGTGGGAGAAAACCAGAGTACCTGGAAGAAACCCACACAAAAACAGGGAGAACGTACAAACTCCTTGCAGATGTTGTCCTTAGTATTTGAACTCAGGACCCCAGTGCTTAGAACCCCAGTGTTAGCAACAGTGCTAACCACTAAGCCACCAAAAACCTCTACAAAGGCCAAGATCTGTGATACCGCCATACCGTGACCATATACTGGTAGATATCAGCTCTGCAGAACATATAAAAGATCACAGTACAGTTATATACACTGCTCAAAAATATAAAGGGAACACTTAAACAACAGAATATAACTCCAAGTAAGTCAGACTTTTGTGAAATCAAACTGTCCACTTAAGAAGCAACACTGATTGACAATCAATTTCACATGCTGTTGAGAAAGTGGAATAGACAACAGATGGAAATTATTGGCAATTATCAAGACACCCTCAATAAAGGAGTAGTTCTGCATGTGGGGACCACAGACCACTTCTCAGTACCAATGCTTTCTGGCTGATGTTTTGGTCACTTTTGAATGTTGGTCGTGCTTTCACACTCGTGGTAGCATGAGATGGACGCTACAACCCACAGTGGCTCAGGTAGTGCAGCTCATCCAGGATGGCACATCAATACGAGCTGTGGCAAGGTTTGTTGTGTCTGTCAGCGTAGTGTCCAGAGGCTTGAGGCGCTACCAGGAGACAGGCCAGTACACCAGGAGACATGGAGGGGGCCGTAGGAGGGTAACAACCCAGCAGCAGGACCGCTACCTCAGCCTTTGTGCAAGGGGGAACAGGAGGAGCACTGCCAGAGCCCTGCAAAATTACCTCCAGTTGGACACAAATGTGCATGTGTCTGCACAAATGGTTAGAAACCGACTCCATGAGTATGGTCTGAGTGCAAGATGTCCACAGATGAAGGTTGTGCTCACAGCCCAACACCGTGCAGGATGCTTGGCATTTGCCACAGAACACCAGAGTTGGCAAATTTGCCACTGGCGCCCTGTGCTCTTCACAGATGAAAGCAGGTTCACACTGAGCACATGTGACAGACATGACAGAGTCTGAAGACACCATGGAGAGCGATCTCCTGCCTGCAACATCCTGCCGGTTTGGCAGTGGGTCAGTAATGGTGTGGGGTGGCATTTCTTTGCAGGGCCGCACAGCCCTCCATCTGTTAACCAGGGGTAGCCTGACTGCCATTAGGTACCGAGATGAGATCCTCAGACCCCTTGTGAGACCATATGCTAGTGCAGTTGGCCCTGGGTTCCTCCTAATGTAGGACATTGCCAGACCTCATGTGGATGGCAAATGGAGAGCGTGACGGTGGGTGGAGAGCGGGACAGCGAGTGCAGAGAGGGATGGTGAGTGGAGAGCGGGACTGCGAGTGGAGCTCTGGATAGAGAGCGAGGCTGTGGAGGGAGACAGTGGGATGGCCAGTGGCGAGCGGGGCTGCTGAGGGGGAGAGCGGAGCTGTGGAGAGAATGCGGGATGGTGATTGTAGAGTGGGGCTGCAGGAGAGAGTGACGGTGGATGGACAGCTGGGCTGTGGAGGGAGACAGCAGGGCTGCGGAGCTGCTGAGGGAGAAAGCGGGATGGTGGGTGGAGAACAGGGCTTTGGAGGGACAACGTAGGATGGCGAGTGGAGAGCGGGGCTGCAGAGGGAGAGAGCTGGACGGCAGTTGCTTACTATGCCCGGGCAATGCCGGGCTCTTCAGCTAGTGTTATATATTACACTATGTATATAAACATCAGGTCTTATATCGTCACAGATTATCCTGTATATAAGATCAGATGCCTGTGTAGCGCCCCAGGGTTTTGGTCATCACAGTGGTATTGCTTTCCTCCAGGGGAGAGTGATACTATGTTTGGAGGCAAGGAAGGAAAACTGCATCCAGGTATCAGAAACATGCAACACATTCACACTCCAGGCCACCAGGGGGAGCTTCTGCTCCTATTTATTAGGTGACTCACCCACATATTTATAACTGGTAGCCTGTAGAGAAAGTTAGTTGCTGACTGGGCTCAGCTCAGGTAGTTTCAGACATCCATCTGAGGAGAACAGAGGGTCCAGGGAGCTGTGCATGCCCTCAGAGCTGCAGCTCCCAGAAAGAGACATTGGAAGGCAGAATTGTATTGCAGCGAGCGTTAAGGAAGTCAAAGCAAAGGAGAGGATACCAGAAGGGGACCAGCCCCGAACAGGCTGCCTCCTTCTGAGGTGCATAACACCGGTAGCCAGACACCGAGGGAGTAAGGACCTCTACGCCTTATTTCAGAGACCGGCAGGGCAGCTAATTGCAGGTTACCTGTCTGCACCTACACCCAGGAGGCACGGTGACACCCCGCAGAGCCAGGCTATCTAAGAGACTCTATAAACAGGCTCAAGTCACCAGTCATACGGGTTTTGTCCTATCCTATACGGGGGACAGAGAGAAAAACACCACATCTGTGAGATCCTTATGTGAAGCCATAGGCAGTAAGGGACTACACCACTGCAGTGCAAGGGAAGGCTACTGATTTCCACCTGGACAAGGGGACTCTGGACATGCCAACAAACCGGCCGGACTCTGCCTGCCCTGTGATCTGGTGCTCTGGACTGTGGATGCTGAAGTCTTCAGTAAAAGGTAAAGAGACTGCAACCTTGTGTCCTTGTTCTTCTCTGCGCCTTTTACCATACCACCATCTACACACTGGGAAGCCCTGGGGATATACTTCACCTGTGGGAAGGTATACCATCCAGCTGCCATAACATCACCCCAGCGGACCCCCTTAAAGCAGCGTCGGTCACTCTGACCGAATACCACAGGTACATAAACTTTATCCCTTTAAAGACCTTTCCCTTTTATACGGACGTCCCAGGGCCACGGACTGGGTCACCGCCGTGACATCCCCTTTGATCTGACCGGATCCGGTGCGGGGACCCCCTTGATCTGACAGGGCGCTCCACCTGTGCACAGTATAGGATATGTCAGTGATATATTCTCCTGTACACTGTGTGTACTATGTGCACTGTCTATACAGTACTAAGATATATGCACTGACTGATCGCTCCTGGATCGGGCTACAGGACATACATGATATAATATAATATATGCTGGTCTATAAATACAGAATATGATGTCCTGCAGCCAGGCTCAGGAGTGATCATCCTATGATCCTGTATACAGCTGTCTGCCATGAGTTATTGCTGCAGCTTGTTCTTACACACAGATCAGGCCACGCTAGAACTGATGACCCCACTGACAGCGCGACCAGATCTGTGTCAAGCTTCAAGCTGCATAATAAATCTCACCCTGCCTCAGCTCGACTGCAGATACCACAAGGCAAGATCCGACCCTGCCAGCGACCTCCAGACCCGGTCCCCTGCTCTCCTGGCTGACCTCATCACAGAAGCTCCTCTCAACCTGGCGGCTCACAGGTGACGTCCACCATCCTATCATGTGTCTGCAATCCTGGGATGGCCGGCCGGGCCGGCACTTGTACAACTCTATGGCACAGTACAGTGCCGGGAGGCCTAAAACTTCTGCACAGCGCCTGCACTGCGCCCCCTGCTTGTGTACATGATCACGCAGCAGAATTGAAATCAGCAGGGCCAAGGGAGGGGGCGGCACAGAACAGCACAGAGCCACCTTCCCTGGTCCTGCTGGTTTTATCAGTGCAGAGTGGTTCTGTGTGCACAGCAAGCTAATGCTGCCTGACGTGCACGCTGAAGAGGGAGGTGACTGAGCGGCCCATTAGAGGGACCGGCCCTTCTGGCATTTGCCATAAGTGCCCGATGGCCAGTCCAGCCCTGGATCACTCTGTTTGTAATGAATCTACAGTATGTAATATGTTGTGGGTTCTGTTGTCGAGCTCCCTCCTGTGGTCGTGGGTGGTGCTTCGGTGGGTTCGGTCCGTGGGCTCCCTCTGGTGGCTGTGGGTAGGGCTGCTGCTTCTGGGGTTCCTTGCACGGGTGGCGTGGTTTGTCCTTTGGTTGGCTTCTCTGTTTGCCTCCGCTCGGATCGTTGCTCCGTGCCGGCTGTCAATGTTTTAGCATTGGTTCAGTTCGCTCCTGGATCTGTCTGGTGTCCTGTCTTCTCCTGCAGAAGCTAAGTTCCTGATTGTTATTATTGTTCTTGTTTCTTTGTCCAGCTGGTTATCTTGATTTTGTCTTGCTAGCTGGAAGCTCTGGGATGCAGGGTGGCACCCCCGCACCGTGAGTCGGTGCGGAGGACCCTTTTGCACACTCTGCGTGGTCTTTTGTAGGTTTTTGTGCTGACCGCAAAGATTCCTTTCCTATCCTCTGTCTATTTAGTAAGTCGTGCCTCCCTTTGCTGAAACATATCTCATTTCTGCGTTTGTGACTTTGATCTTTACTCACAGTCATTACATGTGGGGGGCTGCCTATTCCTTTGGGGAATTTCTCTGAGGCAAGGTAGGCTTTATTTTCTTCTCTAGGGCTAGCTAGCTCTTAGGCTGTGACGAGGCGCCTAGGGAGTGTCAGGAGCGCTCCACGGCTATTTTTAGTGTGTGCGATAGGATTAGGGCTTGCGGTCAGCAGAGCTCCCACATCCCAGAGCTCGTCCTGTATGAGTTTAACTATCAGGTCGGGTGCTCCTAACCACCAGGTCATAACAGTAATATATGAGTTTCACTTCTTGTAGTGGAGAACTGAAATAATTTAACTATTTGACTATTTATCAGTGACCTGTCAGAAGCACATATAGATGAATACCTAATCAGAGCACCACATGAAGACCCCCCCCCTCCCCGCAGGCTGCCCTGGAGCACAAGCATATAATTAATGCAAAACTGAAAATAAAGATTAAACAACAACCATAAGACGCAGTTAATCAACTTCAGCATCATTTTAATCTGTATAATGGCGCCAACCTGACACTGTCTATAGGTTACTGAGCACAATACTGCTGACAAGACTTCCTTTAAATACCTTGAACATCTTGTGATGTAGCAAATATTGTTTCCGATTGAGAAACTCTGTAAATTCTGGAGGACGTTCTGTAATAAGATCAATACTGAGTTGGACTTTTTCATCAGCTTATCATCCATAGAACAATGGTTAGACTGAATGTGCCAACTAAACTCTTGAACATTATCGTCGATATCTAAGTTTGCCATTAATAATTAATATCAAGAATCATATCTGTTCTTCTGTACTCCAGTAGCTGTTAAATCTGTAGACATGTTGGAGCTTATCTGGTCTGAGATTAAATAAAATCTACAAAGATCATGGAGTAGACATAACTCTTCTGCTAAGAAGAGGAGGATGAATGGGCTGGAGACAACGATTAGTTATCCACCTAAAATATCAAACAAGACCATCTCCGTTAAGTTACATCCCAAATTCATTGGTCCTTGTGAGATATTTGAGGTTGTCAATCTGTTAGCTTTTTGACTAAAACATCCCCTTTACTTCTGGATTCTGGATGTTTTCTATAAATCTTTGCTAAAGACAAACCATTCGCCTGAACACCTTGGTAGTCACCCCTCCTCTACCTTTGTTCTGGTTAGATGCAGCCTTGAGTCTGAAGTAGGAAACACGGATATTACATTCCTGGTAATGTGTTTTTTCATGAGACATGATGGCACCATGAGAGAAGGGATCCGCCCATCAAGGACAGGAAACCTTCAAGATAAAAGGGGCGGCTCCTCTCTCCACATCAGTTGTTTTACAGAGTACGAGAGGAACTCCGCCGGTTAGTGTACACATAAATAATACATCCTATACGGTTCTATTCACCGACACCCGAGGGAGTGTATAATACAAATAATGCTAATAATGCAGCCAACTAATGACGTGATCAAAAGGGTGGGAATATAAGGGTGCCGTCATGTCTCATGAAAAAACACATTACCAGGTATGTAATACCCGTGTTTTTGCATCATACATGACGGCACCACGAGAGAGTTACAGAGATTTGTATTCTCTTTTAGGGAGGGATCACTGCTTGTAACACTCTTCTCCCAAATGTGAGATCAGAGGTAGCAGATAGGTCTAGCCTATAATGTTTAAAAAATGTAGACGGAGAGGAACAAGTGGCCGCCTTACAGATTTGGTCGATGGTAGCATCTGCTTTCTCCGCCCACGACGTCGCCATGGCCCTCGTGGAGTGGGCTTTCAGACCCTGTGGAACAACCCTGCCTGCATCTCCTGACATCTAGGTAATGGAGTCTCTCCTCTTTCTTGTTACTAGGATTGGGACAGAAAGATGGTAGGGTTATATCCTGAGCCATATGGAATCTCGATACCACTTTGGGGAGATATGCCGGATCTAATTTTAATACAACCCTATTGTCCATAATTTGTGTGTAAGGGGGGTTAGCTTACATCGCGTGTAAATCCCCAACTCAAAGGGGCCGATGTAAGTGCCACTAACAAAGCTGTTTTTAATGTTAGTACTTTATCTGAAGTTGTATTTAATGGCTCAAAGGGGCTTTCTGTCAAAGCTGTCAACACTAAATTTAGATCCCATGGTGGAGGAGTAGGGGATGGAACAGAGTAAGCTCTACTACAGGCTCGGATAAACCTCATCACCCATCTATTGCTTGCCAGGTCACAGTTGAATAAGGCTGCTAAAGCTGAAATGGGTACTTTGAGGGTACTAACAGCTAATCCCAGATCTAAGCCCTTTTGCAGGAACTCCAGTATTGTCACTATCGGGACCTCTCCTTCCCGTATTGGCCCTAAGCTGGACAGGAATTTCTTCCATATTCTCCCATAGATCTTGGTCATTACTGGTTTTCTGCTACTGAGCAGGGTGGATATTAAACCAGCTGAGAACCCTTCTTTCTCTACCAACGACCGTTCAAATGCCAGGCTGTCAAATGTAGTCCGGAATTGAAGGGACCCTGTGTTAGAAGGTCCTGGTCTTCCGGGAGTACCCACGGGTCCGTCACTGACATCACTCTCAGCCAGTAAAACCATGGTCTTTTCGGCCAGAAGGGAGCTATTACAATCACTCTGGCCTTGTCCTCCCTGATCTTCTTCAGAACTGCTGGAATTAGACATCGGTGGGAAGACATACATGAGTCCTGACGTCCATTCTATTCTGAAGGCGTCTACTGCCAACGGCCTGTCCGCTGGGTTCAGGGAGCAGAACTTTTGAACTTTTTTGTTGACTTTTGAGGCAAAGAGGTCTACACTGGGTCTTCCCCAGATGTGCACTATCCGTTGAAAAATGGACTTAAGTGGCTCCTGCTTAGAAAGTCTGCCTTTATGTTGTCCACACCTCAAATATGCAGGGCCGATAATGAGAGTCATGAGTCTCTTGGTTACGTGCATTAGTGACCGAGAACGGGTGCCCCCCTGGTGGTTCACGTATGCGACCGCTGTTCGGTTGTCTGATAGGACTCTCACATAATGCCCTGTCAAGTGTGGAAGTAACCTCCTTAGCGCTCTTTCGATTGCCAGGAGTTGCCACTCGTTTGAGGATAGATTTTTCTCTTCTTGAGCCCAGAGGTCTTGGACTCATAGTGTGTCTGAATGAGCTCCACATCCCCATGGACTGGCATCCGTTGTGATCACTTTGGAGGCTGTGTATGTCCAGGGAACTCCTCTTGGAGATGACTCTATCTGTAACCACCATCTGAGTGAATGGAGTACAGAGAGCGGGAGAATGAGCTTCTGCTCTAGCTGCCCCTGAAGTTCCAGGTCATTCTGCAGCACACACCATTGTAGTTCTCTTGCATGGAACTGGGCCCATTTTACTGCTGGTATGCAGGAGGTTAGGGACCCCAACACCGACATGGCTTTTCTTAAAGTCATCTCTGGGTTTTTTTAATGTTGTCAATCATTTGTTTGATTTTTCCCTCTTTTTCCTCTGGGAGGCGCCACTCCTGCGCCACGGAGTCTACCATTATCCCTAGGAAATTCTGGACCATTGCTGGCTCTAGTTTGGATTTCTTGAGGTTCAGTTGCCATCCTAGTGTCTGTAGAGTGTACATCACTATTCTGACCTGCTCCTGACAGTGAGAAAAGTTTTTCCCCACTATCAGGAAGTCGTCTAAGTACGGTATTATCAGTGTGTCTTTTTCTCTGAGATGTGCTGTGACCTCTGCAATCAGTTTTTGTAAATACCCGTGGGGCTGTTGCTATCCCAAAGGGCAGAGCCCGGTATTGAAAGTGACGGAACTGGGACCCCATCTGAACTGCCACTCTGGGGAACTGACGATCTTGTTGTCTGATTGGGACGTGGTAATAAGCGTCCTTTAGGTCTAGGACCTCCATGTAACATCGAGGATATAGGAGCTTCACTGCTGATTTTATCGTTTCCATTTTGAAGGATGGAATTATTAGGTATTTGTTGAGGCCTTTTAAATTTATTATTCTCCTCCAAGAATTGTCCGGTAAATAATAAAATCCTTCCATCTTTTCCTCTTTTGGAACTTCTTCCAAGACGTGCTTGTCTAGGAGTGATGTTACTTCCCCTTCCAGACTGTCTTGTTTGTCTTGGGAGGACTGTACCATGGTCTGCATATATCTTCTTGGAGGCCAGTGGTGGAATTTTAATTTTAGGCCTGATCCTATGATCTGTCGGATCCATGTTCTGGAGGAGATCCTCTCCCAGGCTGGAAGGAAGTGAGAGAGCCTCCCTCCCACCTGAGAAGGACCGTCACTGGGAGGGTTTTTTGGTGTCTCTGGGGGGACTTGCCAAAATAGAAACCTTTTCCTTCCCTGGATCGCTAGTCCAAGTTGCTCCTGTCTCGGTCTCTAAACTGCGGCCTTCGGAATTTTCGGCCTCTCTGAAAGGAGCGCCGAAAGGGCTGAAATGGCTGCTTTGGAAAATTTTTCTTTTTGTCACCGGCTTTTTCTAACACTTCGTCTAATGCCGGTCCAAACAGGAAGTTCCTCTCACATGGCAAAAAGCAAAGTTTCATCTTTGCCTGAGTGTCTCCTGGCCAGCATTTAAGCCATACCGCACGGCGTCCTGTGTTGGCTAAAGCTGCTGACTTTGCTGCCAGTCTAGCCAAGTCTGCTGACACCTCGGCTAGAAATACTGCCGCTGCTCTCATGGCCGGTATTGCCTCTAGAATAGTCTCTCTGGGAACTTTTGGTTCTACCTGATCTTCCAGGTTATCTATCCAGATTTTAAGGGATCTGGCTACACAAGTGGCCGCGATAGCTGGCCTTAGTGCTCCTGCCGAGGCTTCCCATGCTGTCTTCAGGGAACTGTCCACCTTCCTATCCAGAGGTTCTTTTAGAGAACCTACATCCTCGAATGGCAGGGAGAATTTTCTGGCAACTTTTGAAATTGCCACATCAATTTTTGGGGCTCTATCCCAAGATGAGGACGCCTCCTCTTCAAAAGGATATCTTCTCTTTAGAGAGTTGACTATTTGGGACTTTTTCTCCGGTTTTTGCCTTTCCCTTTTAATCAGTTCTTGTAGCTGTTCATTAATAGGGAATGACCTCCGTTTTTTCTTTTGCAGACCACTGAACATAAGTTCTTGGGCTGTCTTTTTTGCCTTCTTGTCTACCAGCCCCATGGTAGAGCGAACAGCTTTTATAAGCTTATCCGTAGTCTCCGCTGGAAATGCATCTTCCTCCTCTGAGCTACTATCTGAGCAGCAGGCTGTATCCGAGTCCTCCTCTGACTCCGAGGAATCCCTTTGGGATGCTACTGAGGGGCTGGATCTGTCCCTAGATCTGGCATCTGTGTCGGCTGTCTGTAACGCTTTTACAGACCTAGAGACCTCGGACTGGATCAGAGATCTTAGGTTCTCCGCCACTGTCTTGTTGATACACTCCTTACACAGTCTTTTACCCCAAGATGTTTTTAAAGGCTTTTTACACAAGGGACATTCCTTTTTTTAGCTTTTGTCTTATATTTATTGGGGACCTCCTATACTCCACCCTCCAATGTATGTAAGAAAAGAGGGGAGAGACGGAGATAAGGGAAAAGAACAGACATTAGCGTGCTGGACTTTCTCGCAGTTCACTCACCACTCGGACGCTTTCAAAGTACAGGTACCGGATCGGGGGATTGATTGGTTTTCTCCGTGTCTCCCAATGAGACTAGGGACCCCTCCCTGGTATGCCGATCCGTCTGTACACTGTCCGAGCGGCTTCTGCTGCTGCCATGGCGGATCTGGCTCTTTTCACTTGAGCGAGACCTCCTCTCCTGCACCTCTTGCTCTGGCATTAAATGTTCTTGTGAAAAGCTCTTCATCTTACACTCCACCACGTAACAAGAGTAGTCACCTTCAACCTGGCCTGCTTTAGTGACACAGGGCAGCACTTCTGGTTCGTTTAAATAGATTCACTTCCTTTTTTTTTAATGGATCACCTGGTTGATCCTGCCATTACTGGTCGCTTCAGTAGTCAGGTGCATGTGCATACCTGTCATGATTTGATTACCTGGCTGATCGTGTCTGCACCACTTTCGGTGCTCATAGATGTAATCAATCACCTGGTTGATCCTGCATCTGCCGGCCACTTGCGCTGTATAATTATGCCAGAGCGTGCACCCGGCAACCACTTCCGGTGCGCGCTATTAGATCCACCATTCACCTAGTTGATCCTGCCTCTGCCCGAACCTGCTGTCGGGTCTTGAGCGCGCACCCAGCCCTTACTTCCGGTGCGCGCGCCTTCAGCACTTCCAGGCGTGCACCCGGCCTTCATTTCCAGTGAACGCCACAGTTTTCGGCCCTCTGGCCCTTCTGCCTGCACCAAACATTCCGAGTGCTGCTGCCGGGTATTGTGCGCACGCGCGTACCATACCATTTCCTGAAACATGGCGCCGGCTGGGCAGAAAGCTCACAGTGCCCGGGAATGTCCATGACACAGTCCGGAACTCAGGGAGACAGCGTAGCACTCACCCCCAGTGTCTTTTCCACAGTGCTGCCAGACATCGCTCCATACCCCTCTGCTGCCTCAGGTACCAATCAGGGAGGGAGAAGGGGGGAGACCTGCTCTTAATGCTCGACAGGGAGGGCCCCAAAACCTCCGAGACTTACTCAGCCCGGGCACCGATGTGCCTTACGGGCTGCATGGCCACCTCAGGTCAACAGGGGGGGCACCATAAAAAGTGACCCCCGTGGACAGCAGAATTTTAAATCAACAGGGGGGAACGCCACCTGCGGCCCCCATGGATAATCTTCACCCGGGCAATGCCTCACGGGTTGTGCCCATGCTTCGCTCAGGGGGGGTATGGATATACATGGCCCCCGAGGCGACTACCGGTACCTGGTAACGGGTGCAGCAGACCAGCGCCCAGGCATCCTCTTCTGTCTTAATCAGAAGTCTTCATCTTGAGGGTTCCCCATCAAAAACAGGAAACCAACTGATGTGGAGAGAGGAGCTGCCCCTTTTATCTTGAAGGTTTCCTGTCCTTGATGGGCGGCTCCCCTCTCTCGTGGTGCCGTCATGTATGATGGAAAAAATCCTTGCTTCCTGGTTAGTAAGGTGGTCAGTGAAATACCCTGTACATTGAAAAGGCTTTGGTCCAGAGGAAAGATTGAGAGTGTTTGCCAGTGTTCCCCAACTCCGGTCCTCAAGAGCCACCAACAGGTCATGTTTTCAGGATTTCCTTAGTATGGCAGAGGTGATGCAATTATTGCCTGTGAAGGTCATGCAATTATCACCTGTGCAATACTAAGGAAATTCTTAAATCATGACCTGTTGGTGGCTCTTGAGGACCGGACTTCGGGAACACTGGTGTTGGCTAACAACATTAATGCCGACAATCTCATTAGGAGGTTCCATCAGTCTTTACCTGGCAAGCCTTGTCTTAAGGGTCCAGAAGCCCATTGTAAAAGGGAAAGGGTTTCTGTGACAACCATACCAGTGTCTGCCTCCTCTGTGTCCACTTCGGTTGGAGGATGGCAACACAATAGCCCTGTTTTACTTCTGCAACTTGTTGTTACTCCCAGCCTGGAAGCATGGGCATTAATTCCTAGATTGTTATTGTTTCTCCCAGCTGTCAACTCTAGCAGTGCTGCTCTCTAAATGTCTGAAAGTCATATTCATTACTAGTTATAGTGAATTTCCCTATATTTACCTTGTTCTGATAGTAGCCTGTTTTCTGATGAATATCCTGCCTTATTATTCTGCCTCTCACTTTGACTTCCTAGTATCGATCATGCTTTCAGCTTGCACCCTAGACCAGCAGCTGACTCTGTGGCTCCAAACCAAAGGCCCCTGTGTAAGTCCAGATCGCTGTTCAAGTGTTAAAGGGTGAAACCTAAGGCAAACCCTGAGATCTAGTAAACAGAGTGGGCTGTACTAATCCTAAAATAATAATTTGTAGTTATATAGCACTAACACATTCAACATTACATTACAATTAAGCGGGGACATGTACAGACAATAGAAACAATACATTAACACATTTCAACAGTTACAGGAGGAATGATGGTCCTGCTTGTAACCTTGCAATCTATAAGATTGTATTGTATCTATAATCCTGTCCATGGAAGCCCTAATAACAGCAGCCGGGTGCCAGAAGCAGTATCACTATAACAATTCAATTTTTTTATCCTCAGATATTCAAGTGACATTTCACTTTTATTTTACTGATCAGTGGAGGTCACATTGGTAGGACCTCTTCTGTTTACCACTGATGAGATTCCTTTACATGTATTCCAATTATTCTATTTTTTACCTTTACAAGTGAGAAAGATCTGATCCAGGATCAGACCAGCTGTTAATTCCGAGGAATGCGGCAAATATGTGAGAACAGTAATTTCAATAGTAGATGAGCCTTTTGTTTTAAACAACTCCTTCTTAAATACTCTGTTAATGTAATGGAAGCAATACATGGGATTTACCCCATTTCATTGGTTACCTTGTACACTTAAGCTCTTGTCATGCTATTCAAGTGAAGTTCTAATAATAGATGATTAGAGAGTACAAGCTGCAGCAGTTTACAAAGGAATGAGTGGCCCATACTAACGCTACAATTTAGATCTCTCAGGTTCTGATTGATACCAAACACTCCTAACCATAATGTAAAGGAAGAGAAGGCTCAACATCCGCAACCTAATCAAATCTGTCCTCATAAAACAAGCCAGCCACTGTCCTTCTCCCACCTGCACTCCCTTTCTCTGCTTCTCCTCACTGCTGGTGACATATGTCCCAACTCTGGATCCCCACAGCTCATACCTCCCATTACTACCCCCTCCTACCACTCCCTATCTGATATGAACTACTGCAATCTTTTCAACATAAAACCTGTGCCACTTACTCCCTCTCTTTGGAGCACTCTGGAATGCCCCCTCAATCTGCAATAAGCTTCATGTGATTCATGACCTTTTTCTCTCACACAAGCTTGCCTTCGGCCTCATAGAAACATGGCTAACACCCTCTGACACAGACTCCTCTGCTGTGCTGTTACAGCGGCCTCCACTTCACCCACACTCCTCGCCCCGGCAACAGATAAGGTGGAGTGGGTCTTTTCCTTTCTTCTAACTGCACCTTTAACCCAATCCCACCTCTACCCTCCCTTATCCTCCCCTCTTTTGAAGTCCACTCTGTTCCCATCTACTCTCCCTCCAACCTCCAAGTGGCCCTCGTATACTGACCTCCAGGCCCGACCACTGCCTTTATTGACCATCATCATGGATGACTTCAACATCCCCACTGATACCCTTCAGTCAACAGCCTCCAAACTTTTGTCCCTTACTTCATCTTTTGGACTTACTCAGTGGTCCTCCGCAGCCACGCACACAGACGGACATACATTAGACCTGGTCTTCACCCGTCTCTGCTCTCTATCTAACTTCACCACCTCCCCTCTCTATCCGACCACCATCTGCTCACTTTCTCATCCCTGTCCTCCTCACCGGTCACCCATGTCCAGCAACATGCACACCCCCGCAGAAACCTCGCACATCTAGACACCCACACACCCTCTGACTCTATCCTACCACTGGCATCCATATCCTCACTTCCCGACACAGACAGTGCCACTGCTTTCTACAATGCCACTCTCGCATCAGCTATTGACACGGTTGCCCCTCTCGTTTATGGCAGAGTGCAACGTATCAATAGACAACCCTGGCACAATAACACCACTTAAAAGCTCCAGCAAGTGTCCAGGGTTGCAGGGCGGCGTTGGAATATACCACATTCACAAGACAACGTCATTGCATTCAAACAGGCAACACTCGCTTTCAAATCTGCTCTCACCTCTGCTAAACAGGCCTACTTCACAACACTTGTATCTTTCTTATCCTACATCCCTAAACAGTTATTCAAAACCTTTAACTCACTCCTCCACCCCCCACTGCCCCTCCAACCTCCCTCCTCTCTGCTGAGGACTTTGCCACACACTTTAAAAATAAGATCGACCAAATAAGGCAATTCTTCATTGTCCAACCGCCACAATCCCTTTGTATACAGACCAATGCCCAAACCTCAATACCTCCCTATCCAACATCACTGAAAGGAAGCTTAATTATCTCCTCTCCAAATCGCACCTCACCACCTGTGCGCTTGATCCCATCCCATCACACCTCCTCCCCAACCTCACCACCACTCTTATCCCATCCCTAGCACACCTCTTCAACCTATCACTAACTTCTGGCACCTTCCCTTCTGCTTTCAAACATGCCACAATCACGCCTATCCTTAAGAAGCCAACCCTCGATCCAACTATGTCCAGCTATCTCCCAATATCACTGCTCCCATTCGCTTCCAAAATCTTGGAGCAGCACGTCCATGCTTAACTTTACTCCCACTTCTCATCTAACTTGCTCTTTGACAATCTACAATCTGTTTTCCGCCCATCACTCAACTGAGATAGCCCTGACCAAAATTACTAACGACCTACTTACAGCCAAAGCTAACGGAAAACACTCTGTACTCCTCCTTCTAGACCTGTCTTTTGATTTCGACACAGTTGACCACTGCCCCCTACTACAGATCCTCTCCTCCTTTGGCATCAAAGACCTCGCTCAATCCTGGATCTCCTCATATCTTTCTAACCGCACATTCAGTGTCTCCCACTACCTCCTCATCCCACCCTCTCTCTGTTGGAGCCCCCCAAGGCTCTGTTCTAGGACTCTTACTCTTCTCAATCTATACACTTAGCCTGGGACAACTCAAAGTCTCATGGATTCCAGTACCACTTTTATGCTGATGACACTCAGATCTACCTCTCTGGCCCAGACGTCACCTCTCTGCTGTCCAGAATCCCAGAGTGTCTATCAGCCATATCCTCCTTCTCCTCTTGCTTCCTCAAACTCAATGTGGACAAATCTGAACTCATCATCTTTCCTCCATCCCATAGATCTTCCTTACCTATCTATAGCAATTACCGACATCACGCTCTCCCCCGTACCAGAAGACTCCTGCCTCGGAGTAACCGTTGACTCTGCCCTGTCCTTCAAACCGCACATCCAAGCTCTTTCCACCTCCTGTTGCCTCCAGCTCAAAAATATCTCCAGAATCCGTCCTTTCCTCAACCCTCAATCTACTAAAATTCTTGTGCATGCCCTCATCATCTCTCGCCTCAACTACTGCAACATCCTTTTCTGTGGCCTCCCTGCTAACACTCTTGCACCTCTCCAGTCCATTCTTAAATCTGCTCCCCGACTAATTCATCTCTTTCCTCACTACTCCTCCTCTTCCTCCCTCTGAAAATCTCTCAGCGTATCCAGTTCAAATTACTAATACTGACCTATATCCAAGAAGTATAATTTCTCCTTGCGGAGATCGACATGCTAAGCATGCCGAGATGAGGAGACTTAAAGTCGCAATGCTCCTCTGGGTAATATGCTAATTATGCAAATTGTCTCTTCAGAGAGGAAGAAAGCTAGAACTCTAGTGCCACCTATTGGAAGCAGATGACTGCTACTTCTCCCATCTCCCTCATACACATGATGCAGCATTCATGCGTTCTATATGAGGTGAAGAAAGCTGTTGTAGATACCTGGTGACGGCTCATCTAGTGAGAGAACAAAAACTGCTAGATCCTTCTCTCCTCGGATATCATCTGTTGAGAATGGGAAGGCTCTTTATGACTTTCTTGATAATGGCCTTGAGCTCCACGCACTTCATACAAACATTCATAAAAGAAGCTTTTGATACATGATGAATTGCAGCGACGATGCAGCCTGTGTACACAATAAGTCATTGTACTGCAGTTTCCTTTTTACACAATGTCAGAAACAATTCAGCATCAGATACATGGGAAAGAATATTCTGTAAACACATCTGCAATCCATTCACTTTAATAAAAGAATAAATATACAATGAACAGTCATCCAAACTTTCATTAAAAGGGGATTTGTCGACAGGTTTTTGCTATGCAATCTGATGACAGCAGGAGATTGAAGTTGAAACACAGAATTCAGGGATGCGTCACTTGTCATAGTGCGAACTGTAGTTTACTAACTGTGAAGGATTTATCATTAAAAGATTAACCCCTTTACCCCCAAGGCTGGTTTGCACGTTATGGACCGGGCCAATTTTTACAATTCTGACCACTGTCCCTTTATAAGGTTATAACTCTGGAACGCTTCAACGGATCCCAGTGATTCTGACACTGTTTTCTTGTGACATATTGTACTTCATGATAGTGGTAAAATTTCTTTGATATTATCTGCATTTATTTGTGAAAAAAATGGAAATTTGGCAAAAATTTTGAAAATGTCGCAATTTTCCAACTTTAAATTTTTATGCAATTAAATCACAGAGATATGTCACACAAAATACTTAATAAGTAACATTTCCCACACGTCTACATTACATCAGCACAATTTTGGAACCAAATTTTTTTTGTTAGGGAGTTATAAGGGTTAAAAGTTGACCAGCAATTTCTAATTTTTCAAACACCATTTTATTTTAGGGACCACATCTCATTTGAAGTCATTTTGAGGGGTCCATATGATAGAAAATACCCAAGTGTGACACCATTCTAAAAACTGCACCCCTCAAGGTGCTCAAAACCACATTCAAGAAGTTTATTAACCCTTCAGGTGTTTCACAGGAATTTTTGGAATGTTTAAATAAAAATTAACATTTAACTTTTTTTCACAAAAAATTTACTTCAGCTCCAATTTGTTTTATTTTCCCAATGGTAAGAAAAGAAATAGGACCACAAAAGTTGTTGTACAATTTGTCCTGAGTACGCGGATACCCCATATGTGGGAGTAAACCACTGTTTGGGCGCATGGGAGAGCTCGGAAGGGAAGGAGCGCCGTTTGACTTTTCAATGCAAAATTGACTGGAATTGAGATGGGACGCCATGTTGCGTTTGGAGAGCCACTCACGTGCCTAAACATTGAAACCCCCCACAAGTGACACCATTTTGGAAAGTAGACCCCCTAAGGAACTTATCTAGAGGTGTGGTGAGCACTTTGACCCACCAAGTGCTTCACAGAAGTTTATAATGCAGAGCCGTAAAAAAAAAAAATTTCCCACAAAAATTATTTTTTAGCCCCCAGTTTTGTATTTTCCCGAGGGTGACAGGAGAAATTGGTCCCTAAAAGTTGTAGTCCAATTTGTCCTGAGTGCGCTGATACCCCAAATGTGGGGGGAAACCACCGTTTGGGCACATGGGAGGGCTCAGAAGGGAAGGAGCGCCATTTGGAATGCAGACTTAGATGGAATGGTCTGCAGGCGTCACATTGCGTTTGCAGAGCCCCTAATGTACCTAAACAGTAGAAACCCCCCACAAGTGACCCCATATTGGAAACTAGACCCCCAAGGAACTTATCTAGATGTGTGGTGAGCACTTTGAACCCCCAAGTGTTTCACTACAGTTTATAACGCAAAGCCGTGAAAATAAAAAATCCCTTTTTTCCCCACAAAAATTATTTTTTAGCCCCCAGTTTTGTATTTTTCCAAGGATAACAGGAGAAATTGGACCCCAAAAGTTGTTGTCCAATTTGTTCTGAGTACGCTGATACCCCATATGTTGGGGTAAACTCCTGTTTGGGCACACGGGAGAGCTCGGAAGGGAAGGAGCACCGTTTTACTTTTTCAACGCAGAATTGGCTGGAATTGAGATCGGATGCCATGTCGCGTTTGGAGAGCCCCTGATGTGCCTAAACAGTGGAAACCCCCCAATTATAACTGAAACCCTAATCCAAACACATCCCTAACCCTAATCCCAATGGTAACCCTAACCACACCTCTAACCCAGACACACCCCTAACCCTAATCCCAACCCTATTCCCAACCGTAAATGTAATCCTAGCCCTAACCCTAGCCCTAACCCTAATGGGAAAATAAAAAATACATTTTTTAAAACTTTTTAATTTTTGCCTAACTTAGGGGGTAATGAAGGGGGGTTTGATTTAATTTTATAGCAGGTTTTTTAGCGGATTTTTATGATTGGCAGCCATCACACACTGAAAGACGCTTTTTATTGCAAAAAATATTTTTTGCGTTACCACATTTTGAGAGCTATAATTTTTCCATATTTGAGTCCACAGAGTCATGTGAGGTCTTGTTTTTGCGAGACGAGTTGACGTTTTTATTGGTAACATTTTCGGGCACGTGACATTTTTTGATCGCTTTTTATTCCAATTTTTGTGAGGCAGAAAGACCAAAAAACAGCTATTCATGAATTTATTTTGGGGGAGACGTTTATACCGTTCCGCGTTTGGTAAAATTGATAAAGCAGTTTTATTCTTCGGGTCAGTACGATTACAGCAATACCTCATTTATATAATTTTTTTATGTTTTGGCGCTTTTATACGATAACTATTTTATAGAAAAAATAATTATTTTTGCATCGCTTTATTCTGAGGACTATCACTTTTTTTTTTGCGGGACAATATGACGCTTTCAGCGGTACCATGGTTATTTATATCTGTCTTTTTGATCGCGTGTTATTCCACTTTTTGTTCGGCGGTATGATAATAAAGCGTTGTTTTTTGCCTCGATTTTTTTTTTCTTACGGTGTTTACTGAAGGGGTTAACCAGTGGGACAGTTTTATAGGTTGGGTCGTTACGGACCTGGCGATACTAAATATGTGTACTTTTATTGTTTGTTTTTTTATTTAGATAAAGAAATGTATTTATGGGAATAATATTTTTTTTTCTTTATTTAGGAATTTTTTTTTTTTAATTTTTTTTTTACACATGTGGAAATTTTTTTTGTGCTTTTTTACTTTGTCCGGGGGGGGGACATCACAGATCGCTGATCTGACAGTTTTCACAGCATTGTGTCAGATCACCGATCTGTCTGAGAGCACTGCTCTGAGCAGGCACTTGGTAAGTCACCTCCCTCCCTGCAGGACCCGGATATCGCAGCCATCTTGCATCTGGACCTGCTACAGGGAGGGAGGTAAGGAGACCCTCACAGCAACGCGATCACATTGCATTGCTGCGGGGGTTTCAGGGAAGCCCGCAGGGAGCCCCCTCCCTGCGCGATGCTTCCCTATACCACTGGCACACCGCGATCATGTTTGATCGTGGTGTGCCGGGGGTTAATATGCCGGGGGTGGTCCGTGACAGCTCCTGGCACATGGCGCTGGATGTCAGCTGCGATAGGCAGCTGACACCCGGCCGCGATCGGCCGCGCTCCCCCGTGAGCGCGGCCGATCGCCCTGGACGTACTATTCCGTCCGTGGGAATTTAGGCCCACCCCACATGGACGGAATAGTACGTCCAATGATAGAAAGGGGTTAACATAGTCCGGCAATATCCCTTCCTCCGATAAGCAGCTTGCTGTCTATGGACCTTGTACATAGAGAGCCTGGTGTGGGCAGGGTCAGCTTTCTCAACCCTGCTTCATTATACGCCTAAAAGGTCGGAGTCAGAACGGGTGCACCAGTAATCTAAGTGACACATCGCTGGGTTTAGTGCGTCTGTGTCTACATCATGCTGTTCTCAGATGAGGTAGCAAAAAACTGCTGATAGATTCCCATTAAGACTTTCTTGCCTAAAAATCATATTCAAGGTTCTTTTTCCATACTGCATTTTGCTGAAAAAAACATTCTTTCTTCCATCTGCAAAGACTTAGCCCCTTTCCAACAAAAAACATGAAGGAATAAAGATAGTAGATTACAGACAATGAATCATCTGCCATAAATTACGGTAATTGTATTATAGCTTAGTTTAAAAATTGACACTCCTCTCACCCTCTATGCAGGGCATGAGCTGGAAGGACCCCTGATACTTCAGTCTCACGATCGGTGGAGCCCAAAAGGAAGGTTCTCAGAGCATTAATGACGCCATGACTTGGGAGTGCAGAATCACTGTGACCACTTTGTGCTAGCAGAGATCAGCGCTGGGCATAATAGGCAGGTAATTAGTAACTACCTGCCTGTTAGCTGTTAGGCCAGTAGTAGAAAATTAAATCCAGGATAAACCCTTTTAACCTATGGACTATTGTAAATAATTTGTGTGAAAGAGGCTTTAATCTCATGTATTAATCTGTATTAATCAGACCTTCAAAATAAAATATAAAGAGTAGCTGTTTGTTTATTGGAGAATATCAGTATATTGAGAAACATTGCGCTAGTCATGAAGTGCGCAATGTTCTCTTAGTCATAACTTATCCTGTTGACAAAAGCTGCTACCTTCCCATGAATGGCCTTGCCAATAAAGAACATTCAAACAACCTGCTGTGATCCCTGTTTGAATTACAGGGTTTAGTTTTTCAAGATCATACTGTAATTAATATGGAAAAACACCTTATAAAACATAACTTTTTCTTAAATAATACAATAACATCTAATAATCAACCCACAAAGGCCCCCCCCCCTCAAAAAAAATTTTTTTTTCGGGACGGGCCACAAAATGATAAGTTCAAAAGCATAGAATTTATATAAAAAATGGATAAAAACCTAACCAATATACAAAGTCAAAGCAAATATAAAGGTACCTCCGATCTAAAAACAGATCTCATGTAAAGTTCACTGAAGCCTATGTGTTGACGCCTATATAATGAGTGTGCCACGAGTGGCTTTATACCATATATATCAACATAAAGGTCGTGTATACTATGATGAAAAAAAAAAAACCCATATAGAAAAGTGCTTAAGTGCATAAAGTAAACAACTTCCCATACAAGTCAAATATGGCCCAATATTGAATGGCTAGAAGCAATGGTTCAAAGGGTGTTACCCTAATATTGGTGAATATTATCCTGGTAAAAGACCTAAGGAAAAACGCCAGAAACCAAAGTGCCTACAGAAATTGTGGGTTCATTTACAAATCATGGAAAGAACATCAGAACATATTTACCACAGTGGGATAGCACGAGACCTGTGTAAACCCCTACGTGCGTTTCGATGAATTCTTCTTCCGGGGGCGTGTGTCCTGTTGACAAAAGCTGCTACCTTCCCATGAATGGCCTTGCCAATAAAGAACATTCATATAATCGGCTGTGATGCCTGTTTGAATTACAGGGTTTAGTTTTTCAAGATCATACTGTAATTAATATGGAAAAACACTTTATAAAACATAACTTTTTCTTAAATAATACAATAACATCTAATAAGGCAATTGACCACCAGTAATTTGGGTTTTAACACAGATCATGAATATTAAATAGAAAATGTGCCTAAAGTCACACATGCAAGGCACGCCAAATTCAGTAGGATCTAATGAGACTATTGACCACCGACCAAATTGGATTCAGCACGTATTGTCAAAAATACTTTATGACTTAAATAACAAATGGAAAAAAACACACCAAAATGAAGAAAGTGACAGTTCATAAACATTTTTTAGATCTCACCTATTTGAGCCAAGGAGCATCCAGCTGTGGAACTCCAAGAACGGATGCATCCAATCTTCCTAATTACCTACCCTGTTGTGCCATGTATTTGCTTCCGCCCTATCAAGGAGAGTACCCAAATCAGCTCTGCAGATAACCCCAGAAAAAAATATCCCATCCGACGCATTTCCTTCTCAATAATGGGATGCAGGGTAAGACTGGCCCACTAGAGAACTGTAGGATCCTCTGGTGGGCCCAGGCACTGGCACCTGCTGGCATAGCAAAGCGTGTCAGCGATCATGCATACATCGCTCTCCCGGTTGTCTGACTCTGGGACTAGCAGTGACACAAAGACATCAGGACGGAATAGCCCTCTGTCATATACAAATAGTGATTCACGGTCTACAGCAGGCGAGTGTCAGCTGTGATGCGCTCACTGCTCTCTTCGGTTGTCTGATGCGGCGAGGAGCGGCAAGCAGTACATCACGACTCCTCCCAACGTGTACGTCACTACTCCCCACCCAACATTGGACAAACAGGGAGACCAGTGCTCGCATTACAGCTGACAAGCTTGCCTGCTGCAGACTGCGGCTCACTATTTGTATATTTAAAAGAGCGCTGTTCTGTCCTGATGTCTTTATGTCACTGCTCTTCCCTGCTTTAAAAAAGCAGGGAGAGCGGTGCTGCTGTTGATAAGGCTAAGGCTGCAGCACAGCCAACCAGGTTTAGTCTTATTTGTGTCTTCTTCTCACCGGCTGTACAACAAGCTCAAGTAAAGAGCCATGCTGTGATTTATGAAGAGCGTAGGCCCCTCTGATCCCCCGCACCATCGCAGGCACAATGTAAGGAGAACAGGGAGATAAACTGCTCCCTGGTGGTGCAGAATAAGTCTGATCTATGCACTTGACTATCTGAGACCCAATCTAGAGGCGGAGCTCATCCATAAATGACTGAAATAAATGGATGACAGAACAAATAAAGTAAAAGATATGTATAACTTTTTTATGACAATTTACATAAAAAAGATATACAGTACATATAAATATTAAAATTCAAAGGGCAGCGACACCTTAGTGCCATGTTTGGGCAAAGTCATAATACGCAAGTCTGTGTGGACGCCCAATAATTAGCAAGAGACATACACATGATATAGCTATATAGGGGTAACCTTTGTAGAGGTGGCTAGATGTAGTCATACAATACAAAAATAGAAGAAAACAACCGCACTCAAAATATGGATTGGCGTCATGAATGAGAAAATTTAATAGGAACATCACAGTGACATAATCAAATGTTGAGGTAATGTTTCGACCCTTTCATGGGCCTTTATCAAACCTCACTGTAAAGATACAGAAAAAATATATTAGAAATCACAAGTAACCTAGAGAAAAGCATAGAAAAAAGCAACAGTCTACATATACAGCCTCAGGTACATATCATGATGAGGGAGGGTGCAACCAGAACGCCAAAAGTAGAGGGCGTACAAAAAATTGCAGGGGTAAACTTGGAGACAAACAAAAGATCAACAATGGTATATGGGAAAATACTATATACAATATATACAATATAAAAATATATACAATATGTACACTAGATGTCCTATAAAGTGCAAACAAGGATTTAGGATGGAATGCTGCGAGGCAAGGAGGCAAAGGCAGAGAAAGTGGACCGCGATGCCTTTCTAGTACATGGAGCATGAACAACTAGTGTTTCCCCTGCAATTTGTTGTACTTCCTCTACTTTTGGCGTCCTGGTTGCACCCTCCCTCATCATGATATGCACCTGAGGCTGTATATGCAGGCAGTAGTCACCTGAATTTGGAGGGAACAATCTTCAGCCATGGAGGCGGGGTTTTTGGGTGTTTGATTCACCCTTTCCTTACCCACTGGCTGCAATATTGGATTGAAGTTCATTCTCTGTCCTCCATAGTACATGCCTGCGCAAGGCAAGATTGCCTTGTGCAGGCATGTACTACGGAGGACAGAGAATGAACTTCAATCCAATATTGCAGCCAGCATGCAGCTAGCGGGTAAGGAAAGGGTGAATCAAACACCCAAAAACCCTGCCTCCATGGCTGAAGATTGTTCCCTCCAAATTCAGGTGACAGTGTCCCTTTAAGTAATACACTAGAGAGGAAAAAAATGTAACTTGGTAAAAGCAAAACACAATGTAGAAAAAAAAGCAATTTGGACAACATTACTTACATTACAGGCAGTAGTCCAAGCACACAGCAGGCAGGCACAACATAACAGGAACCACAGCCCCAGGACAGCAGCATCGGGACCAAGACAGCAACACTGGGACCAAGAGAGCAGCACCAGCACCAAGACAGCAGCACCTAATCTACAAGGATTGGAAAAAAAATCTGTACAGAGTGCAAAGACAGACTACTGCCTGCTCTTACAACATGTCCTCCATTTATGGTTCCGAAAGTCGCCATAACACCGATTACGTAATCCCATTTGATTTATTGATTGGCGTGTATTTACTGTCAATACTAGACATGTGTTAAATCATGTTTTTTTTTTTACAGGTACCTGACACTGCAGAAGAGCAGAAGCAGTCAAGTGGAAATTCTGCCCAGGGTCGTTAGCCTCAAGTTGATGAGGAGGAAAGATGGGGTGTAAGTATCCTTTATCAGAGTTTTTATTGAATTTGTTGTAATTTTTACTAACAAATTCTTTTTTTTGTATTTCATCTATAGGTTCCACAATGTGACATAGAAAATGACCTACTGATTCAAGCTGTGCAAAAGCTTTATTTTTCTTCTCCCTTCACAGAAAAGAGAGTAAAAGTTCATTGGCGTTCGATGAAGGATCGCTTCAATAAGGACATGATACAGGAGATTCGGGTTCGTAGTGGTACAACTCGAAAAATCAGAAAATACAAGTATCATAACGAGCTGTTTTTACTGAAGCCAGCGGTTGCTAAGCGACCGCGAGTATCTTTTGTGTCGTCTTTCACCATTATTTAATGTTTTTTTTTGTGATTTTTTTTTATTTCATTTACACACAGAACCTGGAGGAGCACTGTAGAACCTGGATCTTCCTCTGTTGGAGCGGCCCCTCATCGACCAGCCAACGAACCTGCACCATCCCAATCATCCACCAGCGATGAAGCAGCCAGGCAGGCTTCACAGGCTGGGGAACAGGAAGCTGGTCCTTCTGGTTTTCCCCTCTCCTAGCCCTCTGCCACTACTTTACTTGGGTCTACTTGGCAGCGGCAGAGGGCCTGGGAGAGGTCAGTCATGCCCAAGTTTATTCACTTAAGCTTGGTCTTCCAGGCTGGGATGAAGGTGGTTGTGGATAAGATAGAGAGTGGGTTCACTCATGTGAACACACTATTCCAGGAAGTCCACAAACGCCTTGACTGCCTGGAAGGCGACCTTAATAGACCGATGCAGCATTATTTTTCCACTATAGAACAGGACGTGATGGAAAATCTTAGTTCTGATCTCCGGCTGTTTGTGATGAAGGCCTGTCAGGATGCTTATACCGAGGCCATGCAGCGGTCCTGAAATCAGCAGCAGGCACAAAGTTCTTTCCTTACAGGGCAACAAGCTCCAGGATAGCAGCTGTGGCAGAACCCACCTGCACTGACTCGCCAAGGGACTTATATACCACCACTACCACCGCTGGACATTACACTTCCAAGAATCCCAAGCTTCACCATGTAGCCGAGTGCAGAAGACCAGCCACCCACATCCACCACCACGCAGCCTAGTGCAGCAGCCCAGCTGTCTAGTTCCATCATTAAGATCATTAAGATGAGTGCAGCAGCCCACACTTCTCCTCCATCAATGCAGCACCAGGGAAAAAAGCGGAAAAAACAAAGTCCCGGAGGCAAAAACACGGGGAAAAAATATTACACGCACCCCCTCAACACTCACCTCCTAATGTGACTGTGTTCTTTAGTCTGTCCACACCTTAGCTTCATTCTTTATCTTCCAATGTGTCAGTCGGTAGTTGATAATACTTTTTGTGTGACTCAAGTCCCGACTTGAGTATGGTTTTAGGAGGTTGTCACACATTTGAAAGGCCTCATCACCAACAATAACAAATGGCACTGGCGGTCCTTCAGTGTTAGGAAGAGGTTGTGGAGGGGAAAATTAAAATCATTCCCATACAATGGTTTTCCCATGTCAGAGTTTTTGAAAGTCTGAGTCCTTTCCTCGTCCAAATGAGCCGAAGTCAACAAATCGACATTCAGCATCCGCAATTGCCATCAGAACAATGGAAAGTATCTTTTATAATTGAAGAACTCAGATCCACTTCCTGCAGGTTTCAGAATCTGAATATGTTTGCCGTCCACAGCCCCCACACAGGAAAATTACACAATTCATTGAAGTTTGCTGCATTTTGCAGCCACAGTTCAGCTGTGGGTTGGGGGAGGAAGACGACACGCAGAACATCACACAATGCACGTCAGGTGTCTCCAACAATCCCAGAAAGGGTGGACAGTCCAATTCGAAACTGAAAATGTAGAGATCTTAAGGTCTCTCCAGTAGCCAGGAATTTGTGGAACAGACAAAAGAAACAAATAAATCAGTACATGGTTTTTCTAACAATAGTAACGACAGGTGTTTGTTGTTCAAAATTACGTACCTTATGGTCACCAACAGACGTTCTTCAGCAGGAATTGCTCTACGTAGTTAGGTGTCCTGCCTGCTGATGTATTCTTGGACACGTTGCAGCAAATCATCAAAGCTCTGTAGCAACATCCTGGTGTAGTCCAAAAACTTCGCCGGGTTTTCACGAAGCTCTGTGTACAATGAGTTGTAGGCTTCACGGCTCTGTCGGAGTTCAACAATGGGGTGTTGCCAAAAGCGACATCGATGTCTTCTCCATCTTTCTCTTTTCCTTTCTTCTTCGCAAGCCACAACGAAAGCAAAGGCCAATTTCAAAGATAAATCCAGATTATATTGAAGCTCTCCACGCTGTCCATCTTGCAGCAGCATCGAAAAAAGCGAATTTCTGCTGTGCAGTGTCTCTATATATAGAAAACCCATAAGCCACGCCCATTGGGAAATACCATACGCATGCGCATAAACAACGCAAACACATGCAAAAAGCATACAAACGCAGCTTTTTTTACGTAATACGTAAAAGCATGCGGATAAAAAACACTGCGTACACATGCATTTGCATGCATTTGCGCATGCAGACGATATGCTGTGGACACATACGCAAATGTTAACTTAGCCTTACGGATTCCCGAGCCCTCCATATCACCACTGACTGAGCCCTCTCCCTGTATCACCCCGACTGACTGAGCCCCCTCTCCCTATATCCCCCCCTGACTGACTGAGCCCCCTCTCCCTATATCACCTTTGACTGAGCCCCTTTCCGTTTCACACCTGACTGACTGAGCCTTCTCTCCTGTATCGCCCCTCACTGTCTGATCCACTCCCTGTATCACTCCTGAATGACCGAGTCCCCTCTCCCTATATCACGCCTGAGTGCTTCTCCCTGTATCCCCCCTGACTGACTGAGCCCCCTCTCTCTGTATAACCCCTGACGTTGGTTTAGTGGTTAATACACATACAGCTGGTGGTCTTGAATTTATTTTTATGTAGCTAACAGTGGGTCCAAAGCATGGTTTTCTCTGGGGTGACCAAGATATTCCAGTCCAACGCTGATGAGATATCATCAGGGGAATGTAACTTGTATAGGGGAAAAGAAAAAATGCATCTGCTTCTTCTCATACAAGTTGCATATTACTTTACTAAAGTGCTTAGTGACAAAAAGTGTATATGTCCTCTATAGGAGTATCTTACAGTGGAAAGTGCCTCCTAAAAAAGTGCAAAGTACTATACTTTTAAGATACATGTCCTTTAGTGTATAGTTATATGAAAAAGTTTGGGCACCCCTATTAATCTTAAGCATAATGTTTTATAAAAATTGTTTTTTTGCAACAGCTATTTCAGTTTCATACATCTAATAACTGTTGGACTCAGTAATGTTTCTACCTTGAAATGAGGTTTATTGTACTAACAGAAAATGTGCAATCTGCATTCAAACAAAATTTGACAGGTGCATAAGTATGGGCACCCCACCAGAAAAGTGACATTAATATTTAGTAGATCCTCCTTTTTCAAAAATAAGTCTCTAGATGCTTCCTGTAGCTTTTAATGAGTTCATGGACCCTGGATGAAGGTATTTTTGACCATTCCTCTTTACAAAACAATTTCAGTTCAGTTAAGTTTGATGGTCGCCGAGCATGGACAGCCCTCTTCAAATGATCCCACATATGTTTAATGATATTCAGGTCTGGGGACTGCGATGGCCATTCCAGAACAGTGTAATTGTTCCTCTGCATGAATGCCTGAGTAGATTTGGAGCGGTGTTTTGGATCATTGTCTTGCTGAAAGATTCATCCCCTGCGTAACTTCAACTTTGTCACTGATTCATGAACATTATTGTCAAGAATCTGCTGATACTGAGAAGAATCCATGCGTCCCTCAACTTTAACAAGAATCCAGGTGCCGGCATTGGCCACACAGCCCCAAAGCATGATGGAACATCCACCAAATTTTACTGTGGGTAGCAAGTGTTTTTCTTGGAATGCTGTTTTTTGGCCGCCATGCATAACTCCTTTTTGTATGACCAAACAACTCAATCTTGGTTTCATCAGTCCACAGGACCTTCTTCCAGAAAGAAATTGGCTTCTCCAAATGTGCTTTTGCATACCTCAGCTGACTCTGTTTGTGGCGTGCTTGCAGAAACGGCTTCTTTCGCATCACTCTCCCATACAGCTTCTCCTTGTGCAAAGTGCGTTGTATAGTTGACCGATGCACAGTGACACCATCTGCAGCAAGTTGATGCTGCAGCTCTCTGGAGGTGGTCTGAGGATTGTCCTTGACTGATCTCACCATTCTTCTTCTCTGCCTTTCTGATGTTTTTCTTGGCCTGCCACTTCTGGCCTTAACAAGAACTGTACCTGTGTTCTTCCATTTTCTTACTATGTTCCTCACAGTGGAAATTGACAGGTTAAATCTGAGACAGCTTTTTGTATCCTTCCACTGAACAACTATGTTGAATAATCTTTGTTTTCAGATAATTAGACAGTTGTTTTGAGGAGCCCATGATGCCACTCTTCAGAGGAGATTCAAACAGGAGAACAACTTGCAAGTGGCCACTTTAAGTAGCTTTTCTTATGATTGCATACACCTGGCTATGAAGTTCAAAGCTCAATAAGGTTAGAAAACCAAAACAAGTGCTTTAGTAAGTCAGTAAAAAGTAGGTAGGAGTATTTAAAACAAGAAAATGATAAGGGTGCCCATACTTATGCACCTGTCAAATTTTGTTTGAATGCAGATTGCACATTTTCTGTTAGTACAATAAACCTCATTTCAAGGCAGAAACATTACTGTGTCCAACAGTTATTAGATATATGAAACTGAAATAGCGGTTGCAAAAAAAAACAATTTTTATAAAACATTAAGCTTAAGATTAATAGGGATGCCCAAACTTTTTCATATAACTGTATGATAGGGTCCATGCATATCTAAATCAAGCACATACATACACCTAGTGGGATCCAAATGTTGATGTTGGATCAAGGCCATGTGCACACTGATAAACAAGAGAGGAAAGGAGACAGGGATGTGGGGTGCGAGCCCACGCGTATCACCGCAGCAGTGGCTGCTTCCTCAGGGCAAGATATCAGCAAGATATCATATTTAGTGGCCCTTCTATCTGTCTGGCTTCGATTTTTGTAGCCGTCTAGGCATTAACTATTTGTTTGCCTGTCAGCATTTATTTTGATCCATCTTCATAGGGCTATATGGTACTGTGATATTAGGTTTATGCATATGCACACATTGCACTTTTTGCTGTGATCTGGGAACTATATATATATATATATATATATATATATATATACACACACACAAACATGCCCTACTTTTTGGCATATTGATTATATTGTGTATGGTCACACTATAGGTCATTGCATTTCATATGTATGCACGTGTACATGTGTATACATATATATGTGCACATATATGTATGTATACTTCTACTTTCTGAGGGGACAGGGATGTGGTTTGTCATTTTCCCCATATTAGGATATGACTTGTGGTCAGATTGTAGTTTTGGGTCATTCCACATCAAGTGGACCAGTTTTAAAAATCGTCCCCACTCGACCTCCGATTTTGCTGAAAATTTATAAGGATGTACATGTATGTTTGAAAAGAGGTTCTGTAAAATTTTAGGGCCAGATCTCAAATACATTGGGCACTGTTGACCTTTCACTGGAGGTTGCAAAAAGCCTGCGGCTTCAGCTAAGAGGATTTTGCAAACTTTGGCACATAGCCATGGTAACACAAGCCCCATAACAGAAATCCCCAATAAAAACACTTGACACAGAGTTCTGGTTGGGATAAAATGGCCGTGGCGTTTATTTTTGGGTTACCAATAAATTTCACTTAAACCAATAAATAAATATAACCGTTGAGAATGAGTAACTTGTATAAAGCTCCACACATATAATCCAATCCACCCGAAAATTAACGGGCGACTTTCCCACAAATAAACGACACGACAAATAAAAAATGAACAAAAGCCATAACTTCAGGGAGGGAGGGCGGGATCTTTGATCTTCTCAGCTGACTGGCGACGAGCCGTTATAACAGCTGATTTTTATACATAAAACCCCCCCCCGCACTTTTGCTTTAAACCAATCAAAAACCGCAAAAAGTGTGGGAAAACATACCAGAATAAACCAGATTGAACCTGCTCGTGCATAGCACAGCTTACTGAACCTCATTAACCCTTTGAAAACCTTCCCATCTTTCTCCAATGTATACACACCATTACATAAACAAAAAACAGGAGGGGGGAGGAGAGGCTGTGTTATCATGCGACCCCCTTTATATGACAAAAAGGGGGGCGTCCATGGTAACACAAGCCCCATAACAGAAATCCCCAATAAAAACACTTGACACAGAGTTCTGGTTGGGATAAAATGGCCGTGGCGTTTATTTTTGGGTTACCAATAAATTTCACTTAAACCAATAAATAAATATAACCGTTGAGAATGAGTAACTTGTATAAAGCTCCACACATATAATCCAATCCACCCGAAAATTAACGGGCGACTTTCCCAAACGCCTAGCCTTAAGAAGGCGAGGCCCCCCCAAAACGCCAAAGCCATTTTTCAATGATGGTCTGGAAGTCCAAATTTAACACATCCAGACCAACATCGGACAAATGCACCCAATCCCTCCTGTACATGCCTGGAATAATTTCCTCCAGATCGACATGCCTGTAGGAAAAACCGTCAATTAAACACATAAATTTCTCCAGACTCCTATTGACTCGCTTACGGATCCTCTCCAAAAATAACATATTGTTACTGAACCATAAAAACCTTGGAATAATCTCTGAAAATACAAGGGTTGCATTACTAAACTCAGTTTTCAACATAGCCATGTCCCTTTTCATGAAGGCAATCAAATTCAGGGTGCTGATTCTACCCAAATCATTCCCTCCCAGATGAAAAATTATTAAGTTCGGTACAGGCCATATATCCTTCAATCTTCTAACTTCTTCAATTAAATTCTTCCACTGCATACCATGCCTGCTAAACCAAAAAACTTGGAGAAAAGAAGAATTAAAAGAAAGATTCCCCGTATAAGTTCTCATATTCGCCCTCTTTTCTGCCCAGAAAACAAAAGAATGTCCGATGATCCACACCGACCAAATTCCTAAAAAATGAACGAAATATTAAGAGGAATACAAATTAGGGCGAATGTACAACTTAAATCTATCTGAATCCCAGCGGCCGATTTTTTTAATTGTGTTATCACGAAAGCCCAATCTAGCGGCCTCTGTTGCAGCTCCAATACGAAAAGAATGAGATGAAAGTTTCAAATCTGATAAATTCAGCTCTTTCAAACATTTTTTGAGAATAAAATTAAATTGAAAACAAGTCACCGGCTCGCCATTAAGGTTAATTAAAAACGACCCATTGATCTTAGGTCTTAATAACACCCATCTTTTCGTATTGGAAACTGGACAGATGATATTGTCAGAGATCGAGTTCAGCCGCAAGGAGGAGCCTCTACCCATTTGATCCATTTTAGATTTCCGCACAAATAACATAACATGGGAATCAAAAATTGTAACATCCTCAACGAAAAGACCAGACGGAACAGACTTCTTCTGGGATACCAGTTCGCCAACCCGTAATGCTGCAAAAAACGCCAAAGAAAAGGCTGTGGAAAAAAGACATGACTCAAACTCATTAATACAAACTAATGAAACACATGAACAAAGGTTCCTTAACAAATTAAAAGAGATCGGACGACGTTCATCCGGCTTGAAGTGAGCCCTCCTAAAACCTTTCAAAAATTGACGCACATGAAAAATGTCAGACATAGGACTAGCGCCTAAAACCTTTAGAAAAAATGAAACTCCTGCTACATGTTTAGACAAAGCAGAGTAAGATAAACCTTTTTGTACTAGAGACTCTAAGAACATCAGTGACATTTCTACACTACAAATTGTATGTGGATGATTTTTTACTAAACAAAAATTAAACCATAAATTCCATGCCGCCGAATACTCGGCCCATGTTCGGTCAGCCAAAGATTTAGAAATGAAGTGTGAAGCTAATCCTGTATCACATCCCAAATCCATTGTGGGCAAATTGCTCTGTGTCCTTCCTCTTCTTGAATTCCTCTCTTGGGTAGAGAAAGCTGGCGGCGATAAACAAATGCAGGATTATTATTGCTCACAGAAGAAAAAGAAGCCTTTAGCCAGATGTTATAATCCAAACAGAGAAAAACCAAATGCCTAATGATCTTAGCAGCCCATCTATTTTTTGAAGACAGAGTATTCAATGCAAAAACTAAACCTTGATTATTGGACCAAAACAAAATTCTCTTGTTCCGAAGAAGCGAACCCCAAAGATGTAGACATAAAAATACCGAGAACAAATCCAACACCGTCTGATTATCAATAACCTTAAGCTGTTGCCATGACAGAGGCCACACCTCAGACAACCAAAATGACAAAAATGACAATCTAATACCGAAATCTCTATCAGCCAAATAAAACAAAGACAATTCCTCAGCAGAAGCAAATGGCGCCTGCCACACAGTTCTTCCATTAAAATTGGACAAAAACTTCAACCAAACTTTCAAATCCTCTTTTAACGCTGAACCGAGCCGAATGTGAGAATGAGGTGATGAATGGCCAGCAGTTGCTTCATATAACCTCCTAGAGAACACCCTGCCTATGGGGATAATTCGAAGCGCAAAATTCAAAGATCCTAACAACGACTGCAAATCCTTCAGAGTGACCTTCTCTAACGCTAAGCAACGAGAAACAGAAACACACAATTTAGATACTTTCTCAAGAGGCAAAGAACAAGTCATGCTTTCAGAATCCAGTAATATACCCAAAAATTCTAAGGATGTGACGACTCCTAAAGGAGAGATCCTAAAATTCGCAAATGGAGGAGAATCAAAAGGACCAGAAACCCTACCGGCCTCTAACTCCTTTATAATTTTCTCCTCCACCACATGTGAAAACTCAATTGCAGATGGCAAATTATCAACGAATTTGCAACCATTGCCTTTAAATGGAGGCACAAAAAACCCCTTTAAAAAACCGTTAAAAAGGAGAGAACTACTCTCCCGATCTGGATAAATTTCTAGCCAATGCGCCATTTTTTCCAGCATCACTGGCATCCAGGCCCTTTGAAAAAGACTCTCTGTTGTTACCTGGCTGATTAGATTGCATCTGTTTTTTGAAACACTTGGACATTGGGTGTATGCCTCCACAGAATGAGCATTCATGTCGAAAACGACAATTCTGAGCCCATTTACAACTAGATTCATTATATGCAAAGCACACACCCCTCCTTACTGATGGATTAGGGGTTAACCTTTGCGACTGAAACCTCTGAGGTATCATAAGGTTAACCCATAACCCCACATCTTTAGTACCCCATGTTAGATTAGGGAACATAGACAATTTCTGCCTGAAGGCTTCATCGTACAATAACCAGGCCATACCCCCAAAATTTCTATAAGCCTCCAGGATAGCATCCAAGTGCTGGAAAAGCCCAGAACAAAGATTGGGAAACTTCTCACCGAGAACAGCAGAATAAATTGAGAAAGCCTGGACCCAATTGTTAAAAGATTTAACCGGATTCGATTTTTTCTTATCATCAGAATCCTCTTTTTTCTCATACTTATTCTGCTGCTCGCGACCAGAAGGCAAAAGCGAAAATAAATCAATAAATGATCTACTCCAAATTTGTTCTTTCACCGCAGGGCTCAAATGGAAGCCCAGCGGAGAAACCTCACAAGTAAGTGATTCTTTCAATAACACTTCTGGCAGACCAGGTTTCAAAACTGCATTAAAATTAACATAATTACTATCGGTAGAGGAAGATCTGGGCCTGACAGGAAAAACCCCGCTGCCCAAATAATCCTCCAACGCTTCCCTAACTAAATCCTTCACCTCCAAAGGATTAGCATATAAAGGGGCATTAGTGTTCTCACCAGATCCATGCAGTCCAACAGCATTAGACGTGTCCCCCGCACTCAAGCCCACTCCTGTAGGCGAATGCGAACTGTGGGAGAGACGACCATCATCTTGACTCAAAGTCGACACAGCGGGGATCCACGACCTGCCGGCGGCAGCAGCGGCAGATGACACGCTCGTGCTATAATGCTCACCGCCTTGAAGGGACATCGGTGCCCGGGATCGTTGGACCGCTGCAGCGCTTGTACGGCTACAGCGGTCAGCTGTCTCGGCGATCCTCCTTGCCGCCGGGATCACTTCCGGGTCTCCCATCAGCGACTCACCGGACGTGACGACATTCACCGGCGCCTGAGGTAAAGAAGGCAGCTGACCGCGGAGAAAATCTCGCGGCGGACTCCGGGACTTCCGCCTCGCCGCTCTCCGCCCACTGCAGCGCCGAGCCCGGGAGACATCAGGAGCAGACACCGATGGCGGCTCTGGCGAATAGACGACTTTCGCCCTCCGATTTCTTCGCAGACTCCGACTTGACCTCGCCGGGGAAACTTCTAGAGGCTGAGGGAAAGGCGACAACCGTGGAGCAGGAGAAGCCGGCACCTCATTTTCAGAGGTAGGTTTCATAGCAGGTCTTATAGCCAGGCAACTCCGCAGCCAGTCGGTGCCACCCTCCGCCTCCGCCCTCTGAATCAGCTGCTGTAGAAGGGCTTCCATCATCCGTCTTCAATCTTTGATCTTCTCAGCTGACTGGCGACGAGCCGTTATAACAGCTGATTTTTATACATAAACCCCCCCCCCCGCACTTTTGCTTTAAACCAATCAAAAACCGCAAAAAGTGCGGGAAAACATACCAGAATAAACCAGATTGAACCTGCTCGTGCATAGCACAGCTTACTGAACCTCATTAACCCTTTGAAAACCTTCCCATCTTTCTCCAATGTATACACACCATTACATAAACAAAAAACATGCATTCACGATAGGAACTGGTGGATTGGAAATATTTCTGAAATTTCAGTCGACGAGCATGATGCATTACTAAATTTTATGTATCCTCATGGACCAGCTAGCTTCTTTCACTGGCCTGTGAGAAATGATACATGTTGGATTCCCGAGCAGTCAATCATTGCAATAATTCCAGTACCAGCTGCAACAGCAATGGGCCGACAATACAGCTTCTCTGAACTGATTATGTTGTAAATTCAGCAACAATTCCAGACCACTTAGACTGAACATTATGGCTTGGGAACCAACAAAAGATACCTAATATTAGGCTTGGGATCATAGGCAAAGACACCCACCCTCACGTTTCGGAACCTGCGATAAAGAGACCGCCCGAGGCTCGCCTTGCACGGCTATCGGCCATGGCTCCTAGGTGATGGGGCTGCCAATTCTTGAAAGACAGCATTATTACAATTCTTAATAGGATTATAATACCAATTCTTAGGGAATTGGTTGTGGTATAACCACCATGGACAAACGCAAAGGTTTGAATAGTGCAGTTACCATTCATTGCGTATTAATAAATAACACCATGTTCAGTGGCATTTTTCATTTCTTAAACTGAGAGACTCCAAAAAAAACAAAAACAATGATCCTTGTAGAGGAAAATGTGCTCTTTCTAATATCAGAATTAATATATTTTAGGGGTACCCTTTTTGAGAAATTGGACCTAAAAATAGGTAAAATTCGTTTTTTTTAAGTTTTTCATCATATGTGGGTGTGAATATTTCCACAAATACATATGCTTTGACCGTGATATTGCAGCAATGCAAAGTCATGTAGATGTTTGGTGTACAGGGCAAAGCACCAGTTACTATTGGTTTTTGGTCTTGAGTTATATATGGGCAAAGTTTGGCATAAATTTTATGCAACGCGTTTTACTTAGACACAAAATTGCGGCCGAAATATTGTTTTGTCATAGCCGGTAATAATTTTATCCTGTTTAACCCCTTCCCGACCTTTGACGCCACGTAGGCGTCATGAAAGTCGGTGCCAATCCGACCCATGACGCCTATGCGGCGTCATGGAAAGATCGCGTCCCTGCAAACCGGGTGAAAGGGTTAACTCCCATTTCACCCGATCTGCAGGGACAGGGGGAGTGGTAGTTTAGCCCAGGGGGGGTGGCTTCACCCCCTCGTGGCTACGATCGCTCTGATTGGCTGTTGAAAGTGAAACTGCCAATCAGAGCGATTTGTAATATTTCACCCATTATAACGGGTGAAATATTACAATCCAGCCATGGCCGATGCTGAAATATCATCGGCCATGGCTGGAAATACTAGTGTGCCCCCACCCCACCCCTCCGATCGCCCCCCCACCCCCCGATCTGGCCGGTACACTGCTCCGGCTCCCCTCCGTCCAGTGCTCCGCTCCCCCCGTGCTCCAATCACCCCCCCGTGCTCCAATCACCCCCCCTGCACTCCGATCCACCCCCCGTGCTCCGTTCCACCCCCCCATGCTCCATTCCAGCCCCCCCGTGCTCCGTTCCACGCCCCCCGCGCTCCGTTCCACCCCTCCCGCGCTCCGATTCCCCCCCCCGTGCTCCGATCCCCCCCCCCCGTGCTCCGATCCCCCCCCCCATGCTCCGATCCCCCCCCCCGTGGTCCCCCCCACCCTATCATACTTACCGATCCAGCCGTGGTCCCGTCCGTCTTCTCCCGGGCGCCGCCATCTTCCAAAATGGCGGGCGCATGCGCAGTGCGCCCGCCGAATCTGCCGGCCGGCAGATTCGTTCCAAAGTGCATTTTGATCACTGAGATAGATTATATCTCAGTGATCAAAATAAAAAAAATAATAAATGACACCCCCCCCTTTGTCACCCCCATAGGTAGGGACAATAAAAAAATAAAGAATTTTTTTTTTTTCCACTAATGTTAGAATAGGGTTAGGGTTAGGGGTAGGGTTAGGGTTAGGGGTAGGGTTAGGGTTAGGGGTAGGGTTAGGGTTAGGGGTAGGGTTAGGGTTAGGGGTAGGGTTAGGGTTAGGGGTAGGGTTAGGGGTAGGGTTAGGGTTAGGGGTAGGGTTAGGGGTAGGGTTAGGGGTAGGGTTAGGGTTAGGGGTAGGGTTAGGGGTAGGGTTAGGGGTAGGGGTAGGGTTAGGGCTAGGGTTAGGAATGTGCACACGTATTCTGGTCCTCTGCGGATTTTTCCGCTGCGGATTTGATAAATCCGCAGTGCTAAACCGCTGCGGATTTATGGCGGATTTACCGCGTTTTTTTCTGCGCATTTCACTGCGGTTTTACAATTGCGATTTTCTATTGGAGCAGTTGTAAAACCGCTGCGGAATCCGCACAAAGAAGTGACATGCTGCGGAATGTAAACCGCTGCGTTTCCGTGCAGTTTTTCCGCAGCATGTGTACAGCGATTTTTGTTTCCCGTAGGTTTACATTGAACTGTACACTCATGGGAAACTGCTGCGGATCCGCAGCGTTTTCCGCTGCGTGTGCACATACCTTTAGAATTAGGCTATGTGCACACGGTGCGGATTTGGCTGCGGATTCGCAGCAGTGTTCCATCAGGTTTACAGTACCATGTAAACATATGAAAAACCAAATCCGCTGTGCCCATGGTGCGGAAAATACCGCGCGGGAACGCTGCGTTGTATTTTCCGCAGCATGTCAATTCTTTGTGCGGATTCCGCAGCGTTTTACACCTGTTCCTCAATAGGAATCCGCAGGTGAAATCCGCACAAAAAACACTGGAAATCCGCGGAAAATCCGCAGGTAAAACACAGTGCCTTTTACCCGCAGATTTTTCAAAAATGGTGCGGAAATATCTCACACGAATCCGCAACGTGGGCACATAGCCTTAGGGTTAGGGTTGGAATTAGGGTTGTGGTTAGGGTTAGGGGTGTGTTGGGGTTAGGGTTGTGGTTAGGGGTGTGTTGGGGTTAGGGTTGTGATTAGGATTATGGCTACAGTTGGGATTAGGGTTAGGGGTGTGTTGGGGTTAGTGTTGGAGTTAGAATTGAGGGGTTACCACTGTTTAGGCACATCAGGGGTCTCCAAACGCAACATGGCGCCACCATTGATTCCAGCCAATCTCGTATTCAAAAAGTCAAATGGTGCTCCCTCACTTCCGAGCCCTGACGTGTGCCCAAACAGTGGTTTACCCCCACATATGGGGTACCAGCATACTCAGGACAAACTGCGCAACAATTACTGGGGTCCAATTTCTCCTGTTACCCTTGTGAATCTAAAAAAATGCTTGCTAAAACATAATTTTTGAGGAAAGAAAAATGATTTTTTATTTTCACGGCTCTGCGTTGTAAACGTCTGTGAAGCACTTGGGGGTTCAAAGTGCTCACCACATATCTAGATAAGTTCCTTGGGGGGTCTAGTTTCTAAAATGGGGTCACTTGTGGGGGGTTTCTACTGTTTAGGCACACCAGGGGCTCTGCAAACGCAACGTGACACCCGCAGACCATTCCATCAAAGTCTGCATTTCAAAAGTCACTACTTCCCTTCTGAGCCCCGACGTGTGCCCAAACAGTGGTTTACCCCCACACATGGGGTATCAGCGTACTCAGGAGAAACTGGACAACAACTTTTGGGGTCCAATTTCTCCTGTAACCCTTGGGAAAATAAAAAATTCTGGGCTAAATAATTATTTTTGAGGAAAGAAAACGTATTTATTATTTTCACGGCTCTGCATTATAAACTTCTATGAAGCACTTGGGGGTTCAAAGTGCTCACCACACATCTAGATAAGTTCCTTTCAGGGTCTAGTTTCCAAAATGGGGTCACTTGTGGGGGGTTTCTACTGTTTAGGCACATCAGGGGCTCTGCAAACGCAACGTGACGCCCGCAGAGCATTCCATCAAAGTCTGCATTTCAAAACGTCACTACTTCAATTCCAAGCCCCGGCATGTGCCCAAACAGTAGTTTACCCCCACATATGGGGTATCACCGTACTCAGGAGAAACTGGACAACAAATATTGGGGTCAAATTTCTCCTGTTACCCTTGGGAAAATTAAAAAATTCTGGGCTAAATAATTATTTTTGAGGAAAGAAAACGTATTTATTATTTTCACGGCTCTGCATTATAAACTTCTATGAAGCACTTGGGGGTTCAAAGTGCTCACCACACATCTAGATAAGTTCCTTTGGGGGTCTAGTTTCCAAAATGGGGTCACTTGTGGGGGGTTTCTACTGTTAAGCCACATCAGGGGCTCTGCAAACGCAACGTGACGCCCACAGAGCATTCCATCAAAGTCTGCATTTCAAAACGTCACTACTTCACTTCCGAGCCCCGGCATGTGCCCAAACAGTGATTTACCCCCACATATGGGGTATCAGCGTACTCAGGAGAAACTGGACAACAACTTTTGGGGTCAAATTTCTCCTGTTACCCTTGGGAAAATAAAAAATTGCAGGCTAAAAGATCATTTTTGAGAAAATAATTTTTTTTTTTTATTTTCATGGCTCTGCGTTATAAACTTCTGTGAAGCACTTGGGGGTTCAAAGTCCTCACCACACATCTAGATTAGTTCCTTTGGGGGTCTAGTTTCTAAAATGGTGTCATTTCTGGGGGATCTCCAATGTTTAGGCACACAGGGGCTCTCCAAACGTGACATGGTGTCCGCTAATGATTGGAGCTAATTTTCCATTTAAAAAGCCAAATGGCGTGCCATCCCTTCCGAGCCCTGCCGTGCGCCCAAACAGTGGTTTACCCCCACATATGGGGTATCAGCGTACTCAGGACAAACTGGACAACAATATTTGGGGTCCAATTTCTCCTATTATCCTTGGCAAAATAGGAAATTCCAGGCTAAAAAATCATTTTTGAGGAAAGAAAAATTATTTTTTATTTTCATGGCTCTGCGTTATAAACTTCTGTGAAGCACCTGGGGGTTTAAAGTGCTCAATATGCATCTAGATAAGTTCCTTGGGGGGTCTAGTTTCCAAAATGGGGTCACTTGTGCGGGAGCTCCAATGTTTAGGCACACAGGGGCTCTCCAAACGCGACATGGTGTCCGCTAACAATTGGAGCTAATTTTCCATTCAAAAAGTCAAATGGCGCGCCTTCCCTTCCGAGCCCTGCCGAGTGCCCAAACAGTAGTTTACCCCCACATATGAGGTATCGGCGTACTCGGGAGAAATTGCCCAACAAATTTTATGATCCATTTTATCCTACTGCCCATGTGAAAATGAAAAAATTGAGGCGAAAAGAATTTTTTTGTGAAAAAAAATTACTTTTTCATTTTTACAGATCAATTTGTGAAGCACCTGAGGGTTTAAAGTGCTCACTAGGCATCTAAATTAGTTCCTTGGGGGGTCTAGTTTCCAAAATGGGGTCACTTGTGGGGGAGCGCCAATGTTTAGGCACACAGGAGCTATCCAAACGCGACATGGTGTCCGCTAACGATGGAAATAATTTTTCATTCAAAAAGTCAAATGGCGCTCCTTCCCTTCCGAGCCTTACCATGTGCCCAAACAGTGGTTTACCTCCACATGTGAGGTATTGGTGTACTCAGGAGAAATTGCCCAACACATTTTAGGATCCATTTTATCCTGTTGCCCATGTGAAAATGAAAAAATTGAGGCTAAAAGAATTTTTTTGTGAAAAAAAAGTACTTTTTCATTTTTACGGATCAATTTGTGAAGCACCTGGGGGTTCAAAGTGCTCACTATGCATCTAGATAAGTTCCTTGGGGCGTCTAGTTTCCAAAATGGGGTCACTTGTGGGGGAGCTCCAATTTTTAGGCACACGGGGGCTCTCCAAACGTGACATGGTGTCCGCTAAAGAGTGGAGCCAATTTTTGATTCAAAAAGTCAAATGGCGCTCCTTCCCTTCCAAGCCCTGCCGTGCGCCAAAACAGTGGTTTAACCCCACATATGAGGTATCAGCGTACTCAGGACAAATTGGACAACAACTTTCGTGGTTCAGTTTCTCCTTTTACCATTGGGAAAATAAAAAAATTGTTGCTAAAAGATAATTTTTGTGACTAAAAAGTTAAATGTTCATTTTTTCCTTCCATGTTGCTTCTGCTGCTGTGAAGCACCTGAAGGGTTAATAAACTTCTTGAATGTGGTTTTGAGTACCTTGAGGGGTGCAGTTTTTAGAATGGTGTCACTTTTGGGTATTTTCAGCCATATAGACCCCTCAAACTGACTTCAAATGTGAGGTGGTCCCTAAAAAAAATGGTTTTGTAAATTTCGTTGTAAAAATGACAAATCGCTGGTCGAATTTTAACCCTTATAACTTCCTAACAAAAAAAAATTTTGTTTCCAAAATTGTGCTGATGTAAAGTAAACATGTGGGAAATGTTATTTATTAACTATTTTGTGTCACATATCTCTCTGGTTTAACAGAATAAAAATTCAAAATGTGAAAATTGCGAAATTTTCAAAATTTTCGCCAAATTTCCGTGTTTATCACAAATAAATGCAGAATTTATTGACCTAAATTTACCACTAACATGAAGCCCAATATGTCACGAAAAAACAATCTCAGAACCGCTAGGATCCGTTGAAGCGTTCCTGAGTTATTACCTCATAAAGGGACACTGGTCAGAATTGCAAAAAACGGCAAGGTCTTTAAGGTCAAAATAGGCTGGGTCTTGAAGGGGTTAACAGCAAAAGTTGAGCTAGTATGCCAATTTTCAGCATCATGGCCAGTATAGAACTCTAATGGCTATGTGCCAAAGTTTGCAAAATCCTCTTAGCTGAAGCCGCAGGCTTGGTTGAACCTCCAGTGTAAGGTCCACAGTGCCCAATGTATTTGAGATCTGGCCCTAAAAATTTACAGAACCTCTTTTCAAACATACATGAACATCCTTATAAATTTTCAGCAAAATCGGAGGTCGAGTGGGGACCACTGGTCCACTTGACATGGAATGACCCTTTTGCAAGTCCATGAGGAGCCCCAATATTTGTAAATTTAGCGGTGCCCTCCGCCTTTTTTGTATTTAGTTATTGAGAAAGAGGTGCGTTGGGCAGGATATATTTCTACTGGTTTTGCCCCTTGGCTCAAATGGGTGAGATCTAACACTAGAAGTCCCAGAGAGGGGTCATTTAACATTTCTACCTTTGGAACCCAGAGACTGGTCCAAATGACCTGAAGGATTTTAGCTAACATCCTCTAATCACCGTCTTTTGTTCTGTAATTAAGGCCATTACTGTCGCACCACAGGAGGTTGTTGTTTTCCATTGAGTTTAGCCATTTAGTTTCTAGTTAGTTCTATTCAGTTTATTGTATTTGATAATATAAAGACTATACATAGTGTTTAGTTTAGTTTTATTTGAGCAAAAAAAGCACTGAAACAATGAATTTTTTTTTATATATTTTAAATAGAGAATTAAAAATTTAAGAGCAAGGTATAGCTGTAAGTAATGACCAGAAGCATTTGTGTCTAAGGCCTCAAGCACACTAGCGGAAAAAAATCGCGCAAAAATCGCACAAGAGGACTGAAATTTCAGTGTGAAAAATATACAAAAGAACAACTGTTATTTGTTTCCATGCTTTTTATTTTTGTTATAAAAATAATAAAAAAAAATACAAGGAATAAAATAATTCCACACATATTTACAATAGGCTGCAGTGGGGGGCTGCGTGTGTGGCATGTCCTTGTGTGACTAGCATTTCAGCACGCACTCAGCAGTCTGTCTGCACTGTCGGAACATACCTGGCACTGCCTGGGTATGTCCCTGGTACATTTGCCACATGTGTATTTGTAGCAGTCAACACATCTCTCAGTTGCACAATTGTTAGTGCATCGATGGTCGACCTGACACTTCGCCCTTTTGCCAGGGCTGGGTGTGGAAGGTTGTTGCCGAAGGACTTTCTCCTTGCGTGACTTCTTTTCAGTCACGAGAGCCACCTAACTCTTTTGTAAGCTCAACCAGGAAGTCCACCCGTCTTTCCTGCACCCCAGTGCATGCCTGATAAAGAACATGAGCATTCAGTGCTGCCATGTCAATCATGTTGTAGAACACGGCGACAGGCCATCTCCGTGTTCCTGCATGCACACTGTACTCCCGCACCATTTGGTCCTTTACATCCACACCGCACTTTGTGTGGTTGTATTGTGTGACTGTGTTTGGCTTCCTTTTGTTGGTATCCTCAGTCTCAACCACGCTGTGCATGCTGCTGAGAATGTAGACAGCCTTCTTTTGTTTGGGTGCATACACTGTTAGTGTGGCACCAGTGGTTGAAAACACCTGAGTGGTGAAATCAGTGCGGTCCATCTGTCTAGCGGATTGAGGAATTTCCCGGCAACTCTTGTTGAATGTGCCGAGGATAGTGGTTTTCCGGCTAAGCAGTTGTTGTGCAAGTGACAATGATGTAAAGAAATTGTCCGTGGTTATAGTTCTGCCCTTGTGCATGAATGGTTCCATTAGCCTCATCACTACAGTTTCGGACAGTCTCTCCCCGCTGGGACGACTGGGGTCCTTGCCAAGATATGGGAGGACATTACAGATGTACTTTGATTTCAAGTCGCAAGCCACCCAAAACTTGATGGATGCCAAACTTGTCTGGTTTTGTTGCAATGTATTGCAGAAAACAGCGAGTCTTTGACGGGAAAAACTGTTCATCAGTAGTGATGTGTCGACCAGGATGCGATGCAGTTGGTGACAAACGATCTCCACACATCGGAGATTGCAGCAAACTTATCGGTCTCCACTCGCTCACTGCTTGTGAATATGTTATCAAAGCGTAGGTGTTGCATGATGTCTTGGAAGCGATTTCGGGTCATAGTTGCAATGATCCTTGGGTTTGCCAGGTTTGCTGACCAGCTGTCACGTAGTGATGGAACCTTGGTCACCCCCCGCAAGATAAATACTGAAATAAATGCCATTAGTTCCGGGAGACCCATGAACCAATCCACCTGCTCTGTGTGATGTGCATGTTGAGTAGTCCATTCTTGAATGCTACGAAGCATGTCAAGAGTGATAAAACAGAGGAAGCTCTGAAGGCGACTCTGGACACTTCGTCTGACCTTAGTACTTGGCTCTCCATCTGTAGGGTACGGTTCTATTGGGGTGAAATGGAGACATTTCCCCACATGTACGTCACGCCACACTGTGCCATCTTTTGAGGTCTCTGTCGGCTCACTCGCCAACCGAGCTCTTTTTTTGGTAGAGGAGTCTCCTCATCTGCAAGATAAATAATTTCAAATTAACATTTTGTTTTGGTTCTAAATAAGGCTAGGTTCACATTTGAGAGAATTTCAGTTCCCTGTGAATCCAGCAGGGAACTTAGAAATTTTCTCAGCCTCTGCATGTTCCCCGAATGCGGGAGTGGGGAACGCAGTCCCTAGCAACCCGCTGTGTTTACGGATTACCAGCTACACAGCGGGCTGCGGGGAGTGCGATTCGCACCCCCGCACAGAGAACTCAAGATGCGTTCCCTGGTGAAGGGGGATGCGGGGGTGTGAATCGCACTCCCCACAGCCCGCTGTGTAGCTGGTAACCAGTAAACACAGTGGGTTGATAGGGACCGTGCTCCCCGCTCTCCCGCATGCGGGGAACATGCGGAGGCTGAGAAAATTTCTAAGTTCCCTGTTGGATTTGCAGGGAACTGAAATTCTCTCAAATGTGAACCTAGCAAAAAGAGAGTCAGGAAATACAAATAGGTAATTTGAAAAATCTACCCTAAAGACAGCTCAGAGTCCGAATCAGGTTGAAGGACTATGTCTTCTCCATCTGAGTCAGAAGGGTTGGTGTTGCTCAGGATCAGTTCCAATGCCTGTTGAATGGTGTGCCTTCTATGCATTTTGTTTCTTGTGAACAAAATAGGTGAAGCAGTCACCTATTTATCCCCCACAGCACAAAAGGCTGCATGCAAATTTGCTAAGGTGGGGGCTGGGCAGACACACACAGGAGCCCCCTGCAGATTCGTCAGGCAATGGCCACATTTTCAAATGAAAGGATGCTAATTGGAGCCATCAGAGTTGTCAGTTTGGACTAAAGGCCCCTTCACATTAAGCGACGCTGCAGCGATACCGACAACGATCCGGATCGCTGCAGCGTCGCTGTTTGGTCGCTGGAGAGCTGTCACACAGACCGCTCTCCAGCGACCAACGATGCCGGTAACCAGGGTAAACATTGGGTAACTAAGCGCAGGGCCGCGCTTAGTAACCCGATGTTTACCCTGGTTACCATGCTAAAAGTAAAAAAAAACAAACACTAGATACTTACCTACCGCTGTCTGTTCTCCAGCGCTGCGCTCTGCTTCTCTGCTCTCCTCCTGTACTGGCTGTGAGCCGGAAAGCAGAGCGGTGACGTCACCGCTCTGCTTTCCGGCTCACAGCCAGTACAGGAGGAGTGCAGAGCACAGCGCTGGAGGACAGACGGCTGTAGGTAAGTATCTAGTGTTTGTTTTTTTTTACTTTTAGCATGGTAACCAGGGTAAACATCGGGTTACTAAGCGCGGCCCTGCGCTTCACACACGCCGATCCAGCGATGTCAGCAGGAGTCCAGCGACGAAATAAAGTTCTGGACTTTCTTCAGCGACCAACGATCTCCCAGCAGGGGCCTGATCGTTGGTCGCTGTCACACATAACGATTTCATTAACGATATCGTTGCTACGTCACAAATAGCAACGATATCGTTAACAATATCGTTATATGTGAAGGTACCTTTAGGGTACCGTCACACTAAAACGACACTGCAGCGATACGACAACGATGTCGATCGCTGCAGCGTAGCTGTTTGGTCGCTGGAGAGCTGTCACACAGACAGCTCTCCAGTGACCAACGATCCCCTGGTAACCAGGGTAAACATCGGGTTACTAAGCGCAGGGCCGCGCTTAGTAACCCGATGTTTACCCTGGTTACCAGTGTAAACGTAAAAAAACAAACACTACATACTTACCTTCCGTGTCTGTCCTCCGGCGCTGTGCTTTCCTCTGCACTGTCAGCGCCGGTCAGCCGTAAAGCAGAGCGGTGACGTCACCACTGTGCTTTCCGGCTGGCCGGCGCTCACAGCCAGTGCAGAGAAGCACAGCGCCGGAGGACAGACACGGAAGGTAAGTATGTAGTGTTTGTTTTTTTTACGTTTACGCTGGTAACCAGGGTAAACATTGGGTTTCTAAGCGCGGCCCTGCGCTTAGTAACCCGATATTTACCCTGGTTACCAGTGAAGACATCGCTGAATCGGCGTCACACACGCCGATTCAGCGATGTCAGCGGGAGATCCAGCGACGAAAGAAAGTTTCAAACGATCTGCTACGACGTACGATTCTCAGCGGGGTCCCTGATCGCAGTAGCGTGTCAGACACAGCGAGATCGTAAGGATATCGCTGGAACGTCACGGATCGTGCCGTCCTAGCGATCAAAGTGCCACTGTGTGACGGTACCCTAACGGTCATTTGACTCTCTTTCGGGACTTCAGGGGGGAGCTCGAAATTTCGGGGACTTCTAGTGCTAAACAATCTTTATGAATTGTCACCTTCTTTATTTTGGTGTTTTTCCATTTGTGATTTAAGGCATATAATGTTTTTGACATTTTATGTACAATATATGCTGAATCCAATTTGATTTGTGGCCAATATTCTTACTAGAGCCTACTGAATTTGGTGTGCCTTGTCTTTGTGACTTTAGGCACATTTTATGTGTTATATTCATAATCTGTGTTAAAACCCAAATTACTGGTGGTCAATTGTCTCATTAGATGTTATTCTATTATTTGATTAAAAGTTATGTTTTCTAAGGTGTTTTTCATTCTAATTGCAATAAGGAACATTCACACAAATGCTACCTTCCAATGACTTATACAATTAGCATTACTACTCCATAATCCAGAGAATTCTGCAACTTCCAGGACTCCTGGCACAGCCGGTATTGTCTTCTGCAAAAGTTTGAGGGGGCCTGTCAGTAGTGGAGAACATTATACGTACATAGGTATTCTGCATGTACACATAATTTATATTGCACATATACATCAGAAGCCACATAACGTCTGCAGTAAGCTCATGTCGCAGCTGCAGACAACCTGAACTGTGTAACTTACTTCTACAGCTGTGAGAAGTGACAACTATGCGGACACTGCCTATGAGGGAACAGACTGCTGGCACTTATCATGGGCTAGTCTGCAGGCACTGCTTATGAGGGTGGCAGTCTGCAGGCACTGCTTATGAGGGGGCAGTCTGCAGGCACTGCTTATGAGGGGGGGCAGTCTGCAGGCACTGCTTATGAGGGGGCAGTCTGCAGGCACTGCTTATGAGGGAGGGCAGTCTGCAGGCACTGCTTATGAGGGGGGCAGTCTGCAGGCACTGCTTATGAGGGGGGGCAGTCTGCAGGCACTGCTTATGAGGGGGCAGTCTGCAGGCACTGCTTATGAGGGGGGGGGCAGTCTGCAGGCACTGCTTATGAGGGGGGCAGTCTGCAGGCACTGCTTATGGGGGGCAGTCTTCAGCCACTGCTTATGAGGGGGCAGTCTGCAGGCACTGCTTATGAGGGGGGCAGTCTGCAGGCACTGCTTATGAGGGGGGCAGTCTGCAGGCACTGCTTATGAGGGGGGGCAGTCTGCAGGCACTGCTTATGAGGGGGCAGTCTGCAGGCACTGCTTATGAGGGGGGCAGTCTGCAGGCACTGCTTATGGGGGGGCAGTCTGCAGCCACTGCTTATGAGGGGGCAGTCTGCAGGCACTGCTTATGAGGGGGGCAGTCTGCAGGCACTGCTTATGAGGGGGGCAGTCTGCAGGCACTGCTTATGAGGGGGGCAGTCTGCAGGCACTGCTTACGAGGGGGGCAGTCTGCAGGCACTGCTTACGAGGGGGGCAGTCTGCAGGCACTGCTTATTTGAAATATTCTTTATCAGTTGACCCTTTGATGGCACTGTTCATTAGGAGCACACTGGAACAGTTTATGTGCGGCACTTCACTAGCACCATTTTTATGGGTCTGCAGTGCTCTTATTGTTACAAATGTGGATGTTCTCTACATCAAAGAAGTACGGTAGTTAAAACTTAGGCTTTAGTCCTATAGGATGAAAAAATTTGGAAGAAATGTGCACATATTAAAACAAAAATCATAATCTTACATATTTCGAGCAGAAAAACCCTTAATAGCTCCATTATTTTTGGACGAGTGGTGCAGAAAAGAGAAAAATTCGGGTTGATTATATTGACAGGGGTTCATATATCCATGACGTATATTAGTTATATTGAGAATTAATTGGAGACTCCCTTTTGTTATTCAGTGTTAGGAGCTCAGCTCTGAAGGATAGCAAGAGACCACATAGAAGAGTAGTTGCCTCCTGATGTATTGGAGTCCTTTGTATTTCCTAAGGAAAAAATAAAATGATTATATTTGGCAACTAAGTGGTTAGGGATTTTTATGGTGCAGAGTGGTAACCTGTACTCTGATAGCCGGATCTTGGGATTATCAACTGCAGAAGTAAAATTAACACTTAGGCTTCTTTTACTGTTACCAGGTGTTTTGCGTCCCGTTATTGCGGGCTTTTTGCAGACCATATTGCCGTAATTTTTCACAGTCTGCCACAATAACTGACCGCAAAAAACTTGCGAATCGCCGTTTTTTGGGTTTACAATACTATGGAAAAAGTATTGGAAGAATAAAATGGCATTCCTCAAAACCAGAAGTCACGGTGCACCGCAAAAACAAGCTTGTTTTTTTTGCGGCCCCATTGATTTTCAATGGGGGTTGTGTCCGTAAGCCGTGAAAAACGGCGCTCCGTGGAATTATTGCTGCCCATTTTTGCAGCCCCATAGAAATCTATTGGGGCCACAAAACCACGGTAAGCATAAAAGAAGCCTTACAGACGAGTTTGTGCAGTTTCAAAAATTTGAAAGATGGACTAATCCAAATCATGAACACATTCTCTGGTGGCTTATAGGAGAATTTATTATTTAACCCCTTCCCGACCCATGACGCCACGTAGGCGTCATGAAAGTCAGTGCCAATCCGACCCATGACGCCTATCTGGCGTCATGGAAAGATCGCGTCCCTGCAGATCGGGTGAAAGGGTTAACTCCCATTTCACCCGATCTGCAGGGACAGGGGGAGTGGTAGTTTAGCCCAGGGGGGTGGCTTCACCCCCCCGTGGCTACGATCGCTCTGATTGGCTGTTGAAAGTGAAACTGCCAATCAGAGCGATTTGTAATATTTCACCTATTATAACGGGTGAAATATTACAATCCAGCCATGGCCGATGCTGCAATATCATCGGCCATGGCTGGAAACAATAATGTGCCCCCACCCCACCGATCGCCCCCCAGCCCCCCGATCTGTCCGGTACACTGCTCCGGCTCCCCTCCGTCCTGTGCTCCGCTCCCCCCGTGCTCTTGTCCGCTCCCCCCGTGCTCCAATCACCCTCCCCGTGCTTCAACCACCCCCCCTGCACTCCGATCCACCCCCCCTGCAGTCCGATCCACCCCCCGATGCTCCAATGCACCCCCCCGTGCTCCGTTCCACCCCTCCCGCGCTCCGATCCACCCCCCCGTGCTCCCCCCCATCATACTTACCGATCCTGCCAGGGTCCGTCCGTCTTCTCCCTGGGCGCCGCCATCTTCCAAAATGGCGGGCGCATGCCCAGTGCGCCCGCCGAATCTGCCAGCTGGCAGATTCATTCCAAAGTGCATTTTGATCACTAAGATATCATCTATCACAGTGATCAAAATAAAAAAAATAATAAAGAACCCCCCCCTTTGTCACCCCCATAGGAAGGGACAATAAAAAAATAAAGAATTTTTTTATTCCACTAATGTAGGGTTAGGGTTTTGGTATTTGCACACGTATTCTGGTCCTCTGCGGATTTTTCCGCTGCGGATTTGATAAATCCGCAGTGCTAAACCGCTGCGGATTTACCGCGTTTTTTCTGCGCATTTCACTGCAGTTTTACAACTGCGATTTTCTATTTGAGCAGTTGTAAAACCGCTGCGGAATCCGCAGAAAGAAGTGACATGCTGCGGAATGTAAACCGCTGCGTTTCCGTGCAGTTTTTCCGCAGCATGTGTACAGCGATTTTTGTTTCCCATAGGTTTACATTGAACTGTAAGGCCGCTGCGGATTCGCAGCAGTGTTCCATCAGGTTTACAGTACCATGGAAAACCAAATCCGCTGTGCCCATGGTGCGGAAAATACCGCGCGGAAACGCTGTGTTGTATTTTCCGCAGCATGTCAATTCTTTGTGCGGATTCCGCAGCGTTTTACACCTGTTCCTCAATAGCAATCCGCAGGTGAAATCCGCACAAAAAACACTGGAAATCCGCGGAAAATCCGCAGGTAAAACGCAGTGCCTTTTACCCGCGGATTTTTCAAAAATGATGCTGAAAAATCTCACACGAATCCGCAACGTGGGCACATAGCCTTAGGGTTGGAATTAGGGTTGTGGTTAGGGTTATGGCTACAGTTGGGATTAGGGTTAGGGGTGTGTTGGGGTTAGGGTTGTGGTTAGGGTTGTGATTAGGGTTATGGCTACAGTTGGGATTAGGGTTATGGCTACAGTTGGGATTAGAGTTAGGGGTGTGTTGGGGTTAGTGTTGGAGGTAGAATTGAGGGGTTACCACTGTTTAGGCACATCAGGGGTCTCCAAACGCAACATGGCGCCACCATTGATTCCAGCCAATCTCGTATTCAAAAAGTCAAATGGTGCTCCCTCAATTCCGAGCCCTGACGTGTGCCCAAACAGTGGTTTACCTCCACACATGGGGTATCAGTGTACTCAGGAGAAACTGGACAACAACTTTTGGGGTCCAATTTCTCCTGTAACCCTTGGGAAAATAAAAAATTCTGGGCTAAATAATTATTTTTGAGGAAAGAAAACGTATTTATTATTTTCACGGTTCTGCATTATAAACTTCTATGAAGCACTTGGGGGTTCAAAGTGCTCACCACACATCTAGATAAGTTCCTTTCGGGGTCTAGTTTCCAAAATGGGGTCACTTGTGGGGGGTTTCTACTGTTAAGCCACATCAGGGGCTCTGCAAATGCAACGTGACGCCCACAGAGCATTCCATCAAAGTCTGCATTTCAAAACGTCACTACTTCACTTCCGAGCCCCGGCATGTGCCCAAACAGTGGTTTACCCCCACATATGGGGTATCAGCGTACTCAGGAGAAACTGGACAACAACTTTTGGGGTCAAATTTCTCCTGTTACCCTTGGGAAAATAAAAAATTGCAGGCTAAAAGATCATTTTTGAGAAAATATATATTTTTTTTATTTTCATGGCTCTGCGTTATAAACTTCTGTGAAGCACTTGGGGGTTCAAAGTCCTCACCACACATCTAGATTAGTTCCTTTGGTGGACTAGTTTCCAAAATGGGGTCATTTCTGGGGGATCTCCAATGTTTAGGCACACAGGGGCTCTCCAAACGTGACATGGTGTCCGCTAATGATTGGAGCGAATTTTCCATTTAAAAAGCCAAATGGCGTGCCTTCCCTTCCGAGCCCTGCCGTGCGCCCAAACAGTGGTTTACCCCCACATATGGGGTATCAGCGTACTCAGGACAAACTGGACAACAACATTTGGGGTCCAATTTCTCCTATTACCCTTGGCAAAATAGGAAATTCCAGGCTAAAAAATCATTTTTGAGGAAAGAAAAATTATTTTTTATTTTCATGGCTCTGCGTTATAAACTTCTGTGAAGCACCTGGGGGTTAAAAGTGCTCAATATGCATGTAGATAAGTTCCTTGGGGGGTCTAGTTTCCAAAATGGGGTCACTTGTGGGGGAGCTCCAATTTTTAGGCACACGGGGGCTCTCCAAACGTGACATGGTGTCCGCTAAAGAGTGGAGCCAATTTTTCATTCAAAAAGTCAAATGGCGCTCCTTCCCTTCCAAGCCCTGCCGTGCGCCCAAACAGTGGTTTACCCCCACATATGAGGTATCAGCGTACTCAGGGCAAATTGGACAACTTTCGTTGTTCAGTTTCTCCTTTTACCATTGGGAAAATAAAAAAATTGTTGCTAAAAGATAATTTTTGTGACTAAAAAGTTAAATGTTCATTTTTTCCTTCCATGTTGCTTCTGCTGCTGTGAAGCACCTGAAGGGTTAATAAACCTCTTGAATGTGGTTTTGAGCACCTTGAGGGGTTCAGTTTTTAGAATGGTGTCACTTTTGGGTATTTTCAGCCATATAGACCCCTCAAACTGACTTCAAATGTGAGGTGGTCCCTAAAAAAAATGGTTTTGTAAATTTCGTTGTAAGAATGAGAAATCGCTGGTCAAATTTTAACCCTTATAACTTCCTAGCAAAAAAAAATTTTGTTTCCAAAATTGTGCTGATGTAAAGTAGACATGTGGGAAATGTTATTTATTAACTATTTTGTGTCACATAACTCTCTGGTTTAACAGAATAAAAATTAAAAATGTGAAAATTGCGAAATTTTCAAAATTTTCGCCAAATTTCCGTTTTTATCACAAATAAACGCAGAATTTATTGACCTAAATTTACCACTAACATGAAGCCCAATATGTCACGAAAAAACAATCTCAGAACCGCTAGGATCCGTTGAAGCGTTCCTGAGTTATTACCTCATAAAGGGACACTGGTCAGAATTGCAAAAAACGGCAAGGTCTTTAAGGTCAAAATAGGCTGGGTCATGAAGGGGTTAAAGAAAATACCTCACCTAAAATGCTGCAGAAACTAAAAACAGATAGTGACTCACATTGCTTTCTAGTGTTTTTAATTTATAATTGTAGTTTTTTTGCTATATTTTCTGCACACGATTATAGGGGATAGCCAACTTCCCAGAGCTTCTGTTAATAGTATTTAGGCAGACGTTTTATGGCAGCAACAAAGACCATAGGCAGTAACCTGAAAGTATTCTCTAAAGCAGGTGTGGGCAATTAATTTTCCCAAGGGGCCACTTGAGAGAAGGTGACCATTGTGGAGGGCCGAACCAATAGGCCAAAATTAATTCTGCTCAATATTAATATCAATATATTATAATTATTATATTATTGATCATTTTAATATTAATTGTATAACTTAATATTGAGAATTAATACTGACATCCCCCTATATATCGTATGAGCCCCACACGGCCTCCCCCATGTGCAGCATGAGCTCCACACGGCCTCCCCATATACGGCATGAGCCCCAGACTCCCTATATACACTACATGTCGCCCTCATAGCCTCCCCATGGGTGCAGCACCATTTCACACCCCCATAGCCTCCCCATGCCCACCCAAACAGCCAATACACATGAGAAAAAAAAAACCACATACTCACCTTGGTCCCGTTCCATGGCGCTCTACTTCTCTCCCTGCCTCCGCTCACACACTAATTGGTTGAGGAAGTGGTCGGAGGCCCCTCCTCCACCAAAGGAGTCAGTGGCGGGCGCAGCACATGGAGACAGCGAGCCGACAGGCACCGTGTGGTCCGTGGACCTGATTTCCAGCCACACGGTTGTCTCGGTCCGCACTTTGCCCAGGCCTGCTCTAAAGGGTCATACTGAGTAATAATAGAAGTGTAGCTGAACCAGATAACCACTCTACACCCCCCTACCTACAGGTAACCTACAACTCCCTCCACACAATATGTCATCTATATAAAACAGGATAATTTGGAGTTGAAATGGTTAAAAAATTACATTAAAGACAACATTTTGAATAGAAAAATAGTATTTAAAAAGTACAGAAAAGACAGGTAACAATTGCTGATGAATTGTATACATATCGACAGATATCAGATTATACCAATTAAGTGTGGGATCTCCCAAAATGGTGAAACAATGGTCAAAAAAGTATCCACAATTATTTTAATAAATTTGCTTGAGGAAAGAGAGACCACCTTTCCCATGGATAGTCAGCTTGATGTGTTAACAGAGAAACTGAAGTCGCCAACGCACGTTTCGCTTTTTAGTATTTTGCTTTCAGAAAGGGAGTTGGTAACAGCCGTACCTACCAGTACCTGTATGTATCCAGGGTGGCGATCACATGATTGCCGTTACATGACCCACTTCCACCAATAGGATCAATGTAGGTGGAACATGCGCACTACACAGAGTGCATCATCCAAACACTGCCCAGCCATCAGGACGCCTTATCGCATGCCTGGGTGTGTGGCTGGTTGCCGAGGCTCCAGGACATGCACAGACAACACATTTATCTCGAGAGATACTCCGATGTAGAAAAAAATAGCGTGAGCACAACTAGCAGGAGATGCTAAGGTTAGGTTCCCAAACCATGCAGATAATAAGTAAAGAACCTAGCACTCAACTTAAATGTATTTGCTGCAATATTTATTATAGTATACACAAAACGTTTTGGTCCGTAGCGACCTTCATCAGTTATGTAATACTAATGTGCAGTATACATCTGTCATTCTGTAGGTATTTAGCCTTGGAGCAACTTGTTAAACAGCAAGTAATAGTTGTAGATACTAGATAAGGAATAGTAGTTCCTTGAGCAGTTGTGCTTCCAGACATGGAGTCCACCGCTAGCTAGAATAGCTAAAAGCTAACAGACAGTTCTCCATCCTCCTCCTTCTTGACCAGTTCTCTGCTTTCGACAGTCAACCACTGCCTACTGCTAGATTCTTTCTTCCCTTGGCATCAAAGGCCTTGCCCTGTCCTGGATTGCTCATACCTTTCTGACAGCACATTTAGCATTTCCCACTCCCACACTACCTCCTCACCCGCCCCCCTCTCTGTTAAGAGTCCCTCAAGGCTCTGTCCTAGGGCCTCTACTTTTTTCCCCATCTAGATCCTTGGCCTAGGACAACTCAAAGTCCCATGGCTTTCAGTACCACTATATGCGGACGACACTCTCTGGCTCAGATGTCGCCTCTCTTCTGTCCAGAATCCCAAAGTGTCTCTCAGCCATATCCTCCTCCTTCAACTCTGGCTTCCTAAAACTCAATGTAGACAAAACCGAACTCATCATCGTTCCCCCATCTCGCGTATCCCCCCTACCTGATCTATCTATCATGGTAAATGGCATCACGCTCTCTCCCGCACCTGAAATCCGCTGCCTCGGGGTAACTCGATTCTGCCCTGTCCTTCAACCCGCACGTCCAAACTCTTGCCACCTCCAACTCAAAAATTTTGCCAGAATCCATCCCTTCCTCAGCCCACAATCTACTAAAACTCTTGTGCATGCCCTCATCATCTCCCGCCTCGATTACTGCAACACCCTCCTCTGTGACCTCCCCGCTAACTCCCTTGCACCACCCCAGTCTGTCCTCAACTCTGCTGCTTGGCTAATCCACCTCTCTCCTCACTACTCATCTGCTTCATCCCTCTGCAAATCCCTCCACTGGCTCCCAATTCCCCAACGAATCCAGTTCAAACTACTAACACTGATCTACAAAGCCATCCACAACTTGTCCCCTCCTTATATCTCTGAACTAATCTCCCACTATCTTCCCTCACGTAATCTTCGATCCTCCCAAGACCTCCTACTCTTCACACTTATTCATTCCTCACACAACCGCATCCAAGATTTCTCCCGAATATCCCCCATCCTCTGGAATTCCACGCCTCAACACGTCCGACTATCCACCACCCTCGGATCTTTCAGACGGAACCTGAAAACCCATCTCTTCAGGAAAGTCTACAGCCTGCAATAACCATTCTACTGCCTCACTAACCACATGAGCTGCCGCCTCACCAACCGCCCGAGCTGCCGCCCCACCAACCACCCGAGCCGCTGCCACCCCACCTCCTGTCTCTTCCCCATTATCCCAAAGAATGTAAGTCCGCAAGGATAGGGTCCTCTCCCCTCTGTACCAGTCTGTCATTGTAAATTTGTTTACTGTTATTAATATCTATTACCCTGTATGTTATCCCTTTTCACATGTACAGCACCATGGAATTAATGGTGTTATATAAATTAATAATAGTATCTACAACTATTACTTGCTGTTTAACGAGTTTCTCCAAGGCTAAATACCTACAGATTGAGAGATACTCAGAGCCGTGTACAGTCGAAGAGAGCATGAGCACACCAATACCATAGGGGATTCCATAGGGAAGGTATGTTGGTAGATCGATTCACTTGGCTTCTTAAAAGAGGTAGTCACAGGAACAATTTCAGTTTAGGTTTTCAAATGGTTTATTAAAAATGTACTGCATAAACCAGTGCAAAATTAGGTAAACAAACACGGCTCTTCTGGGATAACAGAAAAAAGCAAAATAGCATAAAGTACAATTCCCAGAAACGCCCTTACCTGTTTCTTGGAGACTGGTTGCAGGCAATTTTGGATTGCCTCTATTTTGGTCACTTGTGGCTTTATTTCACCCCTCCCGACAATAAAGCCTACATATTTTGCCTCCTCCTTCCTCATGGAACACTTCTTTGGGTTTATGGTACACCACGGCTTCCTAAGCGCATCCACTACCACCTGCACCTTCTGCAGATCACTTCCCAAATCCAGGCTGAAGATCACAATATCAACTAGGTAAGCCGAAGCATACTTCTTATGAGGGCATGGGATCTGGTCCATGGCCGTTAGGAAGGTGGCTGGAACTCCTTGCAGCCCAAAAGGCATTCTGGTGTATTGGAAGCAACAGTCAGATGTGGTGAAGGCCATCTTCTCCTTGGCACTTTGGGACATTAGAATTTGTCAGTACCCTTTGGTTAGGTCCAGGGTAGTGATGTATAAAGCTGTCCCTAGCCTCTCCAATGTGTTCATCGGCATCGGATACACATCAAATTTGGACACCACGTTCAGCTTCCTACAATAGTTACAAAATCGCCAGTATCCATCGGGCTTTCGCACAAGGACAATGGGCCTGGACCAGCTGCTCTTTGACTCAACGACCCTTTTGAAATAATTTTGCAGCAGGCAATGGGGATTCAAAACAGCTTTTGCACAGGAGGTTCCGTCAGGATTTCATGCTCAACAACCTGCATACATCCTGACAACTCTGAAAACTGTTCTCGGTTCAGCTGAAGCAGTTCTTGGCACTTGTTTCTGGGCCGGTGATAGTGTCTCTGCCACTGTGACATACTCAACCTTGGCATCAGGATGGGCCCCCAGGCACATCGCTTCCACTGGTTCCCTGTCTCACCATGGACTAAGCAGGTTGACATGGTACACCTGGTAGGATTTTCTTCTCCCTGGCTGGTGGACCTTGTCTTTGATATCACCCAACTTTTCGACCACTTCGTATAGCCCTTGACACCTGTCAAGAAATTTACTTTTGACAGTGAGAATCAGCATTAGCACCCAATCTCCAGGGCTAAACTGTCTTAGCCTTGCCAAACGATTGTAGACTCTTGCATAAGCCTCTTGTGCCTGAAGGAAGCTCTCTCACACAATAGACAATCCTCTCCTGCATCTGGGCCACATGCTTGATTATGCTCCGGTGGGGTGTAACCTCTGCTTCCCAGGTCTCACTTGCAATATCCAGAAGTCCCCGAGGGTGCCGACCATACAACAGCTCAAATGGAGAAATGCCTGTTGCCGATAGGCAAATCCAGTCTCGGTCATCCTTCTCCATGACCTTCGTAAGCAATGACTTCAGGTTTTATTTTTAACTTCTTCACCAGGCCGTCTGTCTGTGGATGGTATACCGATGTCCTGAGTTGCGTAATCTGGAGGGCCTTACGCAACTCCATCAGTTTAGACATGAAAGGAGTTCCTTTCTTTTCTGGCAGATCTGTCAGGGAGAAAATATGGACAATCTCTCGGCTATATTCCTGACAGAGGAGTTTCTCAGTGGTACCGCTTCCGGGTACCATATTGAGTTTCCTTGATCACCAGGATATATTGGTGCCCTCTGGCGGATTTAACCATGTGGCAGGATCCATAGCACTGAGGTCAAAAGGGACCTCTATTATGGGTAATGGCAATAGGGGACTAAGTGAGAGACAGGAGCAGTTAGGCTAGGTTCACATTGCGCTAGGGGAGTCCGTCTAACGGACACGTTTTTAAGTAGTGAAAACGCAATGTAACGGACATTGTAACGCACCCATAGACTTGCATTGTCTGACGCATGCCTAAATTGGCATGTGTTTGCCATATTACGTTTTTTGATGACGGACCTTCAAATGCGGCTTGCAGCGTTTTCGGGTCTGGTCAAGCTAACGCAAGACTAATGGAAGCGTCAATTCTGCCATTGAAGGCTATTGCAAACGCAGCCAGACGCAAATCATGAAAAATTTCCAAATAAAACCATACGTTTGAATTGCGTTGAGGGTGGTCCATGTGGTCATGTGACAGGAAATATGATTTCAGCCATTTTTAGGAGGGACACTACAACACATTGTCAACACGCCTGCAGCACAGTGTGTCTTGCAAGCGATCAGAGGCAATGTAAGTACAATTCTATATATCTCTGTATACATCATGTGAGTGTGTAGTGCACGTCAGATGTGTGTGTACTAAAATGTATTGTTTTATTTGCACACAGATGTCGGATAGTGAGGGAAGCAGCAGCAGCAGTGTGTCTGCGGCATTCTCCTCCCAATCGGTATGCTTTCACTTTAAAAAGCCACAATAATGTGTGTCACTCCAGTGTATTGAGGTAAGCACGTGTAATCATGTTTTTATTGCAAATAGGAGTCTTCGGAGCCCGAACCTGCTAGGCAACCCCCCAAGAAACAGGCAAAAGTGACAAAGGTACATGCCACATATTTTGTGTATTTCACCCATAAATTTATTGATACCAGAATTGTACATTTTTTTTAAACTACACCATAGGTTGTGAACAAGGACACAAGAAAAAAAACAAACAAAAAAAAAAACAGCCTTGCCGCCACATTTACCAGCGGTAAATATCACGTTATTAATGTTCCAAAAAAACAAAAACGTTTCCTTTTTTTTTCTTTGTATTTAAAAAAATGTTCAACTTATTCAAGCATAGTACAAGAAACATATCTAAACAACGTGTAAAACCCTGGTTAAAAAACTACTTGCATATCACAACATAAACAAAACCCAACAAGGACAAGCAACCAAAACATTGCAAAATCATTTATGAAAAAGTTAAAAAGTGTTTTAAAAAAGGGAAAAATGTAGGATAAAATGAATAATAAAATATATTTTCCGATGAGATACTATTTCTATACAACCCAAAATGAACGTATACATTGTAATATTACGTTTTGTGTTTATTTACATAGTCCAAGCAGCCCGCCAAAAAAAAAAAAAAAGGAACATTGTGGTTGACGAAGATGACGCTGATCACTCTAGTGGAAGCCAATCCGTCCATATGGGACCAAAGTGACAGCTCCCACCACAATATAGTGAAAAACAGGAAGTTGTGGGATAAAATCATATGCCATTTTGACCCACGATAGATGGAGAAGTCGACATCCTAAGAAAAAAATTGGTAAATATTTATGAAGTTAACTTGTGAAATGTAAAGATTGCAAGCTGTCAAAAAATTTTTGTAATTTTTTTTTTAACTTTCAAGCCGATGCTGTCCATACCCGTTGGAGATCTAATAGTGATCGCTTTGTACGGGACTTCCGCAACAGCCAAAACACACCCAGTGGATCTGGTGGCAAACAGGTCACCCCTTATGTGCATTATGAGCAATTGCTGTTTCTGCAAAAAACTTTGTCACAGCGCTCGTAAGTAAAAAGATTTAGGTGTGAGAGACAAAATAGTATAAATTAAAATAATTTTTTTTTATAGAACGATATGCAGTACCGCTGCGCCTAGAGAGGCAGAGGAACCGGAGCCATCTCCACTGGAACCAAGCCAGCTCCACTGGAACCAAGCCAGCAGACGGGCACTGAAGATGTGTCTGGCATGAGCGAGCCTCAATCTGTTGAGAGAAGTACTGTGGCTTCTGTTGTCAGTGCCCGTTTGCAAGCACAGCGCGGACGCAAGGGAGCATCCAAAAAGATGAAGCTGATGCCATAATTGTAGATGAACTCCAACGGGTAGAGGATCTGTGTCGCAGTGAACACAGAGACCTGAGGCGGGAAATTACGGACTTGCAATCCCGTGAGTTTGTATATGCAGCCAATGAGTGGAAGCTCCTGCTTTTGTCCTATGTGCCTGTAGTTCAAAATATCCCGGCGCACAGAAATATTATGTTTAGGCAAAGACTTAATGACCTAGTTGAGGAGTTTTTGGGCCCCCAGGAACCCACTTCCTCGAGAACAAAAAGCATGGACATGCCGGCCTACAACCCACAATACAGAGGCCGGGGTGAACAGAGAATGGAACAGCACAGGCAATGTAGCAGTCCATCATACAGTTGGGCAGACAATACACCCGCGCAATATCACAGTCTATAAGTACTGTTCACTTACACCAACCTGTTGCAATTACAGCATTTACATTTTTGGGGTTTAAAGGGACTCTGTCACCTGAATTTGGAGGGAACAATCTTCAGCCATAGGGGCGGGGTTTTCGGGTGTTCGATTCACCCTTTCCTTACCCGCTGGCTGCAATATTGGATTGAAGTTCATTCTCTGTCCTCCGTAGTACATGCCTGCACAAAATTGTGCAGATAGATGCATGCCTTCACTACACGGTCCACATTTTCAGGTTGCAGTCGCATGCAAGTAAGTAATATACGCCATTTCAAGGTCAAAATACCAAAGGTACACTCCACATAACGTCTTGCCCAACTCAAGCGATAATTAAAAATGCGTCTTGTGGAGTTTAGATTAAGGCTTGAGTACGGCTTTAGGAAATTTTGTCCGAGTTGGAACGCCTCATCCCCAACTAAAACATAGAGCAAACTTGGGCCGTCGGTCCCCGGAAGAGGTTGTGCTGAGGGTATGTTGAAGTTGTTGCTGTACAAACATCTCCCCATGTTGGAGTCTCTGAAGACTCTGGAATCGTTCGTCCATCCATACGCACCAATATCCACAGCAACAAAACGGTATCTAGCATCCGCAATGGCCATCAATACAATACAAAAGTATTTTTTGTAGCTATAGTATAGGGATCCACTACGCGCTGGTTTCTGAATACGAATGTGCTTGCCGTCCACGGCACCAATGTAATTGGGGAAATTAGCCACATCCTCGAAATGTTGGGAAATTGCTAGCCACATTTCTGTTGTCGGGGTTGGTAGCACAAGTGGTTGCAAGTTGTTCCAAATGGCATCACAAGTTTCACGAACCAGTTGGCAAATGGTTGACTTCCCAAGTCTAAATTGAAAATGCAGTGATGCAAATGATTCTCCGGTAGCCAGATATCAATCGGCAATCACAAAGGAGAAAAAAAAAAATTATTGTTAGGATTTTAAAGGACAACTAACAAAAAGGCAAGTTAAAATGGAATGCTACAATTGCCTAAATGTACATAATTATGCCCCACGATAAATTACATCTTGTCTTTGTCAATAGAAGAATGTTCAAAAAAAGGATAATTACCTCAGAGTCACCACTAAACGCTGCTCCGCACAAATGCTTTCACGGAAAGTGATGCGCTGATGATGCATCTCATCCTTCACATGCGAGAGCAGAACATTAACCCCTTTACAACCAAGGGTGGTTTGCACGTCAATGACCAGGCCAATTTTTACAATTCTGACCACTGTCCCTTTATGAGGTTATAACTCCCAAACGCTTCAACGGATCCTGGTGATTCTGACATTGTTTTCTCGAGACATATTGTACTTCATGATAGTGGTAAAATTTCTTTGATAGTACCTGCATTTATTTGTGAAAAAAACGGAAATTTGGCGAAAATTTTGAAAATTTCGCAATTTTCAAACTTTGAATTTTTATGCAATTAAATCACAGAGATATGTCACACAAAATACTTAATAAGTAACATTTCCCACATGTCTCCTTTACATCAGCATAATTTTGGAACCAAATTTTTTTTTTGTTAGGGAGTTATAAGGGTTAAAAGTTGACCAGCAATTTCTCATTTTTACAACACCATTTTTTTTTAGGGACCACGTCTCATTTAAAGTCATTTTGAGGGGTCTATATGATAGAAAATGCCCAAGTGTGACACCATTCTAAAAACTGCACCCCTCAAGGTGCTCAAAACCACATTCAAGAAGTTTATTAACCCTTCAGGTGTTTAATAGGAATTTTTGGAATGTTTAAATAAAAATGAACATTTAACTTTTTTACACAAAAAATGTACTTCAGCTCCAATTTGTTTTATTTTACCAAGGGTAACAGGAGAAAATGGACCCCAAAATTTGTTGTCCAATTTGTCCTGAGTACACTGATACCCCATATGTGGCAGTAAACCACTGTTTGGGCGCATGGGAGAGCTCGGAAGGGAAGGAGCGCCGTTTGACTTTTCAATGCAAAATTGACAGGAATTGAGATGGGACGCCATGTTGCGTTTGGAGAGCCACTGATGTGCCTAAACATTGAAACCCCCCACAAGTGACACCATTTTGGAAAGTAGACCCCCTAAGGAACTTATCTGGATGTGTGGTGAGCACTTTGACCCACCAAGGGCTTCACAGAAGTTTATAATGCAGAGCCATAACAATAAAACAAAATTTTTTTCCCACAAAAATTATTTTTTAGCCCCCAGTTTTGTATTTTCCCTAGGGTAACAGGAGAAATTGGACCCCAAAAGTTGTTGTCCAATTTGTCCTGAGTACGCTGATACCCCATATGTGAGGGGGAACCACCGTTTGGGCGCATGGGAGGGCTCGGAAGGGAAGGAGCGCCATTTGGAATGCAGACTTAGATGGAATGGTCTGCAGGCGTCACATTGCGTTTGCAGAGCCCCTAATGTACCTAAACAGTAGAAACCCCCTACAAGTGACACCATTTTGGAAAGTAGACCCCCTAAGGATCTCATCTTGATGTGTTGTGAGAGCTTTGAACCCCCAAGTATTTCACTACAGTTTATAACGCAGAGCCGTGCAAATAAAAAATATTTTTTTTTCCACAAAAATTATATTTTAGCCCCCAGTTTTGTATTTTTCCAAGGTTAGCAGGAGAAATTGGACCCTAAATGTTGTTGTCCAATTTGTCCTGAGTACGCTGATACCTGATATGTGGGGGGGAACCACCGTTTTGGCGCATGGGAGGGCTCGGAAGGGAAGGAGCATCATTTGGAATGCAGACTTAGATGGATTGGTCTGCAGGCGTCACATTGCGTTTGCAGAGCCCCTAATGTACCTAAACAGTAGAAACCCCCCACAAGTGACCCCATATTGGAAACTAGACCCCTCAATGAACTTATCTAGATGTGTTGTGAGAACTTTGAACCCCCAAGTGTTTCACTACAGTTTATAACGCAGAGCCGTGAAAATAAAAAATCTTTTTGTTTTCCCACAAAAATTATTTTTAGCCCCCAGTTTTGTATTTTCCCAAGGGTAACAGGAGAAATTGGTCCACAAAAGTTGTTGTCCAATTTGTCCTGAGTACGCTGATACCCCATATGTGAGGGTAAACCCCTGTTTGGGCACAAGGGAGAGCTCGGAAGGGAAGGAGCACTGTTTTACTTTTTCAACGCAGAATTGGCTGGAATTGAGATCGGACGCCATGTCGTGTTTGGAGAGCCCCTGATGTGCCGAAACAGTGGAAACCCCCCAATTATAACTGAAACCCTAATCTAAACTCACCCCTAACCCTAATTCCAACGGTAACCCTAACCACACCTCTAACCCTGACACACCCCTAACCCTAATCCCAACTGTAAATGTAATCTAAAGCCTAACCCTAACTTTAGCCCCAACCCTAACTGTAGCCCCAACCCTAACCCTAATCCTAGCCCTAACCCTAGCCCTAATGGGAAAATGGAAATAAATACATTTTTTTTTATTTTTCCCTAACTAAGGGGGTGATGAAGGGGGGTTTGATTTACTTTTATAGCGAGTTTTTTAGCGGATTTTTATGATTGGCAGCTGTCACACACTGAAAGACGCTTTTTATTGCAAAAAATATTTTTTGCAATACCACATTTTGAGAGCTATAATTTTTCCATATTTTGGTCCACAGAGTCATGTGAGGTCTTGTTTTTTGCGGGACGAGTTGACGTTTTTACTGAAAACATTTTCGGGCACGTGACATTTTTTGATCGCTTTTTATTCCGATTTTTGTGAGGAAGAATGACCAAAAACCAGCTATTCATGAATTTCTATTGGGGGAGGCGTTTATACCGTTCCGCGTTTGGTAAAATTGATAAATCAGTTTTATTCTTCGGGTCAGTACGATTACAGCGATACCTCATTTATATCATTTTTTTATGGTTTGGCGCTTTTATACGATAAAAACTATTTTACAGAAAAAATAATTATTTTTGCATCGCTTTATTCTCAGGACTATAACTTTTATTTTTTTGGTGGTGATGCTGTATGGCGGCTCGTTTTTTGCTGGACAATATGACGCTTTCAGCGGTACCATGGTTATTTATATCTGTCCTTTTGATCGCGTGTTATTCCACTTTTTGTTCGGCGGTATGATAATAAAGCGTTTTTTGCCTCGTTTTTTTTTTTTTTTTTTCTTACGGTGTTTACTGAAGGGGTTAACTAGTGGGACAGTTTTATAGGTCGGGTCGTTACGGACGCGGCGATACTAAATATGTGTACTTTTATTGGGTTTTTTTTTATTTAGATGAAGAAATGTATTTATGGGAATAATATTTTTTTTTTTTTTCATTATTTTGGAATATTTTTTTTATTTTTTTTTTTACACATTTGTAAAATTTTTTTTTTTACTTTTTTACTTTGTCCCAGGGGGGGACATCACAGATCAGTGATCTGACAGTTTGCACAGCACTCTGTCAGATCACTGATCTGACATGCAGCGCTGCAGCCTTCACAGTGCCTGCTCAGAGCAGGCTCTGTGAAGCCACCTCCCTCCCTGCAGGACCCGGATCCGCGGCCATCTTGGATCCGGGGCTGGAGGGAGCAGGGAGGGAGGTGAGACCCTCGCAGCAACGCGATCACATCGCGTTGCTGCGGGGGGCTCAGGGAAGCCCGCAGGGAGCCCCCTCCCTGCGCGGTGCTTCGCGATCATGTTTGATCGCGGTGTGCCAGGGGTTAATGTGCCGGGGGCGGTCCGTGACCGCTCCTGGCACATAGTGCCGGATGTCAGCTGCAATAAGCAGCTGACACCCGGCCGCGATCGGCCGCGCTCCCCCCGTGAGCGCGGCCGATCGGCTATGACGCACTATCCCGTCCAGGGTCAGATAAGCCCAGGGCACCTCGACGGGATAGTACGTCTAAGGTCACAGAGGGGTTAAAGGTCTCAATGGATATACGTAGATAACGTTGAAATTTGAAGGGACGATCCCGAAACTGAACATACAGCGTGTGAAAGGCACCATATGTATTCCGTAATAAATTCACTTCATGGATCCAATATCTCCTTTGAGAAATATGCTTTCTCTGCCGAAGTCGCAACTGCATCAAGCGAAATTTAACGAGCTCAGACACAAACATCTTGCTAGCAGAAGTTCACTCAATGCTTTCAAAATAGAGAATGTGTATGCACCCACACCCAACAAAAGGAAAAAAAAAGAGAACAACTTTATTGACAGTGCCAAACGCAGACAAACGGATGCTTCACGAATGGACATCAGAATGACAAACGCAGTCACATGCATTAACGCAAGCGTTAACGTGAAGCCAAATTTTCAACAAATTTGGCTCTTTTCTGTACATGCGTTTAACGGATCCGTTTAACGGTATGTACTTAACGCAATTTGAACCTAGCCTTAGCTGGCAGGTGGGACAGGACCGGCAATAGGTAGCAATCTCATGGTGACATCCAGGCCAGTAGAACCTCTGAAGGACGAACTCTTGTTTTTTATTCATACGCCCACCCAAAACATGAGAATGTGCCAGGTCTAACACCCTACGCCTATATGACTCCGGTACTCACAGTTGCTCCATTACCTTCCCCTCAGTTTAGTAACCCGATATAGCAAGTCCTCATTACCTGAACAGTATGGAAACCTGGTATTGGGCTCCGGCTTTTAAGCAACCCTATTTAGAACAGTAACATTATCAAATGCCCCGTTTAATGTAAGGTCCTTCACTTGAGCAACCCCAAAATTCCCCCAGAAACCCCCAACTCAGGAATGTCAGCCTCATGGGTTGCAGTCTTGTCCTCAACAAGGGCACAAGAGGGAAGAACTCATCCACCTCCGACCTCAATGGGGAGTCTTCATGGTTGAACCGGCTCTTATCTGGGTAACTTGGCACCCCCACCTTTCGTCATAAGTCCCAGAACAAGCTAAAGCCCTGACCTATAATAACTAGTAGTGATGAGCGATTATACTCGTTGCTCAGGTTTTCCCGAGCACACTTGGGTGATCTCCGAGTATTTGTTAGTGCTCAGAGATTTCGTTTTCTTGACCTCAGCTGCATGATTTACAGCTGCTGGACAGCCTGAACATATGTGGGAATTCCCTAACAGGCATTACTCACATGTATTCAGCCTGTCTAGCAGCCGTAAATCATGCAGCTGCGGCAACAAAAACTAAATCTCCAAGCACTAACAAATACTCGGAGACGACCCGAGCGTGCTCTGGAAAACCCGAGCAACGAGTATACTCGCTCATCACTAGGTCTGCACTTCTAGCACCAATGGTGGTAGATTACCTCTTTAAGAAGCCGAGTGAGTCAATCACAGGAACACTTTCCGTTTCAGTTTTCAACTGGTTTATTAAAAACAATTCAAAAACCAGTCCAAAATTAGGTAAACAAAAAACACGGCTTTTCTGGCATAACAGGAAAAACAAAATAACATAAGGTACAGTGTGTGGCTGCAGGGATGAAAAAACACGGTTCAGTTCTTTTTAAGCCATTCACCCTGAAGCCTGTTTTCACCTTCCTGACCAGGCCAATTTTTTCAATTCTGACCACTGTCACAACTCTGGAACGCTTAACTGGATTCCACTAATTCTGAAATTGTTTTTTGTGACATATTGTACTTCACGATAGAGGTAAAAATTTCTTTAATAAGATTTGTGTTAGTGAAATTTTTTTTTTTTGCAATTTTCAAACTTAATTTTTATGCCTTAAATCAGAGTCAAGTGACACAAAATAGTTAATAAATAACATTTCCCACATGTCTAGTTTATATCACCAAAATTTAAAAAAAATAATTTTTCTGTTAGGAAGTTATAAAGGTTAAAAGTTGACCAGCGATTTCTCATTTTTACAACAAAACTTAAAAAAAACATTTTTTTAGGGACCACATCACATTTGAACTGACTTTAGGGGGCCTATATGACAGAAAATAACCCAAAGTGACACCATTCTAAAAACTGTCCCCTTGATAGTACGCAAAACAACATTCAAGAAGTTTATTAACCCTTCAGGCACTTCACAGGAATTAATGGAGCATGAAAGGAAAAAAAATAAACATTAACTTTTTTTTCACAAAAATGTTCCTTTAGAACCATTTTTTTTCATATTCATAAGGGAACTAGAAAAATTACACCTTACAATTTGCTGTGCAATTTCTCCTGAGCATGCTGATACCCAATGTGTGGGGGGAAACCACTGTTTGGGCGCACAGAAGCGAAGGAGCATCATTTGACTTTTTGAATGTAAAGTTTGCTGGAATAATTAGCGGACGCCATGTCATGTTTGGAGAATCCCTGTTGTGCGTAAACAGTGGAAATCCCCACAAGTAACACCATTTTGGAAACTAGACCCCTCAGGGAACTTATAGAGATGTGTATTGAGCACTTTGAAACTCCAAGTGCTTGCCATAAATTTATAATGTTGAGCCATGAAAATAAAAACAAAACCTTTTCCCCACAAAACATGTTAATAGCCCAAAATTTTGTATTTTCAGAAGTGTAACAGGAGAAAATGGATCTCAAAATTTGTTGTGCAATTTCTCCTGAAATCACAGATTCCCCATGTAGTCAAAAACTACTTGAGGCACAGTGCCAAGCTCAGAAGAGAAGTAGTGTCATATTACATTACAGATTTTGCTGCAATGGTTTGAGGGTGCCATGTCACATTGGCAGAGCCACTGAGGTCCCAAAGCAGAATCCCCCATAAGTAACCCCATTATACAAATTAATCCTCTCAATGAATTCATCAAGGGGTGCAGTGATTATCAGGGCTGTGGAGTCGGAGTCGTGGTGTCGGAGTTAGTTTTGGTTGGAGTCGGAAGAAATGTACTGACTCCAGCTTTTAAAAAAATGTATTTATATTTCATAATTGAGCTTTCATATGAATTTTATAGATGTTACTCAAATATATATGTTCTATCAAACTATGAACAACAGTGATAAGCAGTTCTGCTGGAGATAGAGACATTTCTTAAGGTACCGTCACACTCAGCAACTTTGCAACGAGAACGACAACGATCCGTGACGTTGCAGCGTCCTGGATAGCGATCTCGTTGTGTTTGACACGCAGCAGCGATCTGGATCCCGCTGTGCCATCGCTGGTCGGAGCTAGAAGTCCAGAACTTTATTTCGTCGTCAGGTCGGCGTGTATCGTCATGTTTGACATCAAAAGCAACGATGCCAGCAACGTTTTACATGGAGCTAACAACCAGGGAGAACGATAAGTGAGTCGCCGTTACGTCACTGGATCTCTCCTGCATCGTTCTGGAGTGGCTGGGGCAGATGTTTTTAGCCAGGGGGGGGGGCGGGTGCAATAACTGTGGACCCTCTCCAGGCTATTAATATCTGCCCTCAGACACTGGCTTTACTACTCTGCCGGAGAAAATTGCGCGGGAGCCCACGCCAATTTTTTCCGCCATTTAACCCTTTAATTTAATAGCTAGAGCGCCCAAATTTTGCACATACACACTACTAACAGTAGTGTGGAATATGCCAAAAAAATGTCGATATGACATGGTTTACTGTATGTAAACCATGTCTCATATCATGTCGGGTTTAGGAAGGAGATAGCAAAAGCCGGCAATTGAATTGCCGGCTTTAAAGCTATCTCGCGCTGGATGAAATATTGATATATATACATATATGTGTCTACTGATTATATATATAACATGTAAAGCGCCATGGAATAAATGGCGCTATAATAATAAATAATAATAATAATAATACCTATTCTATGTATACACATTTATTCTACCTATTCTATTGTAAGCTGTCAGTGTGATTTTACTGTACACCGCACTGAATTACCGGCTTTTCTCTCTAACACCGCTGCGTATTTCTCGCAAGTCACACTGCTCGCAAGTCACTTATTGAGAATCATTGGGCCGTGTGTAATGCGTGTTTTACAGACGTATTTTATGCGCTCATACATCCGTAAAACTCGCTAGTGTGACGCCGGCCTTAGACAGTGGGAAATCCGCAAAAAACCCGCAAAATTAATGAACATGTTCCTTATTTTTCCGCAATGCGTTTTTAGTGCGGAAAAACGCACATGTTGCGGTTTTTCCCGATAAAAACGCTATAAAACCGCAAAAAAACCCGCATACAATAAACATCCCATCATTTAGAATGAATTCTGCATGTTTTGTGCACATGATGCAGTTTTTTCTGCGAAAAAAATGCAATGCTATAAAAACCACAGCATGTTCATTAATTTTGCTTTTTTTGCGGATTTCCCACTACAAAATGCATTGGGAAGTGTCCGGAGAAAACCGCAGCAAAAACGCATCAAAACCGTGGCAAAAACGCGTCAAAACCACGTCAAAACTGCATGCAGATTTCTTGCGGATTTCGTGCAGAAAATGTCTGGTTTTTCTCGGGAATTTTCTGCGAGAAATCCTGAACGTGTGCACATAGCCTAAGAAGTATTATCCTTTCAACAAACTTTGCATCAGTTAACTGTGAGTACATGAGGAATAACAGTATTACTGACCACTATATCAGTTGTATGACCTGGCAATAATTTTGTACAATTGTTTTTAGGAAAAACAATTGTCATTTGGATTGTGAATGCAGAATTAAAAACCTGAGAATGTCAAAGAAGCGTCACATTAAATCAGCTGTATTTGAACATTTCACCATCACTCAAGATAGAAAACATTATGTCTGTCAGTGTATGACAAATGATCCAGACGAAAACAAATGCTGTGAAGCCAAGATCAGGGCATCCATGAAGGAGGATCTGACAGAGGCAATACTTTTTCTGAGGATAAATTTATAGATTTCTTCTTATTAACTGCATAACAGTGTTTATTGCATATTTACTTACAAGAGTTTAGAAAAGTTTATAAGGCCATGTTCACACAGTGCGTTTTTTACTGCGGAAGCGAAGCGTTTTTGCCGCTGCGGTTCCGCAGCTGTTTTCCATGCAGGGTACAGTACAATGTACCCTATGGAAAACAGGAACCACTGTGCACATGATGCGGGAATCGGGAAAAAAAGCCGCGCTGAATAGCCGCGGTAAAAAAGAAGTACCATGTCACTTCTTTTTTCGGAGCCGCAGCGGTTCTGCACCCATAGACCTCCATTGTGAGGTCAAACCCGCAGTAAAACCCGCAGATCAAAAATATATCTGCGGGTTTTATTGCGGTTTGTAGTGCAGAACCGCTGCAGCAGGAAGTGTGGGGAAGCGGGCGGAAGTGCGTGGGCGGAGTGTGGCTGCCCCAATCCCAGCCCCCCGTGCTCCGATGCCCCCCCGTGCTCCGATGCCCCCCTCCGTGCTCCGATGCCCCCCCCGTGCCCTAATCTCCCCCCCTTATACTTACCCGGCCTCCCGATGTCCGTCCGGCCGTCTTCTCCCTGGGCGCCGCCATCTTGCAAAATGGCGGGCGCATGCGCAGTGCGCCCGCCGAATCTGCCGGCCGGCAGATTCGTTCCAAAGTGCATTTTGATCACTGAGATATAACCTATCTCAGTGATCAAAATAAAAAAAATAGTAAATGACACCCCCCCCCCCCCCTTTGTCACCCCCATAGGTAGGGACAATAAAAAAATTAAGAATTTTTTTTTTTTTTCCCCCACTAAGGTTAGAATAGGGTTAGGGGTAGGGTTAGGGTTAGGGTTAGGGTATTTTCAGCCATTTTAACCCTAAAAAAACTTCCTAGAAAAAACACAGACTCTGCATAGAAAACTGCATAAAAAAAGGATCAAAAAACGCATCAAAAAACGCACCAAAAAAGCACAAAAAAAGGACCAAAAAAAGGACCTGCGTTTTCTGCCAAGAGCTGCGGTTTCAGTCCTGAAAAAAAAAGGATGGAAATCAGGAACGTGTGAACATACCCTAAAAGTTATTTGCTATATTCTAATTGTATTCTAATAAATATAGTTTTTGCGCTAAGTGGTCTGATTACTTATATGATGGTGAGAAACTGAATAAGCACGATGTTAATATTTGACAACAGTAAATTTATTGTTACGAATTGGCCATTTATGAAGGAGTCGGAGCCGGAGTCTGAGTCGGAACCTGATAAAATCCAGGAGTCGGAGTCGCAACTGTTGCTTACCGACTCCACAGCCCTGGTGATTATATTGACACCATAGGTGTGTCACAGATTTTTATACCATTGGCAGTGAAGGAAAAATAAATATACTTTTACCATCAAAATTGTGTGTTAGCTCCAAATTTTACATTTTCATACTGGGACATAGGTAAAAATAGCACCAAAATTTGTCACAATTTCTGCTGAATTTAGAAATACCACATATGCACCTGTAAATTAGGTGGAATCTTATCCATACAGAAATGCCAAACATGTGGGAGCTATATGTGGTTTAGACACACTGTGGCTCAGTAGGGAGGGGGGGCATATGGATTTGGGAGGGCAGAATTTGCGAGCAGCCATTTTGCTTTTCAAGAGCCTTTGTGCTACTAGTAACGTGGAAGCCATCAAAAGCACAAGAAACAAGAGCCATCAAAATATCTGCACACCACCAAAGTTATGATAAAAAATAATATAAGCTTTATTGGGAACATAATTAAAAACATCTAAAATCACACATAACCTCCGTGCAGATGCCCCTGTGAACACTCTATGCCAAAATATACATAGATATATAAACGTATGAAATCTTACAGATGTGTCCCTGCCCTCTGCACTTAATATTATTAATGTAACTATATATAGTCAAAATTTGGAATGAACACGCTGTATACAACCATATAACAACAAATATGCACACAGTCAAGTATAATACAAGTCACACAGCATGCAAATAGCATGCAACACCCCACCACAATATGCAGCTTCCAGCAAAAAAACCCCTATGGACCCAGAGGAGCAGATAAAATAAACTGCCCTAGATATCCAAAGAAAGGGACAGGGGAAGATGTCCAAATATAAACACTGAAATACCCTGCATAGTCTGATCCTAGGAGTGGTCAAAAGGTGAAAATAGTGCTGGAGAAAGCACCATAGGATGAATCCTGCTGCAGGAGGCTGTGAGGCTGAATAGTCACAGGGCAAATGCGACGGGAGGAGAAGCCCAACGCGTGTCGCTGTTCTAGGACAGCTTCGTCAGGGGAAGATGGCTAAACCGTAGCCATGCAGATTTTAATAGAATAGTTTGCGGACTCCATACACAGAACCCCCAGATAGAAAAGCAGAATCCCCCCTCAAGTGACTCCATTGTGGAAATTATACCCCTTTGGGAATCTACAGGTGTAGTGACAATTTTGACTCCATGGGTGTTTTCCAGAAACAAGCAGGAGTGGGTGTTGCAGAGTGAAAATTGCAAACTGTCATTGTAGTGACCAGTACGTTATGCCCAGCTCATGCTTCTGGAAACATGCACCTGTAAATTAGGTGGAATCTTATCCATACAGAAATGCCAAACATGTGGGAGCTATATGTGGTTTAGACACACTGTGGCTCAGTAGGGAGGGGGGGCATATGGATTTGGGAGGGCAGAATTTGCGAGCAGCCATTTTGCTTTTCAAGAGCCTTTGTGCTACTAGTAACGTGGAAGCCCCCTATATTTCCGTTAACAGATGATGGACTTGAGTGGAGACTTGTTTTTTTTTTGTGGATTGAGGTGAAGCTTTTTTTTCTGAACACTTTACATAACATTTTGGAGCACATTTAGCTCTGCGCTGAGCACTTACTTTGGGGTTTTGATCTAAATCTCTGAGTGACATGATTCAGATGAAACCCCTCGAGGGATCCATTCATTATAATTGGGCAGCAGAGTTACTCTGCACTGTTTGGCCTCTGTTCAGCATTGTCCTTTTCAGAAGTGCACAAAACTGTGGTCTACAGCACTTCTATGCCCGCCTAAGAAGATAGACACCGCCGGATCACATTTCAGATGGCAGCCACAGTGCCTCCATCTGCCTCATTATAGGGAATCTTCTGCTGGAGGTTCCATCTGAATCCCGTATTTTAGAGATTTACACGGAAACCCCGATGTAAGTGCTCAGTGCAGGATAAATGTGAGCTGAGCCTTACTGCGATCTTTGGGAGGCAGAATAAAAAAAAAAAAAAATCAACAGCAGGTAAAGAATTGGTTTTATTTTTTACACCATTCCTTGTATGGTATAGAAGACTTTATTCTTCGGGTTGGTGCAATTACAGCGATACCAGATTTATTTTGGGCTTTATGCTTGGCTGCTGTCACACACTAAACTACTTTTTATCGCATCCCCATATTTTGATAGCTATAATTTTTCCGCTGACAGTCATGTTGGGGCTTGTTTTTTGCGGGACAGGTTGACGCTTTTATTGGTACCATTTTCAGTCACATCATTTTTTAATTGCTTTCTATTCCGATTTTTGGGAGGTAGAATGAACAAAAACCAGCAATTCAGGAATTGTTTTTTTGGAGAGTTTTTTTTTATGCCGTTCCACGGGTGGCTTTATTTTTCCGGTCAGGACGATTATTTTTGTGTTTTGGCACTTTTACACAATAGAAAAATATAGTAACTTACTGATAATGGTATTTCTCTGAGCCCATGACGGCACTACGGAGAAAGGGGATCCCCCCACCAAGGACAGGAAACCTACAGATAAAAAGGCGGTACCTCTCTCCCGCATCAGTTGTTTACAGAGCATGATGGGAGATTAAGTTAATAATAACATATAACTCAACATTACTCGAAGTCTTAACCGCGATACCGCGTGGCTATTTAATTAAGGTATTAGCATAGGGACGTTTTATTAGTGTGTACACCCATATGTGAAGGAAGGGAATGTACGGGTGCCATCATGGGCTCAGAGAAATACCATTATCGGTAAGTAACTATATTTTTCTCTGTCCCCCATGACGGCACCACGGAGAGAATTGCAGAGACTGTACATTAGGGAGGGACCACCGCTTCCAGAACCCTTTTACCAAATGTAAGGTCTGAAGAAGAGATAAGGTCTAATCTATAGTGCTTATAGAATGTAGAGGGTGAAGACCAGGTAGCGGCTCTACATGTCTGATCAATTGAAGCACCGGCCCTTTCCACCCAGGAGGAGGCTCTCGTTGAGTGCGCTATGACTTTCCCCGGGACAGGTACTCCACTTGATGAGTACGATAGGCTGATGGCATCTGTGATCCATCTTGCTAGGGTCCCCTTGGATGCTTTTTCCCCTTCCGGGGACCCGGAGTGCATACAAAAAGATATCCGTCCTCCCTACTCTCCCTAGTGGCTTCTATATAATGCATTAGGCATCTTTTTACATCTAATGTGTGTAAGGACTCTTCCTCATTTTTGGGGTTAGGACAAAAGGGGGGGAGAGATATCTCTTGTGCTCTGTGGAAACGAGAAGCTACTTTTGGGAGGTAGGCTGGATCTGTTTTAAGGACTACCCTATCTTCCAAGAATGGAGTAAAAGGAGGGTTAGCCGACAAGGCCTGTATGTCACCAATCCTACGTGCAGAGGTGAGAGCGACCAATAGAGAGGTTTTAAAAGACAGGATTCTCAATGGGACATCCGCCAAGGGCGGTTTAGTTAGGGCCGTAAGGACTAAATTTAAATCCCACTGAGGGGTATTCCATTAGGGTAGGGGGTCTTGATCTTCCTGCTGCTCTAATGAATCTGGAAACCCAACGATTTCCCGCTAGGTCGTAATTGAATCGTGCACCCAAAACTGCTACATGAACTTTTAGGGTACTTGTGGCCAACCCAATTTCTAACCCCTTTTGCAGGAATTCTAGTACAGCTTTAAGGGGAATCTCTTCACTTATTTTGGCGCCCGAGGATGACAGGAACTTTTTCCATATTTTCCCGTACTGTCTAGTTGTAACTGGTTTCCTACTTTGCAGCAGGGTAGACACTAACCCCGGTGAGAACCCTCTATTTTCTAACATCTGCCTCTCAAATTCCAGGCTGTCAAGTGTAAACTTGCAACCTGCGGGTGCTGTACTGGTCCCTGTGAGAGATCTGGAAGGTTCGGGAGTACCCAGGGGTCGGATATAGACATCCTCCTCATCCAGGAGAACCATGCCCTCTTCGGCCAGAACTGAGTTATTAGGACTAATCGAGCCTTGTCTTCCTGAATTTTCCTCAAAACTGCTGGTATTAGGGCAATTGGGGGAAGGCGTATGCCAGTTGATGGTACCATGGAATCAGGAATGCGTCTAACACAGGTGTTTCCTAGAGGTGTTATGGAGCAAAAGGTGTCTACCTTCTTGTTCAGATTGTTCGCAAATAAGTCTATATCTGGTATTCCCCACCTTTCCAAGATTTGATTGAACACTGTTTGGTTCAGCTCCCATTCCCCGTTTCAGACGGGATCAGCTCAGAAAGTCTGCCTTGTAATTGTCTACCCCCTTTATGTGAAGGCCTGACAAGGACTGTAGGTTGGCCTCGGCTATCTGGAAGATAGATTTTGTCACCTCCATTAGAGACTGGGAACCTCCTTGGTGATTTCAGTACGCTACCACTACTCTGTTGTCTGACATAATTCTGACATGATGAGAACGAAGGGGATTCAGGAACTCTGAGTGCAAACCTGACTGCAAGTAATTCTTTTATGTTTTCTAGGAGACTCCCTTTAAATTGTGTGACCAGACCCCTTGGGCTATGAGCTCGTTCAGATGGGCCTCCCCACCCGCTGCGGCTTGCGTCTGTAGTCACTACTTGGGAGACCGGGAAAACCCAAGGGACCCCTCGGGACAGATTGTTCTGCAACATCCACTAACCCAGTGAGAGAATTGTATTTGGAGATAAATTGAACTGACCTTCTAAATTTCCTCCTAGAGAAACTGCTTCCGACAAAATTTGCCATTGAAGATCTCTTGAATGAAGTTGAGCCCATTGGACTGCAGGAATGCAAGCCGTCATGGACCCTAAAAGGGACATGGCTTGACGTAGGGATAAGCAGGGAAGATCTCTCATTCTGGATACCAATTCCATAATTTTTTGCATTTTCTGAAGGAAGAAGGTATTCCTGCCTGACAGAGTCCAATGTGATGGCCAGATACTCCTGGACTTGGAATGGTACTAGTTTGGACTTCGTTAACTTCACCAGCCAGCCTAGTTTTCTAAAGAGAGCATGATCTTTTCCATTTGACTTTCGCAATGCTGGGGAGATTTGCCGATTACTAGGAAATCGCCCAGATATGGCACCTCTGCTACCAGCTTGGTGAAAACTTGTGGCGCTATGGCTAGACCGAAAGATAGAGCTGCGAATTGGAAATGTCTTATTATCCCCCCGACATAGGCTATCCTGAGGAATTTCTGATGGTCTCTGTGGATCGGGAAGTGATAGTATGCGTCCTTCAAGTCCAGGACAGCCATAAAACAAAGTGGAAACAACATTTTTATTGACGTTTTTATTGTTTCCATCTTGAATGGCTGTACAATTAGATATTTGTTCAGACTCTTCAGATTTATAATAGTCCTGTAGGACTCGTCCGGTTTTTTCCTCAGGAACGGGATGGGAGGGGGGGGGGGGGGGTAATACCCTGTCCTCTTTCTTGGGAGCGAACCTCCAAGAGAACCCCTTTGTTTACTAGCCCTGTAATTTGTAGTTATAATGCTAGTTGTTCCTCCCCCAATCGCAGATGTCATCATGAAAGAGGGTTGAGGGGTTTTTATGAATCTGTTTTAGTCCCGACTTTATTATGTCCAATATCCATGGACTGTTGGTAAATTTCTCCCAGGCTGAAAAAGGGACAGCCTTCCCCCCACCTGGGGCAATTATTCATTGGGCGGGTTTTTTATTGTCAGTGGGGCTCTTATTGAACATGAAGCCCTTATTTTTACTTTTCTTGTCCTCCCATCTATCCTGATTTTTCCCAGGTTTCCTACGGATGAACTTCACGTTCCGAAAGGGCCTCCTGTAGGAATGATAAGTAAGGATAGGGAATGACTTCTTTTTATCCCTCGCTTTCTCTAAGATGTCATCTAAGCTGGGGCCAAATAAAAATTCACCTTCACAGGGGATGGCACATAATTTCAATTTTGTCTGGAGGTCCCCAGGCCAACACTTAAGCCAGTGGGCCCGCCTGGCAGCGTTAGAAAACCCCGCTGATCTAGCAGCTAATCTTAATGAATCAGCAGAAGCATCTGCAACGAAGGCGGCTGCCCCCGCATAACAGGCAACGTATTTAGAATAGTGTTCCGGGACAATCTGTTTTTTAGCTGAGTTTCTAATTAATCTAACCAGACCATTAGAGAACGGGATGTGCAGGCAGCGGCCACTGCTGATTTTAGCCCTCCCCCAGCCGCTTCCCATGAGCTTTTTAGGAATGCATCTGCTTTCTTGTCCATGGGATCCTTTAGGACTCCCATATCCTCAAACGGAAGGGCATATTTTTTAGATGCCTTTGCAATGGCCACATCCAATTTGGGAGCTTTTTCCCAAAAGGAGCAAGATTGGTCATCAAAAGGGTATTCTTTTCCACTCTTTTTTAATCAAAGCCTGAATTTTTTTCATTGAGTGGAAAGGCCCTCCTCTTTTTTTGTTCGAGGCCCCCGAATATAATGTCCTGCACAGATTTTTTTGTGTGTGGTTCAGATAGTCCCATTGTGCTCCTGACTGCCTTGATTAGGCGGTCGGTCTCTTCTAGGGGAGAAACATGCATGCCCCCCCAGTGGAAGATGAGGAGTTGGAAGTGTCCGAGTCCCCATTTTCACTACTTGTGTCACTGGTTTCGGGAGTTAGGGATCTGAGTCTAGTTCTTTTCCGCTTTTTCAACCCCTGTAGAGTTTTGAAGGTGTCTTCCATCTGATTTTTTTTTTCAAGGTTTTGAGGTCTGCTGTGAACCCAGGAAGCCCTTCACAAAGTCTGTTGTATACACAAGCTGCAAAGTCTTTTTTCCCCAAGTAGGGGGAAGCTCCTCTCTACAAACGGCACATACTTTGTGCTTAGTTTTCCCTGAGCTTTTTTCCCCTAAATAAAAAAAAAATATATATAGGGTCTTGTTAGCTGCTAGCTTTCACGAAAATCACTCACCACCTGATGGATTCATAAGTACCAGTATCGGGATGATGTATATCGGCAGTCGGATTATCCCTTGCGCCGGATGCAGCACGAGAGCATTTGCTATACTGTGATCCAGAGCGTCCTTTGCCGGTGGCCTCCTTGTGATGAGAGGATTGTACGTTTTGTTGCTGTCGTTTCTGCTGCTGCGGCGGTTGCTGCTATGGTGAGGAGCTACATATAGGAGATCCCTGCGGTTCCAGGTCACTCATACTTGGGGAGTGCTGGTCGAGCTCCATCGGAAGCATCTTGACCTTAGGCTGCACTCAAATAGTAGGGGCCGGCACCGCGCGAATTACTGCCCGCGCAGTGACTGCCCCCAGTAATGCAATTCACAAAATCTCGATCGGGTCTTGCGCATGCGCAGAGCCGCCGAGAACTCCACCATAGTGGGACCAACCCCAAGATGGCGCCGTGCATCAGCGCGTGTGTATGCTGGACCCCGGAGCTCCTGGGAGGCCCCAGCCGTGCATGCTTATGCTTTTGGGAGGCGGCTACCACATAATGGGACCGGCACCGCCTCCTTACCCAGAGGAACCCCCGCCAGGATATTGCTGCTGCATCAGAGTTTCTTACCTGTAGAGGCGGCCGTGTCCATGCCACCTCTCCCCACGCACCCTAGAGACCTACTAACCCCAGCGGTAGTGCCTCGGGTCACACCAGCCGAGGCAAGGGGACCCCCGTTGCCTGGATCAGACTGATTGGCCTCGGAATCCCACGACGAATAGAGGTAGGCTTCTGTGGGTCTTCCATCAAGGACAGGAAACCAAACTGATGCGGGAGAGAGGTACCGCCTTTTTATCTGTTGGTTTCCTATCCTTGGTGGGCGGATCCCCTCTCTCCGTGGTGCCGTCATGGGGGACAGAGAAAATAATTATTTTTGCATCGCTTAACCCCTTTACCTCCAAGGGTGGTTTGCACGTTAATGACCGGGCCAATTTTTACATTTCTGACCACTGTCCCTTTATGAGGTTATAACTCTGGAACACTTCAAAGGATCCCGGTGTTTCTGACACTGTTTTCTCAAGATATATTGTACGTAAAGATAATGGTAAAATTTATTTGATATTACCTGCGTTTATATGTGAAAAAAAAACTAAAATTTGGCGAAAATTTTGAAAATGTTTTAATTTTCCAACTTTGAATTTTTATGCCCTTAAATCACAGAGATATGTCACACAAAATACTTAATGAGTAACATTTCCCACATGTCTACTTTACATCAGCACAATTTTGGAAACAAATTTTTTTTTTGGTTAGGGAGTTATAAGGGTTAAAAGTTGACCAGCAATTTCTCATTTTTACAACCCCCTATTTTTTTTTCTTAGGGACGTCACATTTGAAGTCATTTTGAGGGGTCTATATGATAGAAAATACCCAAGTGTGACACCATTCTAAAAACTGCACCCCTCAAGGTGCTCAAAACCACATTCAAGAAGTTTATTAACCCTTCAGGTGTTTCACAGGAATTTTTGGAATGTTTAAATAAAAATTAACATTTACGGTAATTTTTTTTTTTTTTCACAGAAAATTTACTTCAGCTCCAATTTATTTTATTTTACCAAGGTTAACAGGAGAAAATGGACCCCAAAATTTGTTGTACAATTTGTCCTGAGTACCCCGATACCCCATATGTAGGGGTAAACCACTGTTTGGGCGCATGGCAGAGCTCGGAAGGGAAGGAGCGCCATTTGACTTTTCAATGCAAAATTGGCTGCAACTGAGATGGGACGCCATGTTGCGTTTGGAGAGCCACTAATGTGCCTAAACATTGAAACCCCCCACAAGTGACACCATTTTGGAAAGTAGACCCCCTAAGGAACTTATCTAGATGTGTGGTGAGCACTTTTACCCACCAAGTGCTTCACAGAAGTTTAGAATTTAGAGCCATAAAAATAAAAAATAATATTTTTTCAAGAACAGGATTTTGGTTGCCTATCGTAAAATCTGTTTCTCGGAGCCTCCATTGGGGGACACAGGAACCATGGGTGTATGCTGCTGCCACTAGGAGGTAGACACTATGCACAAAAAAGTTAGCTCCTCCTCTGCAGTGTACACCCCACCGACTGGCATTATACTCTTCAGCTAGTGAGAAAGCAGTAGGAGAAAAACAGTAAGGTTGAAACAACCACAAACATGAGAACTGTAAACATGAGAACAGTCATAGAACACAGAACAGCGAAAACTAACATGGGAGGGTGCTGTGTCCCCCAATGGAGGCTCAGAGAAACAGATTTTACGGTAAGCAACCAAAAATCCTGTTTTCTCTATCGCCTCTCATTGGGGGACACAGGAACCATAGGACGTCCAAAAGCAGTCCCTGGGGTGGGAAAAACAGACTTCCATCAGGTCAGAGGATTCACCACTGCCGCCTGCAAGATCCTTCTGCCTAGGCTGGCGTCTGCCGAAGCGTAGGTATGGACCTTGTAAAATTTGGCGAACATGTGGATGGAAGACCAAGTTGCTTCTTTGCAGTGCTGTCAGGCAGAAGCCTTGTGGTGCGCCGCCCAGGAGGCGCCGACTGCCCGGGCAGAGTGAGTCTTTATCCCAGGAGGGGGAACTCTGTTCTTGACCCGGTAAGCCTCCAAAATTGCCGTTCTGATCCAGCAAGCAATAGTCGCCTTGGAAGCCGGCAGGCCTCTGCGCGTGCCATCAGGAATGACAAAAAGAGAATCCGTCTTCCGGAAAGCGGACATTGAATCCAGGTAGATCCTCACTGCCCTGACGAGGTCCAGCTTGTTCAACGATCGCTCCAGAGGAGAGTCGGAGCTGGGCAAAAGGAAGGTAGAACGATGTCCTCGTTGATGTGGAAGGTGGAAACCACCTTAGGAAGGAAGGAAGGAGGAGGCCTGAGGACCACCTTGTCCTGGTGGATGACCAAGGAAGGAGGTCGGCAAGAAAGGGCCGCCAACTCGAAGACAGCGGATAGAAGTGATGGCCACAAGAAAGGCCACCTTCCAAGAAAGAAGTGACAGGGAAACCTCCCTGAGAGGTTCAAAGAGGGCACCCCTCAGAACGTCCAGCACAAGATTTAAATCCCATGAATCCACCGAGGCCCTGTACGGGGGACATCGTGGACTACTCCTTGAAGAAAGGTCTTAACCTGTCGCCGAGAAGATAACGTCTTCTGAAAAAGGACAGAGAGCGCAGAAACCTGGCCCTTTAGAGAACTGAGAGCGAGACCCGAATCCAGCCCTGCCTGAAGGAAGGCCAAGATGGCAGGCAGGGAAAAGGACATAGGTGAGACGCGGTTGGACTCTCACCAACGGAAGTAAGCCTTCCAGGTACGATAGTAGATCCTAGCCAGATCCTGGAAGACGAAGGCTTCCGAGCCTGGATCATGGTGTGAATCACCCGGTCCGAAAGGCCGGATGCTCTTAGAACTGCGGTCTCATCAGCCACACCGTTAAACTGAGCGACCGAGAATTCAGGTGGCAGATTGGACCCTGAGACAGCAGATCGGGCCTGTCTGGAAGGCGCCAGGGGGCGTCCGCGAGAAGGTTGACGATGTCTGCAAACCAAGCTCTCCTGGGCCAATCCGGGGCGATCAGAATGACTGGCACCCCTTCCGCTTTGATCTTTTTCAACAGCTTGGAAAGCAAGGGAAGAGGTGGGAACAGATAGGGCAGTACGAACTGCGACCAAGGAATGGCCAGAGCGCCGACGCCCACTGCGAGAGGGTCGCGCGATCTGGAGACAAACAGAGGAACTTTCCTGTTCATTCGGGATGCCGTGAGGTCCACATTCGGAGTCCCCCATCGAAGGCAAATCTGATGGAAGACCTCCCGATGCAAGGACCATTTTCCTGCCGCGAGACCCTCGTGGCTGAGGAAGTCGGTGGCCCAATTGTCCATGCCGGGGATATGCACCGAGGATATCACCGGAACCGTTGCCTCTGCCCAGAGGAGGATCTTGGATACCTCGGCCAGGGAACTCCGAGTCCCCCCCGATGGTTGACATAAGCCACAGCCGTGGCGTTGTCCGTCTGGATTCGGATTGGAAGGCCCCTGAGAATCCTTTTCCAGTGACGAAGGGACAGGAAAATGGCCTGAATCTCGAGAACATTGATCGGTAGAGTTGAATCCTGCGCCGACCAATGGCCCTCAACAGTCAGGTGGTGAAACACCGCACCCCAGCCGAGCAGGCTGGCGTCCGTCGTCACTACTTGCCAGTGAACTGGAAGGAAGGACATGCCCTGGGAGATGAGAGGTGACGCCAGCCACCAGTTGAGAGACCGTCTGAGAGTCAGATCGGACGATCCAGGGAGAAGACAGACCTGTCCCACTGAGACAGAATGGCTTGCTGAAGATGTTGCGAATGAAATTGGGTGAAGGAAATCACTTCCAATGTTGCTACCATCCTCCCCAGAACCTTCATGGCCGATCAGAAGGAGGGAGGCCGAGGACCCTGGAGCAAGCATATGTCCCGACGAAGGATGGATCTCTTGTCTTCGGGAAGGAAGACTTTGGTCTGACGAATGTCGAAGAGCATGCCCAGAAAAACGAGGCGCTGGGAAGGAATAAGGCAGGACTTCTTCCAGTTGACCAGCCACCCGAAATGGGCTAGGGTGTCGAGGCCGATGGACAGACTTTCGTGAGCCTGAGAAAAGGACGGAGCCTTGATGAGGATGTTGTTGAGGTACGGAAACAGGACCAGGCCTCTGACTCAAGATGGCCATCAGTGCCACCATGATCTTCGTGAAAACCCTGGGAGCAGTTGCGAGACCGAACGGCAGGGCGACGAACTGAAAGTTTTCCTGGAGCACCGCAAAGCGCAGGAATCGGTGATGTCCTGGGAATATCGGAACATGGAGGTAGGCGTCCTGAATATCTATGGAACACAGAAATTCCTGAGCCTCCATGGAAGCAATTATTGAACGAAGGGATTCCATCCTGAAGTGATTCAGACGAACTCTCCTGTTAAGCAATTTGAGAGCCAGAATGGGACGAACCTTGCCATTTTTTTTCGGCACCACAAAAAGGTTTAAATAGAAACCTGTGAACCGTTCTTTTTCTGGGATGGGAACAATCACCCTGGCTTTGAGGAGAGAAGCGATGGCTGCGAAGAAACCTGGAATTAAAGCGGGATCTCTTGGAGGTCGGGATTCGAAGAAGCGATCCCGAGGTCGTGAAACAAACTATTTTGTATCCCGAGGATACGACATCCCTGACCCACGCGTCCTCTACTTTTACTTTTTTACTCTGTCTCGTTTATGCCTGTTTTTCAGAGATTTTTTGATTTTTCATTTCTTGATATTGCAGTACCATACGCTTAAGTCTATTGCATGCACCTTAATTGTACTATGTACTTTAGGCACAAAGGATCGCAACGGCGCAAAAACATCTGTATCTTGTTTCGGGCATGGTGGTATTACAACAGTATTTGTTACAAATATAATTGATTAATAGCTTCCATCTTTTGAGCAAAAATTTTTTATTTTTTTTTCATTTTCAGTACAGGCTACTTAGCCCCATGTAATGAGCGTGTTTTCATCTATTTATTCTCTTGGATGCTGTGCATGTGCTTTTATATATGTTGACATTCTCTCTATTACACCAATAAGCCTCAGCATCTTTTGCGCCTATACCCACAGCGAGTGGTCTTGCATGGGTGTTGTGTGGCACATAGCGCAAGCGTTGGTACCATCTCCATTTGTCTGTGCAGCAATCACCATGTCGGTCAGTTTCATGTTACTGGCATATGACATCCATGTCTATGCGCACAAGCATAAGCTGCTTTCCTTTTTTATTTTTTTTTATTTATTCCCCCCCCCATCAATGTTACAAAATTGGGTCATGCTTTGTTTACTTAGTGGGAACTGTGTACATTAATTTTCGCAGGTACATTGGCTACTTGGTATGTGCAGAGTAATTGTAGCATGTACTGTGATACTTAGGCAGTGCCATGCAGTGTCCATGCGCAGATACTTCCCACTTTGGTTTGCGCAGCAATGGCTAGACGCTTTATATCTGAGTTTTCGGTGCACATCGCCTCTATGTATGTGCACTAGCTATGTGATCAAACTTTATTGCTTCATTCAGGATTTTAACACAAACAAGATGGCCGCAACCATGCTGTATTGCATGCATGTGCTCCTTGAGATCTCTCCACACAGGTGAATACCTTTAGTACCATTAGGGATATGTATATATGTTACCACATGGGGTGCCTCACACTACATGATATCTTTTCCCTGAGGAAGCCGCTACTCAGGTGGCGATACGCGTGGGAGCCTATCCCACATTCTGCTTCCCCACTTCACAAGATCTTTCTCTATGGCTTTGGACTGTGGGTATGACAAGGTTTTTTTTTTTTTTCCCCATGGGATTGAGGTTTTGGGCTCTTGCATTGTCTAGTTCCCCCTCTCCCTCCCCCTCCCGCAGGTCCTATGCGTACTATTACTGAGACACTTCATATATTAACATCTCTTATGCTTTTCTATTTTTTCTACTGTCTCATTCATCACCATTTTGTTGTACGCCTTTTTTCATCAGTTACATTTTTTCTTTTTGCCATATGACTAAAGTTTCTATATTATTGAAGTATCCTGCACGCATATTATGTGCCTTATTATAGGGATGTATGGTATTGCAATATTAACATCTTTACACCCATTTCATGGAGTGGTGATTTATCCTTGCATTATCTTCGCTTGTGCAGTCAGATTCTTGTGATAACATTATTGTGGGAAGCACATGTTTTGTGGGCTGTCATTTTCCTCATTCTAGGATATGACATATATATATATATATATATATATATATATATATATATATATATATATATATATATATATATATATATATAATATATATATATTATATATATATAGGCATGTTTTCTTGCATGTTTGCATTTTTTAAGTGTTTTTAATGGTTTTTGTGTTGTTGTTTTGTGTTTGTACTTATGTGCAGTCTTGAGTTTTTTGCCAATTTAATAATAAAAACTATTTTTGATACTGGATTATATATGGAGGTGTTCCTGTCTATGTGGGCATGATCTTTTTCTTGCTCTTTCTTCATGATTAATCACAAGCCCACAGTGAACCTTCCAATCTTTGTTGTATTTTTGCGGTGCCCTCCATTTATATATTTATTCTCTACTGAGGAGATCCAAACGTCCCTGAAGAAGAGGAGACGGCCGCCCAGCCTGGGGTCTTGACGCGAGTCATGCGGAGGTGGATCTTCTGGTCCTGGACCTGGAAGATCTACCCTGGGAGTAGCGGGGACGCCAGGAAGGAGTGGGTGTAAAGGACACAGACTTCTTCTCTTGACGTGCCTGTGGCCTCTGTTGCTGTTGGTAAAAGGAGTTGGACGCCGCAAAGCGACGAAAAGGTCGAAAGGACCAAAATTGTCGTCTAGGAGGGGGGGCGACGAGGTTTGGACTGGGGAAGAAGAGAACTTGTGCCCCCGGAGGCGTCCTTAATGATTTGGACTAGCTTAGAACCAAAAAGTCGTGAACCCTGAAAAGGCAGGCTCATAAGGGACTTTTTAGAAGACAAATCCGCCTGCCAGGCCTTGAGCCAAACGGTCCGACGAATGGCAACAGCATTGCTGGACGCCTGAGACACACAAGACGCGGTGTCCAGGGAGGCGGAGACAAGGTATTCGCTCGCATGAGAAATCTGGTCGGCAAGCTCCACCAGCTGTCCGGGTGGAGCCCCGTCCAGGATGCGACGAAGCTGTTTGGCCCATTTGGATATGGATTTTGAAACCCAAGTGGAAGCAAAGGCCAGGCACAGAGTAACTGCAGCCGCTTCAAAGGCTGATTTTGCGAAGGATTCCAAAACCCTATCGTTGACCGTGTTGGTGGATAGCCTAGAGACTGGAGGATCCATCGAGGGAGAGACAGTTCAATTTGCGGTAAGATCTGGAGAAAAAGGATATAAAACACCAAGGCGCTTTCCCTTCTGAAAACGTCTGGTCGGGTTCTCGCTTTCTCTGGTCATGATCTCCTCGAATTCAGGATGCGGAGCGAAAAACTTGGAAGGTGGTTTAGACCGTCTAAACGAAACCGCCTGATCTGCGGGTTCCGTAGAGGTATCCTTGATGCCACAGGTCTGATTTATTGCTAAAATGAGATTCTGAATCATATCTCTCATGGTAGCGATTTGGTTAGAATGCAGCTCCGAAATATCCTCCGAGAGTGCATCAGAGAACGCCTCGCCTGACTCAGGAGAGGAGGACCGGGAGGAAGGTGCCCGCAGGGAAGGCGAGATGGAGCGGGAAGAGGACTCAGACCGGCGTTCCTGTCTGGACCTTTTGCGGCTTATAATGGAGAGCTCGAACGGAGGCTCCTGCGACCCGCTGGCTACTGCGGGGTCTGCAGAGGTAATAGATCCAGCACAGACACCAGGGTTTGAGACACCGGTGTTAGATTGGCCACCAATTGTGACAGAGAGGAAGCCCAGCCTGGGGTGGGGGTATCACTCTCGGGCGGATCTGACGGGGGATCCTGGGCGGTGGGAACAATAGAGTTGCTGCAGGCCTGACAGAGTGGAGAGGACTGACCTGAGGGAAGTTTGCAGTTACAAGACGAACATGTAAAGTACTTGACTAAGGCAGAAGAGGAAGAAGTAGGAGGACGAGAGTGGTCTCCTTTAGAGGTAGACATTTTGATGGGTCCCTGAAGAAAATGCCAGAGGGTTACGGGACAGGGGGGCAGAGGGGAGTGTCAGTCTGCAGTGCAGAGCTACTCACAGCAGACGAAAACGGAATCCAGGTGAAGGAAGATGTCCGGCTTGCGGGTGGACCTCCGGGAGAATCTTTAGACAGGGAGTTGATATGAGCTCCTGCTGCAATTGAAGAAGAGGAACCACGGGAAAAATGCCAGACTGTGCGCTCTGCAAGGTGATGGAGTGGCGATGTGTGGCACCAGCAAAGTGGGGGGGGGAGGGGGGCGGAGCCTGCTGAGCACCCAGGAGCACCAAGATGGCACTGGTGGGCGGAGAATGCAGGGAGGTTGTCGGGCAGGAGAAAAGCCTGCCCGAGCAAACCGGAAGTGGCGGAGTCTTGGCGCCGGAAGTAGGCCCCGGCCGAAGCCAGGACCTAAATTAGAGGCCGGCGCCGCCGGAGAAGAGAACCGTGGCGCCAGAGCAGTGCGCTGCAGGAACTAAGCAGCGCGGCAGCCTGCCAAGGCCGCCGCGCAGGCACAGGACGCATTGCTGCTGCCGAGCAGTGCGGCAGCCTGTTAGGCTGTCGCGTTGTAAGTGAAGACCCGCGGCCGCCAAGCAGTGCGGCTGCAGGGAGAGCACTGCGGCCGAAGGAGACAGATCCAGTGCCCCTAGCCAGACTTCCGCAGCTAGGATGGAGTGCGGCCTGAAAGGCCGCCGCGCGATGAGATTCTGCCCGTGTGGCTGCCCCAGGGATCCCTAATAAAAATGAAGGTAAAAATCGTTTACAAAGGGACCCTTCCCCCCACACTGCAAGTGATCTGGGAATGGGAGGGGAAAATACTCACCTAAACATCCCACGCAGTTACTAACCTGAGGGGAATGAGACGTCCAGGGAGCTGATGGACGTCCTCGTCTCCTCCAACCGACAGGCTCTGGTAGGCGAGTGGGTGGGGGACGAGCCAGGAACGGACTTCTGAGCACGCTTGTGTGATAGGATCATGGTCCTGCTGAGGGATCTATGAGGATACAGGGTGGCAGTACACGCCGTACTCATAGTCCGCATAGTGGAACTACAGGTGTGACTGTTCACCCTGTGTCCCTCCGGAGAACCTAAAAAAAAAAACAACAACGCAACCTCCTACTGACACTAGGCTAAACTGAAGAGTATAATGCCAGTCGGTGGGGTGTACACTGCAGAGGAGGAGCTAACTTTTTTGTGCATAGTGTCAGCCTCCTAGTGGCAGCAGCATACACCCATGGTTCCTGTGTCCCCCAATTAGAGGCGATAGAGAAAATTAACTTTTCGCCCCCAATTTTTTATTTTCCCAAGGTTACCAGAAGAAATTGTACCCCAAACGTTGTTGTGCAATTTGTCCTGAGTACGCTGATACCCCATATGTGGGGGTAAACAACTGTTTGGGCGCATGGCAGAGCTCGGAAGGGAAGGAGCGCCATTTGACTTTTCAATGCAAAATTGGCTGGAATTGAGATGGGATGCCATGTTGTGTTGGGGAGCCCCTGATGTGCCTAAACATTGAAACCCCCACAAGTGACACCATTTTCGAAAGTAGACCCCCCTAAGGATCTTATCTAGATGTGTTGTGAGAGCTTTGAACCCCCAAGTGTTTCACTACAGTTTATAACGCAGAGCCGTGAAAATAAAAATTCTTTTTTTCCCCACAAAAATTCTTTTTTAGCCCCCAGTTTTGTATTTTCCCAAGGGTAACAGGAGAAATTGGTCCCCAAAAGTTGTCCAATTTGTCCCGAGTACGCTGATACCCCATATGTGGGGGGGGGGGAAACCACCGCTTGGGTGCATGGCAGAGCTCGCAAGGGAGGGAGCACCATTTGTAATGCAGACTTAGATGGATTGGTCTGCAAGCTTCACGTTGCATTTGCAGAGCCCCTGATGTAACTAAACAGTAGAAACCCCCCACAAGTGACCCCATATTGGAACCTAGACCCCCCAAGGAACTTAACTAGATGTGTTATGAGAACTTTGAACCCCCAGGTATTTCACTACAGTTTATAATGCAGAGCCTTCAAAATAAAAAATCATTTTTGTCCCACAAAAATGTTTTTTTTAGCCCCCCAAATTTTTATTTTTCCAAAGTTAACAAAAGAAATTGGACCCCAGAAGTTGTTGTCCAATTTGTCCTGAGTATGCTGATACCCCATATGTTGGGGTAAACCCGTTTGGGCGCACGGGAGAGCTCGGAAGGGAAGGAGCAGTGTTTTACTTTTTCAGCGCAGAATTGGCTGGAATTGAGATCGGACGCCATGTCGCGTTTGGAGAGCCCTGATGTGCCAAAACCGTGGAAACCCCAAATTCTAACTGAAACCCTAACCCAAACACACCCCTAATCCCAACCACACCCCTAACTCCAACACACCCCTAACCCTAATCCCAACCATAACTTTAACCACACCCCTAACCCTGACACACCCCTAACCCTAATCCCAATTGTAAATGTAATCCAAACTCTAACGGGAAAATGGAAATAAATACATTTTTTTAATTTTATTTTTACCTAACTAAGGGGGTGATGAAGGGGGGTTTGATTTACTTTTATAGCGGGTTTTTTAGCGGATTTTTATGATTGGCAGCTGTCACACACTAAAAGACGCTTTTTATTGCAAAAAAATATTTTTTTCCGTTACCACATTTTGAGAGCTATAATTTTTCCATATTTTGGTCCACAGAGTCATGTGAGGTCTTGTTTTTTGCGGGACAAGTTGACGTTTTTATTGGTAATATTTTCGGGCACCTGACATTTTTTGATCGCTTTTTATTCTGATTTTTATGAGGCAGTATGACCAAAAACCAGCTATTCATGAATTTATTTTGGGAGGGGAGGGGTTTATACCGTTCCGCGCTTGGTAAAATGGATAAACCAGTTTTATTCTTTGGGTCAGTACGATTACAGCGATACCTCATTTATATCATTTTTTTAAGGTTTTGGCGCTTTTATACGATAAAAACTATTTTATAGAAAAAATAATTATTTTTGCATCGCTTTATTCCGAGGACTATAACTTTTTTATTTTTTCACTGATTATGCTGTATGGCGGCTCGTTTTTTGCGGGACAAGATGACGTTTTCAGCGGTACCCTGATTATTTATATCCGTCTTTTTGATTGCGTGCTATTCCACTTTTTGTTCTGCAGTATGATAATAAAGCGTTGCTTTTTGCCTCGTTTTTTAATTTTTTTTACAGTGTTCACTGAAGGGGTTAACTAGTGGGACAGTTTTATAGGTGGGGTCGTTATGGACGCGGCGATACTAAAAATGTGTACTATTGTTTTTTTTTTTAATTTAGATAAAGGAATGTATTTATTGGAACAATATATATATATATTTTTTAATTTATTTAGGATTTTTTTTTTACACATGGAAATATTTTTATTTTCCTTTTTCCTTTTCACCAGGGGGGACATCACAGTAAAGTGACAGATCGCTGATCTGACACTTTGCTGTGCACTGTGTCAGATCAGCGATCTGATGTGCACAGCAGGGAGGCTTCCCGGCGCCTGAGAGCAGGCGCTGTGAAGCCATCTCCCTGCAGGACCCGGATGCAGCCCCGCGGCAATTTTGGATCCGGGGCCTGCAGGGAGAAGGTAGGAGACCCTCGGAGCAACGCAATCACATCGCGTTGCTCCGAGGGTCTCAGGGAAGCATGCAGGGAGCCCCCTCCCTGCACAATCTTTCCCTATACTGCCGGAACACTTTGATCGCAGTGTGCCGGGGGTTAATGAGCCGGGCGCGGTCCGTGACCACTCCTGGCACATAGTGCCAAATGCCAGCTGTGATAGTCAGCTGAAACCGGGCCGCGCTCCCCCCTGGAGCGCGGCCGATCGCTATGACGTACTATCCCGTGGGTGGGCATATGGGCCCACCCCACCTCGACGGGATAGTATGTCTAATGTTAGAAAGGGGTTAATTCTGAGAGATATAACATTTTTCTGCTGATGGAGCTATATGGCGGCTTTTTTGTGGGACAAGTTGACGTTTTCAGCGGTACCATGTTTATTTACATTCGTCTTTTTAATTGCGTTTTATTGCACCTTTTGTTCAGTGGTATGATGATAAAGCATTGTTTTTGCCTCGTTTTTTCACTGAAGGGGTTAACTAGTGGGACAGTTCTAAAAAGTGCGTCATTTCAAACGCAGTCATACCAAATATGTGTACTTTTTTTTTTTTACATACAGAAATAAATGTATTTATTGGAATATTTCATTTTTTTCCTGTTCTTTTTTGTGGCGATCTTTTTAAAAATATTTGTACACTTTTTAATAACTTTTTCACTTCTTTACATTGTCCTAGGATGGGACATCTCTGTACCGTAATAATCTGATACTCTGCAATGCTTCTGCACAGCAGAGCATCAGTTCAGCTTCTGACAGGCAGAGAAAGAGGTGTCCTGCTCTTAGCAGGCACTGAGAAGCCACCTTCCCTGAAGGACCCCATCTTGCAGCCACGGGTCTCCATGGAGATCATCAGGCCAATGCGATCGTGAACGCGATCCCATGAGCATACAAGGAGCCACCTCCCTGTGTGCAATCTCCTCGATGTCGCTGTCACTATTGACACCGGCATCAGAGGGGTTAAACGCCTGTGACTGGTGCTAGCACCAATCGTGGGCGTTGCTGTAGGGTGTCAGCACTCACACAGAGCCGACACCCATACCCGATCCCCACGGCTCTTAGCATGAGGCCACGTGATCAGTACATATACTTCTCATGGCGGGAACGCAGTTCCTGCAGAGCAGCATCTGTATGGTGCATGTTGGGAAGTCAATAACACGAACACAGCCCTTGAGATCTCATCTCCAGACACACCCTGGGGGTGGAGATATGGTGAATAGCCTTCCACCTACTCTTCAACTGTCCACAAAAAACCCGACCTCAATATGGCCGATTAATCCCTCTCAGCAGTGTTTTTCCAGGTTCAGATCACTGAGGCCAACATCCTGAGTGACACATCTCCCAGCCAGTATATTACCAGTGACCTTCACACAGTATATGCAACATATGTAGGAGAATAAAGCACCAAAATACACAAATAACGTGCATCAGCATGGATTACCAATTGAAGCATTTATTAACAGATCACCTGCATGGATATACATTACTAGCTATTGAACCCGTTCTACGCCCGGGTGGCGAGCATTTATATTGGTATATGGTCTCCATCCTGGTATGTGCTGCTCCATCCTGCGCCCCCATCCTGTCATGTGCTGCTCCCATCCTGCGCCCCCGTTCTGTCATGTGCTGCTCCCATCCTGCGCCTCCATTCTGTCATTTGCTGCTCCCATCCTGTCATTTGCTGCTCCCATCCTGCGCCCGTTCTGTCATGTGCTGCTGCCATCCTGCGCCCGTTCTGTCATGTGCTGCTGCCATCCTGCGCCCGTTCTGTCATGTGCTGCTCCCATCCTGCGTCCCCGTTCTGTCATGTGCTGCTCCCATCCTGCGCCTCCATTCTGTCATTTGCTGCTCCCATCCTGTCATTTGCTGCTCCCATCTTGCGCCCGTTCTGTCATGTGCTGCTGCCATCCTGCGCCCGTTCTGTCATGTGCTGCTCCCATCCTGCGTCCCCGTTCTGTCATGTGCTGCTCCCATCCTGCGCCTCCATTCTGTCATTTGCTGCTCCCATCCTGTCATTTGCTGCTCCCATCTTGCGCCCGTTCTGTCATGTGCTGCTGCCATCCTGCGCCCGTTCTGTCATGTGCTGCTGCCATCCTGCGCCCGTTCTGTCATGTGCTGCTCCCATCCTGCGTCCCCGTTCTGTCATTTGCTGCTGCCATCCTGCGCCCGTTCTGTCATTTGCTGCTCCCATCCTGCGTCCCCGTTCTGTCATTTGCTGCTGCCATCCTGCGCCCGTTCTGTCATGTGCTGCTCCCATCCTGCGCCTCCATTCTGTCATTTGCTGCTCCCATCCTGTCATTTGCTGCTCCCATCCTGCGCCCGTTCTGTCATGTGCTGCTGCCATCCTGCGCCCGTTCTGTCATGTGCTGCTGCCATCCTGCGCCCGTTCTGTCATGTGCTGCTCCCATCCTGCGTCCCCGTTCTGTCATGTGCTGCTCCCATCCTGCGCCTCCATTCTGTCATTTGCTGCTCCCATCCTGTCATTTGCTGCTCCCATCCTGCGCCCCTTCTGTCATGTGCTGCTGCCATCCTGCGCCCGTTCTGTCATGTGCTGCTCCCATCCTGCGTCCGTTCTGTCATTTGCTGCTGCCATCCTGCGCCCGTTCTGTCATTTGCTGCTCCCATCCTGCGTCCCCGTTCTGTCATTTGCTGCTGCCATCCTGCGCCCGTTCTGTCATGTGCTGCGGCCATCCTGCGCCCGTTCTGTCATGTGCTGCGGCCATCCTGCGCCCGTTCTGTCATGTGCTGCGGCCATCCTGCGCCCGTTCTGTCATGTGCTGCGGCCATCCTGCGCCCGTTCTGTCATGTGCTGCGGCCATCCTGCGCCCGTTCTGTCATGTGCTGCTGCCATCCTGCGCCCGTTCTGTCATGTGCTGCTGCCATCCTGCGCCCGTTCTGTCATGTGCTGCTGCCATCCTGCGCCCGTTCTGTCATGTGCTGCTGCCATCCTGCGCCCGTTCTGTCATGTGCTGCTGCCATCCTGCGCCCGTTCTGTCATGTGCTGCTGCCATCCTGCGCCCGTTCTGTCATGTGCTGCTGCCATCCTGCGCCCGTTCTGTCATGTGCTGCTGCCATCCTGCGCCCGTTCTGTCATGTGCTGCTGCCATCCTGCGCCCGTTCTGTCATGTGCTGCTGCCATCCTGCGCCCGTTCTGTCATGTGCTGCGGCCATCCTGCGCCCGTTCTGTCATGTGCTGCTGCCATCCTGCGCCCGTTCTGTCATGTGTTGCGGCCATCCTGCGCACCTCCAGTGGAGCCGGAGTGTGTCTTCAAGAAAATGGCGCCGGAAAGCGCGGACTGCGCAGGCGCCGATTCCGGCAGCAGGTATCGGCGCCTGCGCAGTCCGCGCCCTCCGGAGCCGGGAGCAGAGGAGCCGGGAGACGGAGCCGCAAGCAGCGCTGGAACCGGGAAAGGTGAGTATACTTACCCTCCCTCCTGGCGGTCCCTGACTCTCCGGTGGAGATCGCGGTATGCGTTCAGTGCTTACGCATACCGCGATCTCCCGGGAGCGTCGCTCTGTGAGGCCCAGACTGCGCCGGCGCTTGCGCAGTCTATAGAGGCTTCGGACAGAGTGACGCTCCCAGCGTTATATTATAGATATAATTCTGACAATGTTTCTAATAGTATTCAGTTATGGTGTATCTGTTATTGTGAAATTTGTTGCACTTTATTGGGGTATTTTGCTGTTGTTTCTTGTTCTATATATCTAATATATAAAGGTGTGTGTGTGTGTGTGTGTGTGTGTGTGTGTGTGTGTGTGTGTGTGTGTGTGTGTGTGTGTGTGTGTGTGTGTGTGTGTGTGCGTGTGTGCGTGTCCGTCCGGGATTGGCATCTGCACCGTCGCAGCTACAGCCTCAAAATTTTGCACAGTCACAGGTCTGGACCCTGAGAGCGTCATATGCTATGTTGTGAGGCGAAAGTTTAACCCCGCGCGTTCCAATTCACCAAACAATTTTGCCCCTATCTACATAATGGGGAAAAGTGAAAGGAAAAGTGTAGGAGGCAAATTGACAGCTGCCAGATGTGAACAAGGGGGACTTAAAGAATGAGAGCGATGGCACCAAAGAGTATATACCGTACAGTTGCAAAGGTGGGGCCCCGACATGGGATACTCACCACACACGGGGATATGAACACACACACACAAAATGTGCCACACTACCACGTGCTTGAACACATATTACCCTCAGCACACATTTCACCACACATACGCCAACCTCGCCACATAAAAGTCGAAACACAAAAGTCGCCGCTCAAAACTCACCACGCGCAAAACTCGCCACATGCAAAACTAGGCTAACGCAAAACTCGCCACACGTGCAAAACTCACCTCATGGTAAACTCGCCACACGCAAAACTTGCACACGCGCAAAAGTTGCAACACATGCAAAAGTTGCCTCACACAAAACTTGCACATACTCAAAAGGCACCAGACATAAAACTCGCCACGCGCAGAACTCGCCATGCGCAAAACTTGCTGCACACAACTTGCTACACTAACCTGTCACATGCAACTCGACACAAAAAGTTGCTACACGCATGTCGCCACACAAAATTCATCTCACAAAAGACGCTACATGCATATCGCCACACACGCAACTCAACACACACAACTTGACACATGAAACTCGCCCTAAAACACACACAAGTCTGGTATTATCCTTCAAAAATAAAAATCTGATTAATAAGCAGACAAACTACCAGAGCAACAACTGTACCATATAGGAAATACGGCAGCTGTCAGCTCACACATACACAGGTCATGTGACTAATATATACTGCCAGGGGGGAGGGCTTCCTGTTGGCTGGGGATTTATCAGGCTGCCAATTTAGCTTACAAATACTGAGGTAAAAATACTGAGCAAATAACGTGTGAACGAGGTCTAATACAGGAGGAGATGACATACAGGTATATACTATACTAGCTATTGAACCCGATCTACGCCCGGGTGGTGAGCATTTATATTGGTATATGGTCTCCATCCTGTCATGTGCTGCTCCATCCTGCGTCCCCATCCTGTCATGTGCTGCACCCATCCTGCGTCCCCATCCTGTAGTGTGCTGCTCCATCCTGCGTCCCCATCCTGTCATGTGCTGCACCCATCCTGCGTCCCCATCCTGTTATGTGCTGCACCCATCCTGCGTCCCCATCCTGTCATGTGCTGCACCCATCCTGCGCCCCCATCCTGTCATGTGCTGCACCCATCATGCGTCCCCATCCTGGTATGTGCTGCACCCATCCTGCGTCCCCATTCTGTCATGTGCTGCACCCATCCTACGTCCCCATCCTGGTATGTTCTGCACCCATCCTGCGTCCCCATCCTGTCATGTGCTGCACCCATCCTGCGTCCCCATCCTGTCATGTGCTGCACCCATCCTGCGTCCCCATCCTGTCATGTGCTGCACCCATCCTGCGCCCCATCCTGTCATGTGCTGCACCCATCATGCGTCCCCATCCTGGTATGTGCTGCACCCATCCTGCATCCCCATCCTGTCATGTGCTGCACCCATCCTACGTCCCCATCCTGGTATGTGCTGCACCCATCCTGCGTCCCCATCCTGTCATGTGCTGCACCCATCCTGCGTCCCCATCCTGTTATGTGCTGCACCCATCCTGCGCCCCCATCCTGTCATGTGCTGCACCCATCCTACGTCCCCATCCTGGTATGTGCTGCACCCATCCTGCGTCCCCATCCTGTCATGTGCTGCTCCCATCCTGCGCCCCCATCCTGTCATGTGCTGCACCCATCCTGCGTCCCCATCCTGTCATGTGCTGCACCCATCCTGCGTCCCCATCCTGGTATGTGCTGTCCCCATCCTGTCATGTGCTGCACCCATCCTGCGTCCCCATCCTGGTATGTGCTGCACCCATCCTGCGTCCCCATCCTGGTATGTGCTGCACCCATCCTGCATCCCCATCCTGTCATGTGCTGCACCCATCCTGCGTCCCCATCCTGTCATGTGCTGCACCCATCCTGGTATGTGCTGCACCCATCCTGCGTCCCCATCCTGGTATGTGCTGCACCCATCCTGCGTCCCCATCCTGTCATGTGCTGCACCCATCCGGGGGCCTGAGCAGGCGGGGACACCGTCGCGCTGTGGGGGTCAGGTGCCGGTATCGCCGCCAGCTCAGGCCCCCCAGCACTTACTATATTCACCTGTCCTGCGTTCCACCGCTGGGCGCCGCCATCTTCCCGGTTTCCTGGCTGTGACTGTTCAGTCAGAGGGCGGCGCCGGCGCGCATTAAGCACGTCATCGTGCCCCCTGAACTGAAGGTCACAGGCCGAAGACCGGGAAGATGGCGGCGCTCAGCGGTGGAACGCAGGACAGGTGAATATGGCCGATACTCACCCTCCTGGCGGTCCCTGCTTCTCTGTTGGAGATCGCGGTGTGCGTTCAGTGTGAACGCATACCGCGATCTCCCGGGAGGCCCAGACTGCGCCGGCGCTTGCGCCTGCGCAGTCTATTAAGGCTTTGGACAGAGTGACGCTCCCAGTGTTATATTATAGATACAGGAGGAGATGACACACATATATACTATATACAGGGGAGATGACACAGATATATACTATATACAGGAGGAGATGACATACAGGTATATACTATACTAGACTGTGGCCCGATTCTAACACATCGGGTATTCTAGAATATGCATGTCCCTGTAATATATGGACAATGATGATTCCAGAATTCGCGGCAGACTGTGCCCGTCGCTGATTGGTCGAGGCAACCTTTATGACATCATCGTCGCCATGGCAACCATTATGACATCATCGTCGCTGTGCCCATTGCTGATTGGTCGAGGCCTGGCGGCCTCAACCAATCAGAGAGCCGGGATTTCCAGGACAGACAGACAGACAGACGGAAAAACCCTTAGGCAATTATATATATATATATAGATACAGGAGGAGATGACACTGGTATATACTATATACAGGGGAGATGACACGTATATACAATATACAGGAGGAGATGACACAGGTATACACTATATACAGGAGATGACACAGGTACATACTATACACAGGGGAGATGACACACATACTATATACAGGGGAGATGACATACAGGTACATACTATTTACAGGGGAGATGACACAGGTATATACTATATACAGGGGAGATGACACAGGTATATACTATATACAGGGGAGATGACACAGGTATATACTATATACAGGAGGAGATGACATACAGGTACATACTATATACAGGGGAGATGACACATATACTATATACAGGAGCAGATGACAGGCATATACTATATACAGGAGGAGATGACAGGTATATACTATATACAGGAGGAGATGACTTACAGGTATATACTATATACAGGAGGAGATGACACACGTATATACTATATACAGGAGATGACACAGGTATATACTATATAAAAGAGGAGAGGACACAGGTATATAGAGGAGATGACATACAGCAGGTATATACTATATACAGGGGAGATGACATACAAATATGCACTATATATAGGAGGAGATGACATACAGGTATATAGTATATACAGAAGAGATGACATGTATATACTATATACAGGAGATGACACATAGGTATATACAATATACAGGAGGAGATGAAATACAGCTGGTATATACTATTTACAGAGGAGATGACATACAGGTATATACTATATACAGGAGATGACATGCAGGTGTATACTATATACAAGGGAGATGACAAACATGTATATACTGAGGGGAAAATGAGAGGTGTGAGGGGAAAATGAGAGGTGTGAGGTGAAAATTAAAACGTGTGAGTGCAAAATGAGAGGAGTGAGGGAAAATAGTGGAGTGATCGGAAAATGACAGATGTGAGGTCGAAATGACAAGTGTTAGAGGGGAATGAGAGGAGTGAGGGGGAAAATGAGAGGCATAATGGGAAAATAAGAGAAGTGAGTTGCTATAACTAACCACAGATATTTACTATGCCCAGGCAACGCTGGGCTCTTCAGCTAGCATTATATATACCTTCTCTTTAAAGGGAAGGTGCCACCAGTTTTCTTGTAGTTTGTTTTCTGAAATTAAGCTTAACATAGTAATTAAAATGTATTAATGCAATGTTTGCAAACATTTCTATATGAAAAATCTACTATATAATTGTCTAAGGGCCACTTCCGTCTGTCTGTCTGTCCTTCTGTCACGGTTATTCATTCGCTGATTGGTCTCGGCAACTGCCTGTCATGGCTGCAGCGACCAATCAGCGACAGGCACAGTCCGATTAGTCCTTCCGCTACTCCCCTGCACTCACTGCCCGGCGCCCGCTCCATAATCCCCTCCACTCACACAGGGTTAATGGCAGCGGTAACAGCCCGCGGTGTAACGCACTCCGTTACCGCTGCTATTAACCCTGTGTGTCCCCAACTATTTACTATTGATGCTGCCTATGCAGCATCAATAGTTAAAATATGTCATGTTAAAAATAATAATAAAAAAAACACAACCTGCTATACTCACCATCCGCCGCCTTTCCCACTCCTCGGGATGCTCCCGGGACCGCTCCATTGCAAGCTTCAGCTTCCGGTCCCAGGGCTGTTGTAAGACAAGGACCTGCCGTGACTTCACGGTCATGTGACAGCGACGTCATCACAGGTCCTGCTCATACTAGCCCTGGGACCGGAAGCTGACGCTTGCTATGGAGCGGTCCCGGGAGTGTCCCAAGGAGCGGGAAAGGCGGCGGATGTTGAGTATAGCAGGACTTCAACGGGCCTTCGGAAGGTGAGTATATGTCTATTTGTTTTTTTAAGTCTCTATACTACGTGGCTGGGCAATACACTACGTGGCTGGGCAATATACTACGTGGCTGGGCAATACACTACGTGGCTGGGCAATACACTACGTGGACATGCATATTCTAGAATACCCGATGCGTTAGAATCGGGCCACGACTTAGTATTATATATTTTCTTACAAAATATATATATATATATATATATATATATATATATATATATATATATATATATATACATACATACACTAGCTATTGAACCCGTTCTACGCCCGGGTGGCGAGCATTTATATTGGTATATTGTCTCCATCCTGTCATGCGCTGCTCCATCCTGCGTCCCCATCCTGTCATGCGCTGCTCCATCCTGCGTTCCCTTTCCTGTCATGCGCTGCTCCCATCCTGCGTCCCCATCCTGTCATGCGCTGCTCCCATCCTGCGTCCCCATCCTGTCATGCGCTGCTCCCATCCTGCGTCCCCATCCTGTCATGCGCTGCTCCCATCCTGCGTCCCCATCCTGTCATGCGCTGCTCCATCCTGCGTCCCCATCCTGTCATGCGCTGCTCCATCATGCGTCCCCATCCTGTCATGCGCTGCTCCATCCTGCGTCCCCATCCGTATGTGCTGCTGCATCCTGCGTCCCCATCCTTATGTGCTGCTGCATCCTGCGTCCCCATCCTTATGTGCTGCTCCCATCCTGCGTCCCCATCCTTATGTGCTGCTCCATCCTGCGTCCCCATCCTTATGTGCTGCTGCATCCTGCGTCCCCATCCTTATGTGCTGCTGCATCCTGCGTCCCCATCCTTATGTGCTGCTCCATCCTGCGTCCCCATCCTTATGTGCTGCTCCCATCCTACGTCCCCATCCTTATGTTCATGCTGCATCCTGCGTCCCCATCCTTATGTGCTGCTGCATCCTGCGTCCCCATCCTTATGTTCATGCTGCATCCTGCGTCCCCATCCTTATGTTCATGCTGCATCCTGCGTCCCCATCCTTATGTTCATGCTGCATCCTGCGTCCCCATCCTTATGTTCATGCTGCATCCTGCGTCCCCATCCTTATGTTCATGCTGCATCCTGCGTCCCCATCCTTATGTTCATGCTGCATCCTGCGTCCCCATCCTTATGTTCATGCTGCATCCTGCGTCCCCATCCTTATGTTCATGCTGCATCCTGCGTCCCCATCCTTATGTTCATGCTGCATCCTGCGTCCCCATCCTTATGTGCTGCTCCATCCTGCGTCCCCATCCTTATGTGCTGCTCCATCCTGCGTCCCCATCCTTATGTGCTGCTCCCATCCTGCGTCCCCATCCTTATGTGCTGCTCCATCCTGCGTCCCCATCCTTATGTTCATGCTGCATCCTGCGTCCCCATCCTGTTATGTGCTGCTCCATCCTGCGTCCCCATCCTTATGTTCATGCTCCATCCTGCGTCCCCATCCTGTTATGTGCTGCTCCATCCTGCGTCCCCATCCTGTTATGTGCTGCTCCATCCTGCGTCCCCATCCTGTTATGTGCTGCTCCATCCTGCGTCCCCATCCTTATGTGCTGCTCCATCCTGCGTCCCCATCCTTATGTGCTGCTCCATCCTGCGTCCCCATCCTTATGTGCTGCTCCATCCTGCGTCCCCATCCTTATGTGCTGCTCCATCCTGCGTCCCCATCCTTATGTGCTGCTCCATCCTGCGTCCCCATCCTTATGTGCTGCTCCATCCTGCGTCCCCATCCTTATGTGCTGCTCCATCCTGCGTCCCCATCCTTATGTGCTGCTCCATCCTGCGTCCCCATCCTTATGTGCTGCTCCATCCTGCGTCCCCATCCTTATGTGCTGCTCCATCCTGCGTCCCCATCCTTATGTGCTGCTCCATCCTGCGTCCCCATCCTTATGTGCTGCTCCATCCTGCGTCCCCATCCTTATGTGCTGCTCCATCCTGCGTCCCCATCCTTATGTGCTGCTCCCATCCTGCGTCCCCATCCTTATGTGCTGCTCCATCCTGCGTCCCTATACTGCCTCTGACCCGCTCGGCGCCGAGTGCTGGGGGGGCCTGAGCAGGCGGGGACACCGGCGCGCTGTGGGGGTCAGGTGCCGGTATCGCCGCCAGCTCAGGCCCCCCCAGCACTTACTATACTCACCTGTCCGGCGTTCCATCGCTGAGCGCCGCCATCTTCCCGGTCTCCTGGCCGTGACTATTCAGTCAGAGGGCGGCGCCGGCGCGCATTAAGCGCGTCATCGCGCCCTCTGAACTGAAGGCCACAGACCGAAGACCGGGAAGATGGCGCCGCTCAGCGATGGAACGGGGACAGGTGAATATAGGCCGATACTCACCCTCCTGGCGGTCCCTGCTTCTGCGGTGGAGATCGCGGTGTGTGTTCAGTGTGAACGCACACCGCGATCTCCCGGGAGCGTCGCTCTGTGAGGCCCAGACTGCGCCGGCGCTTGCGCAGTCTATAGAGGCTTCGGACAGAGTGACGCTCCCAGCGTTATATTATAGATTTACCACTAGGGGGAGCATTTTCCATTTTAGACATCAAGCAGCTATAGACTTACCAGCTTTTCTGTTAGCTGGAAAACTGGGTCAGTAACTGCTGTCATCACCATTTCCCTCCCCTTTTGGGTGGTCTAGTATCCCTGGGGCAGAATGAAGAGTAGCATCACAGGGTAGCGCCATTTTGTGGGTGACTGCCCTGTGATCTGCTATCACCAGCAGTTACTGTCTCTCTCACCCCCCTCCACAATGTCTGGCCACTCACTGCAGACTTGCAGTTCCTTCTTATCTTACCTTACAGAGGGATTAATCACAACTCCTGCAGAGCAGCTGACAGATCCGGATCTGATAATGGTACACTGTTCCTCCTTGATGTCTCTGCTATTCTGCCCCTGCTTTTCTCCTACATTTTAGGATACCGTCACACTATAACATTTCGATCGCTACGACGGTACGATTCGTGACGTTCCAGCGATATCGTTACGATATCGCTGTGTCTGACACGCAGCAGCAATCAGGGATCCTGCTGAGAATCGTACGTCGTAGCAGATCGTATGGAACTTTCTTTCATCGCTGGATCTCCCGCTGTCATCGCTAGATCGGTGTGTGTGACACCGATCTAGCGATGCGATCCAGCGATGCGTTCGCTTGTAACCAGGGTAAACATCGGGTAACTAAAGGTACTGTCACACTAGACGATATCGCTAGCGATCCGTGACGTTGCAGCGTCCTCGCTAGCGATATCGTCCAGTGTGACAGGCAGCAGCGATCAGGTCCCTGCTGTGCTGTCGCTGGTCGGGGAAGAAAGTCCAGAACTTTATTTCGTCGCTGGACTCCCCGTAGACATCGCTGAATCGGCGTGTGTGACACCGATTCAGCGATGTCTTCGCTGGTAACCAGGGTAAACATCGGGTAACTAAGCGCAGGGCCGCGCTTAGTAACCCGATGTTTACCCTGGTTACCATCCTAAAAGTAAAAAAACAAACACTACATACTTACCTACAGCCGTCTGTCCTCCAGCGCTGTGCTCTGCACTCCTCCTGCTCTGGCTGTGAGCGTCGGTCAGCCGGAATGCAGAACGGTGACGTCACCGCTCTGCTTTCTGGCTGCCCGGCGCTCACAGCCAGACCAGAGAAGCAGAGCGCCGAGGACAGACGGCTGTAGGTAAGTATGTAGCGTTTGTTTTTTTACTTTTTAGGATGGTAACCAGGGTAAACATCGGGTTACTAAGCGCGGCCCTGCGCTTAGTTACCCGATGTTTACCCTGGTTACCGGGGACGTCGGGATCGTTGGTCGCTGGAGAGCTGTCTGTGTGACAGCTCTCCAGCGACCAAACAGCGACGCTGCAGCGATCCGGATCGTTGTCGGTATCGCTGCAGCGTCGCTATGTGTGACGGTACCTTAAGCGCAGGACCGCGCTTAGTTACCCGATGTTTACCCTGGTTACAAGCGTTAAACTAAAAAAAAAAAAAACAGCACATACTTACATTCTGGTGTCCGTCAGGTCCCTTGCCGTCTCTGCTTCCCGCACTGTGACTGCCGGCCGTAAAGTGAAAGCAGAGCACAGCGGCTGTGCTTTCACTTTCACTTTACGGCCGGCAGTCACTGAGTGCGGGAAGCAGACTGCAAGGGACCTGACGGACACCAGAATGTAAGTATGTGCTGTTTTTTTTTTTTTAGTTTAACGCTTGTAACCAGGGTAAACATCGGGTAACTAAGCGCGGTCCTGCGCTTAGTTACCCGATGTTTACCCTAGTTACCCAGGGACCTCGGCATCGTTGGTCGCTGGAGAGCTGTCTGTGTGACAGCTCCCCAGCGACCACACTACGATTTACCTACGATCACGGCCAGGTCATATCGCTGGTCGTGATCGTAGGTAAATCGTATAGTGTGACGGTACCCTTACTCCCTTCAGCCGTCAATTTACGATCTGTACTGCTGGGAGCAGTACTGCTTATGTTAGTGGATCCGAGGGCTCCATGAATATGGCAGCAGAACACTCCCACTAATGTGAATTCTGTGAATTATGCAGCCCAGCTCACAGCAGTGACAGTTCCATTAAAATAGATGGAGTCGGAGTCCGTCTTTTATCTCCTATGACCATGGGGTGCCATATTATGACACTGATAGTGTTGTGCTGCTACTGTGAAACCATGTCAGCCTCCAGAGCCTTCGTTAATCTCCTATAACACACGAAGTTTCAAATGCAATGAAAACATGGTTATAACAGCATGTTATGCTACATTACATTGATTTATTATTGATCTACAAATGTGGTACCTTCCCTTTAAAATCCCCTATGGGAACGGTGTGCACGCTTCGCTTGCACGCGTCTCTGGGCATCTATTGTTTTGTCTGCGAGCCTCGGCAACCAGCCGCGAACCTGGGCATGCACAATGGCGGCCTGATGGCTAGTTGGTTTCTGGATGACGGGCGCTGTATGTGGCGCATGCACCGCCTCTATTGATTACATTTTCGGAAAAGGGTCGCATGACCGCCACTATGGACACATAAAGGTCCTGGTAAGTACTGCTGTTACCAATTCCCCTTGAGAAAGGAAAACACTTAAAGAGCAAAACGTGCATTGAGTACTTCAATTTTTCTGGCAACAAGTCAAGCTGACTATCATTGGAAAGGTGGTCTCTTTCTATTCTCAAGCAAAATTAAATTAAATAATTGTGGATACTTTTTTGACCATTGAGATCCCACACTTGCCTAATAGGTATGATCGGATATCTGTCTATATGTATACAATTCATCAGCGATTGTTGCCTGTCTTTTTACGTCTTTTTTGTACTTTGTAAATACTATTTTTCTATTCAAAATTTTGCAATGAATAAAATGTACTTTTTAACCATTTCAACTCCAAGTTATCCTCCTGTTTATACTATGCTAGTTAGAAGTGGTTCAGATTTTCTATTTGAGTTTTTTTTTTTTTTTTTACTACAGGCAGTGGCATTATCCACATTTATTATGCAATTGGGTCTCTGTTTATATACAATGTGTCATCTAGTTACCCGTTTAGCGTTTTATACTTTTCTGTCGAAATGCTTTCTCACCACTTCAGGTCAACCATGGTGCCTTTTCTTATTTTTAATGGGACTGTCTCATGTTCCTATATCCAGGAGCGCAGCACTCCTCCGCCCCCAGCTTGCTATCCACCGGCCCAAACAGCGCGATCTTCCATGCTACCACTGACCCAAACAGCGAGCTCTTCGATGCTACCACTGGCAGAAACAGCGAGCTCTTCCATGCTACCACTGACCCAAACAGCGAGCTCTTCCATGCTATCACTTGGTTAAACAGCGTGCTCTTCCATGCTACTAATGGCCCAATTAGGCTACGTTCACATTTGCGGTGCGTCGGGCGCAACCACGGCGACGCATGCGCCCCTATACTTAACATGGGGGACGCATGGACATGCGTTTTGTGACGCATGCGTTTTTTGGGCGCAAGCGTCAGGGCGCAGAGGACGCTGCTTGTTGCATTTTTTTTTGCGCTATAAAAATGAACGCATGCGTCACAAAACGCAGCGTTTTGCATGCGTTTTTGCGTGTGTTGTGTTGCGTTGCCGACACAGCATACAACAACGCAAATGTGAACGTAGCCTTAAAGGAGCTGAGGAATAAGGGTATAGCTCCACCCAGAGTGGGAATTTCTCCGGGGTCTCAGCTACCGGGGATAGCCGAGACCCAACAAAACATGATTTGGGTCGGTTTTTACCGACCCCAGTGTCGCAATCGCCGTTAATAAATATATATATAAAAAATATATACCGTATTTTCCGCTTTATAAGATGCACCTGATTATAAGACGCACCCCCAAATTCGGTGAAAAAGAGAAAAAAATAATTTTATGTTAAATGGGGGTCTATCTTATAATGCCAGTGTCCGTCTTACAAATCATATATATGTCCCTCATCCTGGTATCTATATAACCCCCATCCTGGCACATGGGCCCCCCTGTGCTGCTGGCACACTGCCCCCCCATCCCATCCTGGATATGCCCCCCCCCGGTCACTATATGCCCCCCGGTCACTATATGCCCCCCTGCTGGCACGCACATGGCCCCCGGGTCACTATATGCCCCCCCTGCTGGCACGCACATGGCCCCCCCGTTCACTATATGCCCCCCTGCTGGCACGCACATGATAAAATAAACACACAGGAAGAGCCACGGGGGAACTGGGAGCTATCATCAGAAGCTAAGTGTTATTTTATCATGTGTGTGCCAGCAGGGAAGGGGGGTGGGGGGTGAGGGGCATGTGCATGCCAGCAGGGGGCATATAGAGGGATGGGGGAGAGTGCAGGCACATGCCATATGCGCAGCTCCCCTGTCAACCAACTCGGTGCGGCTTCGGCACCAAGATGATGGACAGCGGGTGCGGTGAATATTACATGGGGCTAACGAGCGGGAGCAGGTGACCTCCGGCTGTCTCTGCAGCCCGCCCACTCCAGCCCCCCGCCCCTACAGCACAGCATACAGGTTCGGATTATAAGACACACACCCTACTTTCCCCCAGAATTTGGGGGAACAAAAGTGCGTCTTATAATCCAAAAAATACGGTAGTTCGATTTTCCATTTAATTTCTCTCTCCTCTGATGTGATTGCACTTCAGACGAGAAATAAGGTCCCCCGAGCACCCCCCCCCCCCATACCTCTGGTGTCCCTGCATGAAGGGCCTTTCTGGTCATAGGCTGCCTTGTCTGCTACGTTAACAGAATCAGTGTTCTCAGGATACCCATACTGCTAAAGGGAACCTGTCACCCCCCTCAGGCGTTTGTAACTAAAAGAGCCACCTTGTGCAGCACAAATGCTGCATTCTGACAAGGTGGCTCTTTTAGTTATGATGCCTGCACACGCTGAAATAATCACTTATAAAATATGCCCCCTCTTACCCTGAAAAGTTCCCGGAGGCGGATCTTTCCCTCCTAATCAGACGCAGCACAGCCGTCACTCCGGGCCTGTGCACGCCGGGCGCCGCCTCCTCGGCGCTGTTTTCAAATTAGCCGGCGCCTGCGCTCTTTTCTCATGCCTTGGGCAAGCGCAGTGAGCGCTGCCCGTCCTCTGTCCTCATTCGCAGTCTAGCTGACTGCGCCTGTGTGGCCGGCCTGCCAGACATCCCCCCCCGCAGTGTCTTCTGATTTATTCACATTGCGGCGGCCGCACAGGCGCAGTCAGCTAGACTGGAAATGAGGACAGAGGACGGGCAGCGCTCATTGCGCATGCCCAAGGCATGAGAAAAGAGCACAGGTGCCGACTCATTTGAAAACAGCGCCGAGCAGGCGGCGCCCACAGACCCGGAGTGACGGCTGTGCTGTGTCTGATTAGCAAGGAAAGACTCGCCTCTGGGAACATTTCAGGGTAAGAGGAGACACATTTTATAAGTGATTATTTCAGCGTGTGCAGGCATCATAACTAAAAAGCCACCTTGTCAGAATGCAGCACTTGTGGTTACAATCGACTGAGGAGGTGACCGGTTCCCTTTAAGAGTTGTGATGGAGCACAAAGTCGCTGACTCGATCACTTACCCCAGCAGGCCGCAGGCCACGGGTATTAGAAATATTGGTCTTGTAGAAAATCTTCCTTTCCTCCATCCAGGGTAATATTAGTAATATATCCCATCTAGTTCATGAGGACAACATAGGACTGTGTGATTTCAAATGCCAGGACTGAATTTCAGCCCTAGTCCGTACCTGGCGTGAAGTTCCCCAGGCCGCCGGCATCTTCTTCCAGGAGCCCGCCAAGATCTGCCGGCCAGCACCCGGCAACAATAGGAAATTTTTCCTATTGGTTCATTTTGATCACTGTGACAGACCCTATCAAAGTGATCAAAATAAAATAAAAAATTAAATAAATACCCCCATTATCAACCCTAGTTATCTAAAAATTGTAAAATAAAAAAATGTATTTATTTCCATTTTTCCATTGGGGTTAGAGTTGGGCTAAAGTTAGGTATAGGGTTAGGGTTGTGTTTGGGATGTGATGGGGCTAAGTTTGTGGTTAGGGTTATGGGTATGTTGGGGTTAGAGTTATGGTTAAAATTGGGGGGTTGCCACTATTTAGGTACATTAAGGGGTCTCCAAATGTGACATGGCACCACCATTGATTCCAGCCAATTTTGTGTTAAAAAAGTCAAATGGTGCGCCCTCACTTCCAAGCTCTGCCATGCACCCAAACAGTGGCATTCCCCCACATACGGGGTATCAGCGTACTCAGTACAAATTGTTCAACAAATTTTGTGGTCCATTTTCTCCTGATTCCTTTGTGAAAATAAAAAAAATGGGTCCAAAGTAAATTTTTTGTGAAGTAAAATGTTCATTTTTTTCCTTCCCACGTTGCTTTAGTTCTCGTGAAGCCCCTGAAGGGTTAATAAACTTCTTTAATGTGGTTTTGTGCACCTTGAGGGGTGCAGTTTTTAGAATGGTGTCACTTTTGGGTATTTTCTGTTATATTGATCCCCCAAAGTCACTTCAAATGTGAGGTGGTCCCTAAAAAATGGTTTTGTACGTTTTGTTGGAAAATGAGATATCGCTGGTCAACTTTTATCCCTTATAACGTCCTAACAAAAAAAATGATGTTTCCAAAATTGTGCTGATGTAAAGTAGACATGTGGAGAATGTTACTTATTAACTATTTTGTGTGACATATCTCTCTGATTTAACGGCATAAAACTTCAAAGATTGAAAATTGCAAAACTTTTGCCATATTCCTGTTTCTTTCATGAACTCAAGTTATGTCAAAGAAATGTTACCACTAACATGAAGTGCAATATGTCACGAAAAAACAAATCTGAGAATCATCGGGATCCGTTGAAGCGTTAAAGAGGTATGACCTCATAAAGGGACAGTGGTCAGAATTGTAAAAATTGGCCCGGTCATTAAGCTGCAAACTGGCTGTCACTAAGGGGTTAAACAACTATATAAATACATTATATATAAATATATTATGGCTTAAAAAAAAAATTGAAAAGTTTCTGTTGGACATTTATAACTAACAAAATGTCGCAATTAGTGCAAAACGTTTTGGGACAAGAGACAGAGGCCGGCCGTCATTCCTGCACATTAGGAGCGTGCAGCATAGAGGCATTTTGGGGATGTCACGTTTCCCGCGCGGCTGAGCCGGCTGCTGTGTACAGGACGCTCCGCAGTCATTGCTCACCACATGTACACGCTCTGGGCCGGCATTACAACACCTTCCCGGCGCCGGAGCCTCCTCTTCCTCGTCCCGCTCTCCTTCACTCCTCACTCTGCCAGTGCTCCAGCCTCAACTGGCAGCCAGGGCTCTCCTCGGATACCCGGACACTGATTGGCTGCGCCAAGTCACGTGGGCGTGCCCCGGTTTTGCAGCAGCAGACAGAGGCAGGACAGTGCTCCGCAGAACTGAGTGCAGCCCGGGACCGGAGAGCTGCGGAGTCCGGCACACAGGCGCTGCAGCTGGGATTACCGGGAGCGCAGCCGTCCGCAGCATTACCCACCAGCGGCCAGAGGTGAGTGCAGCTTTCACACCTGGCACCGAGAGGCGCCCCGCACCACACCTCTGGTCAGTGCAGCCCTTCTCATGTCACAGTGTGCGTGGCCATGCGCTGCACACCCATCGGTGCCCAATGATTGCACGTGAATTGGACGATTGAACTGTCCCGATTCTCCAGCTCAGCGCAGTGTATCCCCCCCATGCTCAGCGTGGTGTATCCCCCCCCCATGCTCAGCGTGGTGTATCCTCCCCCATGCTCAGCGTGGTGTATCCTCCCCCATGCTTGTATCCCCCCCCATGCTTGTATCCCCCCCCATGCTCAGCGTGGTGTATCCCCCCCCATGCTCAGCGTGGTGTATCCCCCCCCCCCATGCTCAGCGTGGTGTATCCCCCCCCCCATGCTCAGCGTGGTGTATCCCCCCCCCCCCCATGCTCAGCGTGGTGTATCCCCCCCCCCCATGCTCAGCGTGGTGTATCCCCCCCCCCCCATGCTCAGCGTGGTGTATCCCCCCCCCCCATGCTCAGCGTGGTGTATCCCCCCCCCATGCTCAGCGTGGTGTATCCCCCCCCATGCTCAGCGTGGTGTATTCCCCCCCCCATGCTCAGCGTGGTGTATTCCCCCCCCCCCCATGCTCAGCGTGGTGTATTCCCCCCCCCATGCTCAGCATGGTGTATTCCCCCCCCCCATGCTCAGCGTGGTGTATTCCCCCCCCCCATGCTCAGCGTGGTGTATTCCCCCCCCCATGCTCAGCGTGGTGTATTCCCCCCCCCCCCATGCTCAGCGTGGTGTATTCCCCCCCCCATGCTCAGCATGGTGTATTCCCCCCCCCCATGCTCAGCGTGGTGTATTCCCCCCCCCCATGCTCAGCGTGGTGTATTCCCCCCCCCATGCTCAGCGTGGTGTATTCCCCCCCCCCCATGCTCAGCGTGGTGTATTCCCCCCCCCCATGCTCAGCACTGTGTATTCCCCCCCATGCTCAGCACTGTGTATTCCCCCCCCCCCATGCTCAGCACTGTGTATTCCCCCCCCCCCATGCTCAGCGCTGTATTCCCCCCCCCCCCCCATGCTCAGCGCGGTGTATCCCCCCCCATGCTCAGCGTGGTGTATTCCCCCCCCCATGCTCAGCGTGGTGTATTCCCCCCCCCCCCATGCTCAGCGTGGTGTATTCCCCCCCCCATGCTCAGCATGGTGTATTCCCCCCCCCCATGCTCAGCGTGGTGTATTCCCCCCCCCCATGCTCAGCGTGGTGTATTCCCCCCCCCATGCTCAGCGTGGTGTATTCCCCCCCCCCCCATGCTCAGCGTGGTGTATTCCCCCCCCCCCCATGCTCAGCGTGGTGTATTCCCCCCCCCCCCCGTGCTCAGCGTGGTGTATTCCCCCCCCCCCCGTGCTCAGCGTGGTGTATTCCCCCCCCCCCCCATGCTCAGCGTGGTGTATTCCCCCCCCCCCCCATGCTCAGCGTGGTGTATTCCCCCCCCCCATGCTCAGCGTGGTGTATTCCCCCCCCCCCATGCTCAGCGTGGTGTATTCCCCCCCCCCATGCTCAGCACTGTGTATTCCCCCCCATGCTCAGCACTGTGCATTCCCCCCCCATGCTCAGCACTGTGTATTCCCCCCCCCCCATGCTCAGCACTGTGTATTCCCCCCCCCCCCATGCTCAGCACTGTGTATTCCCCCCCCCCCCCATGCTCAGCGCGGTGTATCCCCCCCCATGCTCAGGGCAGTGTATCTCCCCCCCCCCCCCCCCCCTCGCTCAGCACAGTGTATCACCCCACCCCGCGCTCAGTTTATTTCCCGCAGCATGTCAATTCTTTGTGCGGATTCCGCAGCGTTTTACACCTATTCCTTAATAGGAATCCGCAGGTGTAAAAGCGCAGGCGAAATCCGCACAAAATCTGCTCTAAATCCACAACGTGTGCACATAGCCTTTGTGCGGAAACGTAGCGTTTTTGGACCCATTGACTATACATTGAGTAAAGCAAATCGGCACATCAAAAAACACAAGACCATCTGCAACAAATCCGCAAGATATCTGCATCAATTCTGCATGAAATCCGCAAGCATTTTGCCCTGCGTTTTCTGCAAAGAGATGCAGATTCTATGCAGAAAATTCCGTAGGCCAATCTGCAACATGTGCACATACCCTTAAACAGTGCACCATTTTTAATGAAAGCAAATGACAGAAATGGTTTTTTAGCCAAAAAACTAATTTAAGTAAAATAAAAAAAAAAAGCAAAACTGTTCAGGTGGACAAATCCTTTTTAAAACTGCAAACCACTTACTGATTTCTTTTGTGGCCTAGACTTGGCTTCCATTGGTGTTGGGTATACGCAGCAATTCAACTCGGCAGATTGTCTTTTTGACAGATCTCGACAATCGGTTGCCACCGGTTTTGCTCATTTGTGTTGGAAAGGCCCAGAAAAGGGTCTGAATTATCATTTGTCTGTCATATCTCTAGTGGGTTCCCAGCATAGCATCATCTCGTGTGCACTATTTTGCTAATCTTGTCTCCCTGGAGAATATAAGGATCAGGTCTATTAAAGGGAATCTGTCAGTAGGATCAACCCTCATCAGCCGTCTATATGGGCATGTAGGTCATAGGGAGCTGAATAAAATGATACCTTGATATCTGTGATCTGATGTCTTATTCCAGAGAAATCCACATTTTCCTTAATATGTAAATGATCTGTTCAGATCTATGGGCGGGACATGGATCTGGCTTTGTTCACGCCTGCATTTCAGATTTTCTCTGTTGGAACCGAATAAACAAATTCATATTGAGCACAGATATCTTGCATGACAGATGTAAATGGAGAAAAAAAGACCCCATTAGCGATATTGGGGTCTGTCAGAAAAATGGAATTGCAAAGTGCAGGTGTGATCAGAGCTTAAATGTCATGTTCAGCTGTATCCTTGCGCTGCGCACTAGTTCTGATCGCGTGTAATATGAACTGTTGTGCAGGGTCAGGCACTGCAGGACTTTGTTCTCATGTTCACTATGCGAAAACATTTACTGTTCTATCTAAACCATAGCAGCCAATCGGAGCCATGATTTCTTTCTCTTGCACTTTTATTTTTGTTTTTCTTGATATATTTTTTTTCTTGTCATTATATTATGCCGTATCAACTACTTGTAAAACTTGAGCTACAATTCCCAGGGTTTTCCCAGCAGGGCCGCCCTTCGTTTTCTTGGCTGTTTCCCGATTTCTCAGCAGCTACTTGATCTACGCATTTCGAATACAGCGCCATTGGATGGGAATTTTACAAATCACACCAAGCCCAGTTCCTGATTCCAATAATGTGTCGCTTACTGGGCTGCTTGTTGAAGTTTTGATAAGATCATAGTTTTATCAGCAGGAGATTATAATTACAGGACTAGTAAACCTGCTGCCAGTTAGTCCTCCGTATTCATGAGCTCTGTATAACCACGTGCCCACCAATGATTGTCCGTTTTTTCTCTTTTCTGCCTACTAGTGTACTCGGAAAGCTGCCAATCAGTGGTGTGGGAGGGGTTATACACAACTCAGCATTCAGAGAACTACTAGATCTGCAGCAGAGAAAACAGGGATTTTATTAAAATAACATCAAGCAGCCCGGTAAGGGACACATCATGGAGTCAGGGTCTCTGCCTTTACATTAGGTTGTTTTCTGATGGAGGAGCGAAAACCTGGCCACAGTTAATCTTTAACAAATCTGTATTGTGCCCAGAAGCTTTTAGCACTATCACCTACAATGTTGTCATCGGCATAGGAAAGACAGGGGTTGCAGTTGCACCCAGGATCCTCTCCCCGAGGTCTCGCAGACTACTTTTCCTATATTTATGGCCACTGTTGGGTGAGGTCTCCAGCTGTTAGAATTACAGTACTTCTCCTTTTTTTTTTTTTTTTAAGTTAACCTTCATTGGAAGAAAAGCTTAAATATGTTATTGATGGAGCGCTCCTTCAGCGGCTAGCGGTTCTTCCTGTCTCCCATACACATGCACACTCTATTTGGCCGAGCATGCATATGTTCTCAAAGGGAGTGGGGAGCAAGCCCAATGACTGACACCTCTAACAACAGCTTCTCTCCCATAAGAGCCAAAGATTGAGCACAATGAAATCCACCCTGCCTGATCTTTTTCACATGACATCACTGCAAACACACAATCTGCCAGCTTTGTTCTGATGTGTGTAGAGGTCATTGTGTCCTGTGGAAACATTTATCGAAAGCTATTGATTTATCAATGCAATCACCAATGTATTGTGAGAAAAGTGTTAAATGTAATTTGGTGACCTATATAGGAACTCGCTAAAAGTAAGAGACCTGTGTGTTCTTGTGTGTAGACGTTTTCCAAAAATTTTCTTGACCGTGCCGGGTGGAGGGGGTTTTACTCAGATTACAAACTCCACTTTAAAGGCTATTTGTAACCAGATTTTTTGTTATGTAATCTGAGAGCAGCATGAGGTAGGGGACGAGACCCTGATTCCAGCGGTGTGTCACTTATTGGGATGGTTTTTGCAGTTTTGATAAACACCACTACTGATTGACTGCTTTCTGAGTGCACTGTGGATAGGCAGAAAACAGCCAATCGGAGCTGTGGGCGGGGTTAGACAGAGCTCCGCATTCAGAGAATTGGTAGATCTACAGCAGATAAAATGGGGATTTTATCAAAACTACAGCAAGCAGCTCAGTAAATGGCACATTACTGGAATCGGGATCTCTCCCTCTATATCATGCTGCCTCAGGTTGCACAGCAAATGCCTGCTAACAGATTACATTTTAAGAAAACAATTCCACGGGTAGGAATTGCAAGAAATTAGTAAAATAAACATTATGCCCCTGTTGCAGCCCCTCCTGGGCTAGTGCTGCCTCTCCACTAATCCACTGGACCACGCTCCAGCAGTGACATTCCATCTACAACATGTGACTGCTGCAGCCAATCAATGACCTTCGCATCATGCTGGGACCACTGAGGCCATTGATTGGTTGCTGTGATCAGGAGATGTAGATCACTTCTGCAGGCTGTCATCAAAACAATTTGGAGATTGGCGTGGCTGTAGCAGTAGGGGCTTCAGTGGGTAGCGATGCTTATTATGTTGTTTTCATGCCTCATCTCCAGCCCCTGCTCATATGTTTTTAACCTGATTTTTCTTCCCATCAGGTTTGCCCTGAAGGTTCTCTGCACTTTTCTTGATAAAACCTTGTATTATCCAGTCAACCAGTCGGTCTCTGTACCCTTCCTGTCGTATAGACGAAATACATTTATCAGAGACTTAATTGAATGAAAAAAGGATTGGAACAAGAAATAGTAGCAGAAATGTAAGATAGCTTCTCTGCATGAGAAGAGGAGATTTTGATTAAGAGGATTATGTGTCTCAGACATTCATTTTATAATGGACCCTAAGAGGACATCCTGATCCCCTGAACTAGTTGGAAAAGAATTTAAAGATCCAACACTTCTAATACATGAACCAATGTTCCCTAAAAGAGAGAGATTCCATTGTGATCACAAGCGGCGAGTGTCTGATGTTTTGTGTCATGAAATCCTCTTGGGTCGCTTGTCCACCATAGATGAGCCTCTGCATGCCTGTTTGGCCGACAGCTCTGTCTCCTGACTCCCCGCGTGCATTCTCCACTTGGTCAGTGGTTGTCCACCCTCTTTTTTTATTTTTAAAATGTGCCCAGTGTTCTTTACAAGAAAAAAAAAAAAGCAAACTTAACTCCTAATCCCCCACCGCTGCCCGAGTCCCCATCTGTCTCTTCTGCTCTCACAGGGATGACAGCTCACCACCCGATCGGCCAGTTCCACTGACTTAAATGTAGCAAGTATAGTTTAATCTGGCGGTTCTGACCCATTGGCCATTCTTGGTTTGGTTTCTGAGTTAAGGTACCGTCACACTTTAGCGACGCTGCAGCGATACCGACAACAATCCGGATCGCTGCAGCGTCGCTGTTTGGTCACTGGAGAGCTGTCACACAGACGGCTCTCCAGCGACCAACGATCCCGAGGTCCCCGGTAACCAGGGTAAACATCGGGTTACTAAGCGCAGGGCCGCGCTTAGTAACCCGATGTTTACCCTGGTTACCATCGTTAAAGTAAAAAAAACAAACGCTACATACTTACCTACCGCTGTCTGTCCCCGGCGCTCTGCTTCTCTGCTCTGGCTGTGAGCACAGCGGCCGGAAAGCAGAGCGGTGACGTCACCGCTCTGCTTTCCGGCTGCCCGCCGCTCACAGCCAGACCAGAGAAGCCCAGCACCGGGGACAGACAGCGGTAGGTAAGTATGTAGCGTTTGTTTTTTTTACTTTAACGATGGTAACCAGGGTAAACATCGGGTTACTAAGCGCGGCCCTGTGCTTAGTAACCCGATGTTTACCCTGGTTACCAGCGAATACATCGCTGAATCGGCGTCACACACGCCGATTCAGCGATGTCAGCGGGACCTCAACGATCAAAAAATGGCCCAGGCCATTCCGACACGAGCAGCGATCTCACAGCAGGGGCCTGATCGCTGCTACGTGTCACACATAGCGAGATCGCTACTGAGATCGCTGTTGCGTCACAAAACTTGTGACTCAGCAGCGATCTCGCTAGCGATCTCGCTATGTGTGACGGGGCCTTTAGTCTATTCCACAGCCTCACTGCTCTTACTGCAAAGATGGTATATAATCTCTTGGGATTTTTTAGATCCCATTTAGGCTGTGTGCACACGTTGCTGATTTTTCGCGTTTTTTTCGCTATAAAAACGCTATAAAACCGCAAAAAAGCAGCATACATTATGCATCCCATCATTTAGAATGAATTCCGCAATTTTTGTGCTCATGATGTGTTTTTTTTCTGCGAAAAAAACGCAGCATGTTCATTCATTTTGCGGATTTCCCGCTATATAATGCATAGGGAAATGTCCGGAAAAATCTGCAAAAAAAACCGCACAAAAAACGCATGAAGATTTCTTGCAGAAAATTTAAGTTTTTTCTCAGGAAATTTCTGCAAGAAATCCTGAACGTGTGCACATAGCCTTATACAGGACAATAATCTGGAGTGGTTATTTACTGTTTTTTTTAACCCCTTCATGACCCAGCCTATTTTGACCTTAAAGACCGTGCCGTTTTTTGCAATTCTGACAAGTGTCCCTTTATGAGGTAATAACTCAGGAACGCTTCAACGGATCCTAGTGGTTCTGAGATTGTTTTTTCGTGACATATTGGGCTTCATGTTAGTGGTAAATTTAGGTCAATAAATTATGCGTTTATTTGTGATAAAAACGGAAATTTGGCGAAAATTTTGAAAATTTCGCAATTTTCACAGTTTGAATTTTTATTCTGTTAAACCAGAGAGTTATGTGACACAAAATAGTTAATAAATAACATTTCCCACATGTCTACTTTACATCAACACAATTTCGGAAACAAAAATTTTTTTTTTGCTAGGAAGTTATAAGGGTTAAAATTTGACCAGCGATTTCTCATTTTTACAACGAAATTTACAAAACCATTTTTTTTAGGGACCACCTCACATTTGAAGTCAGTTTAAGGGGTCTATATAGCTGAAAATACCCAAAAGTGACACCATTCTAAAAACTGCACCCCTCAAGGTGCACAAAACCACATTCAAGAAGTTTATTAACCCTTCAGGTGCTTCACAGCAGCAGAAGCAACATGGAAGGAAAAAATGAACATTTAACTTTTTAGTCACAAAAATGATTTTTCAGCAACAACTTTTTTATTTTCCCAATGGTAAAAGGAGAAACTGAACAATGAAAGTTGTTGTCCAATTTGTCCTGAGTACGCTGATACCTCATATGTGGGGGTAAACCACTGTTTGGGCGCACGGCAGGGCTTGGAAGGGAAGGAGCGCCATTTGACTTTTTGAATGAAAAATTGGCTCCACTCTTTAGCGGACACCATGTCACGTTTGGAGAGACCCTGTGTGCCTAAACATTGGAGCTCCCCCACAAGTGACCCCATTTTGGAAACTGGACCCCCCAAGGAACTTATCTAGATGCCTAGTGAGCACTTTAAACCCTCAGGTGCTTCACAAATTGATCCGTAAAAATGCAAAAGTACTTTTTTTTCACACAAAATTTCTTTTCGCCTCAATTTTTTCATTTTCACATGGGCAATAGGATAAAATGGATCCTAAAATTTGTTGAGCAATTTCTCCCGAGTACGCCGATGCCTCATATGTGGGGGTAAACCACTGTTTGGGCACACGGCAGGGCTCGGAAGGGAAGGCGCGCCATTTGACTTTTTGAATGGAAAATTAGCTCCAATTGTTAGCGGACACCATGTCGCGTTTGGAGAGCCCCTGTGTGCCTATGCATTAAAGCTCCCCCACAAGTGACCCCATTTTGGAAACTAGACCCCCCAAGGAACTTATCTAGATGCATACTGAGCACTTTAAACCACCAGGTGCTTCACAGAAGTTTATAATTCAGAGCCATGAAAATAAAAAATAATTTTTCTTTTCTCAAAAATGATTTTTTAGCCTGGAATTTCCTATTTTGCCAATGGTAATAGGAGAAATTGGACCACAAATGTTGTTGTCCAGTTTGTCCTGAGTACGCTGATACCCCATATGTGGGGGTAAACCACTGTTTGGGCGCACGGCAGGGCTCAGAAGGGAAGGCACGCCATTTGGCTTTTTAAATGGAAAAATAGCTCCAATCATTAGCTGACACCATGTCGCGTTTGGAGAGCCCCTGTGTGCCTAAACATTGGAGATCAACCACAAATGACCCCATTTTGGAAACTAGACCCCCAAAGGAACTAATCTAGATGTGTGGTGAGCACTTTGAACCCTCAAGTGCTTCACAGAAGTTTATAACGCAGAGCCATGAAAATAAAAATAAAAATTTCTTTTCTCAAAAATGATTTTTTAGCCCAGAATTTTTTATTTTCCCAAGGGTTACAGGAGAAATTGGACCCCAAAAGTTGTTGTGCAGTTTCTCCTGAGTATGCTGATACCCCATGTGAGGGGGTCAACCACTGTTTGGGCACACGTCGGGGCTCAGAAGGGAAGTAGTGATGTTTGAAATGCAGACTTTGATGGAATGGTCTGCGGACGTCACGTTGCGTTTGCAGAGCCCCTGGTGTGCCTAAACAGTAGAAACCCCCCACAAGTGACCCCATTTTGGAAACTAGACCCCCCAAGGAACTTATCTAGATATGTGGTGAGCACTTTGAACCCCCAAGTGCTTCACAGACGTTTACAACGCAGAGCCGTGAAAATAAAAAATCATTTTTCTTTCCTCAAAAATGATGTTTTAGCAAGCAATTTTTTATTTTCTCAAGGGTAACAGGAGAAATCGGACCCCAGTAATTGTTGCGCAGTTTGTCCTGAGTATGCTGGTACCCCATATGTGGGGGTAAACCACTGTTTGGGCACACGTCGGGTCTCGGAAGTGAGGGAGCACCATTTGACTTTTTGAATACAAGATTGGCTGGAATCAATGGTGGCGCCATGTTGCGTTTGGAGGCCCCCTGATGTGACTAAACAGTGGAAACCCCTCAATTCTAACTCCAACACTAACCCCAACACACCCCTAACCCTTATCCCAACTGTAGCCGTAACCCTAATCACAACCCTAACCCCAACACACCCCTAACCACAACCCTGACCCCAACACACCCCTAACCCTAACCACAACCCTAATTCCAACCCAACCCTAACCCTAAGGCTATGTGCCAACGTTGCGGATTCGTATGAGATTTTTCAGCACCATTTTTGAAAAATCCGCAGGTAAAAGGCACTGCGTTTTACCTGCGGATTTACCGCGGATTGCCAGTGTTTTTTGTGCGGATTTCACCTGTGGATTCCTATTGAGGAACAGGTGTAAAACGCTGTGGAATCCGCACAAAGAATTGACATGCTGCGGAAAATACAACGCAGCGTTTCCGCGTGGTATTTTCCGCACCATGGGCACAGCGGATTTGGTTTTCCATATGTTTACATGGTACTGTAAACCTGATGGAACACTGCTGCGAATCCGCAGCCAAATCCGCACCGTGTGCACATGGCCTAATTCTAAAGATATGTGCACACGCTGCGAAAAACGCTGCGGATCCGCAGCAGTTTCCCATGAGTTTACAGTTCAATGTAAACCTATGGGAAACAAAAATCGCTGTACACATGCTGCAGAAAAACTGCACAGAAACGCAGCGGTTTACATTCCGCAGCATGTCACTTCTTTCTGCGGATTCCGCAGCAGTTTTACAACTGCTCCAATAGAAAATCGCATTTGTAAAACCGCAGTGAAATGTGCAGAAAAAACGCGGTAAATCCACAGCGGTTTAGCACTGCGGATTTATCAAATCCTCTGCGGAAAAATCCGCAGAGGTCCAGAATACGTGTGCACATCCCGAACCCTAACCCTACCCCTAACCCTAACCCTAGTTCTTACCCCAACCTTAGTGGAAAAAAAAAATTCTTTATTTTTTTTATTGTCCCTACCTATGGGGGTGACAAAAGGGGGGTCATTTACTATTTTTTTTTATTTTGATCACTGAGATAGATTATATCTCAGTGATCAAAATTCACTCTGGAACGAATCTGCCGGCCGGCAGATTCGGCGGGCACACTGCACATGCGCCCGCCATTTTGGAAGATGGCGGCGCCCAGGAAAGAAGACTGACTGACCCCGGGAGGCTAGGTAAGTATAAGGGGGGGGAGATCAGGGCACGGGGGGGTGGATCGGAGCATGGGGGGGTGGATCGGAACACGGGGGGATGGATTGGAGCACGGGGTGGGGGATCGCTGTGCGGGGGGTGGATCGGAGCACGAGGGGGGGATCGCTGTGCGGGGGGGGATCGGAGTGCGGGGGGGTTTGATTGGAGCATGGGGGGAGCGGACAGGAGGACGGGGGAGCGGAGCACAGGACGGAGGGGAGCGGACCACAGATCGGGGGGCTGCGGGGGCGATGGGTGGAGTGGGGGCACATAAGTGTTTCCAGCCATGGCCGATGATATTGCAGCATCGGCCATGGCTGGATTGTAATATTTCACCAGTTTTTTAGGTGAAATATTACAAATCGCTCTGATTGGCAGTTTCACTTTCAACAGCCAATCAGAGCGATCGTAGCCACGGGGGGGTGAAGCCACCCCCCTGGGCTGTACTACCACTCCCACTGTCCCTGCAGATCGGGTGAAATGGGAGTTAACCCTTTCACCCGATCTGCAGGGACGCGATCTTTCCATGACGCTCATAGGCGTCATGGGTCGGATTGGCACCGACTTTCATGACGCCTACGTGGCGTCATGGGTCGGGAAGGGGTTAATGTTTTTTGTTTTTGGCCCTCTAAACAGACTGGCAGTCATCCAATGAATAAGCAAAACACTCACTCATTAATTGAAATGATCCTTAAAGGGAACCTGTCACCTCCAAAATCGATGGTGAGGTAAGCTCACCATCATCAGGGGCTTATTTACAGCATTATGTAATGCTGTAGATAAGCCGCCGATGTATCCTGAAAGATGAGAAAAAGAGGTTAGATTATACTCACCCAGGGGCGGTCCTGCTCCGATGGGTGTCTCAAGTCTGGAACAGCGCCTCCCATCTTCATTCCATGACGTCCTCTTCTGGTCTTCACGCCGCGGCTCTGGCGCAGGCGTACTTTGTCTGCCCTGTTGACGGCAGAGCAAAGTACTGCAGTGTGCAGGCGCCGGAAAGGTCACAGAGGCCCTGCGCACTGCAGTGCTTTGCTCTGCCCTCAACAGGGCAGACAATATATGCCTGCGCCGGAGCCGCGGCGTGAAGACCAGAAGAGGACGTCATGGAATGATGATAGGAGGCGCTGGAGCGGACCTGAGACACCCATTTGACCGGATCGCAGAGGGACCGCCCCTGGGTGAGTATAATCTAACCTCTTTTTCTCCTTTTTCAGGATACATCGGGGGCTTATCTACAGCATTACAGAATGCTGTAGATAAGCCCCTGATGACGGTGAGCTTACCTCACCATTGATTTTGGGGGTGACGGGTTCCCTTTAAGCCTGCTTAAAAATCATTTTTCTCGGCAGCACATCATCCTGTGTAAGCGGGATATGTGCTGCCGAGAACAATAATACTCCAATTGCACGATTGTGTGTATGTGTGTGTAGATTCGGGTGACCTGTCTAAGGAGGCTATTAAATGACTGCTGTCAACAGGCGTTTATCAGTTGTGGTCGGGCAGAGTAAGGCTATGTGCACACGTTGCGGATTTTGCTGCGGATCCACAGCAGTTTCTCATGAGTTTACAGTACAATGTAAACTTATGGGCAACCAAAAATGCTGTGCCCATGCTGCGGAAAAAGCAGTGCGGAAACGCAGCGGTTTATTTTCCACAGCATGTCAATTATTTGTGCGTAATCCGCAGCGGTTTTCCATCTCCTCCAGTAGAAAACTGCAGGTGGAAAACCGCAGCAGAATCCGCATTAATAACCGTGATAAATCCGCAGTAAAAACCGCAGCGGAAAAATCCGCAATGGAATCCGCAACGTGTGCACATAGCCTAAATGGGCCCTGACTCTCAAGTTTGGGAGTACCTCCCATGTCTGATAGGGTGCACTTAGGTGAAAATAGTCAGGCAAAGGTGAAAAATGTATTTCAAGTCATATATAAGTAATGACTAAGACAAAAAAAAAACATGTGAACAGCACAAGTTTTGGTCAGATTTGCAAACCTCTGGATGGTTCCATTTACGTACAGCTCGAAGAGCGAGAGTAAAAATGATGAATAATTGAAACAGGAAGTATATTTAAAGTCTAATGGTCATTTCTAGTTTTTTTTTTTTTCATAAATAGTACCTGTGAAAATAAGAAACTTTGTAATATATCTTATTTGAGAAATCTGCTTTTTTCACTTTCAAAATTTACAATTCATGGGCAAAAGGTCTTCAGTGAATACAAACTTTCCCATTCCTGAGATAGGAGATGGCAGTGAAAAAGATGGGAAAATCCATCAGCCACAAAAGTCATAAAACATCACATTTATTAGTATTAAAAAAAACATAACGGTCAACGAGTTTTGGGCTACACTAGCTCTTAATCATCAACATTAACAGAAATAAACACTTGAAATAGATCACTTTGTTTGTAATGATTCTATATATGAGTTTCACTTTTTTTTTATTGAAGAACTGAAATAAATTCACTTTTTGATGATATTCTAATTTACTGAGAAGCACTTGTACCTGTCCCCATGCATCCTCTAACCACTGACTGCTCCCTCTTAGGAAAACAATAGTTCTGTAGATATAAGCACAGTCTCGTCTGCTGACTGCCTGTAAACGTTCATGTTATAGATCTACGCTTTTATTACATTGAGCGAGTATTGGCAAATCTGTCAGCACCGTCCTGTATGCGCTGATGCTATATGATGCACAGTTTAGCTGCAAGTATTCCTATGTGTTCAATTTGCACTTAACTACATGGAAATATCTGGAAATTTTTGAGATTATATATTATTTGACTGCTCCAAAAAAAGAAATTCTTCTAAATCAATGTGCAAAATTATAGCTTGGCCTTTTTGATTACACTGAGCTGAAAGCTTTAATAATAATAATAATAATCTTTATTTTTATATAGCGCTAACATATTCCGCAGCGCTTTACAGTTTGCACACATTATCGTCACTGTCCCCGATGGGGCTCACAATCTAGAATCCCTATCAGTATGTCTACAAACTCTTTGCAGATGTTGTCCTGGGTGGGATTAGAACCCAGGACCCCAGCGCTGCAAGGCTGCAGTGCTAACCACTGAGCCACCGAAGCTTTGATTCGTTTGACCTTCTCCCCCCAGTTATTGAGTAAAAAAAAACTGCTATTTCACCCTATACATTTTGTCTGCTTCCTGTAAAAAATAAAAAAATAAAAAAAATAAAAATTCAAGTATTGCCGCTGCAGGATGTGAAAGTGCGTGTTTCAGATAACATTTTCGGCGTCTTCATATGCTGTTTTTCTTTTTGCAAAGGAAAAAATGCAGTGTTTTTAAAGTATTAGCAGGCTGAATGTGAGATTTCTGCTGCTTATTTTTTCCTTGTGAATTTGAACCATCAAAACGTTTTGTTTTTTTTGTTTTTTTTTCCCCAAATCTTCAACATGTCACTTTCAACACATATTTTGCACAATATTTTTCTTTCCATCAATTCAGTTTTTGATGTAGAAAAAACTGCTACAATTACCGAAACTATGTTCACACGCTGCTTTTTTTTTCTGCAGCCAAAAACTGTTCTCTTGGCAGTTAAAAAAAAAAAAAAAAAAAAAAAAAATGAGCTAAAAGCCACAACATGATTTTTTTTTTTTTTTAGGGGCTTTTGTTTATGCTAGTTTTGTTTGCAGCCTTTTTTGGCATGTAATTTGTCTACATACATGTTTTATTAATCAAAAATGCAGCAAATCACAGCTTTTAATTAGCATGCGTGTGAACATAGCTTAAACATGTGCACATAGCCTTGAAGTTTGTTGGCTGCCCTAAAGGTACCGTCACACATAACGATATCGTTAACGATATCGTTGCTTTTTGTGACGTAGCAACGATATCGTTACCAAAATCGTTATGCGTGACAGCGACCAACGATCAGGCCCCTGCTGGGAGATCGTTGGTCGCTGGGAATGATCAGGACCTTTATTTTGGTCGCTGATCTCCCGCTGACATCACTGAATCGGCGTGTGTGACGCCGATTCAGCGATGTCTTCACTGGTAACCAGGGTAAACATCGGGTTACTAAGCGCAGGGCCCCGCTTAGTAACCCGATGTTTACCCTGGTTACCATTGTAAATGTAAAAAAAAAAACCACTACATACTTACATTCCGGTGTCTGGTCACGTCCCTCGCCTTCAGCTTCCCGCACGGACTGTGATCGCCGGCTGGCCGTAAAGCAGATCACAGCGGTGACGTCACCGCTCTGCTTTATGGCCGGCCGGCGCACCGCTCACGGTCAGTGCGGGAAGCTGAAGGCGAGGGACGTGACCAGACACCGGAATGTAAGTATGTAGGGTTTTTTTTTTTTTTTTTCACATTTACAATGGTAACCAGGGTAAACATCGGGTTACTAAGCGCGGCCCTGCGCTTAGTAACCCGATGTTTACCCTGGCTACCCGGGGACTTCGGCATCGTTGGTCGCTGGAGAGCTGTCTGTGTGACAGCTCTCCAGCGACCAAACAGCAACGCTGCAGCGATCTGCATAGTTGTCTATATCGCTGCAGCGTCGCTTAATGTGACGGTACCTTAAGTCTGCTGCCTCATTAGAGCAGATGGGGAGTCACTGAAGACAAGAGGGCTCCAAGTGTCAGATCAGATAAGTACCGGTAACTGCAATAATGTCCCCTGCTGACCCAATCAGGTGTACATACTCACCCATCTGTTTGGAGGGATATTTTGTGTGGATTGTCCAGTTAGGAAAACACACCTGAATATTCCTTACTTGCTTATATTTGTTTTTTGTACAGCAGGATACCATGTGCTTGTAGCTTCTTTGCTTACATGTTTATGACTATAAATAGATGGTGGCCCGATTCTAACGTATCGGGTATTCTAGAATATGTAGAGGCTACGTAGTATATTGCACAGCCACGTAGTATATAACAGAGCCACGTAGTATATTGCACAGCCCACGCAGTATATAACACAGAGTACATAGTATATAGCAATGTGGGCACTATATGTGTGGTTAAAAAAGACTTAAAATAAAAAATAAACATATACTCACCTTCCGAGGGCCCCTTGAAGTCCTGGCGCCTGTGTGCGGTGCACGCGGCAGCTTCCGGTCCCAGGTTTGGTATGAGCGCAGGACCTGTGATGACGTCGCGGTTGGTCACATGACCGTGACGTCATGTCAGGTCCTTCTCGCATAGCATGCTTGGCACCGGAACCTGCCGTGTGCACTGCCAAGGACACCGCGCCACGTCGGAGAGTGAGAATAACCCTTTTTTATTTTTTAATTATTATTTGTAACATTAGATCTTTTTACTATTGATGCTGCATACGCACCTCCTCCTGCCCTGTTCTGTTAGAATATATTTTTTTCCTCTTCTGGTACTTTGTCATCAGTGTTACTCAAGTTGGAGGTTGGATTCTTACAAAGAATGTAAAATACTTTGTCCAACCGGCTATAAAATGTTATCTATGACAAGCAGTTTTAGCTTAAAATTCCAACTGCTAGGATATTCCAAATAGATAATTTTCCGGGTGCCTAAAATTCACTTCAAATTATTAAAACCGGATTCATTTGCATTGTACTTTGTTGCGATTTCTACAATTCATGCAATACAATATACCGGTATGTGTCCTCCTTCCTCAGCCTCCATTTCCTTCCACAATTGTAGACTTCCAGCTGCGGGAGGTCTCGCCTGCCCCTGTGTGAGGAGCCGCTGGACTTTCCGGGACAGCCGGTACTTATGTCATAATCTCGGTTCTGTGGCGTTAACCACTTATGAGTAGGCATGCTGCTTTTTTACTGAACCACCTACCTCTCACGTCCCGCACTCCACAGTTTCCACATCTGAATAAGTACTTCTTTGTTTAATATTCACTTCTAAATCACTCGGGGTTTCTACTGTTAATAAATCTTTGATTTGCAAACAAATATTTTATGTTATCATCATGAACGGAATTTGACCTCTTGCAATAAGTGATATTTTCCGTTCTTTATTATGTAGTGTGGTACCCCAAGTTCTGTTTACACCTTGAAAATTACTTGTTTCATAAGTGATGTTTTTCTTCATTTTTTTTTTTGTCTCCAAGTTATATATAAAGGGCAGTGCGAAAATTATTCATCTTATCAGTTTTGTACAGTGCAGTTTACTCTGAATGCGATAGTACAAAACACCATGCAAGACTTATCAAGCCTGCTCAACCAGTTACAAAATAACTAAAATAAACTATGGCTGACTTCTGTTAATAATTTGCTCCACTGGGAAGTTGAGGGTGGTTGAAGTAGTCCTTTTTTAACAGTATTGTCTGATGCAGTATTTGGATTAGAAGGGTTCTTCCTTTCTTGCTGGTGAGTTAAACATATTAAAAGGGTTGTCCGTGCATGGGGTTCAGTAACTGCAGACATGTGAATCATCCCTGCATGCACTCTCGGGATTCTCCGGCACTAGGTGTGAGCTAGCACGTGACTGAAAGTATGTGATTTGCATTCATTTCGACTAGACTCAATAGGAATGCATTGAGTAAATCTAGACACGTCTAGTCGGAATGTGGCCAGAAGTATGCAAAACGTTTACTTGTAGTCACTTAATGCTCTGCTCCCAGCTCCGGAGAATTCTGACAGAGATCAGTGAGTTCTGTGAGAATTTACAAGTCTGCGGTCATATAGAGGGACTGCAGACTTGTACCTCAAGCCTGGACAACCCCTTTAATTTGAATGCCCATGCTGCACATTGCAGTCCACCAGTTCCCTCTCTTTTTCAGACATTATCAACTTAATGTTTAGTTTCTCCTACTTACGACCATCTCACTTAGTGTTCCTCAAGGTTCTGTCCCGAGACCCCTACTCTTCTTCATATAAACCTTTTTGCCTGGGACAGATTATCAAATCCCATACTACTTTTATGCTTGCACTTGTTTACCTCGATCTCGAAAATTCTTTTAGGCAAAGAGAGAGGAGAGCGAGAATCTGTCCTGATCCATTTTTGGATTTTTGGCAGCTCTCGTTCCACTATAATTTAAATATAGTTTTTTCCTTTCAGGCCAGCAGGGGTTAATGTCAGTTTTCCTTGCTGCAGCTGCTGAGTTGCTAGGTCAGCCGATGTGGATGGTGACCGCTCCCACCATCCTTTAAATCAAGGGTGGGGAACCTCCGGCCCGCAGGCCACATGCGGCCTGCGGTGACTTTTCATGCTGCCCAGGGGCAGGTCCCCAGAGTCCGCAATTCTCAGGCGGCAGCCGTATCCTGCCAGCTGCCAGCCCTTTAACCCCCAAATGCACGCAGTGTTCATTACAGAACGCTGCCTGCACATGAATCATGACATTGTCGGGGTGGGCGGGGTTAGCGTGCAATGCTCTCCTGTCCCGGACGAGGAGCCGCTGCCAGAGAGTCCAGAGCGATCTCTGTGCCGGCAACGCTGTACCTGTGTGCTGGTGATTTCTGTGACTTTTGGCTGGTGATCTCTGCCCCTCATCTATGTGCCCCAATATAATCTGTGCCCCCAACTATATGCCCCCCTGTGATCTCTGTGCCTCCCAACTATTTGCCCCATGTGATCTCTGTGCCCCCAGCTATGTGCCCGCTCAGCTATATGCCCCCTGTGATTTCTGTGCCCCCAGTCATGTTCCCCCTGTGATCTGTCCCCCTTTGATCTCTGCCCTCCAGCTATATGTCCCCCTGTGATCTCTGTGCCCCCCAGCTATATGCCCACTGTGATCTCTGCACACCAGCTATATGCCCCCCTGTGATCTGTGCCCCCCAGCTATATGCACCCCTGTGATCTCTGTGGCTCCTAGATTTCTGCCCCCCTGTGATCCCTGTGCCCTCCTGCTATGTAGCCCCAGTGATATTTGTGCTCCCATGGGATCTCTATGTCCCCCTGTGACCTGTTCCCTCCAGCTATGTGCCCCTCCGTGATCTCTGTACCCTCCAGCTATGTGCCCTCCTGTGATATCTGTCCCCCCGTGATCTTCATGCCACCCCCTAGTGATCTCTTTGCCCCCCAGCAATGTACCCCCCTGTGATCTTTATGTCCCCCCCCCCCCCTCGTTATCTTTGTGCCACTCCTCCGGTGATCTGTGCCCCAGGTGATCTATGTGCCTCCCTGGCAATGCCTGTCCTCCCCAGTGCTGTATATCCCCCCTCCCAGCTGTGAGAAGTAACATGATCAGTATTAGCTAACATCACAGCTGCACCAAAAAGAAGCGGCTCCAGCCGTCACATTAAGGGTGAGTTACCGCAATTAATTGTTTGGCTAAATATAGCGGGGTAATTTTCAAAGTGATTATTTTTGTGTGGCCCCCTAATGATGGTAGAAATTTCCAAATGGCCCCTGGCTGGAAAAAGGTTCTTCACCCCTGCTTTAAATGGTCACCTGACGCATCAGCTGACTGTTAGTGATAGTTATTCTATGTAGACCAGCCTTGCAGTTGCAGCTTTCTAGTGTCAGCGCTGAATCTGCTTCTTCTGTGGATTTTGGGGTCCTATTTCCGTATCCTCTGCGGTGTGGAGCTTGGCAGCGGGGCCTGGAGCTAAGATTTGTGTTTTTACCTCGTCTGTCTTTCTTGTCACTATCCCCTGTGTTTGCATCATCTGCAGTGGTGAGGCTAGCGCCCTTGCCGGCCCATGCATTAGCCATGGCAGCGTGAGGTGATCGTGAGGGACAAAGTTTGTGAAGGCGGCGGGTGGAAGGTCCCGCTTAGGGGCCTTAGGGGAGTGCAGGGAGAGGCTCAGGTTGGAGCTCAGGAGGTGTCCCATCCCTCTTTCCCTATTGTTAAAAGGACTCTGTCACCTGAAATTGGCGGGCTCTCTCTGTCCGATCCGATGGGCGGTGTTTTCTCTCCTTTCATTTACGCCTTCCTTTCCCGCTGGCCGCAATAGTATCTTGAATATGAGTCTCTTTCCTCCGTAGTTCACAGTATACTTTTCCCAACTTCGGGCAAAGCCGAAAAGTATTAGTGCGCATGCGCAGCCGCACTATGTCCCGGAAGTATTTAGCTGTGTTTCGGGACATAGTGCGCTGCGCATGCGCACTAATGTCCCGGAACAGAGCTAAATACTGTCTGTCCTTTGGTCTGTCACAGATATTCATTGGTCCCGGCCTCTGTCTATCATGGAAATCCAAGTCGCTGATTGGTCGCCGCAAAACAGCCACGACCAATCAGCGACGGGCACAGTCCGGAAGAAAGTGGCCGCTCCTTACTCCCCTCCGGTCACCGCTAACACAGGGTTAATGCCGGCGGTAACAGACCGCGTTATGACGTGGGTAACGCGCTCCGTTACCGCCGCTTTTAACCCTGTGTGTCCCCAACTTTTTACTATTGATGCTGTCTATGCGGCATCAATAGTAAAAAATGTAATGTTAAAAATAATAAAAAACCAAAAAAACCTGCTATACTCACCCTCCGTTGTCCGCTGAGCCGCTCGCGCTGGCCGCCATCTTCCGTTCCCGGCGATGCATTGCAAAATTACCCAGAAGACTTAGCGGCCTCGCGAGACCGCTAAGTCATCTGGGTAATTTCGCAATGCATCCTGGGAACAGAAGATGGCGGCAGCCGCGCGCCTATCGCCGGAGCTCCGGTGGATCCCAGGGGGTGAGTATATAACTTTTTATTTTAATTTATTTTTTTAACAGGGATATGGTGCCCACACTGCTGTATACTACGTGGGCTGTGTTACATACCGCGTGGCTGCTATATACTACATAGGCAGTGTTATAGACTATGTGGGCTGTGTGATATACTCCCCAGGCTGTGCTATATACTACGTGACTGGGCAATATACTACGTGGCTCTGTGCTGTATACTACGTGGCTCTGTGCTGTATACGTCGCTGGGCAATATACTACGTGACTGGGCAATATACTACGTGGTTCTGCTGTATACTACGTGGCTCTGTGCTGTATACTACGTGGCTCTGTGCTGTATACTACGTGGCTCTGTGCTGTATACTATGTGGCTCTGCTGTATACTACGTGGCTCTGAGTTGTATACTATGTGGCTCTGAGTTGTATACTACGTGGCTGGGCAATATACTACGTGACTGGGCAATATACTACGTAGCTGGGCAATATACTAATGAGACTGGGCAATATACTACATGGGCTGTGCAATATACTACGTGGACATGCATATTCTAGAATACCCGATGCGTTGTAGTGTATGTATGTGTGTGTATGTATGTGTGTGTGTATATATATATATATATATATATATATATATATATATATATATATATATATATATATATATATATATATATATATATATATATGTATATGTATATGTATGTATGTATATATATATATATATATATATATATATATATATATATATATATATATATATATATATATGTGTATGTATATATGTGTGTATATATATATATGTGTATATATATATATATATATATATATATCTATTGAACCCGTTCTACGCCCGGGTGGCGAGCATTTATATTGGTATATGGTCTCCATCCTGGTATGTGCTGCTCCATCCTGCGTCTCCATCCTGCGTCCCCATCCTGTCATGTGCTGCTCCAATCCTGCGCCCCCATTCTGTCATGTGCTGCTCCATCCTGCATCCCCATCCTGTCATGTGCTGCTCCCATCCTGCGCCCCCGTTCTGTCATGTGCTGCTCCCATCCTGCGCCCCCGTTCTGTCATGTGCTGCTCCCATCCTGTGCCCGTTCTGTCATGTGCTGCTCCCATCCTGCGCCCGTTCTGTCATGTGCTGCTGCCATCCTGCGCCCGTTCTGTCATGTGCTGCTGCCATCCTGCGCCCGTTCTGTCATGTGCTGCTGCCATCCTGTGCCCGTTCTGTCATGTGCTGCTGCCATCCTGTGCCCGTTCTGTCATGTGCTGCTGCCATCCTGTGCCCGTTCTGTCATGTGCTGCTGCCATCCTGTGCCCGTTGTCATGTGCTGCTCCCATCCTGTGCCCATTCTGTCATGTGCTGCTGCCATCCTGCGCCCGTTCTGTCTTGTGCTGCTGCCATCCTGGGACCGTTCTGTCATGTGCTGCTGCCATCCTGGGCCCGTTCTGTCATGTGCTGCTGCCATCCTGCGCCACCATTGTATGATATGCCTCCCATAAGACGCTCCAGTGTGTATGCCCCCGTATGCTGCTGCCATATAAAAAAAATAAAAAAATACCATGCTCACCTATCGTCCGGCTCCACTGCAGGTGTGTCTTCAAGAAAATGGCGCCGGAAAGCGCAGATTGCGCAGGCGCCGATTCCGGCAGCAGGAATCGGCGCCTGCGCTTTCCGGCGCCATTTTCTTGAAGACACACTCCGGCTCCTCTGCCTGTGACTGGTAAGTCAGAGGGCTGCGCCGGCACGCATTAAGCACGTCATCGCGCCCTCTGAACTGTCACAGCAGAGGAGACGGAGCCGCACGCAGCGCTGGAACGGGGAAAGGTGAATATACTTACCCTCCTGGCGGTCCCTGATTCTCCGGTGGAGATCGCGGTATGCGTTCAGTGTTTACGCATACCGCGATCTCCTGGGAGCGTCACTCTGTGGGGGCCAGACTGCGCCGGCGCTTGCGCCTGCGCAGTCTATAAAGGCTTCGGACAGAGTGACGCTCCCAGCGTTATATTATAGAGTGACGCTCCCAGCGTTATATTATAGAGATATATATATATATTTATTTATTTATACGATTACAGGTTCAAGGGCCCCAAAAGGGACTACAAAATAAAGTAAAACTGGGGAAAAAAAACACTTTAAAAAAAAAAAAATAAAATAAAGTGTTTTTTTTGCCCAGTTTTACTTTATTTTGTAGTCCCTTTTGGGGCCCTTGAATATACTTTAACACCACAATGTTTCAGTATATAGTAAAGAGATGTTCTGTTATGATGTCCACCCAACGGCTGAGCATTATAAGAGGGTCAAAATGGCGATGTCGAGGGGCCAACAGCAGGTTTCCGGCAGCCATAACAACCAAATGGTTCCACTTAATTGGGTCGTTAGTGGCCAGCTACCGTGTGCATCGGCACAAGCGTCATTTAAATGCCTCTGTCAGAGATTGACAACGGCATTCAAGTGATAAAACGACAGCGACTGAAGTTTTCAAGGATGATGCAGTGTAAACAGGAAGATTAATGATGTGATTAGTCGCTGTTATGGCCACGTGCGTCTCTGTTATGAATTCCACATCAATGAGTCCCTTTCCTAATCTTTTAATTAAAAGTAATAGTAATTATTTCTAGTTGTGATGATCGTTAAAGGCTATGAATACCTGGTCCTGCTGTTAGCGCGTCTCTGTTTCGGACACATTGAGGCTTGAAATAAGAAAATCCCAAGTCTGTCAAGCTCAGTGTTGAAACCCTAGAGGAAATAACATTGACAACATTTCTTACTTAACCAGAAAGTCACTTCAAACACGGTGTTCTATCTGTGAGAAGTGATTCTAGATGATGTGTCATTAACTGGCGGCTTCAATCCACTCCTGAGTAAGCAATCACTAAAGTAATCCACCCACTGGACTGGTATGAAATAACGGTCAACTCCATGACCTACAAATTGCCATATGCTGAATGGTTTTCTAGAGAATCGTAAGTAAATTTAATCAGCTCAAGTTAACCTGATCAGACATCACGTTCAATGTTCACTTTTAAGGGATTTACTGTGCATTGAAGGGAATCTGTCAGCAAGATTTCACCCTTAAAACTTTTCATATGCACACGTAGATCTTTAACCCCTTTCTGCCAATGGACATACTATCCCCGTCCAAGTGGGGTGGGCCCTACTTCCCAAGGACGGAATAGTACGTCCAGCGCGATCGGCCGCGCTCACGGGGGGAGCGCGGCCGGGTGTCAGCTGCCTATCGCAGCTGACATCTAGCACTATGTGCCAGGAGCGGTCACGGACCGCCCCCGGCACACTAACCCCCGGCACACGATGATCGCGGTGTGCCGGCGGTACAGGGAAGCATCGCGCAGGGAGGGGGCTCCCTGCGGGCTTCAATGAGACCCCCGCAGCAACGCGATGTGATCGCGTTGCTTCGAGGGTCTGCTCACCTCCCTCCCTGCTCCAGGCCCGGATCCAAGATGGCCGCGGCATCCGGGTCCTGCAGGGAGGGAGGTGGCTTCACAGAGCCTGCTCAGAGCAGGCACTGTGAAGCCTGCAGTGCTGCAAGTCAGATCGGTGATCTGACAGAGTGCTGTGCACACTGTCAGATCACCGATCTGTGATGTCCCCCCCTGGGACAAAGTAAAAAAAAATTTAAAAAAAATTTCCACACGTGTAAAAAAAAATAAAAGAAAAAAATTCCTAAATAATGAAAAAAAAATATACATATTATTCCCATAAATTCATTTCTTTATCTAAATAAAAAAACAAACAATAAAAGTACACATATTTAGTATCGCCGCGTCCATAACGACCCCACCTATAAAACTACATCACTAGTTTACCACTTCAGTAAACACCGTAAGAAAAAGAGGCAAAAAACAACGCTTTATCATACCACCGAACAAAAAGTGGAATAACGCGCGATCAAAAAGACATATATAAATAACCATGGTACTGTTGAAAGCGTCATCCTGTCCCGCAAAAAAACGAGCCGCCATACAGCATCATCAGCAAAAAAATAAAAAAGTTATAGTTCTCAGAATAAAGCGATGCAAAAATAATTATTTTTTCTATAAAATAGTTTTTATCGTATAAAAGCGCCAAAACACAAAAAAATGATATAAATGAGGTATCGCTGTAATCGTACTGACCCGAAGAATAAAACTGCTTCATCAATTGTATCAAACGCGGAACGGTATAAACGCATCCCCCAAAAGAAATTCATGAATAGCTGGTTTTTGGTCATTCTACCTCACAAAAATCGGAATAAAAAGCGATCAAAAAATGTCACGTGCCCGAAAATGTTACCAATAAAAACTTCAACTCGTCCCGCAAAAAACAAGACCTAAAATGACTTTGTGGACCAAAATATGGAAAAATTATAGCTCTCAAAATGTGATAACGCAAAAAATATTATTTGCAATAAAAAGCGTCTTTTAGTGTGTGACGGCTGCCAATCATGAAAATCCGCTAAAAAGCCCGCTATAAAAGTAAATCAAACCCCCCTTCATCACCCTCTTAGTTAGGGAAAAATTAAAAAATGTAAAAAATGTATTTATTTCCATTCTCCCGCTAGGGTTGGGGTTAGGGTTGGGGTTAGGGTTGGGGCTAGGGTTAAGGCTACAGTTAGGGTTGGGGCTAAAGTTAGGGTTAGGGTTTGGATTACATTTACGGTTGGGATTAGGGTTAGGGGTGTGTTTGGATTAGGGTTTCAGTTATAATTGGGGGGTTTCCACTGTTTAGGCATATCAGGGGCTCTCCAAACGCGACATGGCGTCCGATCTCAATTCCAGCCAATTCTGCGTTGAAAAAGTAAAACAGTGCTCCTTCCCTTCCGAGCTCTCCCGTGTGCCCAAACAGGGGTTTACCCCAACATATGGGGTATCAGCGTACTCAGGACACATTGGACAACAACTTTTGGGGTCTAATTTCTCCTGTTACCCTTGGGAAAATACAAAACTGGGGGCAAAAAAATAATTTTTGTGGGGGAAAAAAAGGATTTTTTATTTTCACGGCTCTGCGATATAAACTGTAGTGAAACACTTGGGGGTTCAAAGTTCTCACAACACATCTAGATAAGTTCCTTGGGGGGGGTCTAGTTTCCAATATGGGGTCACTTGTGGGGGGTTTCTACTGTTTAGGTACATATGGTGCTCTGCAAACGCAATGTGACGCCTGCAGACCATTCCATCTAAGTCTGCATTCCAAATGGCGCTCCTTCCCTTCCGAGCCCTCCCATGTGCCCAAACTGTGGTTCCCCCCCACATATGTGGTATCAGCGCACTCAGGACAAATTGGACAACAACTTTTGTGGTCCAATTTCTCCTGTTACCCTTGGGGAAAAAAAACTGGGGGCTAAAAAATAATTTTTGTGGGAAAACATTTTTGTTTTATTTTTACGGCTCTGCATTATAAACTTCTGTGAAGCCCTTGGTGGGTCAAAGTGCTCACCACACATCTAGATAAGTTCCTTAGGGGGTCTACTTTCCAAAATGGTGTCACTTGTGGGGGTTTCAATGTTTAGGCACATCAGTGGCTCTCCAAACGCAACATGGCGTCCCATCTCAATTCCTGTCAATTTTGCATTGAAAAATATTTAGAATTGAGTCCTCAGTGGTTGATACCTTTTAATGGCTAACTGAAAAGATGGTAACAAATTGCAAGCTTTCGAGACTACATACGTCTCCATCAGGCAAAGACTAAAACAAATTCTGAAGAATCACATATTTATGCACAAATATGTGATTCTTCAGAATTTGTTTTAGTCTTTGCCTGATGAAGAGACGTATGTAGTCTCGAAAGCTTGCAATTTGTTACCATCTTTTCAGTTAGCCATTAAAAGGTATCAACCACTGAGGACTCAATTCTAAATATTTTTCTATCTACTGGCTAACACGGTACCAAGATTATATTTCTTTCCTGTATCAATTTTGCATTGAAAAGTCAAACGGCGCTCCTTCCCTTCCGAGCTCTTCCATGCGCCCAAACAGTGGTTTACTCCCACATATGGGGTGTCAGCATACTCAGGACAAAATGTACAGCAACGTTTGGGGTCCAATTTCTTCTCTTACACTTGGGAAAATAAAAAATTGGGGGCGAAAAGATAATGTTTGTGAAAAAAACTATTTTTTATTTTTACGGTTCTGCATTATAAACTTTTGTGAAGCACTTAATGGGTCAAAGTGCTCACCACACATCTAGATAAGTTCCTTAGGGGGTCTACTTTCCAAAATGGTGTCACTTGTGGGGGGTTTCAATGTTTAGGCACATCAGTGGCTCTCCAAACGCAACATGACGTCCCATCTCAATTCCAGTCAATTTTGCATTGAAAAGTCAAATGGCGCTCCTTCGCTTCCGAGCTCTGTCATGCGCCCAAACAGTGGTTTACCCCCACATGTCGGGTATCGGCATACTCAGGACAAATTGTAGAACAACGTTTGGGGTCCACCTTCTCCTGTTACCCTTGGTAAAATAAAACAAATTGGAGCTGAAGTAAATTTTTTGTGAAAAGTTAAATGTTCATTTTTATTTAAACATTCCAAAAATTCCTGTGAAACACCTGAAGGGTTAATAAACTTCTTGAATGTGGTTTTGAGTACCTTGAGGGGTGCAGTTTTTAGAATGGTGTCACACTTGGGTATTTTCTATCATATAGACCCCTCAAAATGACTTCAAATGTGACGTGGTCCCTAAGAAAAAAAAAATAGGGGGTTGTAAAAATGAGAAATTGCTGCTCAACTTTTAACCCTTATAACTCCCTAACAAAAAAAGAAATTTGTTTCCAAAATTGTGCTGATGTAAAGTAGACATGTGGGAAATGTTACTTATTAAGTATTTTGTGTGACATATCTCTGATTTAATTGCATAAAAATTCAAAGTTGGAAAATTGCGAAATTTTCAAAATTTTGCCAAATTTCCATTTTTTTCACAAATAAACGCAGGTAATATCAAAGAAATTTTACCACTATCATGAAGTACAATATGTCTCGAGAAAACAATGTCAGAATCACCGGGATCCGTTGAAGCGTTCTAGAGTTATAACCTCATAAAGGGACAGTGGTCAGAATTGTAAAAATTGGCCCGGTCCATAACGTGCAAACCACCCTTGTGGGTAAAGGGGTTAAAAGACAAGTCCTGTAATACCTTCACGAGATCAGTCTGTTCCTCCATTACTGAGAAATCAGTATTGAATTGATGTGCAAATAAGGCTGAAGGATTATGAAAGATAAAAGCTTCTGTCACTCCAGCTCTATTCCTTGTCCAGCACCGCATCCTGCTTGTCTGATGGCTTCTATGCTCCACGACTTCAGGTAAAAGATACATCGGTCAAGCAGGAGGGTGGGGAATGGAGCTGAAGTGACAGAGGCTTCAGATCTACAAATAGTTCTTCATCCTCATTTACTTGTTAATTCAACCCCATATTTTTTAGAAATGGAGTAACGGACCGGCCATGTAAAGATATTGCTGGACTTGTTCTTGAAAGAGCTACATACACATAGCATCATTTTTTCCCCCTAAATTATTTATTACAGATTCCCTTCAATCTAACTAAAATCTTCTAGCTCCACTGGATCATAGGTTAAGCTTAGTGGACTTGTCCTCTTTTAACTTAAAAGGGTTGTCTACTACTCGGATACCACCTTCTCAATATTCCTATATTTCCCCAGTAAAATAATATCTATACTTCCCTCCGGTTCAGGTGCCATTCCAGCAGTGTCGGCACTGGTTCTCCCTGCGGCTTGCGTGACGTTGTTGTGCCATATGATCCGTTTGGCCAGTCAGAGCTGGCGTAATTTTCTCCTTCAAACAAGTGGCACATCTGGAGGAAGTCAACAGCCACATTTCCTCTGGATGTTCTAACTGCAGCAATCGTGTGACATTCTTAGCCCCAGGAGAGGCGGTGCTGATACCGCTGGAGCCGCATCGGAGGAGAGTATAGGAGTTATAATTTTAGTGGGGGAAAACACAGGGATTGAGAAGGGGGTTGTCTGGTCTGAGTAGTGGACCACCCCTTTAAAAGAAAATAATTTGTTAATTTGATTTTGGCAATTTGTTTTACTGTTTTCAGAAAATCCGTGGAGGTGACAAAATCCGCACCAACATTCAACTCCAGAAATTAGTTTCAATAAGTTTTATTAAAATACTTGGTGTTAAACAATATATAACTGTTCAGAAATTATCTCCGGGAAGATAAAATGTTCTATAGTAATAAACAAAGAATACACAATACCATACCTACACATGGGGAGACGAGACAAATACAAGGGATCAATAACACAGAAGGGAAACAAATAGGAATTCCACAGTATACAATACATTTAACATTAATATAGCTAATCATCCACGACCGCAGCATTGATAATATAAATCATTTGTACAAAACCATACATGAGGTATAATCTTAGAAGATATTAAGAGAAATGGGGATTATTCTTAGTCCAGAAACCGGTCTGCTCTGTTAGAAGCACGAGATCCAACTGTCCCCACCGCACAGACCACCCCCTCCCCGAGAATCCCAATGTCCAAATTTATCAGGGAGAGAGAGTAAGGGCCTGATTCAGTTGAACATTAGGATCCAAATCTAGCCAAGGATTCCACATCTGAAAAAAAGTGTCCCATGTGTCATCCTAGCAGCTTGAATACGCTTATAAAGTAAAATTGCATCCATCCTTTCTCTAACTAAAGGTATTGAAAGTGAAGGGGATCTCCACTTCGCTGCTATGTGGATTTTAACAGCCATACATAATAGACTCACTAATCTATGTAGACCGTTGGAGAAACCCGGATATTTTGCCCCCAGTAAAAAAACAGAAGGGTCAAGTTGGATTGCCCTGCCAAACATTCGTTCTACCATAAGTTTCACCTCTTGCCATCGATCTGATGCTACTGGACATTTCCACCAGAAATGTTTCAGCTCTCCTGTGGAGTTACAACCTGTAACCTGTACCCACCTCCTGTGGGTAAATGGTATGAAGTTTTGTCAGAACATGATATGTTCTGTGAAGGACCTTTTAACCCCTTTCTGCCATTGGACGTACTATTCCGTCCATGTGGGGTGGGCCTTAGTTCCCAAGGACGGAATAGTACGTCCAGCGCGATCAGCCGCGCTTACGGGGGGCCGATCGCGGCCGGGTGTCAGCTGACTATCGCAGCTGACATCTGGCACTATGTGTCAGGAGCGGTCACGGACCACCTCTGGCACATTAACACCCGGCACACTGCGATCAAACATGATCGCAGTGTTCCGGCGGTATAGGGAAGCATCGCGCAGGGAGGGGGCTCCCTGCGGGCTTCCCTGAGACCCTCGGAGCAACGCGATGTGATCGCGTTGCTCCGATGGTCTCCTACCTTCCTCCCTGCAGTAGGCATGGATCCAAAATGGCCGCGGGGCTGCATCCGGGTTCTGCAGGGAGGTGGCTTACAAGCGCCTGCTCAGAGCAGGCACCTGTAAGCCTGGAGCTGTGCACGTTAGATCGCTGATCTGACACAGTGCGCAGCAAAGTGTCAGATTAGCGATCTGTCGCTTTACTGTGATGTCCCCCCCTGGGGCAAAGTAAAAAAAATGTAAAAAAAAAAATCCTAAATAAATTTATTAAAAAAAAAAATATTGTTCCAATAAATACTTTCCTTTATCTAAATAATAAAAACAATTAAAAGTACACATATTTAGTATCACCGCGTCCGTAACGACCCGACCTATAAAACTGTCCCACTAGTTAGCCCCTTCAGTGAACACCGTAAAAAAAAAGGCAAAAAACAACGCTTTATTATCATACCGCCGAACAAAAAGTGGAATAACACGCGATCAAAAAGACAGATATAAATAACCATGGTACCGCTGAAAACGTCATCTTGTCCCGCAAAAAAAACGAGCCGCCATACAGCATTATCAGCGAAAAAATTAAAGTTATAGTCCTCAGAATAAAGCGATGCAGAAATAATTATTTTTTTCTATAAAATAGTTCTTATCGTAGAAAAGCGCCAAAACATAAAAAAAATAAATGAGGTATCGCTGTAATTGTACTGACCCGAAGAATAAAACTGCTTTATCCATTTTACCAAACGCGGAACGGTATAAAACGCCCTGTTAAGTTCGAAGGGCAGCGCAAACTGCGCATGCCCGAAAAAAACTTACAGCGCAGGTGTCGGGGCCGCAGCAGAACACACGGGCATCTGCTGCGTGTTGACTTCCTCAAAGTGGTTGCTGTTGCAGCTGCTGCTCCAACCACGGAAGGTCGTCTGGGAAGCGAGGGACGCACCGTGGTGGTCACTGACAAGGCGGTAAATCCGGAAGCCCCAGTGGGACGTTAATGAAGGCAGAGGAGGCGGAGCCCGGAGCACAGAGTGTTGAGTGACGGCTGGGAGGCGTTTGTGTCCAGGGGAAAATACATGCCCCCAGGACAAATTCGAGGTATCAGGGACAAATTATGAAAACGATTATTTTAGCGTTGAAAGGGACCATAACTAAAAGAACCACCTTGACAGAATGCAGCATTAGTGCTGCACAAGGTAGCTCTTTTAGTTAAAAGCGCCTGGAGGGGGGGGAGGGAGAGGGGGGGGGGTGACAGGTTCCCCTTAAGCCAAGGCAGAGGGTAAAGATCTTATCAAAATCTGCGTGCATATAATACTTACCGGAGTTGCCTTAGTGCCTTCACAATAATAAAAAAAAAATGTGTTTTATAACAACTAGAAAATGTGAGCACTAGATTCCTAATTTCTAAAACTTCTGGAAAAGTTCATCTGTTTTCTTTATTCTCCTCACCCCACCCATCTATTGTTTTCTGTCTGTTGCACTCTCCAGTTTTTCCTGTGTTTGCAGAATTTCGCTGCACTTCATCTTTCATAGTAACATAGTAACATAGTTAGTAAGGCCGAAAAAGACATTTGTCCATCCAGTTCAGCCTATATTCCATCATAATAAATACCCAGATCTACGTCCTTCTACAGAACCTAATAATTGTATGATACAATATTGTTCTGCTCCAGGAAGACATCCAGGCCTCTCTTGAACCCCTCGACTGAGTTCGCCATCACCACCTCCTCAGGCAAGCAATTCCAGATTCTCACTGCCCTAACAGTAAAGAATCCTCTTCTATGTTGGTGGAAAAACCTTCTCTCCTCCAGACGCAAAGAATGCCCCCTTGTGCCCGTCACCTTCCTTGGTATAAACAGATCCTCAGCGAGATATTTGTATTGTCCCCTTATATACTTATACATGGTTATTAGATCGCCCCTCAGTCGTCTTTTTTCTAGACTAAATAATCCTAATTTCGCTAATCTATCTGGGTATTGTAGTTCTCCCATCCCCTTTATTAATTTTGTTGCCCTCCTTTGTACTCTCTCTAGTTCCATTATATCCTTCCTGAGCACCGGTGCCCAAAACTGGACACAGTACTCCATGTTGCAGACTTGTTCCAACAACTGATCCAATTGAACTGCGACTTCATTTACTAGAAAAGAGAATACTTTATAGGAACAGAAAGCGGATATGAGTTCCCATGATGTACGTAATATATGTGGCAGCAAATGCCTCCTTTTACGAGTGTCTCATCTACATAAATTTGGTGTAGCGACTGTGCTATTTCCTTCTTGTAGATGGCTACTTATGTGATGTATGATATTCTAGTGAGACACAGAATATCGCCTAGAGGAAAAGTGGCAAAAATAGTAACCCAGAAATAGCAACACCAGTATAAAGAGGATACCCCTAAAGCGCGTTTCTCGTTTACTTCGTTGGAGGGGTTTAGTGTGAATCAAGAGAAATATTTAAATACATTAGAGGATTTGTCCTTAAGTGCTGCAGCTGTAATCAGCGTCTCTCGTCCAACGTCACAAAGCTGTGCCCCACCTTCACGAATATCAGGGCAGCGGGTATGTCTGATGTCATGTGATGCGTTACGTCGGAATCCGGAGTACTGGTCCAATAGCTGAGACACACTGCTTCGCTCTGGTGAGTGGAGGTTAAAATTACAGCAGCGAACCAAAACAAAAGCACAGGGACTTTTTATATAGAGATATTATACAATAAAGAAATGAAACAATTGTTAAATATGCAAAGCAACCATAATAATATATGCTAGTCAATAGCCATGAAACACCTAAAAGGCAAGGTGCAATAATAAAACAAAAGGTAGCAATAAACTGGGGAAAAAAAGTGAGAAAAGAAAATAAAGTGAGTAAAAAAGAGAACATAAAGGATGTTTCCCAGTTTCCCATGGGGAACCCACTAAAGTGAAAGGACTAATGCAAAGACAAGAGAGGGAACAACCTGATAACAGAATAGTCATAGAAGAAAAGGGAAAAAAATAATACCAAAAGCACGTGTGGTGACAGCGTCTTCCGGCGTCTGCGGCAGCCTTTCCCGCTCCTCGCAAAGCTCCGGTCCCAAGAATGCATTGTGGCAATGACCGGAGATGACGTAGCGGTCTCGCGAGCATCGCTAAAGGCTTGGGCTGGATCCGGGGGCCGCCGGAAGGTGAGTATATAACAATTTTTTATTTTAGTTCTTTTTTTTTTTTTAACAGGGATATGGTGCCCACATTGCTATATACTACGTGGGCTGTCTTATATACTGCATGGGATGTATTATATACTGTGTGGGCTGTGCAATATACTACGTGGGCTGTGTTATATACTGCGTGGGCTGTGCAATATACTGCGTGGGCTGTGTTATACTGCGTGGGCTGTTATACTGCGTGGGCTGTGTTATATACTACGTTTCCTGTGTCATATACTACATGGGCTGTGCTGTATACTTCATGGTTGCTGTGCTATAAAGTATGTGTCTGTGCAATTTTCTACGTGGCTACAATATACTACGTGGCTGTGCTATATACTATGTGCCTGTGTTATATACTGCGTGGGCTGTGCTATATACTACGTCGCTGTGCTATATACTACTTTGCTGTGCTATATACTACATTGCTGTGCTATATACTATGTCGCTGTGCTATATACTACATGGGCTGTGCTATATACTACGCGGCTGTGCTATATATTACGTGGCTGTGTTATATACTACGTGGCCTGTGTTATATACTGTGTAGGCTGTGCTATATACTACATAGCGGCTGTGCTATACACTACGTGGCCTGTGTTATATACTACGTGGGCTGTGCTATATCCTTCGTGGCTGCTGTGCTATAAAGTACGTGCAATTTACGTGGCTGCAATATACTGCGTGGCTGTGTTATATGCTGCGTGGCTGTGTTATATGCTGCGTGGCTGTGTTATATGCTGCGTGGCTGTGTTATATGCTACGTGGCTGTGTTATATGCTACGTGGCTGTGTTATATGCTACGTGGCTGTGTTATATGCTACGTGGCTGTGTTATATGCTACGTGGCTGTGTTATATGCTACGTGGCTGTGTTATATGCTACGTGGCTGTGTTATATGCTACGTGGCTGTGTTATATGCTACGTGGCTGTGTTATATGCTACGTGGCTGTGCTATATACTACGTGGGCTGTTATATGTTACGTGGGCTGTGAGACTCTTTCACCCGGAGCCCTCAAAAACCTGGCGCTTGCCCTGGCTTCACTGATTAGTCGCGCCCGGCCGCAAATAATCAGCGACAGACAGTCCGGCCGCCAATTGGCGCGGGATTTGAACCACGCTTCGCTAATTGGTCGCGCCTGGCCAGCCGAATCCTGTGTATTCGTTGCATTATTCTCAAATCTTCATAAATATACTACATACATATTCTAGAATACCTGAGGTGTTACAATCGGGCCACCTTCTAGTGCTTAATAATGAGTCCTAGGCAATGGTGAAAAGTGTACGTGAATTAGTATAATTTTTTTTTTTAATTAAACCTTGTCGCTTTCCTTTCTACCTCAATTTTCTCATCCCTGTCTCTAGGTTTCTCTGGAAATTTAGTCCTATGAGAAAAATAAAATAAAAACTGTGATGCCCATGTAATTTTCTCCAGTTGCTGAGTCCTGAGACTCTTATAACAAGATGGCATACACACACGGAATTCCTGAAAAACTTTGTCATGTAACATTTTACAGATTAATTAGCTACGGCAATCAAATAGACTTGGCGTGTATAATTAGCAAGTGTTGGTACTGGTGAGTAAAAGACTTTGATTCTGGAATCATTTCCACACCAAATGAGCTAAGGGGGAGGGAGTGGCGGGGGGATTTGAAATTTTATATGATACTATATATGTTCTATAGATTGATCCCCTGTATATCTCTTCCTAAGCTACAATGTAGATGGATGTATTTGGGCTTTGTACGACATATTCTAATCATACCACTCATAAAAATCAATTTGTCTATTATTCCCATGCAACTGCCATCTTTGTTAAGGCCCCTTCACATTAAGCGACGCTGCAGCGATACCGACAACGATCCGGATCGTTGCAGCGTCGCTGTTTGGTCGCTGGAGAGCTGTCACACAGACCGCTCTCCAGCGACCAACGATGCCGGTAACCAGGGTAAACATCGGGTAACTAAGCGCAGGGCCGCGCTTAGTAACCCGATGTTTACCCTGGTTACCATCCTAAAAGTAAAAAAAAACAAACACTAGATACTTACCTACCGCTGTCTGTCCTCCAGCGCTGCGCTCTGCTTCTCTGCTCTCCTCCTGTACTGGCTGTGAGCCGGAAAGCAGAGCGGTGACGTCACCGCTCTGCTTTCCGGCTCACAGCCAGTACAGGAGGAGTGCAGAGCACAGCGCTGGAGGACAGACAGCGGTAGGTAAGTATCTAGTGTTTGTTTTTTTTTACTTTTAGCATGGTAACCAGGGTAAACATCGGGTTACTAAGCGCGGCCCTGCGCTTAGTAACCCGATGTTTACCCTGGTTACCAGTGAAGACATCGCTGGATCGGTGTCACACACGCCGATCCAGCGATGTCTCCAGGGAGTCCAGCGACGAAATAAAGTTCTGGACTTTATTCAGCGACCAACGATCTCCCAGCAGGGGCCTGATCGTTGGTCGCTGTCACACAGAACGATTTCATTAACGATATCGTTGCTATGTCACAAATAGCAACGATATCGTTAACAATATCGTTATGTGTGAAGGTACCTTTAGTCTTTACGGCTACCCCACTGACCCTATGGTTAATCAGAAGTCTCAATTGCTTTTGCCTAATCCCATAAACATTGAAATAATTGTCAAAGTTTGGGGCAAAAAAAAAATCTTTAATGGAAACCATATATGTTAATGGCAGATGTGGATAAAATCATGGCGACACATTAATATTCAGAGTATCTCATGGAAGACATGGGTGGCTCACTGGGAGGCTTACGCTTGAACATCAGGCCACTCTTGAGCTTTGGTTATAACCAATACACCTGTAATTATCAATGTTATCAGTGTCTGTTTATGTTCTAGCTTTGACATTTTCTCTGGTATCACTCTATGCCATGCACTTACCATCTGCTAGCAATTGTTATATATATTGCAAATCAATAAAAAGAACTTAAAAAAAAAAGTCTAAAGGGAAATAAAGTAAAGTCTCGCTAAGCAAAGCATTTCTTTTTTGGAGGGTTTTAGTAATATTTTTCCCTGCAGCCTGACCCAAAGGATTATGTCTAAAATAATTTATTATAAACAGTGAAAGTTTTGTGTATGAAGGGTACATAACATAGTTCTGTCAAGTGTCATCAGTTTGGGCCATTAGAATCAGGAGGCTGAGGGTGGGTCTACATTTGGCTTAAACATGTCCTGTATATATATATGTGTGTGTGTGTGTGTGTGTGTGTGTGTGTATGTATGTCCGGAATTGGCATCTGCACCGTCGCAGCTACAGCCACAAAATTTTGCACAGTCACACGTCTGGACCCCGAGAGCGTCATAGGCTATGTTGTGAGGCAAAGTTTTAACCCCACGTGTTCCAATTCACCAAACAATTTTGCCCCTATCTACATAATGGGGAAAAGGTGAAAGGAAAAGTGTTGGAGGCAAATTGACAGCTGCCAGATGTGAACAAGGGAGACTTAAAGAATAAGAGCGATGGCACCAAAGAGTATATACCGTACAGTTGCTAAGGTGGGGCCCCGACATGGGATACTCACCACACACTGGGATATGAACACACAAAAAATGCGCCACACACTACCACGTGCTTGAACACATACAGTTAAGTCCATATATATTTGGACCAGGGTGGATTTGATTTAAATCTAACTGATTTAAATCACGATTTAAATCACTAGTCAGTAAGGCTTGATTTAAATCAGTGATTTAAATCAAAGTTTCTACCTAACTGAATTTGACTCCGCAGAGGTCCCAGCCTCTTCTTCACGGCAAAAATGTTACAACATGAACAGAGTTGAGAAAAAGACCTTAATCCTATTCTACAAACCTATGAATACAGAATCAACCCCTGACTCATCTTCATCACCGCACTTCTCATGATGTTGCCTCATTCGCGCCACCAGGCCTTGCATCTCTTTGTTGCATCGTTTGCATTTTGCACGCATGCCTGCCTTACCGATAGGCGAAGGAGCGTCATTAAAATATTCCCAAACTGGGTCTCTTTTACGGCCTGCTGCCATTATAAGGAAAGAATGTAATAAACCTCAAATCGTACACACAAACAGATCCAGACTTGTCTGTCTGTGGCTATGCTGCAGTATTGTGCTCAAAGTTTCACTTTCATTTTCTTGTCTGCTTGCCCTTCCTCCTCCTCACACTTAGATTCACATTCTTCTTGTGTTGTGCAGATCTATTCCACTCCAAACAATCAGAAACATATTGTCTAACTTCTTGGACTTGGCACTGAAGGGGTTGATTCTGTATTCATAGGTTTGTAGAACAATAGGATTAAGGTCTTTTTCTCAACTCTGTTCATGTTCTAACATTTTTGCCGTGAAGAAGAGGCTGGGACCTCTGCGGAGTCAAATTCAGTTTTGAGAACTGCGTAAGTAAAGCGAGCGTCTGTGATAATATAGGAGAGAAACTGCCCACTAGTCCTACAGAAACCTCTGGAAGAGCATGGCATTGTGAATGTTACACATATACAGCCTTTATTCTACTGAGTTAAACAACTCAGCTTTATCTCATGATGGAAGAACCTTTGGATGGTAAAATATTTTCCTCAAAAAGCAGTTTATTGAAAAAAATCCGATTTAAATAAAAAAAATCCGATTTAATTAACTCCTTACCGGCATCTGACGTACTATACCGTCCGATGCCGGCTCCCCTGCTTTGATGCAGGGCTCCGCGGTGAGCCCGCACCAAAGTCGGGACATGTCAGCTGTTTTGAACAGCTGACATGTGCCCGTAATAGGCGCGGGCAGAATCGCGATCTGCCCGCACCTATTAACTAGTTAAATGCCGCTGTCAAACGCAGACAGCGGCATTTAACTACCGCTTCCGGCCGGGCGGCTGGAAATGACGTCATCGCCGACCCCCGTCACATGATCGGGGGTCGGCGATGCTTGTGAATGGTAACCATAGAGGTCCTTGAGACCTCTATGGTTACTGATTGCCCGTCGCTGTGAGCGCCACCCTGTGGTCGGCGCTCACAGCACACGTGCAATTCTGCTACATAGCAGCGATCAGCAGATCGCTGCTATGTAGCAGAGCCGATCGTGCTATGCCTGCTTCTAGCCTCTCATGGAGGCTATTGAAGCATGGCAAAAGTTAAAAAAAAAAAAGTTTAAAAAAATGTGAAAAAAATAAAAAAAACATAAAAGTTTAAATCACCCCCCTTTCGCCCCAATCAAAATAAATCAATAAAAAAAATATCAAATCTACGCATATTTGGTATCGCCGCGCTCAGAATCGCCCGATCTATCAATTAAAAAAAAGTATTAACCTGATCGCTAAACAGCGTAGCGGGAAAAAAATTCGAAACGCCAGAATTACGTTTTTTTGGTCGCCGCGACATTGCATTAAAATACAATAACGGGCGATCAAAAGAACGTATCTGCACCGAAATGCTATCATTAAAAACATCATCTCGGCACGCAAAAAATAAGCCCTCAACCGACCCCAGATGATGAAAAATGGAGACGCTACGAGTATCGGAAAATGGCGCAATTTTTTTTTTTTTTTTTATAGCAAAGTTTGGAATTTTTTTTCACCACTTAGATAAAAAATAACCTAGTCATGTTTGGTGTCTATGAACTCGTAATGACCTGGAGAATCATAATGGCAGGTCAGTTTTAGCATTTAGTGAACCTAGCAAAAAAGCCAAACAAAAAACCAATGTGGGATTGCACTTTTTTTGCAATTTCACCGCACTTGGAATTTTTTTCCCGTTTTCTAGTACACGACATGCTAAAACCAATGATGTCGTTCAAAAGTACAACTCGTCCCGCAAAAAATAAGCCCTCACATGGCCAAATTGACAGAAAAATAAAAAAGTTATGGCTCTGGGAAGGAAGGGAGCGAAAAACGAACACGGAAAAACGAAAAATCCCCCGGTCATGAAGGGGTTAAAAAAAATCCGATTTTATTTTTTTTTTTTTTTTTTTTAAAAACATTGATTTTTATCCACCCTGATTTGGACAGAGACAACATTTTTCTAATTTTGGTCATAGACATGTCCCCATAAGACCTATAACTAAAAATTATCACAAGACACATTTAATGAGTGGAATAAAAATGGCCGTGAGGTTATATTTTGGGTTACATACCACTTAACCCTGCTGTTCTGTTGGTCAAAAATGACCGACTTTGAACTTCAATATTCTTTAAAATATTCAAGATGCGGCTCTGAAACCCATGGCCGACCGACCCATCCTCATTTAAGTCAATCAACCACAAGTTTCAGAACCGCATCTTGAACACCCCAAAAAATACCAAAGTTCAAAATAGGTCTCCCCAGACCGAACAGAACAGCAGGGTTAAATAAATAACAAATAACATCCATATTTCATAAGTCCAAATGTCCAAATCTCCAGAAACCAAATCCACCCAAAGATGAGTGATTTTTTTTACCCACAAATAAAACCAAACGACAGATGAACGATAACATAGAGGGAGGGAGGATGGGCTCTTCTTTTCTTCAAGCACATACGAACTAACCAGATACCGCCGACGCCCGGGTATATATAATAAAAATACGCCCGCCAAATGACCCAACAGCCAATCAAAAGCTTTAAAATTGGGCGGGCAAAAGCCAGTCAGAACCAGATCTGACTGCTTTTACACTAGCAACAGCTCCAACTTGACCTTACCATGACCCCTTCATATAGACAACTGTAGTTGTTCAGGCCTACAGTCATGGTCAAAAGTATTGACACCCCTGCAATTCTGTCAGATAATACTCTTTTTCTTCCTGAAAATGATTGCAAACACAAATTATTTGGTATTATCTTCATTTAATTTGTCTTAAATGAAAAAACACAAAAGAGAATGAAGCAAAAAGCAAAACATTGATCATTTCACACAAAACTCCAAAAATGGGCCAGACAAAATTGGCACCCTCAGCCTAATACTTGGTTGCACAACCTTTAGCCAAAATAACTGCGACCAACCGCTTCCGGTAACCATCAATGAGTTTCTTACAATGCTCTGCTGGAATTTTAGACCATTCTTCTTTGGCAAACTGCTCCGGGTCCCTGATATTTGAAGGATGCCTTCTCCAAACTGCCATTTTTAGATCTCTCCACAGGTGTTCTATGGGATTCAGGTCTGGACTCATTGCTGGCCACCTTAGAAGTCTCCAGTGCTTTCTCTCAAACCATTTTCTAGTGCTTTTTGAAGTGTGTTTTAGGTCATTGTCCTGCTGGAAGACCCATGACCTCTGAGGGAGACCCAGTATTCTCACACTGGGCCCTACATTATGCTGCAAAATTTGTTGGTAGTCTTCAGACTTCATAATGCCATGCACACGATCAAGCAGTCCAGTGCCAGAGGCAGCAAAGCAACCCCAAAACATCAGGGAACCTCCGCCATGTTTGACTGTAGGGACCATGTTCTTTTCTTTGAATGCCTTTTTTTTTTCTCCTGTAAACTCTATGTTGATGCCTTTGCCCAAAAGGCTCTACTTTTGTCTCATCTAACCAGAGAACATTCTTTCAAAACGTTTTAGGCTTTTTCAGGTAAGTTTTGGCAAACTCCAGCCTGGTTATTTTATGTCTCGGGGTAAGAAGTAGGGTCTTCCTGGGTCTCCTACCATACAGTCCCTTTTCATTCAGACGCCGATGGATAGTACGGGTTGACACTGTTGTACCCTCGGACTGCAGGACAGCTTGAACTTGTTTTGATGTTAGTCGAGGTTCTTTATCCAACATCCGCACAATCTTGCATTGAAATCTCTTGTCAATTTTTCTTTTCCGTCCACATCTAGGGAGGTTACCTACAGTGCCATGGGCTTTAAACTTCTTGATGACACTGCGCACGGTAGACACAGGAACATTCAGGTCTTTGGAGATGGACTTGTAGCCTTGAGATTGCTCATGCTTCCTCACAATTTGGTTTCTCAAGTCCTCAGACAGTTCTTTGGTCTTCTTTCTTTTCTCCATGCTCAATGTGGTACACACAAGGACACAGGACAGAGGTTGAGTCAACTTTAATCCATGTCAACTGGCTGCAAGTGTGATTTAGTTATTGCCAACACCTGTTAGGTGCCACAGGTAAGTTACAGGTGCTGTTAATTACACAAATTAGAGAAGCATCACATGATTTTTCGAACAGTGCCAATAATTTTGTCCACCCCCTTTTTATGTTTGGTGTGGAATTATATCCAATTTGGCTTTAGGACAATTCTTTTTGTGTTTTTTCATTTAAGACAAATTAAATGAAAATAATAATACCAAATAATTTGCGTTTGCAATCATTTTCAGGAAGAAAATGAGTATTATCTGATAGAATTGCAAGGGTGTCAATACTTTTGGCCATGACTGTATGTGGACATGGGATCCACGCTATATTTCTGTTGTCTGAGCGGGGGTGGCTTACGTTACCACAATGAATTTTAAACAAAACAATTCAGATGCAGTTGAAGTTCAGACTTTCAGCTTTCATTTGAGGTTATCCACATTAATATTGGATGATTGTTTAGAAGTTTCAGCTCCTTAAAGGGACACTGTCACCTGGATTTGGAGGGAACAATCTTCAGCCATGGAGGCGGGGTTTTGGGGTTTTTGATTCACCCTTTCCTTACCCGCTGGCTGCATGCTGGCTGCAATATTGGATTGAAGTTCATTCTCTGTCCTCCATAGTACACGTCTGCGCTGTGCAAGATTGCCTTGTGCAGGCATGTACTACGGAGGACAGAGAATGAACTTCAATCCAATATTGCAGCCAGCATGCAGCCAGCGGGTAAGGAATGGGTGAATCAAAAACCCAAAAACCCCGCCTCCATGGCTGAAGATTGTTCCCTCCAAATCCAGGTGACAGTGTCCCTTTAACATGTGCCTCCCTGTTTTTAAAGGGACCAAAAGTAATTGGACAATTGACTCCAAGACTATTTCATAGACAGGTGTGGGCAATCCCTTCATTATGTCATTCTCAATTAAGCAGATAAAAGGCCTGGAGTTGATTTGAGGTGTGGTGCTTGCATTTGGAAGGTTTTGCTGTGAAGTAAACATGCGGTCAAAGCAGCTCTCCATGCAGGTGAAACAAGCCATCCTTAAGGCCTTTTTCACACTTCCGTCTATTCAGATCCGTGGCATTGCGTCGTTTTGGGCAAAAAACGGATCCTGCAAATGTGCTCGCAGAATGCATTTTTTGCCCATCGACTTGTATTAGCGACGGATCGCCACACGTCGCATCCGTCGTGTGACGGATCCGTCGTGTTTTGGCGGACCGTCGTCACAAAAAAGTTCAAGTGAACGTTTTTTGTCCTTTGCATCCACCATTTTCTACCGCACATGTGCGGCCAAAACTCCGCCCCCTCCTCCTCCTCGCATAGCGACGGACCCGTACCGACGCAAGTGTGAAAGTAGCCTAAGTTGCGAAAACAGAAAAAACCCATCTGAGAAATTGCTACAATATTAGGAGTGGCAAAATCTACAGTTTGGTACATCCTGAGAAAGAAAGCACTGGGGAACTCATCAATGCAAAAAGACCTGGGCGCCCACGGAAGACAACAGTGGTGGATGATCGCAGAATAATCTCCATGGTGAAGAGAAACCCCTTCACAACAGACAACCAAGTGAACAACACTCTCCAGGAGGTAGGCGTATCAATATCCAAATCTACCATAAAGAGAAGACTGCATGAAAGTAAATACAGAGGGTTCACTGCACGATGCAAGCCACCCATAAGCATCAAGAATAAAAAGGCTAGACTGGACTTTGCTAAAAAACATAAGCCAGCAAAGTTCTGGAAGAACATTCTTTGGACAGATGAAACCAAGATCAACCTCTACCGGAATGATGGAAAGAGAAAAGTATGGTGAAGGCGTGGTACAGCTCATGATCCAAAGCATAGCACATCATCTGTAAAACACGGCGGAGGCAGTGTGATGGCTTGGGCATGCATGGCTGCCAGTGGCACTTGGTCACTTGTGTTTATTGATGATGTGACACAGGACAGAAGCAGCCAAATGAATTCTGAGGTATTCGGAGTCATACTGTGTGCTCAGATCCAGCCAAATGCAGCCAAACTGATTGGTCGTCGTTTCATACTACAGATGGACAGTGACCCAAAACTTAAAGCCAAAGCAACCTAAGAGTTTATTAAAGCAAAGAAGTGGAATATTCTTGAATGGCCAAGTCAGTCACCTGATCTCAACACAATTGAGCATGCATTTCACTTGTTAAAGACTAAACTTCAGACAGAAAGGCCCACAAACAGCAACTGAAAACCACCGCAGTGAAGGCCTGGCAGAGCATCAAAAAGGAGGAAGCACAGCGTCTGGTGATGTCCATGAGTTCAAGACTTCAGGCAGTCATTGCCAACAAAGGGTTTTCAACCAAGTACTAGAAATGAACATTCAATTTAAAATTATTGAATCTGTCCAATTACTTTTGGTCCCTTTAAAAACAGGGTAGCACATGTTAAGGAGCTCAAACTCCTAAACCGTTCATCCAATTTTAATGTGGATACCCTCAAATGAAAGCTGAAAGTCTGAACTTCAACTGCATCTGAATTGTTTTGTTTAAAATTCATTGTGGTAATGTCTATAACCAAAATTAGAAAAATGTTGTCTCTGTCCAAATATATACGGACTTAACTGTATACCACCCTCAGCACAAATTTCACCACACATACACCAACCTCGCTACATAAAAGTCAAAACACAAAAGTCGACACTCTAAACTCGCCACGCGCAAAACTCACCACATGCAAAATTAGGCTCACGCAAAACACGCCACACGTGCAAAACTCACCTCATGGAAAACTCGCCACACGCAAAACTTGCACAAGCGGAAAATTTGCCACGTGCACAAAAGTTGCAACACATGCAAAAGTTGCCTCACACAAAACTTGCACATACTCAAAACGCACCACACATAAAACTCGCCATGCGCAAAACTTTCTGCACACAACTTGCTACACTAACCTGTCACATGCAGCTCGACACACAAAAAGTTGCTTCACGCATGTCACCACACAAAACTCATCTCGCTACATGCATGTCGCCACACGCAACTCAACACACGCAACGGGACACATGAAACTCTCCCTAAAACACACAGAAGTCTGGTATTATCCTTCAAAAATAAAAATCTGATTAATAAGCAGACAAACTACTAGAGCAACAAATGTACCATATCGGAAATACGGCAGCTGTCAGTCACATGACCTGTCTATTATGTGTGTGTGTGAGCTAATATATACTACCAGGGGGGTGGGCTTCCTGTTGGCTGGGGATTTATCAGGCTGCCAATAGCAACCAATCACAGCTCAGCTTCTATTTTGCTACGCTACAGTTAATTAATCTGAGCTCTGATTGGTTAATATAGGCAACAAAGGACATTCTCAGTATAACAAAGCTTGTGTGAGGTAATAGCATGTCATTTAGCGTGTGTTGTGGAAAGACTGATGTCAGTCACATTACCTCTATGTGAGAGGATATAGAAACTGCCAGTTAGACTCTTTTTACTACAATAATGCCTCATAAGAAAAGGAATTCCATGGCACGAATGTCAGGTGATGCGAAAAGAAAAGCTGCATTACGGGCCAATGAAAAATGTGAATACCGAGAAACATCTCCATGCTTTTCTCATGGTCAACTTTGTGGCCTGTTCAAGAGTTGGAACAGCCAAAAATCTGTTCGTCATTGCAACTGAAGGAAAAACTAAGAATGTCGTTTATCAAAAGGCTCTCGAATAAGTAGTAGAAGATTACTTCACATTACTTGGCCAATGTAGTTAAATCTGTGTGGAATATGTGTGGTGTTGAAATATATGTTGTGAAATGCCTCTGTTAGCTTAGTTTTTGCCTTTTAATAATTACATTTCTATATATTTGTTTTGTTGTTTTTGTGTGCAGAATAAATTTTTGTTAATACATTCTATTTTGCTAATAGCAGTTATTAACCCGGGCGAAGCCGGATAGTACAGCTAATAAAAATATAAATATATATATATATATATAATATAATATAATATAATATTGCTCTTCTATCCTTCTCTCTGGTAGGAGACAAGAAAAGCGCCAATGGGGTCTTTTCCCCAGGATTGTTTCCAATTAATTATGAGAGAACTGCTCACCTGGTGGTACACAGTAAAAGCGTGTAGTTGTCAGCTGCTGCACATCCACAGATCGGCGCTGCGACCTCTCACCCGTTATAATAGATGAATGTGGATAAAATCCGCGCTGCTGCGACAAATGATGGATCCAGATATAGTTATAGGATTGAATTGATTGAATAAACCAACTGAACATCCTATAACTATATCTGGATCCATCATTTGTTGCAGCAGCGCGGATTTTATCCACATTCATCTATTATAACGATCCTTCTCGCTGCACAGATGTAGCAGAGCTGAGCCTGACATGTCCTGTGTCTCCGCTATTCCGGCGCAGGTGTCGGAACAGCCGCCTAGTTACTACACATGAGCGGGAATAGCGGTGACGTGTATGTCACTTGCGCAGGTGCAGAGGGATGATATAAAACAGATTTGTTGGAAAGCCCAAATGGTGTGAGACATGTCTGCTGCTACTGTCAGCACCACTAAGCATACACGGATGTTAATTTCACCGCACTCCTGATGCTATAGCATCGGGCCTATTTCTAGTGTGATATAAATGCCTCTGTGCTGCTCTGGTAATGGGGAACCCTATAGGAACCTTTTAAAGGGAATCTGTCACCCCATTTTAGGCCTATAAGCTAAGGCCACCGGCATCAGGGGCTTATCTACTGCATTCTGTAATGCTGTAGATAAGCCCCCGCTGTAACCTGAAAGATAAGAAAAACAAGTTACATTATTCTTGACCAGGGGTGGTCCGGTGCGGTCCGGTCTGATGGGCGTCGCGATCCGGGTCCGACGCCTCCCATCTTCATACGATGTCGTCCTCTTCTGCTTCCTGTCGCGGCTCCTGCGCAGGCGTAAATCTCTGCAGAGCAAAGTACTGCAGTACGCAGGTGCCGGGCGTCTTTGACCTTCCCAGCGCCTTACAGAATGCTGTAGTTAAGCCCATGATGGCGGTGGCCTTAGCTTATAGGCCTAAAATGGGGTGACATTCCCTTTAACTCCCAACTGACGTGATAAAATTCTCCCCGTGCTTCTAATTGTTCCAGTTGATCTGTCTGAGTGCCAGCCTTGCTATGCCCACGCCGGAGCCATGCTTGTTGCGCCCACTGTTCCAGAATAAATGAGCGACATCTGCCCACACAGTTTTATGCACTAATACTAGCTCCTACCTGCCTAATTACCGCTATTAACATTTTACAGCTCATCTGGCTTTTCATGCTGAATGAGCTGTGCTGCGTCAGCACAAATAGTCTGTGAGCCGCTCGTGTCCTTTTCATATTCATTCCTTTCCTGATATCTAATTCTAGATGAACGAATGGATGTACCTTGCCTATGACATAACCATAAATTGCACTCTGGCCTCCTTCTGAGAAAACGTGACTGTACAAAGAGAGTCGTCATGTTCTGCAGATCATCATTTACAGTACACTATGGGATGTGGATACAGACAGGGACAATATGATGCCAGTTGTAATGGTCGTCCAAAGAATGGAGCATGTCACAGGACTGCATAAAGATTAATTAACAAATGTAAGGTACTTACTAATCCAATAGCTATTAGTGGTGAAACCATTATGTGCTAGCAAGTAGCCATCTAACAATCCGAAAGGAACACGGTGACACTGCATGGTTCAAAGTAGAGTGAGGAGTCAGTCAAGGCTGAGTCCTCTCACCATTTCACTCTATTTTGTATGCAGTAGCTGTTTTCAGGAAAGCTAGACTTGCTGAAAAAGTAGGAATCAAAATTACTGGATGAATCCTCAACAATCTAAAACCACAGATGATGCAGTTGTCATGCTCACGCCCTGTCACATGAGCTCGGGGGGTTTGTGGCCCCACTGTGCCACAAACCAGACTACTCTGGAAGGGGCGTGACTATGACAGCTGCCTGGGTTTTCACTGGAGCCTCTGATGGTGAGGTCAGGCTTGTGCAGCAGGCAGCTGCCAGGTGCTACTCCAGGGTGGTGTCTGGCTGTGGCTGCTGATCCCACTTGGGAGACAGGAACACCAGGATTGGTGCGGGCATCAGGCAGGACTGGCAGAAGAGCACGGCTGAAACTCAGACGAGTAGGCTGGCACGGCTGAGACACAGGGCTGGCAGAGACACGGCAGAGAACACAGGGCTGGCAGAGACACGGCAGAGAACACAGGGCTGGCAGAGACGGCAGGAAACACAGGACTGGCTAGGACGGCAAGAAACACAGGACTGGCAGGAACGGCAGGACTGGCAAGAACACAGGATTGGAAGGCAAGGCAGAGCACACAGGACTGGTTGATGTGGTATATGAAGGAACAGGTAGGGGCCTGTTCACACTGGAGGTGCAGGTACGGATATGTAGTTTGGAGGGATAGGTAGGGACCTGTTCACAATGGAGGTGCAGGAACGGATATGTAGTATGGGGGAACAGGTAGGGACCTGTTCACACAGGTGGTGCAGGAAAGGAAACAAGCAGAAAGGAATGAGGTATGAAGGAACAGGTTGGGACCTGTTCACACAGGAGATGTAGGAACGGAAACAAGCCAGAAGGAAAGGAGAATGAACGAACAGGTTGGGACCTGTTCACACAGGAAGAAAACCGCAAGGCTGCAGATGGGAATGGTAGAGCAGCAAGGGATAGTGTAGCAACAAAAGCTAAGCAGAGCAGAACCGCAAGGAATACAGAGAGGAGCTGCAGCGAGAGGTTTCTGCAGCAAAGCAGAGCAGAGCCAAAAGGAATGTGGAGAGGAGCTGCAGCAAGGATTAACTGCAGCAGCAGAAGATAAGCAGAGTAGAAAGGAGCAGAACCGCAGGAGTGCGGAGCAGAGGTAAAGCCACAAAGGAACAGAGCAGGCGGAGCTGCAAGAGTTCGGAGTGTAAGCAGACTGAGAACACGAGGAAAGACATAGCAGTGAAGGAAGCCACAGACAAGGAGACCGAGATAAGACTAAGTTCAGACAAGGAAAAGGAACAAGACAAGAAACAAGGACAAACACACAGGGACCAGGATATTCTGCCTCCTGGAGGGCGGACAACAAGATCAAGGCAATAGCACAGAGAAAAGCCTCCAGAGAGGGAGTAACTCAGAGCAAGGCCTGGCAAACTCAGAAGCTAAACACAAACTGAGCTAACACATTGCACAGGCCCAGACCACTGGGTGGAGCTGCACTATATACTGGAGGCCTCTTGGTAATTGGTCAGGAACAGATTAGACAGATGCACCTGATTCCTATAAGAACCAGAGAGTTCAGGCGCCAGCCCCCTATGCACACAGCCAGGAAGTATGCAGAGAGCAGAGGCACAGAATATGAAGCTGACATGAAACAGAAACCACATCATGACCTGGAGCAGTGGGTAAGATAGTGTGAGAAATGAGAGGCCATGCCGTGATGCCAGCAGAGTTGTTACAGCAGTATTGATAGAAACAAGCGTAGGTGGAATGAAAGACTTTCTTACAGAGTGTCAAGATGGAAAGCTCAAGCATGGGACTGCTACTCCACACAGAGAAGACCAAGATATTGCCTAATGCCAGGTATGACCGGGACACGTTTGAGATCGATGGTGTAAAGGACTTCAACCAACTCGTATTGATGATCTCTCAAGATGCAGCGACAAAACCAGAAGTCAAAAGGAGAAAACCACAATAGGAGAATAGCTGTGGGCAAATCAACAATGAAGTCACTGGACAAGGTCTTCAAATCGATGAACATCTCACTGGCAACGAAGACACAGGTCGTGCATGACACGTAGTTTGTTTTGGAACCAATTAAACCAGACCTGTCACTCGAAGCAAGGATCACCAAGCTACTACTTGCGTACTTTGGACACATAATACAAACAGAGCAATAGCTGGAGAAGAACATCATGGTCAGAAGAGTATAAGGAGCGTGGTGAAGAGGAAGACCCGCAACCTACTTGCTTGATACTATCAAGATCGTGGTGGGGAAGACCTTTATGGACCCATCTGGGCTTGTACAAAATCTTATCTTCCTACAAATCGTTCATCCATCAAGTCATAGTGACTCAAGATCAAGCTAAATGCTGTTTGTTTGTTTTTAAAGAACCTATTTATTGCTGATTTTATGACTGATGGCTGAAGCCCCTGAATTTTTGGAGCTTAAGAATGACAGTGAAATCTGTCGAAAGTATGTTTTGGTGTACACATCATATCTACATTGTGTTTTACATCAAATTATTTTCCCCCAATTTTTGCACCTTTTAAATATCTCTTGTAATAGAGGAATGAAAGCATTGCGCCTGCCAATCAGCACAGCAATTCTCTTCTGAGCAGAGAGATGTTTGCCAGCTCACACTGTAGAAGATGCATGTGTAATGTAGGGAGTGATGACTTTAAAGGATCTGCAAACACACAAGACCTCCTTTATAAAAACCAGTGCTGGCAAAAACTAGATTAGATGTTTCCAATGCAAGTCTACGGAATGGATCCTAAACAGATGTAAGATTCTGTCAGTCATGCCGAGTCCTTATTGTGGACTTATGCTTCCATACAACGACCCCATAGAACACCATTTTCTTTTTAAACAATCTTGGGCATCTGGAGATAGAGTATGGACCCAGCACAGTTTGCCCTTATTGTTAATCTGCACATCTGTAATATGACAGTATGCATGAACCCTTAGAATATGCTGAAACCTACACGGGTCTGTTGTCTTGAGTCCACTGCAATGCAATGGGACATATTTACCCAAATTGTGCCACCATTTAAGTAAGCTAGCCAAGTGGTAGTAAATGTGTTTAGTAAGATGTGGGAAAATAATTATACAGATATGTGAGCTAATTCTTCTGTTCTGATAGAAACATTGTAATATATTTATAAATTGTAGGTTAAGTGCTATAAAAAAATGGAGAAAAGGATTTAGTGGTATTTCTTTTGTTTGTATTCTGTTTTTTTATGTGTGTGCTATTGATATCTAGGTTTCGCATTGTTAGACTTAACTTCAAAGCTTAGTGTAACTTGGAAATTATAGACGGTTCAAAGAGCAAAAATTGGAAAATGAAATGTATTTGTTTTTTTTTATTCTGCCTTTTATGCTGATCTTTTCTGCCTCCTCGCTCCTCCGTGCAGCACCCACACTGCCTGTCAGAGCTGTGAATGAATCTGCAGCAATCTCTTTTGTTATTACCTGTGTCAGGAGGTGGCTGCCTGAACAGATGTCCTGCTTCCAGTCTGTGCTGGGAACCTTCCCTCCTGCAGATGCTGATGAATGTTTCCTGCCTTAGGGAAGATACTGTGTCTGCAGATAGATCTGCTCATCACAAAACCTCGTCTGAAGTGTAGTGACCAGCATGTTGTAGAGCACATCACAGATGCACTGCAGATACATTCTGCTGAAATAAAATAACTTTTTAAAGTAAATAATATACTCAATTCTGTTTATTTACTATGTAAACCAATGACAAGAATAATTTAAGCATTGAGACTGTCTGTTGTGTGTATACACACGTACATATATATCATGTGTGCAATGTACTATACTCTACTTTAGGAGGATTGAAAGACCTTTCACTATTTTTCATGTTGCACGGGACACATAATGTACCGTAATAGTTTCTGCACAATGAAATAAACACTTTTTTTAATTTTGTGCCTGCTTTGCAGAGATATTCGCAATCAAAGCATTTGGCCCCTAATGAGTTAAAGGGAACCTGTCACCTCCCAGGACTTTGCAACTAAAAGAGCCACCTTGTACTGCCCTAATGCTGCATTCTGACAAGGTGGCTCTTTTAGTTCGGGTCCCTAGCACTGCTGCAATAATTGCTTTTGAAATTTGTCCTTCATACCTGTGAAATCGCCAGGGGGGTAGGTCTTTCCCCCCTAATCCAGACGCCTAACTCACAGCCGTCACTCATGGCCTCTGCGCCGGGCGCCGCCTCCTATTCGTTCAGTTGTGTCCCTGGCGCCTGCGCTGTTTTTTTTTTTCGGGCATGCACATTTGCACTGCCCTTCGAACTTACAGCGCAGGTGCCGGGGATGCTACCGAAGGAAGAGGAGGCGGCGCCCAGCACGCAGAGGCCATGAGTGACGGCTGTAAGGCGTTTGGATAAGGGTGGAAAGACTTGCCCCTCGGCGATTTCACAGTATGAGGGACAAACTTCTAAAACGATTACTGCAGCAGTGCCAGAGACCCGAAATAAAAGATCCACTTTGTCAGAATGCAGCATTAGTGCAGCACAAGGTGGCTCTTTTAGTTACAAACGCCGGGGGAGGGGCGGTGACAGGTTCCCTCTAAGCTTTTTTAAGTTCAAATGGGTGCTAGCAGACTGTTTTCACTGGGGCGTGTACTTCTTTGCAGATGATGAAGCTGACTAATCATAAGCAGGCTGCAACACCCAAGTAATGAAGAACACACCCACGCCATAGCTTAGAGCAGGCTTCTCAGTGTGTAAGGGTGTGTTTCCATGTTCAGGAAACGCTGCGTTTTTGAAGCTGCGTTGAGCCGCAGCGTCAATAACGCAGCGTCCAGATGTTACACCATAGTGGAGAGGATTTCATGAAATCCCATCTCCACTATGCATTAAAAGACGCATGCGGCAGACCCGCGAAAACGCACATGCGGCGCGTCTTTTAAGAACGCAGCATGTCCTTACATTGCAGAAACAACGAAAGGACAACGAAGGTGACCTGCCAGTGACCTAAAGGTACCGTCACACATAACGATATCGTTAATGATATCATTGCTTTTTGTGACGTAGCAACGATATCGTTAACGAAATCGTTATGTGTGACAGCGACCAACGATCAGGCCCCTGCTGGGAGGTCGCTGAGGAAAGTCCAGCACTTTATTTCGTCGCTGGATCTCCCGCTGACATCGCGATGTCTTCACTGGTAACCAGGGTAAACATCGGGTTACTAAGCGCAGGGACGCGCTTAGTAACCCGATGTTTACCCTGGTTACCAGCGTAAACGTTAAAAAAACAAACACTACATACTTACCTTCAGCTGTCTGTCCCCGGCGCTCTGCTTCTCTGCACCGCTCTGCTTTTCCGGCTGACCGGCGCTGACAGTGCAGAGGAAAGCAGAGTGCTGGAGGACAGACAGCTGAAGGTAAGTATGTAGTGTTTGTTTTTTTAACGTTTACGCTGGTAACCATGGTAAACATCGGGTTACTAAGCGCGGCCCTGCGCTTAGTAACCCGATGTTTACCCTGGTTACCGGGGACCTCGGGATCGTTGGTCGCTGGAGAGCTGTCTGTGTGCCGGGTCTGGAACTGAAGGGGCTACATCCTCTGTTTCCAGGTGGAGGCTTAACGGAGCTGGACCTTCCCCGGTTGCCGAGGGGAAGCCTGAGTGATCCGGACCAACCCTTGAACCCAGAAGGGTGGGCGGAGCCAGAAAAGGGTGCGCAGCGGTGGAGACATAAAAAGAAAAAGCGCGAGAAGCAAGTCAGTCAGGCGCTGGCTCAGAGCAGCGAGGAGAGCAGCGCGCAGCACGGTGAGCGGCGCTCTCTGCTTCCCTCATCAGAGTATCGGCTTGGCAGTGGGCCGTATAGAAGGAGCCCCCGTCGCCCGCAGAGCAGAGCTGTGCCCGCAGAGCAGAGCCAAGCTGGGTGCTGCAGTGCGCGGCTTAGGAGAGTGAAAGCTCCTGCTTCAGGGCAGTTAGCAGCTGGGGCGCGCGCCCGGCTGTGAGAGAGACGGACCGCAGAGACTCTGACGAGAAGCCCGTTGTGTGCAGGTCGGCACCCAGGCATCGAGGTGCCAATCGCTCTGTAACAGTCAGTGCTGCGTGTGTGCCGCCTGACAGTGACTGTGACTGGGTACTGCTGTTTCCTGAATCCCTGGTGCATAATCGTTGAGCCTCGCCTAATTCTGACAGGACTGTGGCATATACCTTGCCGGCCACTGGAGTCTCTTTACTGCGGACTCCAAGGGACGTCTCAAAGACTTAAAATTGCCAGCCAGGAACGGATCATTGCCTCCTTCAGGACCACACTGAATCCACATTGCGTCGACGGCTGTTGGCGCCATTATTTACTCTAGAACCATTCCTGTCAGGAAGAAGCCTGATAGATAAGTGACTTTATTGGGAACAATTTTCTTTGTTATACCTGCGTTGATTTTTCCCCTGTATTCCCTATTGTGCCTATATTTTACCTCATGTCTTCCCTATTTTGCCTGCATTTTACCTCACATTTTCCCTATCTCCCTGCGTGAAGTAAGACCTTGTTTATTAAAACTTGTTAACCCTTGATCTGCCTCCTGTCCGTCACTGCATCCCGCAACCTGCTCACACGGGGACAGTGTGTCTTGTATAACTAGTCTGAGGCCATGAAATTGTCCCCCTAACTTACCGCTGCTTGTATCAGCTTAGCATATGATGTGTCATGTAGTAGTGTGATGTATTACAGGACGAGCATGCATGGTTTCTTTCTGGCCAGTCACAGGTGGCTGTGCTGGCAATGACATCCGTTCTTGTGTCACAGAAATGGTGTATCAGGAGAGGATGCACTCGTGTGTGAGGTTACCTTGCATTAAACATTTAGGGGCCCAATTCATCAAAGCTTTTACAACAGTATTTTGCAAAGCTTTGAAAAGTCACGTAATTTTGGCACAACTAACGGCTGCGCAAAAATTATGGAACTTGAGGCAGTCTCACGCCTTTTCCTCCCAGCTACAAGAAAGCAGGTGGTACGGGGTGTGGCAAATTCATGAGGAGCGGTGGCGTTCGCTTTGCTTCAAGTCTTTGTGGCGAGGCGCACACAAGAGTTTGCGCCACTTGTCTGGCATACACCTCTTCATGAATCAGTATCGTCTGACTCCAGCCCGTTTCCTTATCAAGACCAGCGTGAACAGTGCTGGTTTAGTCATATCAGGCCCTAAGATTGCTGGCTTGTCAGTGGAGAACTATTGGGGAGAGGGCTGGCTACCTAAGCATAGAGCATGCCAAGGACGTGCTTGATTAGATGTGCATACATGTTACTACATTTGCATGGAATGTGAAAGCCCACCATGTGTACACCAAAGTGATGTGCGAATAAAGGCATATAGGTGCCACAGCGATGATGGCTATGTACTCATGGACAGTGTAATTTCTAACGTCTTAACGGGACATCTTCTGGCCCGCCTATTTCAGCCTCTATGCAAAAAAAAAAAAATGTCCGAGGGCTGTAGGGGTCAGAAAAATAAAAATCAGCCTTCAGTGGAGGGCAAGGAACATATAATAGGCATGTGTCTAAAAGTTTATGAAAGTTTTAAGAGTTTTCTCAACATTGTGGGAGTGGGAAAACCCACTTTAAGGATTTCATACCGATTTAAAAAAAAAAAGTCAGCCAAACCCACCTTCTAATGTGTATGCGGGCCTCCAAATTCTTTCCCAACCGAATTTATTGGGTAGAGGGTTATTGGGCTTGTTGATTTGTAATGTCTACTTTTGTTTACTCAATAGAAATTGGTCACTTGAGGTGTCTAGCAGCAGCTTTCTCACCTCTCTCCTTTTGAAAACTCATACACAGTAAGCTGATTGCAATTCAGTCTGTGTTTTCATTGTGATATAAGTGGCTGAAATTTTCTGTATAACCTAAATGTTACAGAATGTTTCGCCACAATCCAGCTTCCTCCAGGGCTTTTGAGGCTACGGTTGTTGTGTTTATTTACCGCCCACTGCGGTCCATTGTTTTTTTTCCCCCTTTCTTTTTTTCTATACACAAAAAATAAATGTTTTACTATTTATTGTGTTTGACAGTGGGATGCCTTTTCCTTAATGTTTCTTCTTTTCAGTGTCTTGGGATGTTGCCTGGTCAATAGTGTTCTCTGCATCTGATAAGTGTCACCTTCAGAATAATTTGCTTCACTGAGATTTTCATCCAAATAAATGGCAGTGTGATCGTTCCTAAAGCGCAAACTGAAAATCCTTCAAAGCTGTTACGTGCGGGAAATAGTGATCTGCAAAGAAAATCTACATTTTTTTCGTCATCTACCGTAGTTCAATCCCTTAAACCATCAGTGGTCAGTTAGTACTTACCCATGTGTCCAGTGTCATATTCTCTGGAACTATTGTACTAACAGCAGTAGCTGGCATTTATAAACTTGCAGCCCTACTGGAAAAGTAGTTGAGAATGGATTTGAAGTCAAGGTCGGCCATGCGGGAATAGCAATTAGCCTGTTGTCTGCAGCTTCATTAGACATAGTGGAAGAGAGTTTAGATGAAGAGCCTGTAACATGAGCGGCTGCAGCACAGATATAGCAGTAGATTTATGTAACACATTTCTATTTTTTGTTGGACTTCTGTGTTCGAGAACAATGTATGTGAAGCTTTATAGACATGTGTACATAAATGTACAGCTACTTTTCATCCATGAATAGATTAACTTCTGAATGTTTTCTGTTATTTAACCCCTCCTAGGTGACGCTACACCCTAACCTTACGCACTATGTCTGCTAAAGCCACTATTAGCAAGGAAGTTTTCTCTCCCCAAGACGAGCGTATGCTGGGGGCCGCGCTTGTAAAACGGAGGACCAAGAAAAAAATTCCATTCCTAGCAACCGGAGGACAAGGAGAATACCTCACATACATCTGTCTATCAGGTAGACCATATGAAGACTGTTAAAAGGTCACCAGGTTTTTTCTACTCCGTTTAAGAGCGGTTATTGGGCTGCTTGTTGCTGTTTTGATAAAATGTGCTACTTTTCTCTGCTGCAGATCTACCAGTTCTCTGAATTCTGAACTCTTTATAACCCCTCCAACATCTCTGATTGGCAGACTTTTGTATACACTGGGCATAGGCAGAAAGCTGCCAATCGGTGGGGGTGGAGTTATACAGGGCTCATGAGTATGGAGGACTACATGGGAACGGGTTTACTAGTCCTCTAGTGCTAATCTTCGGATAAATCAGTGATTTTATCAAAACTACAGCATGCAGCCCATTAAGTGATACACTGGTGGAATCGGGGTCTCTGTCTTTTCATTATGCTGCTCTCAGATTAGCTGGTAAAAACCTGGTGAAAGATTTTTTTACTGATATATTTTTTTTTTTGCAAAGAAGCCATTCACTACTACGATGCAGTCAGACGGCTATACAAATCGGACCGCAATGCACGGACTGGCTGGCGGCTCTCCTTACCCAAGCATGACAGCATCTTGTATGTCTGTGCAGCTGTCACGCTCGGGTCGGGAGCGCCTCGACCAATCAAAGCATTGCTGTCCAGTTTATATAACCGCCTGAATACACCCTTATCCTCAGAAGTGTTCACATTGCCCTGGTCATCTTACGTGGTATTGATATTTATTCTCCTCTGCATTTGCCCATTTCTTACTGCATTACTCCGTTACTGTCACGTGCCCTGTATACAGTTTTGTAGCCAGTAGAAAGAACGAGTTGTTATTAGTTTTCATCAATAACTTTTGCATTGATCTACGAAAAGCTGCAAGTAGTTACAGTCTGCATGGCATCTTTAAAGAATAGTAAACCTCTAAAATGATTGCTTACATGAAACAAGAACAATAGTGGCCTTCACTGTTAGGCCTCATTCAGACATGAGGTTTTTTTTTTGTTTGTTTTTTTTCTTTGCGCATGCACAAATGGACCGATTTCCGTCAGTGCTCTGAATTAGATTCTCATTAAAGTTTGGTCAGTGTGTCCATTTTTATCATCAGTTCTTATTGCATTTAAAAAAAAAAAACCCACAAAAATCTGATGGCGGTTTCCCAAGCTTCTCCTAGCATCTTTTAGCGAAAAAATTACAGTACATCAGAATGCCATTACTTAGGCTATGTGCACACGTAGGCAAAGAGGTGCAGAATTTTCTGCACAAAATCCGCATCTCCTGGCAGAATCCGCAGCTGCGGTTTTTGTGCGGATTTTCAGCGGTTTTGGGCCACTGCGGAATTTTAACATGGAGGGGTGCAGAACCGCTGCAGATCCGCACAAAAGAAGTGACATGCACCTCTTTGAAATCCGCAGCAATTCCACACTGATTTTTCTGCACCATCTTCACAGCTTTTTTTCCATAGACTAACATTATACTGTACATCACAGTGCGGATCTGCAGCGTTTCTGCGCGGTAAAATCCGCTGCGGATCCGCAGCAAATCCGCATCGTGTGCACATAGCCTTAAAGGGCCACTGTCGCCCCCCTCCAGCCGTTATAAACCAAAAGAGCCACCTTGTGTAGCAGTAATGCTGCATTCTAACAAGGTGGCTCTTTTAGTTTTAGGTTCAAGTATACCCCAAATAAAGCGTTTTTATACTTAGCCACAATTCCTGTCTCTAGCCAGGGAGGCGAGTCCTCACTCCCCAGCTCTAACCGCTCCTCTGCCGTCACTCCAATCTGCCTGAGCTTTCGGCACCGCCCCCTCAGCGCTGTGTACGTTTCAAAATCGGCGCCTGCGCTGTGTACTGCTGTGCTGCGCAGACGCAGTAAGCTCTGGCCGTCTGACGTCCCAGCCAGGCTTGCAGACTGCACCTGCGCGGGCATTGCGGCCGCCCTGCCTATGAATCCAAGCCCCGCACTGTGCATAATGCATAACACAGTTCGGGACGGGGAATCCAAAAGTGGCTGGCCGCAATTCCCGCGCAGGCGCAGTCTGCAAGCCTGGCTGGGACGTCAGACGGCCAGAGCTTACTGCGTTTGCGCAGCACAGCAGTACACTGCTGTTTAGGCAGCATCTATAGTAAAAAGTTGGTCACACTTGTCAAACACTATGTTTGACAAGTGTGACCAACCTGTCAGTCAGTTTTCCAAGCGATGCTACAGATCGCTTGGAAAACTTTAGCATTCTGCAAGCTAATTTCCCTTGCAAAATGCTTAAAAAAATAAAAACGAGAAAAAAACGCGAAAAAAAATATGTGGATTTCTTGCAGAAAATTTCCGGTTTTCTTCAAGAAATTTCTGCAAGAAATCCTGACGTGTGCACATACCCTAAAGGTTTAAAATCATGCAGTGCCTGCAAGGTCCCCCTGCTCAAGAAGGCACATGTGCAGGCCGTCTGAAGTATGCCAATGAACACACCTGGATGATTCTGTGAGTGATTGGGAGAAGGTGCTGTGGTCAGATGAGACAAAAATTGAGCTCTTTGGCATTAACTCAACTCATCGTGTTTGGAGGAAGAAAAATGCTGCCCATGACTCAAAGAACACCGTTCCCACTGTCAAGCATGGAGGTGGAAACATTATGTTATGGGGTGTTTCTCTGCTAAGGACACAGGACTATTTCACCGCATCAATGGGAGAATGGATGGAACCACGTACCGTAAAATTCTGAGTGCCAATCTCCTTCCCTCTGCCAGGACATTAAAAATGGGTCGTGGCTGGGTCTTCCAGCAAGACAATGATCCAAAACATACAGCCAAGACAACAAAGGAGTGGCTCAAAAAGAAGCACATAAAGGTCATGGAGTGGCCTAGCCAGTTTCCAGACCTTAATCCCATAGAAAACTTATGGAGGGAGTTGAAGCTCTGAGTTGCCAAGCACCAGCCTCAAAATCTTAATGATTTAGAGATGATCTGCAAACAGGAGTGGACTAAAATTCCTCCTGACATGTGCACAAACCTCATCATCAACTACAAAAAAGTCTGACTGCTGTGCTTGCCAACAAGGATTTTGCCACCAAGTATTAAGTCTTGTTTGCCAGAGGGATCAAATACTTATTTCTCACTGCAAAATGCAAATCTACTATATAAAGCTGAATGTGTGTGTGTGTATGTCCGGGATTGGCATCTGCACCGTCGCAGCTACAGCCACAAAATTTTGCACAGTCACACGTCTGGACCCCGAGAGCGTCATAGGCTATATTGTGAGGCGAAATTTTAACCCCGCGCGTTCCAATTCACCAAACAATTTTGCCCCTATCTACATAATGGGGAAAAAAGTGAAAGGAAAAGTGTTGGAAGCGTCGCAGCTACAGCAACAAAATTTTGCACAGTCACACGTCTGGACCCTGAGAGCGTCATAGGCTACGTTGTGAGGTGACATTTTAACCCCGCGCGTTCCAATTCACCAAACAATTTTGCCCCTATCTACATAATGGGGAAAAAAGTGAAAGGAAAAGTGTTGGAAGCGTCGCAGCTACAGCAACAAAATTTTGCACAGTCATAGGCTACGTTGTGAGGTGAAATTTTAACCCCGCGCTTTCCAATTCACCAAACTATTTTTCCCCTATCTACATAATGGGGAAAAGTGTTGGAGGCAAATTGACAGCTGCCAGATGTGAACAAGGGGGACTTAAAGAGTGAGAGCGATGGCGCCAAAGAGTATATACCGTACAGTTGCTAAGGTGGGACCCCGACATGGGATACTCACCACACGGGGATATGAACACACACACACAAAATGCGCCACACACTACCACGTGCTTGAACACATTTTACCCTCAGCACACATTTCACCACACATACACCAACCTCGCCACATAAAAGTCGAAACACAAAAGTCGCCACTCAAAACTCACCACGCGCAAAACTCGCCACATGCAAAAAATAGGCTCACGCAAAACTCGCCACAAGTGCAAAACTCACCTCATGGAAAACTCGCCACACGCAAAACTTGCACATGCGGAAAAATTGCCACATGCACAAAATTTGCAACACATGCAAAAGTTGCCTCACACAAAACTTGCACATACTCAAAAGGCACCAGACATAAAACTCACCACGCGCAAAACTCGCCATGCGCATAACTTGCTGCACACAACTTGCTACACTAACCTGTCACATGCAACTCGACACACAAAAAGTTGCTACACGCATGTTGCCACACAAAACTCATCTCACAAAAGTCGCTACATGCATGTCGCCACACACAACTCAACACACACAACTTGACAAACGAAACTCGCCCTAAAACACACACAAGTCTGGTATTAGCCTTCAAAAATAAAAATCTGATTAATAAGCAGACAAACTACAAGAGCAACAAATGTACCATATAGGAAATACGGCAGCTGTCAGTCACATGACCTGTCTATTATGTGTATGTGTGAGCTAATATATACTGCCAGGGGGAGGGCTTCCTGTTGGCTGGGGATTTATCAGGCTGCCAATTTATCTTACAAATACTGAGGTAAAAATACTGAGCAAATAACGTGTTAACAAGGTCTAATACAGGAGATCACACAGATATATACTATATACAGGAGAGATGACACACAGGTATATACTATATAAAGGAGGAGCTGACATTCAGGTATATACTATATACAGGAGGAGATGACACACAGGTATATACTATATACAGGAGCAGATTACCTACAGGTATATACAGGAGGAGATGACATACAGGTTTATGCTATATATAGAAGATGACATACAGGTATATACTATATACAGGAGGAGATGACACACAGATATATACTATATACAGGGGAGATGACACAGGTATATACTATATACAGGAGGAGATGACATACAGGTATATACTATATATAGAAGGAGATGACATACAGGTATATACTATATATAGGAGGAGATGACATACAGGTATATACTATATATAGGAGGAGATGACATACAGGTATATACTATATATAGGAGGAGATGACATACAGGTATATACTATATACAGGGGAGATGACACACAGCAGGTATATATTATATACAGGGGAGATGACATACAGGTATATACTATATACAGGAGATGACATACAGGTGTATACTATATATAAGGGAGATGACAAACATGTATATACTGAGGTGAAAATGAAAAGGTGTGAGTGCAAAATGAGAGGAGTGAGGGAAAATAGTGTAGTGATCGGAAAATGACAGATGTGAGATCGAAATGACAAGTGTTAGGCGGGAATGAGAGGTGTGAGGGAGAAAATGAGAGATGTGAGGGGGAAAATTAAAGATGTGATTGGGAAAATGAGAGACGTGATGGGAAAATAAGAGAAGTGACGTGCTATAACTAACCACAGATATTTACTATGCCCAGGCAACGCCGGGTTCTTCAGCTAGTAAATTTATATAATTTAAACAATGTGATTTTCTGGATTTTATTTTTGATATTCTATCTCTCAATGTTAAAATTAACCTACCCTTAAAATTAAGGGTTCACGTGTATGTCAGTGGGCAAACTTACAAAATCAGCAAGGGATCAAATTCTTATTTCCCCCACTGTAGATATGAACATATATATGTTCACCAGGATCGCCAGTAGACTTTTTTTTTTTTTTCTTTCCTAGATCTTTCTTGATCTCTCAAGGTGCAGATTACCTGTAATTGGCCAAATAGACCGATTAAAATTAGAACATCACAGTAGAGCTACTTTTCTAGTGCCTTTCATGCCAGGGATACTCATTTATTGCACCACATGTATGAGTGATTTTTACAACCATCAACTATTACCAAATAACTTAGAGCTCTTTCAGACTTCCACCATCATTGGCCCGATCTCGGATCTCAATGCAGAGACTGAACGCGCGTCTCCCTTCTTGTGTGACAGCTTGATATATTTCTATGAAGGCTGTCACTCTCCATTCTTGAGATGAGTCCGTACATTGCGATCTGAGATGGAGCCAGTGATGACTGATGTCTGAAGGAGCCATAAGAAGGTATGTCCTAGCTCTTTACATGCAATGGACTAGAAAATCAGATCTATATGTGGATCTAAGATATAACCCCCTGTTGTAAAATTTTTGTTGATCCAAATTTGCTAATCTCATTGATTGTTGTGACGAGCGCACATTAATGCTTTCATGTGCCCACCACAGTAAAGCGCCTCTAGAAAGCACTCAGCAGACAGGTACCTCTTATAAAGGCAGTGTGTCTCCATTGAGATGTGAGAAACGTATCTCAGGCTACTAATTAAAATATCAAGCAGGATAGTGGGATTTTTTTCCGTTTTCCATGCAGGGTCTGTACAATGAAACTGTTCCTCTTCGCATGTTCACGGACCCTGAGCAGTACATTGTAAAGCATGTCTTTTGCTTGACATAATGTCAATGCAAAGGGCTTATTCTTTACGCCCCCTTCTTCAGCTCCTAAATTATGTGTCTGCTAATAGGAATCTATTTTAATGCTACTGAAGAGCAGCGGCTTCATATGTGACTTGTAAAGGACGTTCACTAGGGAAATGTTCTGATTCTGCGGTTATTAGATAGAGAGTCCAGTAATTATTTGTCCAGAAATAGAACATTTCGTCATCTATATTGATTCGACAGGTCATTTCAATACCAGTGGCCATACCAATGGCTTTCTTGGATAATACTATCCTAATTATAGAGCGAGACATGGCGATTGGGCCTCCTTTTTAGGAAAATTTTACTCCTTGCAGGAAGAGAAACGAGGCTGTGGTTAGCCAGATAGTAACAGATGGTTGATAAGACTTCTAGCAATAGAACCCCCATGATTAACTTTGCTCTGTAGGTGAGGGGAGTTGCTGTTTGATAATGTTGTCCAAACTGATATCTTGGACTATACTTATGTGAACAAATGTTATCGTCTTACTGCAGCGTGATGGTTTTAATGAACGTTGGTCTAGAACGGCCTCGTTTATCAGTTCACCCTTGACTAGCTTTGCAAATGCAGCTTCAGAATGCTACCGGTTAAACATTTTACTGCAAGGTCAAAATGCTACTCTTGACATTTTTGGGAACTATTTTTATCCAAGGAGAAGAATAATTACATCTATAGGCCCGTTCAATAGTATAACAAATGGTATCTACAGGTTCCCCATCATAGTATAATAACCCAATGGTATCTACACGTGCGCACAATTATTAGGCAATTTGTATTTTTGAGGATTCATTTTATTATTGAATAATTCCAGTAATGCCTATCAACCCAAAAGGTTAATAAGCCTGAATGTTTACTAAAGTAAAAGGTGAGGTTTAGTCTTAATTAGGAGTTTCAGTGTGCAAAATTATGTAACTAAATGAAAAAGTAAATTTTCATCTCAATTGTTTTTCATTTTAAAAAATTATTTTTAACATTTCTTGTTACTACATGTGTTCCAAATTATTATGCAAATTGGATCTAAGTGTCATAAAGATTTAATTGTTTTGTATTTCAAATAAACTCATGGATGGTATTGTGTCTCAGGGCTCAATGGATCACTGAAATCAATCTTAAACATATGTGATAATTAGTTTTCCAGGTGATTCTAATTAAAGGAAAACTACTTAAAAATTATGTTCCACATTATTAAGCAGGCCACAGGTTTCAAGTAATATAGGAACTAAAAAGGATCTCTCTGCTGCTGAAAAGCATTAAATAGTGCAATGCCTTGGACAAGGTATGAAAACATTAGATATTCCACGAAAACGTAAGAGTAATCATACTGTGAAGAGATTTGTGACTGAAACAGAGCACAGACAGAGTTCATGCAGATAAAGGCATAATGAGGAAGGTTTCTGACAGACAAATTCATGGGATTTAGAGAGCAGCTGCCAAAATACCATTACAAAACAGCAAACAGTTATTTGAAGCTGCTGGTGCCTCTGGAGTCCCTTGAACCTCAAGGTGTAGGATCCTTCAAAGGCTTGCTGTGGTGCATAAACCTAATATTCAGCCACCCTTAAACAGTGTTCAGAAGCAGAAATGTTTAAAGTGGGCACAGACATACAGGAACACTAATTTCCAAATAGTCTTGTTTACTGATGAGTGTCAAGCAACCCTGGATGGTCCAGATGGATGGAGTAGCGGATGGTTGGTGGGTTGCCACCTTGTCCCAACAAGGCTGCGACGTCAGCAAGGAGGTGGAGGAGTCACATTTTGGGCCAGAATCACGGGGAAACAGCTGGTAGGATGCTTTAAGGTTCCTGAAGGTGTGAAAATGACCTCTGCAAAGTATTTAGAGTTTCTGACTGACAACTTTCTTCCATGGTCTAAAAAGCAGAAATGTGCCTTCAGGAGCAAAATCATCTTCATGCTGACAATGCCCCATCTCATGCTGCAAAGAATACCTCTGAGTCATTGGCTGCTATGGGCATAAAAGGAAATAACCTCATGGTGTGGCCACCTTCTTCACCTGACCTCAACCGTTCAGAGAACCTTTGGAGTATCATCAAGCAAATGTATCTATGAGGGTGGGAGGCAGTTCACAGCAAAACAGCAGCTCTGGGAGGTTATTCTGACTTCATGCAAACAAATACAAACAGAAACTCTCCAAAAACTCACAAGTTCAATGGATGCAAGAATTGTGAAGGTGATATCAAAGAAGGGGTCCTATGTTAACTCCAAAACCTCCTAACAGGCAAGTTACATGTTAACTAGCGGTTTTGTTCAGTGAATGTGACCTCCTAATGCTGCAAATTCCACAAATGATCATTTTCAGATCTTTAAAACATATCAAATGTATAGAAATTCTACTGTGCCTAATAATTTGTAACAGTGCATTTTGAGTTTTTATTTATTTTGGAGATTATACTGTTATCATTGTGAGGTTTCTTCATAATTTGGAACACAGTGTATTGATGCTGCACAGGCAGCATCAATAGTAAAATGAGAAAGCGAGCGAGAGAGAATTTCTCTGATGGGAAATTCTTCCACGCATGCTCTCTTTGAAAAGGTGGAACCCGTCGCTGGATTCCTGCTTTTCACCGGCAGCAACGCTTCCATTGACGGGCTGCGCAGGATGCGTCGCTGACCGATTTTCCGACATGCAGAAAAAACGTTCCTCTGAATGTTCTCTGCCCGACGGACCATTTTTTTTATGACGGATCAAATGCATGACGGATGAAACGGATGGCCATCCGTCGCTAATACAAGTCTATAAGAAAATGCAGGATCCTGCAATTTTTTTTGCAGGATCCTGCATTCTCAAAAATCGGATTGTAACGGGAGCTGAAAGATGGAAGTGTGAAAGAGGCCTTAGTGTACAAAAATAAATTTTACATTGTATGAAAAATCTCAGGTATCAAAATAGTCGCCTTTCTTATCACTAGTGATGGGCAATTCTCTGGATTGTCCAGTTCGGCCGAACATTTAATAAAAAAAAAAAAAAAAAAAAAAAAAATTGGTATGGGAACAGTACCCGAACCCCCAGTCCCTATTCAGATGAATGAGGGGCCCAAACATTTGTTGTTTGCCACATAGTCATATGCATGACAGTGCGGCAAATCCAGGTTCTGATAGGTGTTAAGATCGTTACCTCCGGTCAGAGCGCTGCAGTTCCCATCCTATCTTACAGATGACAGCGTATAAGCCAGCAGCTGTGACCATCGATAAAAAGGTTACCGCTGGTCACAGCTGTCGGCTAGTTAGAGAGTACTACTGTCATCAGCGTACGCCTGCGGTTGCTGATAACCGCTAGAGCAGGCGAAGTTGATGAGAGTATTCATCAGCCAGTGCCTGTGCAATAAATAAATAAAAGTGACATAGGGTCTCTTTTATTTTTGATAAACAGCGCAGACAAAACCGACAACTGTGGGCTGCAACCCTCAGTCGTCAGCTTTATCATGACTGGATATCAAGAATAGAGGGGTCCCACACTGGATTTTGTTTTAAGTTATTTAAATAAATAATTTAAAAAAAATGGACTGGGCTTCCCTCATTTTTGATAACCGCCCAAGCTAAAGCAGGCATCTGAGGGCTGGTATTCTCAGACTGGTAAGGGGCCATGGTTATTGAGACCCCCCCCCCCCCCCAGCCTAAAAATAGGAGCCTGCAGCCATCCCAGAAAAGGCGCATCTCTCAGATGTGCCTATTCTGGAGCTTTGCAAGGCTCTTCCCAATTTTCCTGGTGCAGTGGAAAGTGGGATAATAGGTTTGGGGTTGATGTAAGCCGTTTTATGGCAGCTGACCTCAAGCCCAGAGGTTAGTAATGCAGAGGCATCTTATATACTCCCCCATTACTAACCCCATAGTTAGATTGTAAAAAAAAAAAAAAAAAGACACAGCAAGAGTAAAGTCCTGTTAATTGAACTATAGACACTGACTCCTTTATTTGAAATAAAAAAAAAAAAGCAAAGTTATACTCACCTTTACGCCTAATCCACCAAGTCCATGTCCTCCTGTAAAAGACTAATAAAGAACCATATTCCTCACCTGTCCGACGTGAAGATAATTCTCCCATGCCCATGTCATCTGTAAAAGACAATAATAAAAAACCATATTCCTCACCTGTCTGAGAAGATAATCCATATCTGTACCACGAAGATCCGGATGATTTGGCTGATGTGACTGCTCTTCACAACAGCCGGCACACATTGAAATAGGAGCATAATCCCGTTCCTGCAATGTGTAGCGCTCAGCTGCTGTGAGAAAGGTCACTGAAGTTCATAGCTAATGAATCCCCATTTCCACACATACGGCAACGGCACCGTGGACTGTGAGAACTTTCTCACGCAGCGAGCGGTACCGTAAGTGAGGAGACTGGAGTTCATCAGCTTTTTCCTGCACCACTGCTTGAAGGAAAGTGTTTTCTAAAAATCTGCAATAGGTCTGAGTTGATTTTAAGTCTTATCTTAAACTCAAAGTCCAACTAGCTCATCTTTTACATTTTCATGTGCTTATAGTCACTTCTTGCATTCAAATTTTGTTATGTGAAACACTATATGTGACTAACCACAAGTCTTCTATGGATAACTTAGAGAGTAACTGTTGTTTTAATTTTTATGTCATAAATCAATAGTACATATGAAAATAAGCAATTTTGTAATATATTTTATCAGAGAAATCTTCAATTTTCTCGTTCTGGAAGGATCATTTGTTTTCAATTTAGGGTAAGTTCACATGGTGTTTTTGCTTGTTTTTTTCTGCAGCAAAACCTGATCATCTTGGTAGGAAAGAAGCTGCGCCAAAAACGCAGGTTTAGGTGCATTTTTGGTGTGTTTTTTTCATGAGTTTTTTTTCCTCTTTGTGCATGCCAATAAAGTTAAGTGCACACAGAGGGGAAAAAAAACAACTTCCTGTAGATAGAATGAATTCATAGAATGAATAGATAGATTGATAAAAAACAGAGTGAATAGATAGAAGGATAGAATAGATTGATTGATAGAATATAGATTTATAGGATAGATAGAATAGATACATTACCTGCGGTATCCTCTTCACTGGCATTTTCCCACGGTCCAGAGGTTACCTCAGGTCAGGCAGTGAGGGAGCGCAGGCTCAGTGATGTCACCGCTAGTTACTGAGCCTGCGCCCGCTCCATCTCATTTATTCCCCAGTTGCTTACAGCCGGGAGTGGTCGCATTAGCAGCGCTCCCAGTTGTAATCTCCCCCAGATACTGTGTGGGACACTCGTTATATCGAACTACGACAGATCAGGGAGTATACTTTTGCTTTTTTATTTTATTTTTATTAACCCCTTCCCGACCCATGACGCCACGTAGGCGTCATGAAAGTCGGTGCCAATCCGACCCATGACGCCTATGTGGCGTCATGGAAAGATCGCGTTCCTGCAGATCGGGTGAAAGGGTTAACTCTCATTTCACCCGATCTGCAGGGACAGGGGGAGTGGTAGTTTAGCCCAGGGGGGGTGGCTTCACCCCCCCCCCCCCCCCCCGTGGCTACGATCGCTCTGATTGGCAGTTTCACTTTCAACAGCCAATCAGAGCGATTTGTAATATTTCACCTATTATAACTGATGAAATATTACAATCCAGCCATGGCCGATGCTGCAATATCATCGGCCATGGCTGGAAACACTAATGTGCCCCCACCCCACCGATCGCCCCCCCAGCCCTCCGATCTGTCCGGTACACTGCTCCGGCTCCCCTCCGTCCTGGGCTCCGCTCCCCCCGTGCTCTTGTCCGCTCCCCTGGTGCTCCAATCACCCTCTCCGTGCTCGAATCACCCCCCCTGCACTCCGATCCACCCCCCCGTGCTCCATTCCACCCCCGTGCTCCGTTCCACCCCCCGTGCTCCGTTCCACCCCCCCGTTCTCCGTTCCACCACTCCCGCGCTCCGATCCACCCCCCCATGCTCCGATCCCCCCCCCACGTGCTCCCCCCCACCCCATCATACTTACCGATCCTGCCGGGGTCCGTCCGTCTTCTCCCTGGGCGCCGCCATCTTCCAAAATGGCGGGCGCATGCGCAGTGCGCCCGCCGAATCTGCCGGCCGGCAGATTCGTTCCAAAGTGCATTTTGATCACTGAGATATAATCTATCTCAGTGATCAAAATAAAAAAATAATAAATGACCCCTCCCCCCCTTTGTCACCCCCATAGGTAGGGACAATAAAAAAATAAAGAATTTTTTTTTTCCACTAATGTTAGAATAGGGTTAGGGCTAGGGTTAGGGTTATGGTTAGGGCTAGGGTTAGGGTTTCGGTATGTGCACACGTATTCTGGTCCTCTGCGGATTTTTCCGCTGCGGATTTGATAAATCCGCAGTGCTAAACCGCTGCGGATTTATGGCGGATTTACCGCGTTTTTTCTGCGCATTTCACTGCGGTTTTACAACTGCGATTTTCTATTTGAGCAGTTGTAAAACCGCTGCGGAATCCGCACAAAGAAGTGACATGCTGCGGAATGTAAACCGCTGCGTTTCCGTGCAGTTTTTCCGCAGCATGTGTACAGCGATTTTTGTTTCCCATAGGTTTACATTGAACTGTAAACTCATGGGAAACTGCTGCGGATCCGCAGCGTTTTCCGCAGCGTGTGCACATACCTTTAGAATTAGGCTATGTGCACACGGTGCGGATTTGGCTGCGGATCCGCAGCGGATTGGCCGCTGCGGATTCGCAGCAGTGTTCCATCAGGTTTACAGTACCATGTAAACCTATGGAAAACCAAATCCGCTGTGCCCATGGTGCGGAAAATACCGCGCAGAAACGCTGCGTTGTATTTTCCGCAGCATGTCAATTCTTTGTGCGGATTCCGCAGCGTTTTACACCTGTTCCTCAATAGGAATCCGCAGGTGAAATCTGCACAAAAAACACTGGAAATCCGCGGAAAATCCGCAGGTAAAACGCAGTGCCTTTTACCCGCGGATTTTTCAAAAATGATGCTGAAAAATCTCACACGAATCCGCAACGTGGGCACATAGCCTTAGGGTTAGGGTTGGAATTAGTGTTGTGGTTAGGGTAGTGATTAGGGTTATGGCTACAGTTGGGATTAGGGTTAGGGGTGTGTTGGGGTTAGAATTGAGGGGTTTCCACTGTTTAGGCACATCAGGGGTCTCCAAACGCAACATGGCGCCACCATTGATTCCAGCCAATCTCGTATTCAAAAAGTCAAATGGTGCTCCCTCAATTCCGAGACCCGACGTGTGCCCAAACAGTGGTTTACCCCCACATATGGGGTACCAGCATACTCGGGATAAACTGCGCAACAATTACTGGGGTCCAATTTCTCCTGTTACCCTTGTGAAAATAAACAAATGCTTGCTAAAACATCATTTTTGAGGAAAGAAAAATGATTTTTTATTTTCACGGCTCTGCGTTGTAAACGTCTGTGAAGCACTTGGGGGTTCAAAGTGCTCACCACATATCTAGATAAGTTCCTTGGGGGGTCTAGTTTCTAAAATGGGGTCACTTGTGGGGGGTTTCTACTGTTTAGGCACACCAGGGGCTCTGCAAACGCAACGTGACGCCCGCAGACCATTCCATCAAAGTCTGCATTTCAAAAGTCACTACTTCCCTTCTGAGCCCCGACGTGTGCCCAAACAGTGGTTTACCTCCACGCATGGGGTATCAGCGTACTCAGGAGAAACTGGACAACAACTTTTGTGGTCCAATTTCTCCTGTAAACCTTGGGAAAATAAAAAATTCTGGGCTAAATAATTATTTTTGAGGAAAGAAAAAGTATTTATTATTTTCACGGTTCTGCATTATAAACTTCTATGAAGCACTTGGGGGTTCAAAGTGCTCACCACACATCTAGATAAGTTCCTTTCGGGGTCTGGTTTCCAAAATGGGGTCACTTGTGGGGGGTTTCTACTGTTTAGCCACATCAGAGGCTCTGCAAACGCAACGTGACGCCCGCAGAGCATTCCATCAAAGTCTGCATTTCAAAACGTCACTACTTCAATTCCGAGCCCCGGCATGTGCCCAAACAGTGGTTTACCTCCACACATGGGGTATCAGCGTACTTAGGAGAAACTGGACAACAACTTTTGGGGTCCAATTTCTCCTGTAAACCTTGGGAAAATAAAAAATTCTGGGCTAAATAATTATTTTTGAGGAAAGAAAACGTATTTATTATTTTCACGGCTCTGCATTATAAACTTCTGTGAAGCACTTGGGGGTTCAAAGTGCTCACCACACATCAAGATTAGTTCCTTTGGGGGTCTAGTTTCCAAAATGGGGTCATTTCTGGGGGATCTCCAATGTTTAGGCACACAGGGGCTCTCCAAACGTGACATGGTGTCCGCTAATGATTGGAGCTAATTTTCCATTTAAAAAGCCAAATGGCGTGCCTTCCCTTCCGAGCCCTGTCGTGCGCCCAAATAGTGGTTTACCCCCACATATGGGGTATCAGCGTACTCAGGACAAACTGGACAAGATTTGGGGTCCAATTTCTCCTATTACCCTTGGCAAAATAGGAAACTCCAGGCTATAACATCATTTTTGAGTAAAGAAAAATTATTTTTTATTTTCATGGCTCTGCGTTATAAACTTCTGTGAAGCACCTGGGGGTTTAAAGTGCTCAATATGCATCTAGATAAGTTCCTTGGGGGGTCTAGTTTCCAAAATGGGGTCACTTGTGGGGGAGCTCCAATGTTTAGGCACACGGGCTCTCCAAACGCGACATGGTGTCCGCTAACAATTGGAGCTAATTTTCCATTCAAAAAGTCAAATGGCGCGCCTTCCCTTCCGAGCCCTACCGAGTGCCCAAACAGTGGTTTACCCCCACATATGAGGTATCGGCGTACTCTGGAGAAATTGCCCAACAAATTGTATGATCCATTTTATCCTATTGCCCATGTAAAAATGAAAAAATTGAGGCGAAAATAATTTTTTTGTGAAAAAAAAGTACTTTTTCATTTTTACAGATCAATTTGTGAAGCACCTGGGGGTTCAAAGTGCTCACTATGCATCTAGATAAGTTCCTTGGGGCGTCTAGTTTCCAAAATGGGGTCACTTGTGGGGGAGCTCCAATTTTTAGGCACACGGGGGCTCTCCAAATGTGACATGGTGTCCGCTAAAGAGTGGAGCCAATTTTTCATTCAAAAAGTCAAATGGCGCTCCTTCCCTTCCAAGCCCTGCCGTGCGCCCAAACAGTGGTTTACCCCCACATATGAGGTATCAGCGTACTCAGGACAAATTGGACAACAACTTTTGTGGTTCAGTTTCTCCTTTTACCATTGGGAAAATAAAAAAATTGTTGCTAAAAGATAATTTTTGTGACTAAAAAGTAAAATGTTCAATTTTTTCCTTCCATGTTGCTTCTGCTGCTGTGAAGCCCCTGAAGGGTTAATAAACTTCTTAAATGTGGTTTTGAGTACCTTGAGGGGTGCAGTTTTTAGAATGGTGTCACTTTTGGGTATTTTCAGCCATATAGACCCCTCAAACTGACTTCAAATGTGAGGTGGTCCCTAAAAAAAAATGGTTTTGTAAATTTCGTTGTAAAAATGAGAAATCGCTGGTCAAATTTTAACCCTTATAACTTCCTAGCAAAAAAAAAATTTTGTTTCCAAAATTGTGCTGATGTAAAGTATACATGTGGGAAATGTTATTTATTAACTATTTTGTGTCACATAACTCTCTGGTTTAACAGAATAAAAATTCAAAATGTGAAAATTGCGAAATTTTCAAAATTTTCACCAAATTTCCGTTTTTATCACAAATAAACGCAGAATTTATTGACCTAAATTTACCACTATCATGAAGCCCAATATGTCACGAAAAAACATTCTCAGAACCGCTAGGATCCGTTGAAGCGTTCCTGAGTTATTACCTCATAAAGGGACACTGGTCAGAATTGCAAAAAACGGCAAGGTCTTTAAGGTCAAAATAGGCTGGGTCATGAAGGGGTTAAAGAAGATCGATGGCTTCGCTTTGGAATGGCAGAACAATAAAAAGATTGTCAAAACTGTGTGGTGTTTTATTTCATTAAAGGGAACCTGTCACCTGAATTTGGCGGGATCGGTTTTCGGTCATATGGGCGGAGTTTTTGGGTGTTTGATTCACCCTTTCCTTACCCGCTGGCTGCATGCTGGCCGCAATATTGGATTGAAGTTCATTCTATGTCCTCCGTAGTTCAAGCCCCCGATATATCCTGAAAGATAAGAAAAAGAGGTTAGATTATACTCACCTGGGCGAGCGGTCCAATCCGATGGGCGTCCCGGTCCGGGGCCTCTCATCTTCTTACGATCACGTCCTCTTCTTGTCTTCACGCCGCAGCTGTTAAGGGCAGAGCAAAGTCCTGCAGTGTGCAGACGCCGGGAAAGGTCAGAGAGGCCCAGCACCTGCGCACTGCAGTACTTTGCTCTACCCTCAACAGGGCAGACTAAGTACGCCTGCGCCGGAGCCGCAGCGTGAAGACAAGAAGAGGACGTCATCTGATGAAGATAGGGGGCACCGGATCAGACCGGACCGCAGCTGTAACGCCCCTGGGTGAGAATAATCTAACCTCTTTTTCTCATCTTTAAGGGTAAAATCTATATTCAGTGGAGACAGATTTCCTTAATGCCAAGAAATGACAATTGGTGCTTTTAAAATTCTGCGGTCATTTAATGGCCTGAGTGTTTAGACGGGCCAAGCACAATGCCATGCTCTCTAAAACATCATGAAACTGCTGTTCCCACTATTGCATTATTTTTCACAGAGCACAGTAAATGGATACTGCTTTTTTCTTTTTTTTATTGTTTATTTACAGCGCAGCAGCTGATGAATACTCCCATCAGCCTCTCCTGCTCTCGCTGTTATTTGTGGCAACAGGTGTTGGATGATGGGAGCAGTAGTCCCATCAGCTGACACCAGTGACCGGAGGTAAACTTTATACCTTCGATCACAGCTGTGCACTCACGCTATCATTTGACAGCGTGGGAACCGTAGCTCTCTGACTGGCGGGGATGATTTCACCGCTGATCAAAAGCGGTGTTTGCCGCACTGTCATGCATATGACAGCGTTGCAGACACTGGATATTTGGGCCCCTCATTCAAGTGAATGGGATCCGGGCAATGTTCTGGTACCCGAACCTGGACTTTTTGTAACTGTTCGGCCGAACCCGAACATACAGGTGTCTTACCATCTCTACCCAGTTATATAGATCTACTATATAATTGTCTAAGGGTCACTTCCGTCTTTCTGTCTGTCACGGATATTCATTGGTCGCGGCCTCTGTCTGTCATGGAATCCAAGTCGCGGATTGGTCTCGCCAGCTACCTGTCATGGCTGCCGCAACCAATCAGCGACGGCCACAGTCCGATTAGTCCCTCCCTACTCCCCTGCAGTCAGCGCCTGCTCCATACTCCCCGCAGTCACTTCTCACACAGGGTTAATGCTAGCGGTAACGGACCGCGTTATGCCGCGGGTAACTCAGTTACTGCCGCTATTAACCCTGTGTGACCAAGTTTTTACTATTGATGCTGTATATGCAGCATCAATAGTAAAAAGATCTAATGCTAAAAAAAAAAAACAAAAAATCATTATATACTCACCTTTCGCGACGCTCCGGTGACCTCCGGCAGGTTCCGGTGCAAAGAATGGTATGGGAAAAGGACCTGCCATGATGTCACGGTCATGTGACCGCGATGTCCTCACAGGTCCTGCACGCCTGCGCGAGAAGGACCTGCCGTGACGTCACGGTCATGTGACCGCGATGTCATCACATGCCCTGCGCCAGAAGGGCCTGCCATGACGTCACGGTCATGTGACCGCGACGTCATCACAGTGTCTGCGCGAGAATGACCTGCCATGACGTCACGGTCATGTGACCGAACTACTAGGGGCCCTCAGAAGGTGAGTATACGTTTATTTTTTTAACCTGTGACATACGTGGCTGGGCAATATACTACATAGCTGGGCAATATACTACGTGGCTCTGTGCTGTATACTACATCGCTGTGCAATATACTACGTGGCTGGGCAATATACTACGTGGCTGGGCAATATACTACGTGGCTGTGCAATATACTACTTGACTGGGCAATATACTGCGTGGGCTGGGCAATATACTACGTGGGCTGTGCAATATACTACGTGGACATGCATATTCTAGAATACCCGATGCGTTAGAATCGAGCCACCATCTAGTACATGAATAAATGTGTATAGCTTATTGGAAGATCAATTAAAAACAATTGTTTTGTGCGTAAAGAGTATCAGGTTATCGGCAGCACATCAATTCTTTACAGAGGACTATGTGCTGCCCATAACTATCATAGTTACCTTTTTTTTGTGTGTCACTCAAGGATCCAGTCACCTTCGCTGTTTGCTGATGTATGTGACCAGTATTAGTATTGCTGTCTGAATCCGGCCTTAATGGGATTCTCCACCATATAATTGTAAATTGAATAATGCCTGATTAACAGATACCGAGTGCATAAACTGCTTCTAGTGTTTCCAAAATTATTTTGTGCTCAATAACGGCACAAAAGACGGGTAAGAAAATTAAATAATTCTATTTCCTGTTCATTTGGAACGGACAAAATATTCACCATATGTATTTGTATAATCTATATTCTGGCTGATGCGCTCTCACATTCACCCCCCTTGCATTAACTCTTTACAGTCCATTCATATCAGCCCCTCTGTCCTTTCCTCTCCTATGTATAGCACTCTCGCTCTGTTCACATTGCTTAACAGCGCAGATCCATTCAGTCCCACCATCCAACACAAGAGACGCTCTCACAAATCACTTAACCATCTGCTCACTCTTTCTATCCTCCTTCTCGTAGTCACAGGAGATATCTCTACCAACCCCGACCCCCATGTTATAGCAAGTCAAACCTCCCAACCGCTGCACTCAGAAATCCCTCTAACCTTATTAATATCCCATGCACGCCTTCTGCCTCTTTCAATTGTGCCCTTTGGCATTCTCGCTCTCTGTGTAATAAACTCCCTTTCATCCATGACTTCTTCCTTTCTAATTCTCTTAACCTCCTGGCTTTTACTGAAACCCTGGATCCAGCAGTCAGTCACCACCGCTGCTGCTGCCCTTTCATTTGGTGGGCTACACTTTTCTCATACCCCAAGATCAGACAACAGAGCAGGTGGAGGCGTTGGTCTGCTCCTATCAACCAAATGCACCTTCTAAGTTATCCCCCAAGTACCCTCACTTCCCTTCCTTTTGAAGTCCATGCTGTCAGACTCTACATCCCCTTCTCCATGCGAGTGGCGGTGGTGTTTCACCTCCCGACCCCGCTCATCAGTTCCTGGATCACTTTGCCACCTGGCTTCCACACTTTCTCTCCTGTGACATCCCCACCCTCATCATGGGTGATTTCAACATCCCTATTGCTTTTCCTCTCTCCCCATCTGCTTCTCATCTTTTTATCTCTAATCTCCTCTTTTGGCCTCTCGCAGCATACTAAAGGTACCTTCACACACAACGATATCGTTGCTTTTTGTGATGTAGCAACGATATCGTTAAGGAAATCGTTATGTGTGACAGCGACCAACGATCAGGCCCCTGCTGGGAGATCGTTGGTCGCTGAACAAAGTCCAGAACTTTATTTCGTCGCTGGATCTCCCGCTGACATCGCTGGATCGGCGTGTGTGACACCGATCCAGCGATGTCTTCACTGGTAACCAGGGTAAACATCGGGTTACTAAGCGCAGGGCCGCTCTTAGTAACCCGATGTTTACCCTGGTTACCAGCATAAAAGTAAAAAAAAAAAAACACTACATACTTACCTACCGCTGTCTGTCCCCGGCGCTGTGCTCTGCACTCCTCCTGTACTGGCTGTGAGCGTCGGTCAGCCGGAAAGCAGAGCGGTGACGTCACCGCTCTGCTTTCCGGCCGCTGTGCTCACAGCCAGTACAGGAGGAGTGCAGAGAAGCAGAGCGCCGGGGACAGACAGCGGTAGGTAAGTATGTAGTGTTTTTTTTTTTTTTTACTTTTACGCTGGTAACCAGGGTAAACATCGGGTTACTAAGCGCTGCCCTGCGCTTAGTAACCCGATGTTTACCCTGGTTACCGGCATCGTTGGTCGCTGGAGAGCTGTCTGTGTGACAGCTCTCCAGCGACCAAACAGCGACGCTGCAGCGATCCGGATCGTTGTCGGTATCGCTGCAGCGTCGCTTAATGTGAAGGGGCCTTAACTCTCCAACTCATGAAGACAGAAATTCCCTCAACTTTGTCTTCTCTTGGCTTTGCTCAGTGGACGATTTCACAAACTCCCCTCTCCCGCTCTCTGACCACAATCTTCTTTCATTCTCTATTAAGAACTGCCATCCCGATCAGGTCACTCCCACTTTCCACATTTATAGAAACATCCAGGCCATTACATTGAAACCCTGCAAAGTGCCCTGGATGAAATAGCACAACTCAGCACAGGCGGCGACAACCGTGGCACACACTGCAAACATGTTTCCCGCTGCGGTGCTCCAGGTGCGCCAAACGTCTGTGGAGAAAATCTGATCTACCCAAAGATTTCATCCATTATAAGTTCATACTTAAAACATACAACACTTCCCTTCACCTCTCCAAGCAAACCTATTTTAACACCCTCATCACCTCACTGTCCAATAACCCTAAACGTCTCTTTGACACTTTTCATTCTCTACTCAACCCAAGAGTGCAGGCCCCAACCACGGATCTCCACTCTGATGATCTGGCCAATTATTTCAAAGAAAAAATTGACCACATCCGACAGGAAATGATCTCCCAATCCCTTCATGCCATGCACTGTCCTCCCTCCCCCATTGCATCTAGTTCACTCTCTGACTTTGAACCAGTCACAGAAGAAGAAGTAATCGGGCTGCTTGCATCTTCTCGCCCAACCACTTGCACCAGTGACCCCATTCCGTCATATCTCCTCCAGTCCCTTTCTCCAGCTGTCACCTCTCACATAGCAAAAATATTCATCCTTTCTCTCTCTTCCGGTATTTTTTCCCTCATTTAACCCCTTCCCGACCTGTGACACAGCGTATGCGTCATGAAAGTCGGTGCCAATCCGACCTGTGACGCATATGCTGTGTCACAGAAAGATCGCGTCCCTGCAGGCCGGGTGAAAGGGTTAACTCCAATTTCACCCGGCCTGCAGGGACAGGGGGAGTGGTAGTTTAGCCCAGGGGGGGTGGCTTCACCCCCCCCCCCCCCCCCCCCCGTGGCTACGATCGCTCTGATTGGCTGTTGAAAGTGAAACTGCCAATTAGAGCGATTTGTAATATTTCACCTAAAAAACTGGTGAAATATTACAATCCAGCCATGGCCGATGCTGCAATATCATCGGCCATGGCTGGAAACACTGATGTGCCCCCACCCCACCCCACCGATCGCCCCCCCAGCCCCCCGATCTGTGGTACGCTCCCCTCCGTCCTGTGCTCCGCTCCCCCGTCCTCCTGTCCGCTCCCCCCGTGCTCCAATCAAACCCCCCGCACTCCGATCACCCCCCCGCACAGCAATCCCCCCCGTGCTCCGATTCCCCCCCCCCGTGCTCCGATCCACCCCCCTGCACAGCGATCCCCCACCCCGTGCTCCGATCCACCCCCCCGTGCTCCGACGCTCCCCCCGTGCCCTGATCTCCCCCCCCCTTATACTTACCTCCCGGGATCCGTCCGTCTTCTTTCCTGGGCGCCGCCATCTTCCAAAATGGCGGGCGCATGTGCAGTGCGCCCGCCGAATCTGCCGGCCGGCAGATTCGTTCCAAAGTGAGTTTTGATCACTGAGATAGGTTATATCTCAGTGATCAAAATAAAAAAAAATAGTAAATGACCCCCCCCCCCCCCCTTTGTCACCCCCATAGGTAGGGACAATAAATAAAAAAATAAAGAAATTTTTTTTTTTTTTTTACACTAAGGTTAGAATAGTGTTAGGGGTAGGGTTAGGGGTAGGGTTAGGGTTTCGGTATGTGCACACGTATTCTGTTCCTCTGCGGATTTTTCCGCTGCGGATTTAATAAATCCGCAGTGCTAAACCGCTGTGGATTTATTGCGGATTTACCGCGGTTTTTCTGCGCATTTCACTGCGGTTTTACAACTGCGATTTTCTATTGGAGCAGTTGTAAAACCGCTGCGGAATCCGCAGAAAGAAGTGACATGCTGTGGAATGTAAACCGCTGCGTTTCCGTGCAGTTTTTCCGCAGCATGTGTACAGCGATTTTTGTTTCCCATAGGGTTACATTGAACTGTAAACTCATGGGAAACTGCTGCGGATCCGCAGCGTTTTCCGCAGCGTGTGCACATACCTTTAGAATTAGGCTATGTGCACACGGTGCGGATTTTGCTGCGGATCTGCAGCGGATTGGCCGCTGCGGATTCGCAGCAGTGTTCCATCAGGTTTGCAGTTCCATGTAAACATATGGAAAACCAAATCCGCTGTGCCCATGGTGCGGAAAATACCGTGCGGAAACGCTGCGTTGTATTTTCCGCAGCATGTCAATTCTTTGTGCGGATTCCGCAGCATTCCGCAGCATTTTACACCTGTTCCTCAATAGGAATCCACAGGTGAAATCCGCACAAAAAACACTGGAAATCCACGGTAAATCCGCAGGTAAAACGCAGTGCCCTTTACCCGCGGATTTTTCAAAAATGATGCTGAAAAATCTCACACGAATCCGCAACGTGGGCACATAGCCTTAGGGTTAGGGTTGGAATTAGGGTTGTGGTTAGGGGTGTGATTAGGGTTATGGCTACAGTTGGGATTAGGGTTAGGGGTGTGTTGGGGTTAGTGTTGGAGTTAGAATTGAGGGGTTTCCACTGTTTAGGCACATCAGGGGTCTCCAAACGCAACATGGCGCCACCATTGATTCCAGCCAATCTTGTATTCATAAAGTCAAATGGTGCTCCCTCAATTCCGAGCCCCGACGTGTGCCCAAACAGTGGTTTACCCCCACATATGGGGTACCAGCATACTCAGGACAAACTGCGCAACAATTACTGGGGTCCAATTTCTCCTGTTACCCTTGTGAAAATAAAAAAATGCTTGGTAAAACATAATTTTTGAGGAAAGAAAAATTATTTTTTATTTTCACGGCTCTGCGTTGTAAACGTCTGTGAAACACTTGGGAGTTCAAAGTGCTCACCACACATCTAGATAAGTTCCTTGCGGGGTCTAGTTTCTAAAATGGGGTCACTTGTGGGGGGTTTCTACTGTTTAGGCACACCAAGGGCTCTGCAAACGCAACGTGACGTCCGCAGACCATTCCATCAAAGTCTGCATTTCAAAAGTCACTACTTCCCTTCGGAGCCCCGACGTGTGCCCAAACAGTGGTTTACCCCCACACATGGGGTATCAGCGTACTCAGGACAAACTGGACAACAACTTTTGTGGTCCAATTTCTCCTGTAACCCTTGGGAAAATAAAAAATTCTGGGCTAAAAAATTATTTTTGAGGAAAGAAAACGTATTTATTATTTTCACGGCTCTGTGTTATAAACTTCTGTAAAGCACTTGGGGGTTCAAAGTGCTCACCTCACATCTAGATAAGTTCCTTTCGGGGTCTAGTTTCCAAAATGGGGTCACATGGGGTATCAGCGTACTCAGGAGAAACTGGACAACAACTTTTGGGGTCAAATTTCTCCTGTTACCCTTGGGAAAATAAAAAATAGCGGGCTAAAAAATCATTTTTGAGAAAAGAATTTTTTTTTTTTAATTTTCATGGCTCTGCGTTATAAACTTCTGTGAAGCACTTGAGGGTTCAAAGTGCTCACCACACATCTAGATTAGTTCCTTTGGGGGTCTAGTTTCCAAAATGGGGTCACATGGGGTATCTGCGTACTCAGGACAAACTGGACAACAACATTTGTGGTCCAATTTCTCCTATTACCATTGGCAAAATAGGAAATTCCAGGCTAAAAAATCTTTTTTGAGAAAAGAAAAATTATTTTTTATTTTCATGGCTCTGCATTATAAACTTCTGTGAAGCACCTGGGGGTTTAAAGTGCTCAGTATGCATCTAGATTAGTTCCTTGGGGGGTCTAGTTTCCAAAATGGGGTCACTTGTGGGGGAGCTTTAATGCATAGGCACACAGGGGCTCTCCAAACGCGACATGGTGTCCGCTAACAATTGGAGCTAATTTTCCATTCAAAAAGTCAAATGGCGCGCCTTCCCTTCCGAGCCCTGCCGTGTGCCCAAACAGTGGTTTACCCCCACATATGAGGTATCGGCGTACTCGGGAGAAATTGCCCAACAAATTTTAGGATCCATTTTATCCTATTGCCCATGTGAAAATGAAAAAATTGAGGCGAAAATAAATTTTTTGTGAAAAAAAAGTACTTTTTCATTTTTACGGATCAATTTGTAAAGCACCTGAGGGTTTAAAGTGCTCACTAGGCATCTAGATAAGTTCCTTGGGGGGTCCAGTTTCCAAAATGGGGTCACTTGTGGGGGAGCTCCAATGTTTAGGCACACAGGGTCTCTCCAAATGCGACATGGTGTCCGCTAACGATGGAGATAATTTTTCATTCAAAAAGTCAAATGGCGCTCCTTCCCTTCCGAGCCTTACCATGTGCCCAAACAGTGGTTTACCTCCACATGTGAGGTATCAATGTACTCAGGAGAAATTGCCCAACAAATTTTAGGATCCATTTTATCCTGTTGTCCATGTGAAAATGAAAAAATTGAGGGTAAAAGAATGTTTTTGTGAAAAAAAAGTACTTTTTCATTTTTACGGATCAATTTGTGAAGCACCTGGGGTTTAAAGGGTTCACTATGCATGTAGATAAGTTCCTTGGGGCGTCTAGTTTCCAAAATGGGGTCACTTGTGGGGGAGCTCCAATTTTTAGGCACACGGGGGCTCTCCAAACGTGACATGGTGTCCGCTAAAGAGTGCAGCCAATTTTTCATTCAAAAAGTCAAATGGCGCTCCTTCCCTTCCAAGCCCTGCCGTGCGCCCAAACAGTGGTTTACCCCCACATATGAGGTATCAGCGTACTCAGGACAAATTGGACAACAACTTTCGTGGTTCAGTTTCTCCTTTTACCATTGGGAAAATAAAAAAATTGTTGCTGAAAAATCATTTTTGTGACTAAAAAGTTAAATGTTCATATTTTCCTTCCATGTTGCTTCTGCTGCTGTGAAGCACCTGAAGGGTTAATAAACTTCTTGAATGTGGTTTTGTGCACCTTGAGGGGTGCAGTTTTTAGAATGGTGTCACTTTTGGGTATTTTCAGCCATATAGACCCCTCAAACTGACTTCAAATGTGAGGTGGTCCCTAAAAAAAATGGTTTTGTAAATTTCGTTGTAAAAATGAGAAATCGCTGGTCAAATTTTAACCCTTATAACTTCCTAGCAAAAAAAAAATTTTGTTTCCGAAATTGTGTTGATGTAAAGTAGACATGTGGGAAATGTTATTTATTAACTATTTTGTGTCACATAACTCTCTGGTTTAACAGAATAAAAGTTCAAAATGTGAAAATTGCGAAATTTTCAAAATTTTCGCCAAATTTCCGTTTTTATCACAAATAAACACAGAATTTATTGACCTAAATTTACCACTAACATGAAGCCCAATATGTCACGAAAAAACAATCTCAGAACCGCTAGGATCCATTGAAGCGTTCCTGAGTTATTACCTCATAAAGGGACACTGGTCAGAATTGCAAAAAACGGCAAGGTCTTTAAGGTCAAAATAGGCTGGGTCTTGAAGGGGTTAATCATGCCATCATACACTCATTACTTAAAAAACCATCCCTCGATCAAAACGGTGCTGCTAATTATAGACCAGTCTCTAATCTTCCCTTCAGCTCTAAACTCCTCGAACGCCTGGTCCACTCCCGTCTTATCCGCTAACTCTCTTCTCGACCCTCTTCAATCTGGTTTCGCTCTTTACACGCTACTGAAACTGCCCACACTAAAGTCTCTAATGATCTACTAACGGCTAAATCTAATGATCACTACTCCATGCTAATTCTCTTAGATCTCTCCGCAGCATTTGACACTGTGGATCATCAGCTCCTCCTCTCTATGCTCCGCTCCATCGGCCTCAAGGACACTGTTCTCTCCTAGTTCTCCTCCTGTCTCTCTGACTGCTCCTTCACTGTATCTTTTGCTGGTTCCTCCTCCTCACCTTCCCCTTACTGTTGGGGTTCCTCAAGGATCAGTCCTAGGCCCCCTCCTCTTCTCTTTGTATACCTCCCCTATTGGACAAACAATCAGTAGATTTGGTTTCCAGTACCATCTCTATGCTGATGACACCCAATTATACACTTCTCCTGATATCACACCGGCCTTTTTAGAAAACACCAGTGATTGTCTTACCGCTGTCTCTAACATCATGTCCTCCCTCGATCTGAAACTGAATCTGTCAAAAACTGAACTCCTCGTGTTCTCTCCCTCTAATAACCTACCTTTATATATTATATAGATATTGCCTTCTCTGTGTGTGGTTCCACCATTACTCCAAAGCAACATGCCCGCTGCCTTGGGGTCATACTTGATTCCGTACTTACATTTACCACCTACATCAGATCACTGGGTCGCTCTTCTTATCTGCATATCAAAAACATTTCTAGAATTCGCCCTTTTCTTACTTTCGACTCTGCAAAAACTCTTACTGTTTCACTTATTCATTCTCTTCTGGACTGTAACTGTCTACTAATTGGCCTCCCTCTTACCAAGATCACCCCTCTCCAATTTGTCCTGAATGCGGCAGCCAGGATCATTTTCCTCACCAATCGTTATACCGATGCCTCTACCTTGTGCCAATCATTACACTGGTTACCCATCCACTCCAGAATCCGGTACAAAACTATTACCCTCACCCACAAAGCGCTCCATGGCTCAGCACCACCCTACATCTTCTCCCTGGTCTCAGTCTACCACCCTACCCCTGCTCTCCGTTCTGCTAATGACCTGAGGTTAACATCCTCAATAATCAGAACCTCCCACTCCTGTCCAAGACTTTTCACGTGCTTCGCCAATTCTTTGGAATGTACTACCCAGGTTAATACAATTAATCCCCAATCCCTGTGTGGCCCATTCAAAAAACTTAAACCATAATCCGGTTCCTCGCATCATGTTCTCATACACTTTATGCAGTTAATAGCCCTCTGTGTCTGTACTGCTAAATACTTAGGCAGTTAACTGGTTCATGCAGCTTTACATGAACACCCGATCCTTACACTATGGCTGGTCCGAACAACGAAAGCAATTGTTATCATCCACCTCTCGTGTCTCCCCTTTTTCCTCATAGTTTGTAAGCTTGCGAGCAGGGCCCTCACTCCTCTTGGTATCTATTTTGAACTGTGATTTCTGTTATGCTGTAGTGTCTATTGTCTGTACAAATCCCCTCCATAATTTGTAAAGCGCTGCGGAATATGTTGGCGCTATATACCGTTAATTAAATTATTATTATTATTGTGAGTCCAGGAGAATTGGGGGATAATGCTCACACTGACATTGCTTTTACGTGAGCTTATTGTACGTTGTCATACATCTGTCGCCTTAGCTGTGGGTCTCTGGATACCTTCCAGTCTTATTGCTCCGCTGGCAGCAGTGTAGGACACTGGCTGACGCTCTAGTATTTGGCAGCTTTGGAGTGTTTGTGTTTTATGTAGGAGTATGCCAGGATCTGACCCAAAAGAAATTTAATTTTGAAAAGACCAGAAAATGGCTACATTAAAGCCTTGTTCTTGGCCATCTATATGAAAGCACAATCCTTTCTAGATGAAGCTAAAGAAGCCAATTTGAGTCTGTTTTCCAAACGGCTGCACGAAGGCCTCGTCATTACTCCCTCTGCAATGGGCCGAACAGCTGACAATTATCTACTGTAGATTTCTGCAATGCATTAGTATAATTGTTCACGACCTTTGAGAACTTTTTTTTTTTTTGCCTGGCTTTTGCTATGAGCTATGCAGTGATTTTATTATAATGCTATTAAACTTGCCATTGTTTGGCTACTGCAGCTAAGAACGCTGCCAAAAATGTGAAGAATAAACCTAAACAATTTTTAGAATTGTCCATGGAGACCATTTTAAAAGAAGTGGATGCGATGATCGTTTGCAAGTCGCTTTTGTTTTTTAAAGAAGTTGTCTCCTTCTCATACCCCATGCTTGGCTCCGATTAAAATAATAAAGCCTATACTCGCCTCCCCTGCTTTGCTGTTCCCGTGGTGTCAGCATTCCCTTTCCCCAGGGCTCTCTTGCAGTACCCCCAGTGCCCAAACAGTGCGGGCTGTAGCTGATCTGACTCCCTCTTCATGTTCAATTTGTCCGAAGGTGGGGACAGTCTGGGCGTTGGCTCACGTGTCATAACAACGGCACGAGAGCCCTTGGGAAAGCGAGTGCCGACAGCGCTGGCATGGAAGGTGAGTATAGGCTTCTTTATTTTATCGAGCCAAGTGTGGGGTATGAGAAGAGGTTGTTCTAGTAGTGAACAACCCCTTTTAAGAATTATTGGGAACACTGATGTATGTGGATAAAAACTTAAACACACAAAATAGGGAGATCATGCACTTTAAAATCGCAACTGTACAGTCATCTTTATTGCCTACAACACATTACCAAGTTTTTTTTTATTAGGCTAGAGTATTAGGTGAATGTTGTCTAACCACTCTCTGACAGGTTTTGGAGCTATCACAAGCACAACAGTTTAATCAAGATTGGATTTACACATCTGTTTTTAATGGTCGGAGTACATATTCGAACATCATCTAGGCAGGCTTGGACTGGCCCACAGGAGGACCGGTGAATTCCCTGGTAGGCCCCCCATCCTCCAATATTAGCAGTAGTTGGCACAATATACTCAATTTACTACGTACAGGCAAATGGTACATCTTATTAAATTAACAAACTACAAAGTTTTGTTGTTTTATACATGTAGTTGGAACAATGGGCCCCCAGAGTCAGTATTACTTGTCAGCCCTTGGCCCCCAAGTCCGACACTGCTCATAGGCATAAAAAAGGCTGTCTAGTTAACATGTGAGCAGTCTGTGCATTACACTCTTTGCTCATACGGCAAAACACTGAGGTGTGAAACCGGCCTAACATTCACGGACATAATTACTAAAGGGCATAAAGCCCTATAGGAAAAATGCTTTCCACTAACAGGCTAATTAAAACGCATCCTTTGTTAATATAAAATTAAAAATCTGATTGTTGTGTTTCTGAACAGGTCGCAGTTATTTAATTAAAAATATTCCCTTGCTAGGTATCTTAAGTACCTTTAATTACAGGTATAGATTGACATGAATCATGAAACAATTAGTAAAGTAGAACGTCAGTCCTGAACGGCAGTCTCACTTACATTATAACCAGGCACTGTTGTGGGATCACTGAAAACATAATCGCACAAGCCAAAAGTTCCCCTGAGGCGTTTCACAACTTCTGTGGTATCATCAGGGAAAGGGACAATGTGTGAGAGGCAAACAGCCTGGGTATGACTCGTGTATATAGTTTATCACTGACTCGCCAGTATGTGGCCAGACACAAAATCACCATTACCACAAGCTGCTTATATCCGAACATGAGCAGGGAATCCACCAATCACCGTGAATACATTGTCCATGGTATTATAGACAAGTAGGTGGTGCCTTACTTGTGGCGCTCATCCAGTATTGATATTCGTTAACCACTTTCTATGCTTAGTTTGGGACATTATGTCCTATTCTGCTAGATAGGTGTTAGCACCCCGGGGTGTTACCCATTAAGTTAGAAATACTAAGCATTGAGCACTTTATTATTGATAAATCGAGGAAGATTAGGGACAGAATTTTATATACCCTAAAGCATTTTTATATACCATAATAATGAATCGATAAAACTTACATTTTAAGGCTTTATAGTTAGGATAAGTTGGGGTTCTCCCCAATTTGTTAATAATTGATGCATACCCCCACAGTCTTTTTCTTTATCCTCAAATTTTCAGTTTGTCTTAATGTAGTTGTAGGAAAACGGATCACACACAGCCGTCACACAGGCTCGCAGGATTTTTCATACTCTCGTCTGCAGCCTGATTATCCTTGTAACCCTAAGGCTACTTTCACACTAGCATCGGAATCTCCCCGTCGCAATGCGTCGGGCAGAGATTCCGACGCTAGCGTTTGACGCACTGCACAACGGGTGCAGCGGATGCATTTCTCCGGCGCATCCGCTGCCCCATTGTGAGGTGCAGGGACGTGGGGGCGGAGTTACGGCCGCGCATGTGCGGTCGGAAAATGAGGGCCGTCAGGAGCAAAAAACGTTACATTTAACGTTTTTTGCTCCCGGCGGTCCGCCACAACTCGGCACAACCTTCGCACGACGGTTGTGACGTGTGGCAAAGCGTCGCCAATGTTAATCTATGGGGCAAAAACGCATCCTGCAAACAACTTTGCAGGATGCGTTTTTTGCCGTAAACGACGCAGTGCGACGTCTGGCAAAAAACGCCAGTGTGAAAGTAGCCTAACTAGGACACATCTCTGTGACGCTACGTGCTTATTATTTCGCCCAATGAGACTACTTTGTTTGGATCACTAAAAGTCGGTTCACATCCCCATAAATTAGTTTGCACTTTTGGATGCCCCAGTATTTTTAGCGCCAAAGAATCCCGTGTTTTGATTAAACCGCATATGCCTAGATAATGTCCTATCATGACCATTTTTTATAGAACTACTTTACTGTAAAATGTATCCCCTTAACTGTTGAGTACTTTTCCCCACATAAAGTTATGGACAGGAGTACATTTCTGAATAAAGGGCTCCAGAAGTTGTACTGTTGATAAAGTGATGAATATTTATTTTCCTTTTTTGTCCACCGGATTAAGAAACTTTCACAGTAGAACTGGATTTTTTCTTGCTTGACAATGCCCACATTTGTGAGAGCCAATTGTTTTGTTACTCAACCAAAACTGCTTTCCTTCAGGTGACTTGGTAATAACAGGGTTCAAACGTTTTGTCTCAATCGACATATAATCATCGGACGTTCTCATATCATTTGTCAAGTCCGGATCGGTAACAAAATATGCCAGTGCTTTCAAACTATTCGCTCTACTTGAGCGTGCCTGTTAAAAGTACCGATATACTTGTAGGATAAGGATCATTTTACCTGTTCTTCACAGTTTGATTATTACTCCCATGAATGGGGGTTATCCAGGACTATCTATATTTTTTTTTATAACATGCCTGAGAACTAGTAGTTGCTAACTGCATGCTTACAGTGCCTGGTGCAGATCTCTGCCGTCACAGATCGCTCTTGCCAGCGATTCAGTCGATTTCACTAACCTCACGTTGACAGAGCAGCATCTTCTCTTTCACTCTGCTCTGTTGACAGGGCGTCACTAAAGATGTGTTGCTGAAAAGAAACAGTCTGTCAACCAGCATGATGCCGGCAGTCACACCCCATTGATAGAGCAACCCGGAAGTGGAAGAGCTACACTGACGTCTGGCTGCTGAATTGCTGGCAGGAGCGGTCGGTAACTGCTATGAGCCAGCTCAAGGTACAACAAGCTCTGCTGCCAACCACCTGCCTATTTTTATGCGCATAGTAAAAAAAAAGGTATTGGACAACCCCTTTAAGCAATTATATTGCTTGTGTAAACCATCCTTTGAAGGCTTTTTTTCAGGAACTTGCAGGAATAGTGAATTATGAAAAATGATCTTTGCTCAAGTGTAAATGACACCAAGCCGGGGCAGATCTTGTTATCTACTGGCATTTCTTTGGTTTCCTTGCATTTATAATTTGTCATTTGCTGTAATCGCTATATGTTTTCTTCTTCTTAATTAACCATCTCCAAGCTTCCTAAATCACTGGGTGGCTTTGGCTGTTTGATTTCTGCTTCGTTCTGTTTTTCCTTCCTGTATACCTGAAATAAACCTTGGCAGTGTTACAGTGAAGCGCTCGTTCATCCATCATTCTGGCGACATTTCCTTTGGGATCCTGCAGCAGGATTAAGTACTAATTTATGTGTGTTGCAGGTCAATACATCACATGCTCCTAATTACCATTACCAGTTACAGTAAACTGGGCACCTTCTACCATTGTTCCCGCCAACCATAGGCTGTACCTCTGCTTTATTAGGACTCCTTCTTATTCTTTTTTCAACAATTCTCCATGTAGAAAGGAGAAAAAACCGAGGCATACATACGATGAGGGGTGGCGGCACGGGCACAATATGTGCATTTTCTGACATAACAATGTAAGTTATATTCATTTCATATAAATTGAACTGGGTCTGAGCTATGGAATAGGTCTTTAAATGTTGTCATATGTATTTAGCGCATTTTTTCTGAAGCTCCTTTAACTATGGATACGTATTGTTGCCTCAAAAAGTGATCAATAGTTCTATTGAAGACTATTGATCTTCAGCACTTTGCACTTTTTTTGCGATTATTGTACATTTTTCCATAGCTTGTATTCCAGTTCTAAATTTTTCATGATCATTCCCCCCTTTTTTTCTTGTATAATTGTATTTGCTGATACTTCACATGTCCATGGACTGACATAGGTCCGCAGCAAAGTTTTGCATTTTATTACAATTATTATAGATTATGTGATCTATCATGGGGTAAACTGAATGTCATAATTACCGTATATCATAATACTTGTATATCTTGCATGCTATTTAGTAGTTTCATTTTCTATTCTTGCCCGTTTTGCTTGTTTTTAATTGAGTTTCCCATTGTATGGATTTAACCCATTGGTTCAGCAATTTTTGTAAGAGAATTTTTCTAATAAAAAAATTTTTTGGGACATTTTTTATCTTCTGTATGCCTCGGTTTTTCTCCTTTCTACATGGAGAATTTGTTGAAAATCGGTTGTTATTGAGGTTAGCATGTTCTAGTGTGGGATATTGGTTATTTATTTCTCCTTCTAATTCTGTAGATTTTGAATTTCTTTTATGTCATTTTTTTTCCATTGTATCTCAGAGTTCAGCACCCGGGTACAAATGATCAACTATAACTTTTAGTTTCAATAACTTTTTATTTTCAATAACATAGCAATTGAACAACAGATTCCCTTACAAGGGAGTTCAATAAGCTTAAATCTAAACAAAGAGGAAAAACCATACATATATTAACTCAAATTCGAACTCTGTGGGAAAACAATAGGAAGGAAACAGACTGTGGGGAGACAAAGACAAACATAGCAATTAATATTAACAAACGGATATCAAATCCGAAAAATATGGCGATCTGGTTTACCATATTAGGTGGAGTACCAGGTGTCGCCAAGTTCAGGCAGCATGTTGTAAACCCGACATTTAGGCCCTTGATAGAAAGATAGGTGCAAAGAGGAGGGAAGAGAGAAAGAGTGAAGGGGGAAAAAAAAAAGGGGGGGGAGGAAGGAAGAGAGGGGAAAAAAAGGGGGGAAGGAAGGAAGGAGGGGAGGAAGGGAGAGGGGGGGAAAGGTGGGGGGAGAGGGGGGGAAAGGTGGGGGGAGAGGGGAGGAAGGGAGAGGGGGGATGGGATAGGGAAGGAGAGGGGGGGAAGGGGAAAAGAGGGGGGGAAGGGGGGAACTGCAGAATGGGAATTGTTGGGGAGAGAAGGGAGAGCAGGGGGGAATCAGAGAGCGGTAGGGTAGGGAAGAAATAGGGTTGATTAAAGATGTAGGAATCTGATGGACCTCTTGCGTTAAAGCCAGAATAGTTTATCTATGTAAACGATCAGTATACAATTACTAATTCTGGAGGGCTAAAAGGAGAGACGGCAAGGAACTATCATCCCCTTCCCCCCCAACTCCAGGAGCATTCAGGGTGAACAATAACAACCCACTTCGCCTCCCAGGAAACAAGGCAGATGATCTTGTAAGTTAGACACATCAAACGATCCGTGCGTTTTGGCTCCTCGTTCTGGGGGTGTTCTGCCATTCTTTTGATGGTCTTGGTTTTCTCTGTGGCATGGCTGAAGTCTCTATGGAGATCGGGATCCCAGCTTTAATCATGGCCTGTTTCCCTTCTTCTAGTGTACGGCAAGTGTATAGTTGAGAGTTGTATGTAAAGATGAGGGCGAAGGGGACGCTCCATCTGTATTTAATCTGTGCCGTCTGCAAAGCTGTTGTTACTGGTTTGAGGGATCTCCTCCTGGCGAGTGTGGTTGACGCGATATCCGCATAGATTTGTACTGAAGATGGCAGTCCCGGCAGATCAGGATTATCTCGTGCAGCATTCAGGATCAACTATAACTTTTAACAATTTTGGTCACTGTTAAAATGTTTGGTAAGTTAGGCCTCTTTCACACTTCAGTTATTTGGCGTCAGTCTAAAACCGCCATTTTCCTCAAATAACGGATCCGTCATTTTTTTTGACGGATCCGTTATTTTCCCATAGACTTGCATTAGTGACGGATTGTGACGGATGGTCGTCCGTTCCATCCGCCATGCGACGGATCCGTCGACATTTGGCGGACGTTTTCTGAAAATAGACGGACATTGGAACGTTTTTTGTCAACGCCGAAATGGCGGATCGCGACGGATCCGTCGCGTCCGCCATTCCATAGAATGGGCGCCTATGGGTGACGGATCCGCCGCAACCGTTTTTTCGGCGGATCCGTCGCCCCAATCCGTTTTTTCAATTGCGCATGCTCCAAAAAGTAGATACTTCTCCCAGACAACCCCCAAGTAACGGATCCGTCAAAAAAACGGATCCGTTAGAACCGTTTTCGCAACAATTGTGACGGATCCGTCAATCCGTCACTATGTCGGTAGTGACTGACGCCAAAAGACTGAAGTGTGAAAGAGGCCTAAGTAAGAAGTTTTAGATGGAAGGAAATATGACTGTAGGATCGTCTACACATGGTTTGTTTTTAGTCGGTTACTTTTGTGATGTGTGGAGTCTCTAGTAACTGCAGGCCCAAAGTGTTCTGCTTCAAAGCCTATAAAAAAGCATGGCCATCATCTCCCACAAGTTTAAACGTCTCCTGATGCACATATTAGTCTGTTATTCTCAGTAACCATCCCCATTTTTATGCTCTACAATTTTGCTTTTGGAGTTTTGATTTCTCTTCATCAGCATTCTGCCAGCACTATTTGTTTGAGAACTGCCTGTCTTCTCACTTCTCAGCATGCATCCTGCCATTGTCTAATAGCTTGTCTGTAGTGATGAGCGAACGTGTTTTCCAAGCATCTTGGGCGTGCTCGAATAATAGGATTGAGTCCCTTCGGCCGTTAGACAGTCACAACACATGTGGAGATTGCTTAACAGCCATAAAACAAGCAGCCGCAGGAACTTGAACATATTACCTCTCGTGTCTCCCCTTTTCCTCATAGTTTGTAAGCTTGCGAGCAGGGCCCTCATTCCTCCTGGTATCTGTTTTGAACTGTATTTCTGTTATGCTGTAATGTCTATTGTCTGTACAAGTCCCCTCTATAATTTGTAAAGCGCTGCGGAATATGTTGGCGCTATATAAATAAAAATTATTATTATTATTATTATTATTAGAGCACGCCCAAGATACTCGGATAACACGTGATCCGTGCACGTTCTCTCGGTCTGTGTTCTGCTTCTCTTCTATTATAACGAAGTACGGCCCCCACTAATCCTTCTACTGGAGATGGATAACACTTTACAACAGGCAGTCAGACATAATAGACACCTAGTGGTCATGAGAGGTATAGCAAGGTTTTTTTTTTTGTTGGTTTTTTTTTTTTTTTATTTATTTCTTTTGGGCTGATTAATTAGAAACGTTCGGACAAACCACACTTTACTATTAATTGTCTTTGTAAAATGTCAGTAAATGGTAAGCAGCTTGCAGTAATTTTGTAACTGAGGGTAAGGAGCTAGCTGTTACACAGCCGGACTCCGCACCGAGAAGGCAAACCTGGTTTAATAGTATGAAAATGACAAAAATTTATTAATCAGAACATGAAAAATATTTTAGATCCATTAAAAGTGCTCGAATGATAAAACTTCAACATATGCCATGTCAGAAGTGAGAAAAATGGCCCGGTACTGAACTGGTTAAGTCATGTACAGATTAGCTGTCAAATGAGATTGTTATTTGCCAGGAAGGATGTGAAGATAAACTTTTTTTAATTTGAAATAGGCCTCACTTGTGATATTACAACAGCTGAAAAAATACCCACAAATTATTGGCCTTTAATAACAGTTGTGAGACTAGTCACTGGATTAAGAAGAAGTAAAAAAGACCTCTATGATGAACTGATTGGTTGACTCCAAGGGCTCCTACTCACTTGCGCGAGACTCGGATGAGTCTCGCACGGCGATACCCCGGCACTGCACCTTGTACAGAGTAGCGGAGTGTTCGGCTGCATGTATTGCTATGCGGCCGCACGCTCCGATCTGAGTGCCGGGTGCAGAGTCGGGCTTTAACATGCGAGACTTTTCCGAGTTGCTCACAAGTGAGTAGGAGCCCTAAAGGACATCTGTTACCAGGTTTTTGCTACCCTGTTTGAGAGCAAAAGCCTAAAGAGATGAGCTGGAATATGTTAGTGTGCATGCAGCGTGTAGGTGCATGTTCACTCTGGCTACTAAACAGACAAAACTGAAGATAAAAACAAAATAAGCAAATACCCAGCAATAACTAGCAATACTGCATGCAAATAATATAGGGTCCTTAGCATAATTGTGAGAGCAGCATAGTGTAGGGGCAGAGACCCTGATTCCAGCTATGTCCCTTAGTGGGCTGTTTGCTGTCATTTTGATAAAATCCCTTTTATCTTCAGCAGATCTAGCAGTTTCTTAATGCTGAGCTGTATATAACCCCACCCACACAACTGTTTGGCAGCTTTCTGTGTCCACTGTGTGTATGTGAAGAGGTAGATTTGTGGATGTAATCCGTGCTGCCGGTTTAAAATGCAGGACCAAAGATATCCAAATGAAGGAAAGTGGTTTTTATTTCAACGCGTTTCAAAGTTCGTGACTTCTTCCTCAGTAATACAACCACATGATACATGTGGTTGTGTTCCTGAGGAAAAAGTCACTTGAACTTCGAAACGCTTTGAAATAAAAATCACTTTCCTTCATTTGGATATCTTTGGTCCTGCATTTTAATCGGCAGCGCAGATTACATATACAAACCTACTTTTTCACAACTGATACGGTCGCCTAAAGACCCGTGGATCTGCTGCAGCTGATATTCTCAAAGAGATCTATAAGTCATTACATTAGATCTATCAGGCTAGCTCAATTTCAATGGAACGCTTATTTTGTCCATTGGATAACACCCTATGTGCGCTTATTTCTTCTACAGTTACGTTCTACACTGTGCATAGACAGAAAGCTGCCAATCAGTGGTGTGGTGGGATTATGCAGAGCTCATGAATATGGAGGACTACATAACTGCAGGTTCACGAGTTCTCTAGTGATAAAATCACTGTTTTATCATCCGGAGATTATCAAAACTACATCAGCTAAATAAGTGACACATGACAGGAATCAGGGTCTCTGTCTACATTATGCTGCTCTCAAATTAAGTGGCAAAAACTTGGTGACAGATTTAGGCTTAACAGACAAATGAACAGCAGAAATGTAGGCCATCAGAAAGGGATCAGAGACTCTTCATTCTTAATTCTTTGTTCTTCTTCATTCATTTTTTAAAATGCAGGAGAAACAAAGGATGACACCAGAAAAGATAGTGGCAATACATGTAAGCAGAGAAACACCCATCACTACTTCTGCTTCATTCATCCATGGACCCCGAAGAGAAGAAACCTGCCAAATATTCCTTTTTTTTGCTCTTTTCAGCAATCTTGGGGCGTTTGTCTGATGAAAACACAAAGTAGCTGTACATTGTAAAAAGGCGATAAAGGGCATAAATAAACAGAGCTGTTCAGAATGATGTTGACTCCAAGGTGGAGCTTCAGTACAATCCTGCTCACTTGTTGGTTCCCCGTGCACAGTCCATCCGTGTTCTGGAATTGTTTGATGTGTTTGAGTACAAGGAAATCCGTGTTACTTGTGTGTGAAAAGGGAATGGAGCCAATTCAGGAAATATCAGAGGTTCCTGTTGTGGAGAGGAGCACTCATCTCGTCAGTCATCTGTGCTTCATTTCTCTGTAGCTTTGTACCCCCATGAATCATTTTCTGGTCACATACGGGTAGGACACTATTTAGCACACAGCCATAATGCTGTGTATAAGTTTAGATTTTATACTATATTTGGGCTTGAAGCTGTTTTTGCTCCACATTGTAGAGGTTTATGGCTTTGGGGAAAAATGCATCGTTTTTGAGCATTGCTGAATTACCGAGTTAGGCTACTTTCACACTTGCGTTAACTGCAAACCGTCACAAAAACGTCTTTTTGCTGAAAAAACGGATGCGTCAAAAAAGTGCAAAATGTATGCAACGCATACAGCATTTCGACGGATCCGTCTATTTGGGGATGTCTGGCCAATTAGCTAAAAAAATCCTGTTTCTGAGCATGCTCAGTAGAAAAAAAGTATTGCAGCGCTGCATTGCGTCGTACGACGTGTCTCGACGCATCCGTCGCTCATAGACTTTCATTGTAGCCAAAGACGCATGCCGATGGATGCGCCGAGACACGTTTTTTTGTCGGAGCCAAAAAACGTTGCAATCTACGTTTTTCCAGACGACGTGTTGCCTAATTTCGACGCATCCGTCGAAAGACGTATACCGACGTATGCAAATCCGTCGCAATGCGTCGCTAATACAAGTCTATGGGGAAAAATCGCATCCAGCAAAATATTTTGCTGGATGCGTTTTTTCTGCAAAACGACGCATTTTAACGTATTGCAGTTAACGCTAGTGTGAAAGTAGCCTTAACTGTGGAGACATCTTTTATAATTAATTTATATTTCCAGTGACTTTCCGCAATATGTTACAGGAAATTCAAAGAAAAGAGAACTTTTTACAGTAAGTCTTCTGCAACTCTGACACTCCGTTGGATTATCCAGCAGCGTCCAAAAGGTGCATTTTCACTAAAGCCATAATCTTAAAGTTTTAGGGATGTACAGTGGGTACAGAAAGTATTCATACGCCTTTACATTTTTCACTTTTATTTCATTGTAGGCATTTGGTAAATTCAACAAAGTTAATTTTTTTCACATTAATGTACTCTCGGCACCCCATCTTGACTGCAAAAAAAACCCAGAAATGTAGTAATTTTTACAAATGTATTAAAAAAAGAAAAACTTAAATATCACATGGTTATAAGTATTCAGACCCTTTGCTCATTATTGAGTAGAAGCACCCTTTTGATCTAGTACAGCAATGAGTCTTCTTGGGAATGATGCAACAAGTTTTTCACACCTGGATTTGGGGATCCTCAGCCATTCTTCCTTGCAGATCCTCCCCAGTTCTATCAGGTTGGATGGTGAACGTTGGTGGACAACCATTTTTCAGGTCTCTCCAGAGATGCTCAATTGGGTTTAGGTCAGGGCTCTGGCTGGGCCAGTCAAGAATGGTCACAGAGTTGTTCTGAAGCCACTCCTTTGTTATTTTAGCTGTGTGCTTCGGGTCATTGTCTTGTTGGAAGGTGAACCTTCGGGTAAAGTCCATCGTCAGTGCAAAGTGAGAGATATGGTTTGGCTGGGTGAGAGGTGCCAGACCCTGGGGGTACCCTTTCTCCTTGCGGAGAGTGACCTGTCAAGCCTGACATGCCAATTTGAGGAGACTTTTAAGCCCTGCAAATTGAGGTTTTGGCTCTTATCTTAAGTCATGTAGCAAGACAATAAACATGGAAGAGCGCAGCATGAGAAGCAGCAGGTGGTTTGATTGGGATATTGCAATGGAAGGTGGGGGGAATAGCCTCTCACCTGGAAGGGTTGTGAACCCCTGCACAACTCCGGTAGCAGACCTTTACTCGGACTCCCATGACAGCACGACGAGAGAGGGGATCCGCCCATTAGGAACAGGAAACCTACAGATACAAAAGGGCGGTACCTCTCCCTTGCCTCAATTGCCGTTCTCAGCTAGAGACAGCCACATCCAAACTTGAGCATCTGGGGTGGATCGTAAATTACGAAAAATCTTGTTTACAGCCCCAGAAAATACAAAGATTTTTGGGACTATTGTTAAACTCAGAATCCCAACAGTGTTGTCTTCCACCCGACAAGTTGTTACATATCCAGCAACAGGTGTCTAGGGCAATTGATAAGCCATCCATGACCCTTAGGCTTCTTTCACACTAGCGTCGGGCCGAGGTTACCGACGCTAGCGTTGCCTCCGCCGCACAACGGGTGCAGCGGATGCTGCTTTTCAGCGCATCCGCTGCCCCATTGTGAGGTGCGGGGAGGTGGGGGAGGAGTTCCGGCCGCGCATGCGCGGTCGGAAAAGACGGTCCGTCGGCTGCAAAAAATGTTACATGGAACGTTTTTTGCGGCCGACGGTCGGCCGAAAAACGGCGCAACCGTCGCGCGACGGTTGCGACGTGTGGCAATCCGTCGCAATGCGTCGCGTAATGTTAGTCAATGGAGAAAAAACGCATCCTGCAAACACTTTTGCAGGATGCGTTTTTTCTGCAAAACGACGCATTGTGACGGATTGCAGTTAACGCTAGTGTGAAAGTAGCCTTAGACAGGCTATGTCACTATTGGGTTCTTTAACCTCTTGCATTCCCGCCGTCCGTTGGGCCCAGTTCCACACCAGACCGTTACAATCTGAGGTGCTGGTTAATGATAGAATCTTACAGGGGTCCCTGCAGAATCAGATTACCTTAGGTCCAAAAGCACTCACATCTCTTAGGTGGTGGCTAGACGGTGAAAACTTATCGGCGGGAGTTCCCTGGGTGTCACAGGTAACACGTGTTGTAACAACGGATGCTAGCCCTTCGGGTTGGGGAGCACACATGGATTTTGAAAGGGCGTTGCTAAAAAGCAAAGGGTTCTCCCCGAGTCTAATTGAGACCCTTATGAAAAGTAGAAAGCAAATAACCACAACAATTTACGCTAGAACCTGGCGGAAATTTCTGGCCTCTTCTGATTTTAATTTAGAAGAGGGATTACCTATAAAACAAATCTTAGAATTTCTGCAAAAAGGCTTAGAGCTAGATCTATCCACTAGTACTCGAAGGGTACAGGTCTCGGCCCTAGGGGCTCTATTTTCATGTAACATCGCCAATAATTATTGGATCTCGAGGTTCATTAAAGCATCTATTAGATCTAGACCCATACATAAAGATAGATCTATGCCTTGGGATCTCAACCTAGTACTGTCAGCATTTACTAGAGAGCCGTTTGAACCTTTACAATCAGCTTCAATTAAGGCCCTATCTCTTAAGACAGCTTTTCTTGTGGCAATTACATCTGCCCGAAGAGTTGGGGACATACAAGCACTCTCCAGGGTATCCCTTTATACAGAGTTTCTACCAGACAGAGTAATCCTCAGACCGGACCCAGCCTATTTACCAAAAGTGTCATCACGGTTTCACAGGACACAGGAGATAGTTTTACCATCCTTCCTTCCCAATCCCTCCAACCCTAAAGAAGAATTACTCCATACATTAGATGTTAGGAGATGCCTGCTAGAATACATCTCTATTACTGACACATGGAAGAAAGATGATGCGTTGTTCTTATCTTTCCAAAACCCTAGAAAGGGACTTAGGGTATCAAAGTACACACTAGCAAAGTGGATTAGGGAGGCTATCTCTTTGGCTTACACTGCAGGTGGAGGTCCGGCTCCGCAGAATCTGAGGGCGCATTCCACCAGGGCCATGGCTACATCCTGGGCGGAAAAGTCTGGAGTATCAATCGACCAGATATGTAAGGCGGCCACATGGTCATCCCCGTCCACCTTCTTTAAGCACTATAGGTTGGATTTGGGGGCTTCCTCTGATCTCACATTCGGGTTAAGGGTGCTACAGGCCATAGTCCCTCCCTAAGGAAGCTTACATCTCTGTAATTCTCTCGTCGTGCTGTCATGGGAGTCCGAGTAAAGCATTAAGCTACTTACTGGTAGCGGCATTTCTCGGAGGCCCATGACGGCACCCTTAGTTCCCTCCCTATTCACTGGGGGTTGCACTTCCTATAAATGTATATATTTCACAATACGATACCAGTCCCAATAGATGTCTGATATTTTGTATATAATCTGTATATAGTGTATATTTTTGTGTACCACTAACCGCGGTAGTCCTCTCAAGACTCTGAAATACAACTGAGGCAAGGGAGAGGTACCGCCCTTTTGTATCTGTAGGTTTCCTGTTCCTAATGGGCGGATCCCCTCTCTCGTCGTGCTGTCATGGGCCTCCGAGAAATGCCGCTACCAGTAAGTAGCTTAATGCTTTCCGTTTAATCCTGCTCTGTTGCTCCGGGACTGCTCTTGTGCTGTGCTTCCTGGTCTGGTCACGTGGACCCAAGATCCAGTCATGTGATGCCACTTCACAGGATGTGACTTCACTTCAGGTCCTGTTGACTGGAGATGAACTCTATGGCCCCATGCTGCTCCAGCCACAATCACTCAAGGGGAATGTGAACTTTTTTTTTTTTAAAATGTGGTCAATTTAACAAGCGCTATGGCTATAGAGCACACTGCAATAGATTGGTGGTGAACAAACCTTTTATTGAACCGCTATTGTGGTTCAGTAAAAGATTTGTTCACTACCAATCTATTGTAGTGTGCTCTATAGCCATAGCGCTCCTTAAGTTGACCACATTTTTTCCAAAAAAAAGTTATGTGGCAAGGCTCGTTAGAGGGTCGATATTGACTTTTAGGATTGCTACTTCCAATTGGTGGCACTAGCGTTCATGTCCTCTTCTTCTCTAAAGAGAGAATTTGCAAAAAAATCCAGAGGCATGGTTTACTTCTTGCTCCTTATTCAAGACAGTCCCTGACCAAGCCGGAGCGCCCGCCAGGGCCGTGGGGATACTTGGTACCGGGCCGGTTTTTAAAGGGGACGTGACACAGTAGCAATGACCCGGTCCGTGGCCCTGGGTGTCCAATAAAAGGGAATTAAAGTTTATCGGATAAATGTTTGTGACGCCACCTGTGGTACTTGGCAAATGTGAGGTGTTAGCCGACGCTGCTTGAAGAGACTGCTGGGGCTGATGGTGATGCAGCAGAGATGGTACAGCTCTCCACAGGCAAACCTTTGGTCCCAGGGCACTTTGGTGAAATTGTGTGATGATGGATGTTGTAGTAGCTGTGGTGCAGGGTGGATGGCGCAGTAAACAAGTGTGAGGACACAACGTGGTGCATTTTTCAATGCTTTACTCAGTTCTTAGTTGCCCCAGCTGGGGTGTTGTGACCTCCAAGTTTGTGGTCCAGCCAGCTCTCAAGCGATTTGGGTGCACTTTCCAGAACCCTCTTTCTTATGTTCCTTTCTCTGGCCATCTCTCTGCGCTGGCTTCGCCTCTCCTGCCCTGCCACACAGTGTCCCAAGCCAGCAGCCTCGTATCTTGTCGGGCGGTGTGCACTGATTCCCCTTTGATCCAATATGGCGGCCTTTTCAGCAAATGTGTGCAGATGTGGCTGTGGCACACACAGATACTGCAGCCTCTGGTTAGCTACCTGAGTCCTTCGTTTCTCCACTAGAATGGGGCCGGTCCCCTTGCCTGCGACCTGGGCCCTCCACTTCTGGAGCAAGCCCCACGGGTAGTTTGGTCGCTACCTGTACCTCTGGGACCCCTTCTGTCTCTTCTTTCTTTAGCTTCTTTCCTTCAGCTCCCTCTCTCTCTGGGAACTCCTTTCAGTCTGTTTGTCTTTCTGTCTCACAGGACCTGCAGACCCTCATGTCTCCTCTGCTCCCCTGCTCTCACAATCTCTTTCTAGTCCCCTCTGACAGTGAGCTCCTTCTTAGCACATCTTCCTTCTTCTCTGTCCTCTCACAATCTGACTTGCTTTCCCTCCTAATTAGTTCCTCCCCTACTCTGCCTACCCCACCCACTCCTCCAACATCCTTTCCTATCAGCCTGAGATAAGACTTTCCTTCTTTAGGGTACGTCAAGGTGCCCTGACTGAATTGACTAGTGTTGGATGGAGGTGTAGGATTCTGTGCTGTGCCACCTCCATACCTGAGAGCGGAATACCACACCTCTGGGTAAGGTGCAGTACTCTCTAGCGACTGGACCCTCAGGGGCGCCACAAAGCCGTCTCTCTGCTGTCACAGATCACATACCTCCCAACCGTCCCGGATCCAGCAGGACTGTCCTGATTTTGACAGTCAGCCCCGCGATCCCGGTCGGGACATTACTGTCCCGCACTGGTTGGGAGGTGTGTGATATCACCCGGTCAGCTCCCTGAGTTCCTGCACCCGCAGAGCAGCAGGACCTGTGATGAGGTCACATGATGGGAGGAGTCAGGGGTCACATGATCAGGAGGACCTCCGTGTACAGGACTCTGCTGGTTGCCATGGCACCGGACGAGGGTAAGTGTATGTGTGAGGTCAGGAGGTGTTTACAGTGTGGATGTAGGAGAGCCGTGTGTGTACGAGGAGTATGGATCGGAGCAGCGTGTGAAAGGTGTATGGAGCGGAGGCGTGTGTGTAAGAGGTGTACAGAGCCATGTGTACGGAGCACAGCCGCGTGTGTACGAGGTGTATGGACTGGAGCAGCGTGTGAAAGGTGGATGGAGCAGTGTCGTGTGTGTAAGAGGTGGACGGAGCAGTGTGTACGAGGTGTATGGAGCACAGCTGCGTGTGTACGAGGTGTACGGAGCGGAGAAGCATGTGAAACCTGTATGGAGCAGAGTCATGTGTGTACGATGTGTACGGAGCGGAGCCACGTGTGTACGAGGTGTATGGAGTGGAGCCGTGTGTGTACGAGGTGTACAGAGCAGAGCCACGTGTGTATGAGGTGTGCGGCGCAGAGCCATGTGTGTACAAGGTATACGGAGCGGAGCAGCGTGTGCAATGTGTATGGAGCAGAGCAGTGTGTGTACGAGGTGTACGGAGTGGTGCCGTGTGTGTACGAGATGTATGGAGAGGAGCCGTATGTGTATGAGGTGTACGGAGTGGAGCAGTGTGTGTGCAAGGTATACGGAGTAGTGCTGTGTGTGTACGAGATGTATGGAGAGGAGCCGTATGTGTATGAGGTGTACAGAGCAGAGCCGTGTGTATGCAAGGTATACGGAGCGGAGCAGCGTGTGCAATGTGTATGGAGCGGAGCCGAGTGTATGAGGTGTACGGAGTGGAGCCGAGTGTGTATGAGGTGTACGGAGAGGAGCCGCATGTGCAAGGTGTATGGAGAGCAGTCGTGTGTGTACGAGGTGTACGGAGTGGAGCCATGTGTTTACGAGGTGTACGTAGTGGAGCCGTGTGTGTACGAGATGTACGGCGCTGAGCCGTGTGTGAACGAGATGTACGGAGCTGAGCCGTGTGTGTACGAGGTGTGCAATGTGTATGGAGCGGAGCCGAGTTTACGAGGTGTATGGAGTGGTGCCGTGTGTGTGAGGTGTATGGGGAGGAGCCGTGTGTGTATGAGGTGTACTGAGCGGAGCCGTGTGTGTACGAGGTGTACGGAGCGGAGCCGCATGTGCAAGGTGTATGGAGTGGAGTCGTGTGTGTACGAGGTATATGGAGCAGAGTCGCATGTGTATGAGGTGTACGAAGCAGACGCTAGCTGAGTCGGATCGGAGCAGATATTGCTCCTCGCTCTGACACTGACTGGCACAGGAGACACGGAGAGGTCTTTATCAGTTGCGTATCACAGCTGCAGCAACGTGAGCAGTCAGCGGCGCAGCTGGATGACACCATTTAGCGCCATGGGAGTGGAAGCTGCCGGCTGCTGCGAGGGTGTGCGGTGAAAGGTGTGTGTAGTGATGGAGAAGGCAATGATGGGGGTTGGGTTAACCATGTGTGGCCATTATACTGTACCCAGCATCGTATGTGGCCATTATACAGTATGCAGCATCATGTGTGGCCAATATACAGTACGAAGCATCATGTGGGGCTATTATACAGTATGGAGCACAATGTGGCCATTATACAGTATGGAGCATCACGTGGGGCCAATACACTGTACGCAGCATCATTTGGGGCCATTATACAGTATGGTGCATCGTGTGGCCATTATACACTATGCAGCATCATGTGAGCCCATTATACTGTATGGAGCATCACGTGGGGCCAGTACACTGTACGCAGCATCATTTGGGGCCATTATACAGTATGCAACATCATGTGGGCCCATTATACTGTACTAGCTATTGAACCCGTTCTACGCCCGGGTGGCGAGCATTTATATTGGTATATGGTCTCCATCCTGGTATGTGCTGCTCCATCCTGCGCCCCCATCCTGTCATGTGCTGCTCCCATCCTGCGCCCCCGTTCTGTCATGTGCTGCTCCCATCCTGCGCCTCCATTCTGTCATTTGCTGCTCCCATCCTGTCATTTGCTGCTCCCATCCTGCGCCCGTTCTGTCATTTGCTGCTCCCATCCTGCGTCCCCGTTCTGTCATTTGCTGCTGCCATCCTGCGCCCGTTCTGTCATGTGCTGCTGCCATCCTGCGCCCGTTCTGTCATGTGCTGCTGCCATCCTGCGCCCGTTCTGTCATGTGCTGCTGCCATCCTGCGCCCGTTCTGTCATGTGCTGCTGCCATCCTGCGCCCGTTCTGTCATGTGCTGCTGCCATCCTGCGCCCGTTCTGTCATGTGCTGCTGCCATCCTGCGCCCGTTCTGTCATGTGCTGCTGCCATCCTGCGCCCGTTCTGTCATGTGCTGCTGCCATCCTGCGCCCGTTCTGTCATGTGCTGCTGCCATCCTGCGCCCGTTCTGTCATGTGCTGCGGCCATCCTGCGCCCGTTCTGTCATGTGCTGCGGCCATCCTGCGCCCGTTCTGTCTTGTGCTGCGGCCATCCTGCGCCCGTTCTGTCATGTGCTGCGGCCATGCTGCGCCCGTTCTGTCATGTGCTGCTGCCATCCTGCGCCCGTTCTGTCATGTGCTGCTCCCATCCTGCGCCACCATTGTATTATATGCCCCCCGCTCCAGTGTGTATGCCCTCGAATGCTGCTGCCATATAAAAAAAAAAAAAATACCATACTCACCTATCGTCCGGCTCCACTGCAGGTATGTCTTCAAGAAAATGGCGCCGGAAAGCGGGGACTGCGCAGGCGCTGATTCCGGCAGCAGGAATCGGCGCCTGCGCAGTCCGCGCTTTCCGGCGCCATTTTCTTGAAGACACACCTGCAGTGGAGCCGGAGTGTGTCTTCAAGAAAATGGCGCCGGAAAGCGCGGACTGCGCAGGCGCCGATTCCGGCAGCAGGAATCGGCGCCTGCGCAGTCCGCGCCCTCCGAAGCCGGGAGCAGAGGAGCCGGGAGACGGAGCCGCAAGCAGCGCTGGAATCGGGAAAGGTGAGTATACTTACCCTCCCTCCTGGCGGTCCCTGACTCTCCGGTGGAGATCACGGTATGCGTTCAGTGCTTACGCATACCGCGATCTCCCGGGAGCGTCGCTCTGTGAGGCCCAGACTGCGCCGGCGCTTGCGCAGTCTATAGAGGCTTCGGACAGAGTGACGCTCCCAGCGTTATATTATAGATGGAGCATCATGTGGGGCCATTATACAGTATGCAACATCATGTGGGCCCATTATACTGTATGGAGCATCATGTGTGGCCATTATACAGTATGCAACATCATGTTGGCCCATTATACTGTATGGAGCATCACGTGGGGCCATTACACTGTACGCAGCATCATTTGGGGCCATTATACAGTATGGAGTGTCATGTGTGGCCATTATATAGTATGGAGCATCACGTGGGGCCATTACACTGTATGCAGCATAATTTGGGGCCATTATACAGTATGGAGCGTCATGTGTGGCCATTGTACAGTATGGAGCATCACGTGGGGCCAGTACACTGTAAGCATCATCATTTGGGGCTATTATACAGTATGGAGCATCATGTGGGGCCATTATACAGTATGGAGCATCATGTGTGGCCATTATACAGTATGGAGCATCATGTGTGGTCATTATACAGTATGGAGCATCATGTGTGGCCATTATACAGTATGGAGCACTGTGTGGCCATTTTTTTTGGTTTAGAATTATTGTTTACGAAACATTGAGATCAGAAGTGCTAAATGGGTGTGGTTGGGGTGTGACTAGTTGTGAAATGGGTGTGGTCAGAGGTGTGGCTTAAAATTTGCCGCTGCGCGCGCCGCTAGCTTTGTCCCGCTTTCCCTTCCTCAAAAGTTGGGAGGTATGCAGCTTTGTGTCTTCCAAAAAGGTGGAAGTCAGTCCAATGACCAAGACTTCTCAGAGGCTTCATGTCTTCCTTCGCCATCACTTTTTCTGCTGTGCTTTTCTACCATGCAGATTTATCGCTTGAGAACTGTGAAGAAGTGCAGACTGAGCCAAGGATGGCCATAATGTACGCTGGCATGGCTCGTTCTCCGCTTGCATAGTTAGTAGTTAGTGATGTATGAAATAATCTATAGTACTAGTCTGTGCATCCAATGCGAGGACTAGTCAGGAACCTTGTGGTTGCAGCAGGAGTACCAAAATGCTGGATTTTAGTCTCCCAGTGCTACGTGACCTGTCTATTAAGATGAAGGTCTCAGATGATAGGTCTGGTGCTGTGTTATTGTCAATTATCTTCGCGTTTATGAATAATGTATATATTATACAGTCTTTCAGTTCTGCAGAACATTAAAAATTAGTTTTTTTTTCTATTGCATATTTTCTCACTATTACCCTTTGTGTTTGCTGATTAATGGCCCAAAATGTTAAAGATTTCTGAAAACCAAAAGCAGTCAGTGTTTTACATAATTCACCCACCTTAATGGATATGAAAATATTCAGTATTTCTGTGCATTCCTATATTACCTGACTAGATAAGATACAGCGCTCCTATAGTACCTCGCTAGATAAGATACAGCGCTCCTATAGTACCTCGCTAGATAAGATACAGCGCTCCTATAGTACCTCGCTAGATAAGATACAGCGCTCCTATAGTACCTCGCTAGATAACAGATACAGCGCTTCTATAGTACCTCACTAGATAAAAGAAAAGGTGCTTCTATAGTACCTCACTAGATAACAGAGCAGCGCTCCTATAGTACCTGACAAGATAACAGATGCAGCACTTCTATAGTACCTCACTAAATAACATACAGTTCCTCACTAGATAACAGATACATCGCTCCTATAGTTCCTCACTAGATAACAGATACAGCGCTCCTATAGTTCCTCAATAGATAAGATAAAGCGCTCCTATAGTTCCTCACCAGATAACAGATACATCGCTCCTATAGTTCCTCACCAGATAACAGATACAGCGCTCCTATAGTTCCTCACTAGATAACAGATACAGCGCTCCTATAGTTCCTCACCAGATAACAGATACAGCGCTCCTATAGTACCTCACTAGATAACAGATACAGCGCTCCTATAGTACCTCACTAGATAACAGATACAGCGCTCCTATAGTACCTCACTAGATAACAGATACAGCGCTCCTATAGTACCTCACTAGATAACAGATACAGCGCTCCTATAGTACCTCACTAGATAACAGATACAGCGCTCCTATAGTACCTCAACAGATACAGCGTTTTACTTCAAAATGTGCAGGTATTGTTTTTAGCGCACTGGGAATTTACACACCTCCCCTACCTCACAGACACTGAAAGAGACATTTCTCCTGCGCCTTCTTCATTCCGTTTTACCCATATACTTACTATAACAGTCTATAGAGATGTATTCAAGGACGCAGGAAATGATTGTTTTCCTTTTGACACTTTGATTTTTTTTTATCTACAGTTACAAATAAGAAACCCTCACAAGTCTACATTACCAAAGTGAAACAATTCGAAGGCTCATCTTGTTTTGTGAGAAGATCCCAGTGGACTCTGGAACAGCTCAGACAAGTAAATGGTATTGACCCTAATCGGGTAAGTTCTGTCCTTACTATGTCTGTACATGTATAATGAATACACCTTAGGGTACGTTCCCACGATCAGTAACTGCTGCAGTTTGATGCCTCGTATTTATGCAGCGTCAAACCCTCAGCGTCTAGATGTTACAGCATAGTAGATGGGGTTTCTAGAAATTCCATGTCCACTACGCATCCACAGACGCCCGCGGATCACCCAAGGAGATTGACATGTGGCGCGTCTCTCCATACCACAGCATGCCAATTTCTCTTGTGGAGAAATTACATCAATCAAATGTATTGAATGCTGTAAATCCGCATTGTTCAGTGATCGCATGCGGATTTACCTGCGTTTAATCAAAGGCAGCGCTTTGGACACAACGAAAATGCGATGTTTCCAAATCGCTGCTAGTTCCCGATCGTGGGTAGCCAGCCTTAGTCCTAGATTGTATGTAATGTACTTCTGCACGATTGGTTTCTGAAGATCACCCCCTCAGAACCCTTAAGGTAAGTTCGCACTAGGCGTTTTGTCAGGTTTTTTTTTCTGCAGCAAATTGTGAACTCTTGGCAGAAAAGAAGCTGTAGAAAAAAAAGCATGTTTTCCTTGCTGCGATTTTGGCATGCTACATTTCTCTTGTGCATGCTGCTAAAGTTTAGTGTTAAAAAAATAAGTCCTATTCTATAGAATCAGGTTTTGGCACACAAAAAAGGCAGCAAAACTTGATTCATTTCAATGGGTGAAAAAACGCTGAAAAAAAACTGAGAGTAGTGACCATTCTCCATTGTGCAAAGAAAACATGCAAAGCACAAAATCCTGATGACAAGAAAACCAAGCTGTGTGCATGAGATTTCTGAAATCTCATAGACTTTGCTAGTACTGTAAAACACAGCCTGAAAATTGCATTAAAAAGCTGCAAAAATTGCCTAGTGTGAACTTAGCCTTAAAGGGAACCTGTCACCCCCAAAATCGATGCTGAGGTAAGCTCACCGTCATCGGGCTTATCTACAGGATTCTGTAATGCTGTAGATAAGCCCCCGATGTAACCTGAAAGAGGAGAAAAAGGGGTTAGATTATACTCACCCAGGGGCGGTCCCGCTGCGGTCCGGTCAAATGGGTGTCTCAGGTCCACTCCGGCACCTCCCATTTTCATTCCATGACATCCTCTTCTGGTCTTCACGCCGTGGCTCCTGCGCAGACGTACTTTGTCTGCCCTGTTGAGGGCAGAGCAAAGTACTGCAGTGCGCAGGCGTCAGGCCTCTCTGACCTTTCCGGCGCCTGCGCACTGCAGTACTTTGCTCTGCCCTCAACAGGGCAGACAAAGTACGCCTGCACCAGAGCCGCGACGTGAAGACCAGAAGAGGACGTCATGGAATGAAGATGGGAGGCCTTGGACCTGAGACACCCATCGGAGCAGCACCGCCCCTGGGTGACCTCTTATTCTCCTCTTTCAGGTAACATCGGCGGCTTATCTACAGCATTACAGAATGCTGTAGATAAGCCCTGATGCTGGTGAGCTTACCTCACCATCGATTTTGGGGGTGATAGGTTCCCTTTAATGCTGCAGATCATGGAGCCGCTCTGCAGAAGTACTCCTACTTTTATGGGCTTGAGATGTCCTTGCACTACAGGAACAGCCATTCATCAGAATCACTTTGTCTTTCTGCTACAAATCATCTGTTTGCTGGGGCAGTGATTTTCAACCTTTTTTGAGCCGCGGCACACTTTTTATACTTAAAAAATCCCGAGGCACACCACCAACCAAAATGGCACAAAATGGTGCGTCCAGGTTTGAGATGAAAGTCTGCAGTCATTCTATGTGACTGCAGGCTTCTGAATTCTCACAGCGCAAGCACTGCACACTTTCAGAATTCTCCCTTGCCGGTGGCCAGAGTGGACGGTCATGACAGCACAAGTATGTGATTTGGATACTTCTGGCCACATTCTAACTAGACGTGTCCGGCCTCAGTCAATTCATTTTCATTGAATGAGGCCACACATGTCTAGTCAGCACGTGACCGCATGTATGTAAATCACCAACATCAGAGAATGATGATAGCAGTGTGCACTGTGAGAATTCATAAGTCTGCAGTCACATAGTATGACTGCAGACTCATCACAACCTTGGACATCCCCTTTAATGTTCCTAACAAATAAAAATGAGAATTAGTATCACAAAAAAAACACATTTACATCCAGGTACCTGATAGATGACGTTGTTTGTGGAGTCGCCTCTTTCTTTTCATCTTCACCTTGTCCAGATGCCATGATGACTCTTCTCATCCACCGGCAGAGCTCGTTTCTGCAGACTTCCATCTTCTCCTGTCTTCTGCAGCACATCCCGACACAACACCCTTAAAGATAGCAGTGTTATTATAATGCTCCGGAATAACAATATCTGCCCTTGGCTTAGCCCCTGAGTAAATAATTGCCCCTCACTTTATTCCCAGCACATAATATGACCCTCACTGTCCCTCTTATGGTACATGCCATCCACACTACCCTCTCTCTCTTTTCCATACTTCACGCTGCCTTCTCATACGGTGTCCCTCATAGAGAGCCCAGTCTCTCTACTGTGCCCCTTCATTACACTCCTCCTACTTGGCATACTGTCTCCTCCTGGCTGTTACCCTCACACTACTCAGTATCTATTCTGTGTCCACTCACACTTTCATCCCCCCATACTGTCTGCACACATTTCTAATAGCCTCCTCCTGTACATCCCCCCCCTGCTAACATACCCCTTTGCTCTCTCCATATTCCCCCCTCACACATTCCCCCGACTCCCCATACTGTTCTCACACATCCCATCACCGTTGCTCCCAGTACTGTCAGCACACATTTTTCCCCTCGCTACTGTGTCCACCCCCATCTCCCCACTCACCCCCACAGAATATATCCACTGCCCTTCCGATAGAATAAATCCATCCCCTTCCACACAGAATAAATGCACCCTGCCCCACACATGCTAAATAAATTCCAGCCCCCCCCCCCACGTACACACTGAATAAATCCCCCCCACACACTGAATAAATCCCCCCCACACACTGAATAAATCCCCCCACACACTGAATAAATCCCCCCACTCACTGAATAAATCCCCCCCACGCACTGAATAAATCCCCCCACGCACTGAATAAATCCCCCCACGCACTGAATAAATCCCCCCACACACTGAATAAATCCCCCCCACACACTGAATAAATCCCCCCCACACACTGAATAAATCCCCCCACACACTGAATAAATCCCCCCACACACTAAATAAATCCCCCCCCACACTGAATAAATCCCCCCACACACTTAATAAATCCCCCCACACACTGAATAAATCCCCCCACACACTGAATAAATCCCCCCCACACACTGAATAAATCCCCCCACACACTGAATAATTCCCCCCCCCACACTGAATAAATCCCCCCACACTTAATAAATCCCCACCCACACTTAATAAATCCCCCCCCACACTGAATAAATCCCCCCACACACTTAATAAATCCCCCCACACACTTAATAAATCCCCCCACATACTCCCCATAAACCCACCCCACGCTGAATCTTCGGTGTCTTCAGCTCCACAGCACAGGAGCACTTACCACCAAGTCTCTTCTTTCTCCTGCGCGCCGGATAGTGACGTCAGCAGCGTGATCACATGACTTGATCACGCTGCTGGCGTCGCTCTGACCCAGCGGTCAGAGCCTCAATTGTACTCGCAGCTGGTAGATGTCTGCGAGTACAATTGATCTCCGGGAGCCGGCGCGCTGCAGCTTCTCTGTGCCGGCTGTCAGCTTGACAGTCGGCACAGAGAACAGCTGACTCCCGTTCCCCCGCGGCACACCCGACCATGTGTCGCGGCACACTAGTGTGCCGCGGCACACTGGTTGAAAAACACTGTGCTGGGGTATGGAGAGCACAGCTTTTCTTGTAGCTGCATTTTGAAAAAGGTTGTCTTTTTTGGCAGACTTAATCTAGGCTTGGCAAAATATACCTAGGCTTGGATGTTTTTCTTTGTAAAAAAAAAAAAAAAAGTTTCTGTCCTACCACCCTATCCCACATTCCAGACGTGGGAAAAATACAGATGATTTTTGTCACATGCAATACACAACCAGTACTTACATCTCCTTTAATGTTGCCAAATTTTAGTCACTTCTTCATTACTGTCTTCACAGTGTTCCACGATATATAATGTATTGGACATTTTTTCACCCTTCTCCTAACTGATCACTTTAAACAGTAGGATCCCTTTGCTGTATTGTAAGTTGTTTAAGGACTATGGCTTTTTCTGCAAAATGCGACTAAGAAAATGTCATTAAAATTCAACTAGAACAGCTAAATTAGAAATCTACAGGATGGCACGTGTGATTGACTACTATGTAATATGAGTGTAAATGTGACTGAACAAAACCAAATTATAAGAGGGTATTCACACTGGATTTGTACAGATTATGGGTGACCTTAAAGGTGGAACAAGTTCTGAAAATGTTCTTCTGATTTTATTTATTTTTTTTACATGCACAAAAGTCTGAAATTTTAACAGGGGTGTAGACTTTTAATATCCACTGTGTTGGCAGAAATTTAAAGGGAATCTGTCACCTCAAATTGGCGGGATATGTAAATGCCTTTTTATTCGGATTCCCATGACAGCACTACGAGAGAGGGGATCCGCCCTTCAGGAACAGGAAACCTACAGATACAAAAGGGCGGCACCTCTCCCCATGCATCAGTTGGTTTCCTGTTCCTGAAAGGACAGGATCCTACAGATGAATCTCGTAGGAAAGGATCCCAGGCCGGCCGGTCGATTCAGGTAGCGGGGGGGTCTCCTATCTCGGCCGGTGCGGAAGCCCCTGGAAGACGTCACGGTGGTCCTGGCTGGACTGCACGTCAGTGACGTAGACAGCAGGGAGCAGAGTCCGGAGGATTCCTGATCTCCTTCAGCGCCGGTAAGTATAGCGTTCCTTTGGTCCATGTGGTGGTGCAGCGCGGTGGTGAGGTAGCGGTGCCAGGAGGGGAACGCTATCCGGAGCGCTGCTGAGTGCTCTTCGGCGTCCTGCATCGCTCTCAGCGTTAGCTGGAGCGTTTCCGGGTGCAGTGACGTCGAGGGGGCGGAGTCAGCAGGCGCTTCCGGGTCACTGGGAAACTGCGCATGCGCAGTTCATCCAAGATGGCGGCGCCCATCGATCCTGAACGCCGGACTCCTCACACACTGCGCTGACCCCCCAGCTGTAGCCTCATCAGCAGGAACCAATGAGAGTGGCGCCAGGCAGCCTGCTGACCGGATCTGAGGGGGATTTAAGCAGGAGCTGGATTTAGAGCTCTGCCTTTGGTCACATCTACATCATGGAGAGTGATGGTGAGCGGCAGCTTCAGCTGTCGGAGGAGGTGCGACAAAAGCCCACGGAGAAGGAGCATGCCAGGAGTGACCAGTCCAGCCGTAAAAGCTCGTCCAAGCAGGGATCTAGAGCATCGACTGGCAAAGAACCCCCTCGTGTTCCGGTACCTTTTTTGGCGTACACTGGTAAGTGATCTACGTGAATGCTCACTCAGTGACACGGGCCCCTTATACTTTGTCATTCTAGGGGAAGAAAAGTGCAAAGTCGAAACATAAGGAGTGTGCCCTGTGTGAAGTCCCGTTACCAGATTCTTATACTAAAAAATTATGTGCCTCCTGTATACAACAGACGGTGAGGTCTACAGGAGTGGAGGGGTTGAGTGACATCAGGCTAGATAGATGGTATCACCCTTATTGTCCTCCCCTAGGTAGCGGAAGAATCTGCTTCTACGGCTAATCTACGTGAGATGATCCGTACAGAAGTAAGGGAATCCCTGCGGTCTATGTCCCAGGCGGGAAGTTCAAAACAGAGAGCCTCGGTGATCTCTGATTCGTCAGAGGAAGGTTCTTATGGCTCAAATCTCTCTTCCTCGTCATCAGAAGAGGAATCTGGCCGATTCTGTCTGCCTCTGGACCGGGTGGATAAATTAGTTAAGTCGGTCAGAGGTACGATGGGCCTAGAAGATCCTAAGACTCAGCTTTCCCGTCAGCAGCTAATGTTCAGTGGCTTGGAACACAAGAAGCGTAGATCCTTCCCGGTGAATGATAAAATTCAAGACCTGATTCTCCGAGAATGGAAGAAACCGGAGAAGAAAGGCTCATTACCACCAGCTTTAAAACGCAGGTATCCCTTTGAGGATACGACTGTGGATACCTGGGACAAGGCCCCTAAATTAGATGCCGCGGTGGCAAAGGCATCAAAGAGAGCCGCATTACCTTTCGAGGACATGGGATCCCTTAAAGACCCTCTTGACAGGAAGGCGGATACCTTCCTTAAAGGTACTTGGGAGATGGCAGCCGGATCATTGAGACCGGCAGTGGCTGCGACTTGTACAGCCAGATCCCTAATGGTCTGGCTGGAACAGTTGGAATCCCAGCTTAAAGGGAAGGTGCCGCGTTTTAATATTGTAAAAAAAAAAAACAAACCTCTTTAATTCCTTATTTTCATAAGTTATTTTCAAGTGTATAGTATTTATTGTTTTTTTTTTTATTCATTTTTTTTTCTGCCACTGGGCGCCGCCATTTTCATTTGCAGGACTGTAAGTGTAGCTGCACGACACTTAGTCTTCACATACGGCTGCCCTGGGCATAGGACTCAGCAGTCGGCGTCCGACCCCATAGCTCCCATTATAAGCTTCTCTGCTCTGATGTGGCCACGCCCCCTGGGCGGTCTCCACATCACAGCAGAGGCAGGAGATCGGCGCCATCTTGCTTTAGCCCACAGTGCCAGTGGAGTGTACCTGACTGTGAGCTCCACTGTAGAGCCGTGCTGTTGGAGGGGCAGCTCCATCTGTCTCCTCTCACACTCAGCGGCCATTCCCTGTCCTCTGCTGTAATCTCTAGAATCGCTAGAGAGGGTGAAGTGCTGTGGTCTGATGTCCTCTTATCTGGAGCTGCAGAGAGGTAACAGAGGGGGATGGGGGAGAACCTCTGTGCTGCTCCGACCTCACTGCAGCTCCTCACAGGACATCAGACCCTGCATCTATCACTATACTGTGCTGAGCCAAGTATCTAATCCTCTCCTGTGCTGACCTGTGTATCTAATCCTCTCCTGTGTGATACTGTGTGCTGAGCCGTGTATCTAATCCTCTCCTGTGTGATAGTGACTGCTGAGCCGTGTATCTAATCCTCTCCTGTGTGATACTGTGTGCTGAGCCGTGTATCTAATCCTCTCCTGTGTGATACTGTGTGCTGAGCCGTGTATCTAATCCTCTCCTGTGTGATACTGTCTGCTGAGCCGTGTATCTATTCCTCTCCTGTGTGATACTGTCTGCTGAGCCGTGTATCTAATCCTATACTGTCTGCTGAGCCGTGTATCTAATTCTCTCCTGTGTGATACTGTCTGCTGAGCCGTGTATCTAATCCTATACTGTCTGCTGAGCCGTGTATCTAATCCTCTCCTGTGTGATACGGTCTGCTGAGCCGTGTATCTAATCCTATACTGTGTGCTGAGCCGTGTATCTAATCCTCTCCTGTGTGATACTGTCTGCTGAGCCGTGTATCTAATCCTCTCCTGTGTAATACTGTGTGCTGAGCCGTGTATCTAATCCTCTCCTGTGTGATACTGTCTGCTGAGCCGTGTATCTAATCCTCTCCTGTGTGATACTGTCTGCTGAGCCGTGTATCTAATCCTCTCCTGTGTGATACTGTGTGCTGAGCCGTGTATCTAATCCTCTCCTGTGTGATACTGTCTGCTGAGCCGTGTATCTAATCCTCTCCTGTGTGATACTGTCTGCTGAGCCGTGTATCTAATCCTATACTGTGTGATACGGTCTGCTGAGCCGTGTATCTAATCCTATACTGTGTGCTGAGCCGTGTATCTAATCCTCTCCTGTGTAATACTGTGTGCTGAGCCGTGTATCTAATCCTCTCCTGTGTGATACGGTCTGCTGAGCCGTGTATCTAATCCTATACTGTGTGCTGAGCCGTGTATCTAATCCTCTCCTGTGTGATACTGTCTGCTGAGCCGTGTATCTAATCCTCTCCTGTGTGATACTGTCTGCTGAGCCGTGTATCTAATCCTCTCCTGTGTAATACTGTGTGCTGAGCCGTGTATCTAATCCTCTCCTGTGTGATACTTTCTGCTGAGCCGTGTATCTAATCCTCTCCTGTGTGATACTGTCTGCTGAGCCGTGTATCTAATCCTCTCCTGTGTAATACTGTGTGCTGAGCCGTGTATCTAATCCTCTCCTGTGTGATACTGTCTGCTGAGCCGTGTATCTAATCCTCTCCTGTGTAATACTGTGTGCTGAGCCGTGTATCTAATCCTCTCCTGTGTGATACTGTCTGCTGAGCCGTGTATCTAATCCTCTCCTGTGTGATACTGTCTGCTGAGCCGTGTATCTAATCCTATACTGTGTGATACGGTCTGCTGAGCCGTGTATCTAATCCTATACTGTGTGCTGAGCCGTGTATCTAATCCTCTCCTGTGTGATACTGTCTGCTGAGCCGTGTATCTAATCCTCTCCTGTGTGATACTGTCTGCTGAGCCGTGTATCTAATCCTCTCCTGTGTAATACTGTGTGCTGAGCCGTGTATCTAATCCTCTCCTGTGTGATACTGTCTGCTGAGCCGTGTATCTAATCCTCTCCTGTGATACTGTCTGCTGAGCCGTGTATCTAATCCTCTCCTGTGTAATACTGTGTGCTGAGCCGTGTATCTAATCCTCTCCTGTGTGATACTGTCTGCTGAGCCGTGTATCTAATCCTCTCCTGTGTGATACTGTCTGCTGAGCCGTGTATCTAATCCTATACTGTCTGCTGAGCCGTGTATCTAATCCTCTCCTGTGTGATACTGTCTGCTGAGCCGTGTATCTAATCCTATACTGTCTGCTGAGCCGTGTATCTAATCCTCTCCTGTGTGATACTGTCTGCTGAGCCGTGTATCTAATCCTATACTGTGTGCTGAGCCGTGTATCTAATCCTCTCCTGTGTGATACTGTCTGCTGAGCCGTGTATCTAATCCTATCCTGTGCTGAGCCGTGTATCTAATCCTCCTGTGGAATACTGACTGCTGAGCCGTGTATCTAATCCTCTCCTGTGTGATACTGTCTGCTGAGCCGTGTATCTAATCCTCTCCTGTGTGATACTGTCTGGTGAGCCATGTATCTAATCCTCTCCTGTGTGATACTGTCTGCTGAGCCGTGTATCTAATCCTCTCCTGTGTGATACTGTGTGCTGAGCCGTGTATCTAATCCTCTCCTGTGTGATACTGTCTGGTGAACCGTGTATCTAATCCTATACTGTCTGCTGAGCCGTGTATCTAATCCTCTCCTGTGTGATACTGTCTGCTGAGCCGTGTATCTAATCCTATACTGTGTGCTGAGCCGTGTATCTAATCCTCTCCTGTGTGATACTGTCTGCTGAGCCGTGTATCTAATCCTATCCTGTGCTGAGCCGTGTATCTAATCCTCCTGTGGAATACTGACTGCTGAGCCGTGTATCTAATCCTCTCCTGTGTGATACTGTCTGCTGAGCCGTGTATCTAATCCTCTCCTGTGTGATACTGTCTGGTGAGCCATGTATCTAATCCTCTCCTGTGTGATACTGTCTGCTGAGCCGTGTATCTAATCCTCTCCTGTGTGATACTGTGTGCTGAGCCGTGTATCTAATCCTCTCCTGTGTGATACTGTGTGCTGAGCCGTGTATCTAATCCTCTCCTGTGTGATACTGTCTGCTGAGCCGTGTATCTAATCCTCTCCTGTGTGATACTGTCTGCTGAGCCGTGTATCTAATCCTATACTGTGTGATACGGTCTGCTGAGCCGTGTATCTAATCCTATACTGTGTGCTGAGCCGTGTATCTAATCCTCTCCTGTGTGATACTGTCTGCTGAGCCGTGTATCTAATCCTCTCCTGTGTGATACTGTCTGCTGAGCCGTGTATCTAATCCTCTCCTGTGTAATACTGTGTGCTGAGCCGTGTATCTAATCCTCTCCTGTGTGATACTGTCTGCTGAGCCGTGTATCTAATCCTCTCCTGTGTGATACTGTCTGCTGAGCCGTGTATCTAATCCTCTCCTGTGTAATACTGTGTGCTGAGCCGTGTATCTAATCCTCTCCTGTGTGATACTGTCTGCTGAGCCGTGTATCTAATCCTCTCCTGTGTGATACTGTCTGCTGAGCCGTGTATCTAATCCTATACTGTCTGCTGAGCCGTGTATCTAATCCTCTCCTGTGTGATACTGTCTGCTGAGCCGTGTATCTAATCCTATACTGTCTGCTGAGCCGTGTATCTAATCCTCTCCTGTGTGATACTGTCTGCTGAGCCGTGTATCTAATCCTATACTGTGTGCTGAGCCGTGTATCTAATCCTCTCCTGTGTGATACTGTCTGCTGAGCCGTGTATCTAATCCTATCCTGTGCTGAGCCGTGTATCTAATCCTCCTGTGGAATACTGACTGCTGAGCCGTGTATCTAATCCTCTCCTGTGTGATACTGTCTGCTGAGCCGTGTATCTAATCCTCTCCTGTGTGATACTGTCTGGTGAGCCATGTATCTAATCCTCTCCTGTGTGATACTGTCTGCTGAGCCGTGTATCTAATCCTCTCCTGTGTGATACTGTGTGCTGAGCCGTGTATCTAATCCTCTCCTGTGTGATACTGTCTGGTGAACCGTGTATCTAATCCTCTCCTATGCACTCCTCTCCCCCCTGCATATCTTTCCCCATTGCACACGCAACTCAATGTGTACGATAACAGGAGCTGCGAGCGTCATGCTGTATTATGGCATTATGTGAGATCTATATGACGGTATTATGTGATCTGTATGGCGGTATTATGCTTGATCAGTATTGTGAGAATTATATGGTGGTATTGTGTGTGATCTATATGGCGGTATTATGTGAGAACACTGGCAGCATTATGTGTGATCTATATGGCGGTATTATGTGAGAACACTATGGCAGTATTATGTGCGATCTATATGGTGGTATGTGAGAACACTGGCAGTATTATGTGTGATCTATATGGTGGTATGTGAGAACACTGGCGGTATTATGTGTGATCTATATGGTGGTATTATGTGAGAACACTATGGCAGTATTATGTGTGATCTATATGGTGGTATGTGAGAACACTGGCAGTATTATGTGTGATCTATATGGTGGTATGTGAGAACACTGGCGGTATGTGTGATCTATATGGCGGTATTATGTGAGAACACTATGGCAGTATTATGTGTGATCTATATGGCGGTATGTGAGAACACTGGCGGTATTATGTGTGATCTATATGGCGGTATGTGAGAACACTGGCGGTATTATGTGTGATCTATATGGTGGTATTATGTGAGAACTGTATGACAGTATTGTGTGATCTATTTGATAGTATTGTGTGTGATCTATATGTCGGTATTATGTGAGAACACTATGGAAGTATTATGTGTGATCTATATGGCGGTATGTGAGAACACTGGCGGTATTATGTGTGATCTATATGGTGGTATTATGTGAGAACTGTATGACAGTATTGTGTGATCTATTTGATAGTATTGTGTGTGATCTATATGGCGGTATTATGTGAGAACACTATGGCAGTATTATCTTCAGAAATCGGACCCATTCTATGGTGGTTCTGGCTGAGCACCTGCACGCGGGTCTGGGGTAATAGAGGGGGCAGCATGACCTCCAGTTAGGTGTAGTCAGGGGAAGGCTGGTGAGGCAGCTGAAGAGAGGGGTCTCATTTTTATCGTTACTATATGGCTACATTTCCTTCCCAGCGTCACCCCTTACTTCGCCTGTCGCCTCCCTTTCACACATCGCCAGGACAGGATGGAGAAGACAAGATCTGAGGAGGGGAATGGGGTCTGCATGCAAAGTCTGGATCAGACCAGGCCATCAATCCGCAGAAATGTTTCCTGGATTTCTGTGGAGCTAACAAGCAGACGGTCCATCCATGTGTATAAAAGACAGCGCTCTATGTACAATCCCTGGCTGCTCCGCACACCAAACAAGGGGCCCCCATAGACCAGCACACTGCTCTCCTGAAATACTCTGTGCTGCTGTCACCCTGCTCCCTCCACCACATATCTCCCAGAATCCTTGCTGCCTGCCATCCTCGGTGACTGTCTACTTGTCAGTATAAGGCTGCTTTCACACTAGCGTCGGTACGAGCCTTTCGCAGTGCGTCGTACCGACGTATGCTGTGAAAGAAATGTCCGATGTGGGCAGCAGAAGCAGTCTTACGACGCTTCCGCTGCCCCATTGTTAGGTCTGGGCATGAGGGGGCGGAGTTTCGGCCGTGCATACGCGGTCGAAAATGGTGGACTCGACGCACAAACGTTACATGTAACTTTTTTTGTGGCGGCGGTCCACCAAAACATGACGCAACCGTCGCACGACAGTTGTGACGTGTGGCAATACGTCGCAATGCGTCGGTAATGTTAGTCTATGGGGAAAAAACGCATCCTGCAGACAACTTTGCAGGATGCGTTTTTTCTCCTGAATGACGCATTGCAACGTACAGCCAACAACGCTAGTGTGAAAGTAGCCTAAGGCTGCCGTCCACTATCAGTATTTGGTCAGTATTTTACCTCAGTATTTGTAAGCCAAAACCAGGAGTGGGTGATAAATGCAGAAGTGGTGACATGTTTCTATTATACTTTTCCTCTAATTGTTCCACTGCTGGTTTTGGCTTACAAATACTGAGGTAAAATACTGACCAAATACTGATAGTGTGACGGCAGCCATACTCTGCAGTCACCAACAAAATGGCTGCTCACTGGGTTCCTGAATATCATCCTCTCTAATCCCTTAGCAAACACCCAGAAGGAGAGGAGAGGAGACATCACACACGTCAGCAGACTCCGCCCATAATTACTGCAGTGCAGTAATGTGAGCTATTTCTACACTAGGTTTTTCTGAAATTTCAGCAGCTGCTCCCCCTAGTGTTGAAAGTGGAAATTCCAAAACTTTTCAAATTATTTTTCATATTTTACTAAATTATAAACAAATGATAATATTTTTTAAGAAAATTTAATCATTAATTCTTTACATTTTTACAATTTCTGAAAAAAATTTTTTTTTGATGGCACCTTCCCTTTTTAAAGAAGGCGCTTCCAGAAGTTCTATTCTAAGTGCGCTTCCGGTGATTCAAGATGCTGCGGCTTTCCTGTCGGACGCGTCGGTCGATTCGGTCAGAATGGCGGCCAGAGCAGCAGGACTCTCCAACGCGGCTCGTAGAGCCCTGTGGTTGAAGTGTTGGTCGGGTGACATTCAATCAAGGTCCAAATTATGCGCTATTCCATGCAAAGGGGAATATCTCTTTGGGCCAACCTTGGATGAGCTGCTTGAAAAGGCTGGAGATGACAAGAAAAAATTCCCTAGTTTGTCATCAGCCTCTTATCGGCGTCCATTCAACAGGAGGAGATTTGGTCGCGGAAGGAAGCGCGCATCCTCACCCTCTAGAGAGAATTTTAGATGGGAGGATAGACGCAGGAGAGGTACGGGTTACATGTTCCGCCGTTCCTCAAAAGAACGTAAGAAACCGGACCAATGACTAGCAATCCCTGTGGGAGGGAGATTGTCAGCCTTCTCTTCCGCATGGACTAACATCTCAAATAGTGACTGGGTCCGAGGTATTATTTCAGAAGGCCTGAAATTGGAATTTATTCACTGGCCTCGGGATAAGTTTATGCTAACCCCCTTACGTTCCTCCACTATTGAACAGACGGCTTTAGAGGCAGAAGTTGTGAGTTTATGCCTTAAAAACGTGCTGATTGAGGTCCCAGAGTCAGAAAGAGGGAGTGGATTTTACTCTCCTCTATTTCTGATTCAAAAACCGGACAGGTCATTTAGGACTATTATTAACCTTAAATCCCTTAATGAATACCTGGTTAAGGCCACATTTAAAATGGAGTCAATCAGCTCTGCAATAAAAATGTTGTTCAAACACTGCTTCATGGTAGTTGTGGACTTAAAAGATGCGTATTATCATGTTCCTATGCAAGAGAACTTTCAGAGGTTTCTACGTGTGGCAGTGTCTATGGGGGGTATTGTTCGACATTTTCAATTTAGAGCCCTTCCCTTCGGCCTCTCAAAGTCTCCCCGAGTATTCACTAAAGTTGTTGCGGAGGTCATGGCGCACTTACGTGAATTTGATATCCTCATAATCCCTTATCTGGATGATTTCCTGATAGTTGGAAACTCAGCAGACCATTGCCTTGCTCAGGTAAAAACAGCTATGTCTAAACTAGAACATCTGGGCTGGATTATAAACTATGAAAAATCCCGATTACAACCCCTAAAAACCCAGAGATTTCTAGGGCTGCTGTTAGATTCCGAGTCCCAAAAATGCTGTCTTCCACCTGATAAACTGCTCCATATCCAACAACAGGTATTAAAAGCAATTAATAAACCAACCATGACTCTTAGACAGGCTATGTCTTTGTTAGGTTCCCTAACTTCCTGTATTCCTGCCGTCCATTGGGCACAGTTCCACTCCAGACCTTTACAGTTTGACGTACTGAATTATGATAGAGTCTTACAGGGTTCCTTGCAGGGTCAGATGACATTGAGTCCAGAGGTTCTGACATCTCTTAGATGGTGGCTGAAGGAAGACAATCTGTCAGCAGGAGTTCCCTGGGTGACTCAAGTGACTCGGGTAATTACGACGGACGCCAGCCCCACGGGGTGGGGGGCACACATGGGTGACGTAGTAGTCCAGGGTTTATGGGATCCCCAAACATCAGCCTCTTCCAATCAGAGGTCTGAAATACAACTGATGCATGGGGAGAGGTGCCGCCCTTTTGTATCTGTAGGTTTCCTGTTCCTGAAGGGCGGATCCCCTCTCTCGTAGTGCTGTCATGGGCCTCCGAAAAATGCCGCTACCAGTAAGTAGCTTAATGCTTTTCCGGTCCGATGGGCGGCGTTTCATCTTAGTTCCTCCACCCCACGCGCAAAATATGGAGGACAAGTACTCTAAGGCTGGCCTCACACTACCGTGTTTTACGGACTTGAGAGGTGCTGAAAATACGGATTGCATACGGTACAATGCTTCTCTATGCCCCAGCTCCTATCAGCCGTATTTTACTGATCCGTATTATATGGTCTTCTACGGCCGTAGAAAATCTCAGCATGCTGCGTTTGTCACCGTATTGCGCAAAAAATACACCAATGAAAGTCTATGGGGGCGAGAAGAATACGGATTACACACGGACCAGCAGTGTGACTTGCGAGAAACACGCAGCGGTGTTAGAGAGAAAAGCCGGCAATTCAGTGCGGTGCACAGTAAAATCACACTGACAGGTTACAATAGAATATGTAGAATAAATGTGTACACATAGAATAGGTATATATGTGTATGTGTATATATATATATATATATATATATATATATATATATATATATATATATATATATATATATATATATATATATATATATATTGATATTTCATCCAGCGCGAGATAGCAAAAGCCGGCAATTGAATCACCGGCTTTTAAGCTATCTCCTTCCTAAACCCGACATGATATGAGACATGGTTTACATACAGTAAACCATCTCATATCCCTTTTTTTTTGCATATTCCACACTACTAATGTTAGTAGTGTGTATGTGCAAAATTTGGGCGCTCTAGCTATTAAATTGAAGGGTTAAATGGCGTAAAAAATTGGCGTGGGCTCCCGCACAATTTTCTCCGCCAGAGTAGTAAAGCCAGTGACTGAGGGCAGATATTAATAGCCTGGAGAGGGTCCACGGTTATTGGCCCCCCCCTCCCCTGGATAAAAACCTGCCCCAGCCACTCTGGAAGATGCGCCTATTCTGGCACTTGGCCACTCTCTTCCCATTCCCGTGTAGCAGTGGGATATGGGGTAATAGAGAAAATGGCTTTACTACTCTGGCGGAGAAAATTGCGCGGGAGCCCACGTAAATTTTTTCCCGCCACTTAACCCTTTAATTTAATAGAGCGCCCAAATTTTGCACATACACACTACTAACATTAGTAGTGTGGATTATGCAAAAAAAAAATGGCGATATGAGATGGTTTACTGTATGTAAACCATGTCTCATATCATGTCGGGTTTAGGAAGGAGATAGCAAAAGCCGGCAATTGAATTACCGGCTTTTAAGCGATCTCTCGCTGGATGAAATATTAATATATATACACACACATACACATACATACACACACACACATACACACACACACACACACACACACACACACACACTACATATGTTTTTGGGAGCACATGGATCCATTGTATGTCCGTATGTCGGTTTTGCAAGCCTGCGAGAAAATCTCGCAGTACGGATGCCATACGGATTACATACAGGGGTTGCCATACGCAAAATACGCTGACACACCCTGCCTACGGAGGAGATACGGACCACTATTTTGGGGACTTTTCTGCGTATTACGGACGTAAATTACGGACCGTATTTTTATACGCTGAGTGTGACGCCGGCCTAATTCTCAAACATTATAGCGGACAACAGGGACGGATGGGGTGGAGAAATGAAGATGAAACGCCGCCCATCGGACTGGAAAAAAGACATTTATGTATCCCGCCAATTTGAGGTGACAGATTCCCTTTAACTTTTCTCTTGACTGGTGAGCTGGGAGTACATTTGTTTTGTTTTTATATCCACTATTTTAAAAGTTTACTAAGCCATCAGAAAGTGAATTCTAGAGACTTACAGATTTGTGAAAAAGTTTTATACAGTACTGGAAAAATGTTGCAAAGTCATAATGCTTATACAAATATTTGATAAAAGTAAAGTGACTGTAGAAAAGAGAAATCTAAATCCGATCAATATTTGGTGTGACCGCCCTCTCCTTTCAAAACAGCATCAAAGCATCAGTTCTTCTATGTTTTCGAGGAACTCGGCAGGGAGGTTGTTCAAAACATCCTGGAGAACTAACCATGGACTTTCTGTGGATGTCGCTTTCGCAAATCCTCAAATTGTAATCTCAGACTGACTTAATGATTTTAGGATCAGGGCTTAGTAGGGCTACATCATCACTTCCAGGATGCCTCCATGACACTGAAGATATTTTTTAATTGCATTGACTGTATGTTTGGGGTCATTGTCCAGCTGCAGAATAAATTTGGAGGCAATCAGACGACTCCCTGATGGTATTATATGAGAGTTAAGTATTTGCCTGTATTTCTCAGCATTGAGGACATTAGTCTTAATCAGATCCCCAGCTGTTTTTTGCTGAAATGCAGCCCCAAACTTGCAAGGATCCTCCACCATGCTTCACTGTCGCTTGCCATCAGTCATTATTGCCCTTCGGCAAACAATTGCCTTTTGTTACTGCCAAATATTTCACTTTGTGACTCATCAGTCCAGAGCACATGCTGCCATTTTCTCCACCCCGTTTCCTATGTATCATTAAATGAATCCTGACTGCTGATACATACTGCTTGATCCATGAGTAGCATGTATTAGACCCTGGCTGTGTGATTTCAGTCAGGTATGTTTGACTCTGAATCACTGCAAGGTTTCAAAGAAAAATGCACTTTAAAAGCCGCCAGGGACAGAACTACGCGGGACTAGCGCACAAAAAAAGGGCATGGACCGCACCTCCTTGGATCAGCACTCCTCCCATTTGGCACAGGTGATTTTAAATAAGCAGGAGATTGCAAAAAAAGGGGTCCAGCCTATGTTTTCTCTCACTGGAAAGCTTCAGGAAGGTGAATTTCAATGCTCCTTTCATTTGGTGTTGGTTCTGTGTGGCGGCCATTATTGCTGTGGCTTTGTGCTGGTGGAGCAGCGCAGTCTGGAGTCATGGGGGACTCGTTCTTGCAGCAAGGATGCTGTGAGGTGCCAGTCCATCCGCCCTACTGGTGCATTGTTGCTGCGGCAGTGGTTAGTGCATGACACGGTGGTGATTAGCGCATGACGCCTCTCCTTTAAGGCGATAGAAGTTAGGCCCCACTTAGAGGTTTGCCGAGACGTGGCAGTGGGCTTCATACAGTCTGATCAGAATGTTAAACTAAGAACCTTATGTTTAGTAATATTTTTTTGCCTGACGGCATTAGATCAATTTATGATTTATTTTTGGGAGGTTTGGTCCATGCTCTTTTCTTGTGCATTGCACACGAGTAACTGTTCTCTCCCTTCATGTATGTATGTGTGTGTGTGTGTATATTGAGAGGCTTGTCACTTCACTGGAGCTGGCGAGGAATACTGCTAGGTACCCGCCTGTCTGACTAGTCCCCCATGCATTATGCATACCTAGCTGAAATCATGCAGCCAGTGTCTGACACATGTTGCTTGCGGATCGGGCAGCATGTATCCGCTGTCAGGTTCCCTTTAAAGCCAATCTTTAGCGTAAAGAACAGGGAGTGCTAGAAGTGATGATATGGCCCCACAAGAGCCCTGATCTTAATATTGGGTCTATGGTTACATTTATACGTCTGAAGGTAGGGACAGTGAAGCCAGCTCTGATTGGGCGCTGAGCTCACGTGATCTAACAACCTCACTTGAGCCCCAGGAACACGAGTGCTGACACCGCTAGAACAGCGCTGGCATGGGAGGGCAGTATAGGTGGTTTTATTTTAGCATGGGCAAACATTCAGATTCAGAAGGGGTTGTCAGAGTAGTGGGCAACCTCTTTAGGCCTCTTTCACACTTCAGTCTTTTGGCGTCAGTCACTACCGACATAGTGACGGATTGACGGATCCGTCACAATTGTTGCGAAAACGGTTCTAACGGATCCGTTTTTTTGACGGATCCGTTACTTGGGGGTTGTCTGGGAGAAGTATCTACTTTTTGGAGCATGCGCAATTGAAAAAATGGATTGGGGCGACGGATCCGCCGAAAAAACGGTTGCGGCGGATCCGTCGCCCATAGGCGCCCATTCTATGGAATGGCGGACGCGACGGATCCGTCGCGAACCGCCATTTCGGCGTTGACAAAAAACGTTCCAATGTCCGTCTATTTTCAGAAAACGTCCGCCAAATGTCGACGGATCCGTCGCATGGCGGATGGAACGGACGACCATCCGTCACAATCCGTCACTAATGCAAGTCTATGGGAAAATAACGGATCCGTCAAAAAAAATGACGGATCCGTTATTTGAGGAAAATGGCGGTTTTAGACTGACGCCAAATAACTGAAGTGTGAAAGAGGCCTTACCTGGCATACGTATAAAAAAAAAAGTAGAACAATAGAATAAATCCTGTTGCTATATTTTCATATTTAGAATAATCGTATTCATATATGCTTCTTTAGCTTCACTTTTGTTACAGGGAATCCTTCAGCAGGATTTTACATTCTAAACTAGCTGTTTAAAAGACGAGCCCAGCAAGACCTTTATATGGCCGGTCCTTTTCGCCGTTCCTTAGATATCAGCGTTTGAATTGGTATGCAGTTGTGGATGTTGATTTGAAGCCGCTGTCACTCCAGCTCTGTTTCTCACCCAGCACCGCCTCCTGACTGACTGCTGCATTGCCTTAAGTCACATAGACAGTCAAGCAGTAGGAGGTGGTGCTGAGTGGAGAATAGAGCTGGAGTGACGATGCTTCAGATTTACCATAGCCCTTCAGTCTCATTTTCATATCAATTCAGACTCTGATTTCTCATGATCTGAGGAGCTGAATGGTCATGTAAAGATATTGCTGACTTTGTCT